>NC_079192.1:83361152-84561152 GCF_029499605.1 Hyla sarda
CTCTATGGAGTCTTGAGCACTGACAGTTCCACATCCAGGTCCAGGTTCTGACTGTTCTCTATGGAGTCTTCAGCACAGACAGCTTCACATCCAGGCACAGGTTCTGACTGATCTGTATGGAGTCTTTAGCACTGACAGCTCCACATCCAGGCCCAGGTTCTGACTGATCTCTATGGAGTCTTTAGCACTGACAGCTCCACATCCAGGTCCAGGTTCTGACTGATCTCTATGGAGTCTTTAGCACTGACAGCTCCACATCCAGGTCCAGGTTCTGACTGATCTCTATGGAGTCTTGAGCACTGACAGCTCCATATCCAGGTCCAGGTTCTGACAGTTCCCTGTGGATGTTTCAGCACTGACAGCTCCACATCCAGGTCAATGTTCTGAATGTTCTCTCTGGATGTTTTAGCACTGGACAGCTCCACATTCAGGTCCAGGTTCTGACTGTTCTCTATGGAGGTTTCAGCACTGACAGCTCCACAGTCAGGTCCAGGTTCTGACAGTCCCCTGTGGATGTTTCAGCACTGACAGCTCCACATCCAGGTCCAGGTTCTGACAGTTCTCTGTGGATGTTTCAGCACTGGACAGCTCCACATCCAGGTCCAGGTTCTGACAGTTCCATATGGATGTTTCAGCACTGGACAGCTCCACATTCAGTTCCAGGTTCTGACAGTTCTCTGTAGATGTTTCAGCACTGGACAGCTCCGTGTGCAGCTTCTGGATGCTTTCCATGGAGACAGCTCCGTATTTGGCTTCTGTTAGTCTTCTATCCTTTGAGGTTTCAGCACCAGAAATCCTCCTTTCCAGGTCCTGGTCCTGTCTGCTTTCTGTCGTGGTTGGAGGAGAGCTCAGTGTCTATCTTCTGTGACTTCACCCCACCAGCACTGAATACCTAGTAATCGGTGAACAGTTTCAGCATTAAACAGCTGCAGTCCTCAGCACCCTATAGCACTAGCTGGGGGGTTTCAGCACCAGACAGCTCCCTATCCCTATCACCAATGGCTCTATAGAAATTAACCCTATAAAGTGCATATGCTAAACTAGACCTAGAGTGATTCTGCACATGTACAAGAATGCATCAAAACATCACAATAATACAAAACCTCTCCTAGTGCAATGCTTCTAAGGCAGCTCTGTGGATGCTGACAAGTCAGCCAGCAAAACCCATATCCTACTCCATGGACAGCAGCAATTCCTCAAGCCACACCTGCCACCCAGCTCCACAGCTCCCATTGGCTGAAGGCAAGGGCATAGATCATTAAATATTCATTAGCTTCTTGTGGTCTGTGGCTGAGAATGCTGAAGCTTGGCAATGCTGCCAAGGGAAGGGAAGAGGAGGGAGGTATAGGAAGAATAAACTACAGGGACTGACGGAGACAGCGCAATATCCAAACCTTAGGAGCATGGAATGCAGAACCTCATACAGGAGATACAGAAGTTGGAACTGGAGACAGTCAAACTTGTGAAAAATGTCACTTCTATAGATATTGTATGCAGGGAGATGCAAAAGGAACATCCAGCATAGCAAACAACTAATAAATGCAACCAGAGGTGGAGAAGAATCCAGGAGTGAAGAAATACTGCACTGAAGCAAACTACAGTCCAGAGAACTGAGCAGACAGTGCAAAAGAGAGCAAGACAGCCTTCTCTGCCCTGGGATATTTGGAGGATTCTTTGGTCAGACAGACCTGTAAAGACTCTCCTGGGACAGTGGTGTCTCCCCTGACCTTTACCTTGGAGAAGGAGTGTACTCTCCCAGTGTATAATCTATCAGTCTGCAGTCAAAGGATATTGGATAAACAATTTATCATTAAAAAGATCAACCTAACTCAGTTAAGAACAAATACATCCCAGCAATGTTTGCTTGCCTCAGTGCACATAAGAGATCACATGAAAGAAGAAAGGGATAAAGACAGATTTGTACAGAAGGTATGACTCAAGTGATGGTGGAAAACACATATAGGAACAGGGAATAATGACATGCCTGTTCTGAATATTGCATTCACCATGCACCCAGTGCTGAACAATTGCACAGCGCTGTGATCGCTCAATGAAGTAGAGACCCTAATAAGACTGCAGCATATTGTGGTGTGTAAGAAGCCATAGCAGGGCTGCAGCCTTCCAGAGACTGGGGATACAGAAGACTAGAGATGGCTGATGGTGACCTGTGAAGAGGATGGAGACAGAGCCTCGACATTTCCTGACTTACCTGATACTCCTTTTAGCTGTAGGATTTTACCCAGTGGGAGCTGCACAAAGAGGTACACAGAGTATATATATCATCAGGTGTCTGTGGGTGACTGTGAACACAAAGTGGCAGTGTGTGCAGTAATGTATCATCTGTGTGTGTGTGTGTGTTAAAACATGCATGACATAGGTCAGTGTTTCCCAACCAGGGTGCCTCCAGCTGTTGCAAACCTACAACTCCCAGCATGCCCGGACAGCCGAAGGCTGTCTGGGCATCCTGGGAGTTGTAGTTTTGCAACAGCTGGAGGCACCCTGGCTAAGAAACACTGACCTATGCCATGCATGTTTTAACACAGATGAATTGTAGTTTTGCAGCAGCTGGAGACACCCTGGTTGGGGAACACTGATGATTCCATGACTTATGAGCATGGATTTTTGGTGCATTCAACAGCTTTTGCTAGATAGCATTTATATACTGATGGGAACTATGTTGAGAAAGATATATACAAAATGGCAAGCCAACCACTCGTAGTACTGACCTATGCCATGCATGTTTTAACACAGATTAATTGTAGTTTTGCAGCAGCTGGAGGCGCCCCGGTTGGGAAACACTGACATAGGTGATGATTCCATGACTTATGAGCATGCATTTTGGTGCATTCAACAGCTATTGCTAGATAGCATTGATATACTGATGTGAACTATGTTGAGAAAGATATATACAAAATGGCAAGCAAACTCATAGTATCCGCAGCCAGATGCTACTTGTGGCTGACAATGTTTGTAGTAGTGAGCAGCACAGGGCTGTGCAGTTCTACTGCAGAGTTTATTTGTCTCCTACCATGGCAGTACACAGATGGTTAAACACTTAGTACAAGCAGTTTTCTTGATCTACCTGAGGCCATATTTAATTTCTACTTAGGCCATGAGGGAGTCAGAGCAATAAGACCCAGTTATGTGTGATATCTGATATTAAACAATTCATATATGAACCCAGGGCTAATGAATTGCAGGCTTGACTAGTTCAATTTGTGTTAAACATGCCTGGGAAGGAGCTGCTCACTGAATACATTCAATGGGGGTGTTGTGAGGACGTGGAGTGGGGTGTTGTGAGGACGTGGAGTGTTTATTTTCAGGCTGATATTTGTAAATAAAATAAATACAAAATATCTACCCTAAAAATGTATCATCTTTACAAATGCGTTGGAATTGACATGCAAAATAGTAGGAGATTATAAGTCACGTCTGTTCTGACTGAAACTCCTCTGAATTCATCGTATGTACCTAATGTTCAGTAGAAATAAATAAGCACTGCAAATATTATGCGCTATATGATTATCATGGTATATGTGGTACAGAGTAGAGCAGTGTTTCCCAACCAGGGTGCCCCCAGCTGTTGCAAAACTACAACTCTCAGCATGCCGGGACAGCCAACGGCTGTCCCGGCATACTGGGAGATGTAGTCTTGCAACAGCTGGAGGCACTCTGGTTGGAAAATACTGGAGTAAAAAATGAGTTTCTCAAGATATGGACTGTTCATGGGTGAATATATATATATATATATATATATATATATATTATACTACACTATAAGTTAGAACTTTCGGGTGAATATATATATATATATATTATACTACACTATAAGTTAGAACTTTCGGGTGAATATATAAACATATATATATATATATATATATATATATATATATATATATATATATACATACTATACTACACTATAAGTTAGAACTTTCTCCGGGAATATAAATAAAGGTGAGTGCAGCACTACAAGTCTCATCATATTAAGCGCTATAAAGCCACGGGTTGTTTCTAATCCCCATATCTCAATAACATGAACCAGATAAGCCTATGCACTAAAATATTAATGCTGTAGGGACTTATGTATTCTGCTGCCTCATAAATGAAGTACTGTAAATTCTATGGAGTTTCCACTGTGCTACTGTATAATGTAAATCCAATCCTATCAAAGTGTCACATGTGTGTAAAAACTTTAGTTCTGGGAGACAAATCTATCATACGTAACGCGAACCATTTGACTTGTGCGTCCCCAGCTACCGCCGGTTAGAGTCTTGTCTTAACTCTTTGCTGATAGCTGCAGTTCTGTGTATATCTCTTTACTGTTCTCTTTTAATAGTGAAGTTCAAAGGACTATATTCTCTACCTCCTGGGGAATTAGACATATAACTGCTCAGTCTTGGTGACTGTGAGGGATCTAAGGTGGAGCATGTACCAAAGCTCATAAAAAGTCTTGCTTGGGGTTTTATCTGACAACTTAAATAACTTAAATAATAAAATGTTAATATTTTCTAGAGTCTAATGAATACATTCATTTTTGGTCAACAAAATGGTCAAAATCTGATTAGAATGGTTACTGGAACTATCACTGGAAAAGACAAGTGCAAGTTCCTGAATTCTTTTCTGATCATTTATATAGGATCCAGCATATCCAATAAATGGTGTCTATATATGTTCATAAAGAATGAGACACATGCATAATTCTGCTATTTAGAATACTGTACTACTCTGTCACTTGAATTGAAGTTTTACTGATCAATCTGCCCTTATAGGACTATTGAAGTATGCTTTACCACTTTATCATTCAGACATTTAAAAAAATAAAAATAAATAAAAAAATATGACAAAGAAAAATAATACTTTTTACATTATCAGGATTCACCTATATGTAAGCAGACTTATTGTAAAAGTTCAAGTCTATTAACCAAAGTTTATGGAAATTGTAGTTTCAAATTAATTCAACCTCAATACTAGTATATTAGTTTACCTAGCAGTAGATCAGAGGCTGTCGCCAGGTAAGCTAATATACTAGTCTGTGGTCCCATCTTTACCTAACAATAATAAGTGATGTTGTTTATGATTAATAGATAAGATATATATTTCCATATAGTTGGTAGAATTTAGTTGACAGGTTCGATACTTTGGCAGAACCTGCGGAATATTGGAAAACAGAACTTTCAAATATTCGCCCAACTATAGACATGGTTCCTTTTGTTGGAGATTGACATTTTGCAGAATCAACACAGAAAGGAACTTTTAAATATTTATCCCTCTCTATTGAATCTTAGAATTCTGAAAAATATATTAAATCAACTGCTATTGAATGGTTTATTCATTATAAGAAACACAGTGTGAGCTGCAGGGAAGCATCCTCACAAAATACCAGGTGCTATGTGTAAGACGTGAGGGTCAGACAGAGGAGGGCAGCACTGGGCAGTGTATAAAGGTAAGGTAATATTCATATTGCAGTCCTGTAAGATATACATGAGAGAGAAGTACAGAACATTTTCAGGATATGTGTTTTAAATGACACCGCCAATGTACAGTAAAAGCTAATAGTATTGTATATTTTGTACTGTTATTGCTATTTATATAGAGAGAGACTATATATGAACATGAGTTTACTAACTTAAGTGATATATATATATATATATATATATATATATATATATATATTCATAAAGAGGATGCTACTCAACCGCTTTTGCTTTTGAATATACTTACAGTACAAGTACATATAGAGTAACTAGTATGTCATTTGTGATAGTCTCAGTAATGGTGCCACAATACTATAGAGAATGCTTTAAGAAATTGCTCATGTAACATAATAAATTCTAAGAATTTTTTAAAGTGTGTAAAGGATGAAAAGACATGCAACAACAGACTTTCCACTTCCTATGCCACCTAGAAAGTGAAGTAAACATTTTATGCAGATGATAAATGAAACAAATCTATCTGTTTGCACAAAGGAACCCCCCCCCCCCCAGCGCAAAAATGAAGAATCAAGTGCAAACAGCAATCATAAATAAGGTGCACTAAATAAGGTGCCTTCCAAGCCAGAAAACCACTTAAAGAGTGCCAAGAAAATAGTCTAAAAACAATGATAAATAACCCCCTCCCCCATAGTCTTTTCTGTTCTGTTAGTATGTAGTAAAATGTATATATGTATTGTTCCAGTTCTTGTGCTGTTTAATTTATTATTTATAGTGCAACAACTTATTCAGAAGCAATGTGCGGAGATAGTCATCACTCCTTGTCCCCATTGGGGCTCCCAGTGTAAATTCCAAGTTAAACTACTAGTATATTTTTGGTATGTGTAAGAATACAAGACCACCCGGAGAAGAGCCATGAAAATATGGGGAGAGGGTGTAAACTTCATAGGGGTAGGTACAAACTCCATGTAGATAATTCTCTTGGCTGGATACAACTCCAGGAATCCAGCACTGCAAGGCAACCATGCTAACCACTGAGCCACCATGTTACCTGATGCTGTTTGTATTGACATGGCCAAAGGGGATCCAATCACTTGGTCAGTTAAATCAATGAATTGCACTGGGAGCTAGAATCTGTATATGTGTGGTAGCAAAACAATACACAAGAATATCTTTGTTGCAAGTCATTCATATTGATCACTTGTTAAGGTGTCATCAAAAATATGAACAGACCTGTGATATGTAGCATAGAGTGTAACCATAGGTAATTCTGAGGTTTAGGGGGGGTTTGGGGGCGACGACCCTGTCTATCAAATTATTAGACCATCGTTCCACCAACAGTACTATAAAACACTTTTTTAGGACCTATTTTGTGAGCTTATATCTTATAAGCTCACAAAAGCTTATAGTTATCCCAATATAAAAATATCTCAAATAAGTAAGGTGCCATGGTGGCATTTACAACAAGCCAAGTTATAACCTTTAAAATACAGGCATTGATGACAGTCTCAATTCTCCATCAAGAACCAAACAGACACTGAATATACTCAGGTATTGGAATCGATGATCCTACTGCATGCACAGTATTCTAAGTAGTGAATCCATGCTGTGCTCTGTTGGGAACCCTTCAGGATTATCTATGTGTTCACTACGCCACATGAAATTATCTGAGCCAGCCCTTTATATGTGTTAGGCTGGGTCCACATATAACATGCGACCGGCATAGTTTCCCTTCGGCGTGCACCTGAGGGAAACTGATGGTAGAACTGATCCTATTCATTTGAATGGGACAGTTCACAATCATCCAGCGTCTCAATTTTGACACCGGATAGTTGGACACACCGGAGGGCACTGGACAGGGGAATGCAGCTTGCTTTGTTCCCCTGTCCGCTGTGCAGAAACAATGGACGCCAGATGCCATACAACTAATGACAACTTGTCATCAGTTGTGGCATCAGTTGCGTCGAAATTTAGGCTGAGTTCACCTATGCTGGATGCCGGACATATGTGAACCCAGCCTTACATAGAACTAGTACTTCAGTCTTTGTTATTTAAAGTATAATTAGTTTTCTGTTCCTCTAATGAATGGTACACCTTAACAGCTTACAGAATACTATTATACGTAAAATAGTGGAATAATGATTTTTTCAACAAAAATTTAACTAAAAGGAGATATAGCATGCAGAAAAACATATCCCCTTTTTAAAAGATAGAGGATAAGTTTTAGATCACGGGGGGGTTCGACTGCTGGGACCCCCCGTGATCTCCTGCACCGGACCTTGGCTATCTCCCAAAGAGATACATGGAGGGGGCATGATGGCAGCCCCTGCATGCGGGGTCGACACGACCAGTTCCCAGGGAGAGCCGGGGTTTCGTGCAGGTGATCGCAGTGGGCCCAGTTTTTCTGCATGATATATCTCCTTTAAAGGGGTACTCTGGTGAAAAACATTTTTTTATTTTTTATTAACTGGTGCCAGTACATTAAACACATTTGTAAATGACTTCTATTTGAAAATCTTAATCCTTCCAATACTTATCAACTGCTGTATGTTCCAAAAGACGTTTTATTCTTTTTACATTTCTTTTCTGTCTGACCACAGTTCTCTCTACTGACACCTCTGTCTCAGGAACTGTCCAGAGCATGAGAGGTTTGCTATGAGGATTTGCTCCTGCTCTGGACAGTTCCTGACATGGACAGAGGTGTCAGCAGAGAGCACTGTGGCCAGACATAAAAGACATTTAAAAGAAAATAACTTCCTCTGTAGTATACAGCAGCTGATAAGTACTGGAAGGATTACGATTTTTAAATAGTACTTTACAAATATGTTTAACTTTATGGCACCAGTTGATTTAAAAAAAAACGTTTTTTTCAACCGCAGTACCCATTTAATCCTCATTTGTTTTTTTAGTTTCATTTCTCCCCCCACTATTTTCACAATCAACCCGATTTAAATAATGCTATGGTTTTAATGCGGATCTAGAAGACCTGAATTTGTCAATATAACAGCTGCGTTTACATATGGGGTAAATGTGCCTTCATTTCCAGATGTGCTTTTTTCTAGGATCCAAGGTTGTCATATTGATTTATATTAGTTCAGTAAGTTATCAATGTGTACAATACTTTCAGCTAAATGACAAATCCAGCTCTGCTACATCGCTAACCGATTGTTACATATTTTAATGTATATTATGTAGACTGAGAGACTGTTAACATAACAGTTTTTTTTTATATCTAATTGACATCTATTGTGTAGAGGCACATACAATATATAAAGAACAGTGCCGCTGTCACATAAACATTAGGTAATGTCAACAAGACAATTTTGGTGTTTTTAATTTTTACCCTCTCTATTTCCTTGATTTTTGCACCAATCTCCCCCATAGCATTTAATAACATCTCCCTTTTTATGGTTTTTCCAAACTTCTCTAGCAAAAAGGAGCCAGATTTCAGCAGCTACCCCATAGTATCAATTCCGTAAGCCCTTGATGTTCAAACAAAGCAAATACATATAGTAGACAATGATTTAAGAGTGAATCAGGGACTAGTGATGAGCATTGCCAATATTCAAATTTGCGATATTTCGTGAATATATAGACGTATATTCATCCTATATTCGCGAATTTCGCGTATTCGTTATATTCACATGTGTGAATATTTGCATGTTCGTGTATTCGAGGAAGAAAACAGTGAGGAGGTGGGCAACTTTACTATTGGTTGCTAGGGATGTTGTTGATAACCTCTGACAAGTGAATTTGCATTATTCTAATTGGCCCACAAGTGAAAAGAAGGAATATGCAAATATTCACATATGCGAAAAAAGGGAATATTCATGATTTCGAATATATAGCGAATATATTCACAATATTCGCGCATTTGCAAATTTGCGATATTCCCGAAAAAATTTGAAATGCGAATATTCGCGCCCAACACTATCAGGGATGCTGCATATGAAAAAGAACGACCACCACAAATGTTCTGTTACCGCACCTCAATGTTGGGAACCCTGCACGAGTTTATATGTTAAAAATATAAATATATCCTTTTCCCAGAAACTTTTCTGCTTAGGCTATATGGAATAAGTAAAATAGAAAGAAACATTTCTGTACAACTTGCTTGGATTTGAAAAGAATTGTCTGAGCCGTATAAAGGCAGAGCAGTTCATGGCTCACTTGCATGCAAAGAGGTATTATTGATCTCCATGACTGTGTAGTTGCACATGTCTACGGTTAAGCAGTCAGCTGTAGAAGTGAGAGACTGTGCTTACCATTCTGTGTGATGCTTCCTTGTATAAACCATTAGCCTGGTGTTAGGCATATTGACAGTGACTGGGTGTTAATAGTGTTCTGTGGTAGACTATTTTGAGCAGAAAGATAAATCTGTTCTGTATGAACTGTCTCTTTGTGATCCTTTGGTTTTAACCACAATACACAAGAGCTGCTTAAATCAGTGCTGCTCGGAATTGTCTTACATATGTATAGTGTAAAGATAAGAGCCTGAGATTTTGGAAGGAGTATAAAAGAGATACTATCCAAATAAATCCCCAATGCATTTCTATTTGCATGTTTATAACGTTTTTAGGATACTCAGAAGTTTAATATGTAATATTGGGAAAGCTTTGTGAAAAGACCACTTAGAATTTGGTCTACCATGGGGGTGGTTTTCTTGATGTAAATGGCCACTATGTAAAATGTATGGTGGGCTGAATATATATCACCAAACCAAGTCTATACCAGGATGGTCTTCTCAAAGAAGTGGTCTTCTGGAAATATGTCATTGTATTGTTATATTATAAATCAGTGATTTTGCTGTAAATATAATTTTTTCATCTATATCCATTTCTGCCTAGCTTATAAGGCAAACAGTTTTGTGCAAGTTATGCATTAAAGGGCATAACTTTTAAAGGGGTACTCCACTGGCCAGCGTTTGAAAGTAAGTGTTCTGAATGCTATGTTCGCGCTGAGGGGGTCAGCCATGCCCCTCGTGACATAACGGCCATGCCCCCTCAATGCAAGTCTATGGGATTGGGTGTGATGGCCATAGACTTGAATTGAGGGGGCGTGGCCGTGATGTCGCGAGGAGCGTGGGCGACCCCCGCAGCACGAAAACCGAGTTCGGAACATTTACTTCTGAATGCTGACCAGTGAAGTACCCCTTTAAGGACATAACTTTTATTTGTTGAATCATAAGATCCCCAATCAGCTGATGCATTCCTATTCCATTGTAGGAAAGACAGTTGGTGGAAGGCTTACCTGGTCTGGTTTACATTATTCTTGAATGGAAATGTTGCCTCACCTTCAAGTTAGACCTTTTCAACTTTCATTTCCCCAATGGGAAAAACCTGAAAGGGAATCTGACAACTGCAATTCCAGTACCAAACTACTAACATGGTTAGATAGCTGTTAGGACAAAAAGACACATGGTGCCTTTTTATATTTCTTTCTACGCTTTCATATTGTACAAAAAAAGGGTTTATTTTCTAATAGAATGAGTCAAAAAGGGGTGCTTCAAGTTCTGCAGATTGGAACAACTCCTAGATTTATCTCCATTTACCTGTCCCTCCTTGATTGATAGTCAGCTGAAAGCCGAGCCTCGTTTCAAAATCTTATGTCTGCACTGTGCCTAGGAATTGTGTGCAGATGCAAGATTTGGAACCAGGACTTGGCTTTCAGCTGACTGTCAATCAAGCAGGGACATGGATCGGAGGGGGAGGGAGATGGTGTTCCAGCCTACAGCACTTGAGCGGCTTGAGAATTTTTACGTAATGGAAGCACAGACAGATATATAAAAAGTATTTTTCTTTGTGTGTCTCCTTGTCTTAAAGAGCCGAATATCAGTGTAAGCAGTTTGGAACATGACTTGCAGCTGAAAGATTCCCTTAAAAGGGGTTGTCCAGTTTGATAAATATTTTTAAAGGGTGGTTGTCCCGGACCAGAGCTGACTGGTGAAGAATAGAAAAATAAAAATTAACAAGTTCCGCACTCGCTGCTGCCCGTTTATTTTAGCGATCAAAAAGGGTCTCGGCAACCAAACATAATGATCACTGTTTCCCAACTAATCTCCACTTCCCAGTTGCATCTCAATACACAAGAAGTGCCAGCTTAGCCAATGGCCACAGTGGTGACCCTGCAAAACCTGACCCCCTTCCATGTGTAGCCCCAAATCAAACACATGTGCCACCTAAAGTTCTATATTTTTATATATATACAAAGGTAAAGTAAAGAAGCACATTTGGCACTAAAACTTAGGAAAGTATATTTTACAAAAAGTCATGCTGATTTCAGGCACTGTGGCTTCGTGAACTCATGCTTCCTTTGCATGCAGTCCCTTCAGGACCAAAAATGACACTCTCTACATATCCATTACGAAAAGAGCAATGAAGCCAATCTGCCAAGGAACAGTCACCAAAACAGAAGGGGGTTAACTGCCCCTGCCCTATTTACTGTATGGGGCAGGCACTGAATATTCTATTTGTTAGGGTGCAGGGTGTCGTCACCCTGCCTATCAATGATTGATGGTCTATCCTGAGGATAGACCATTAATCATTTTATTTTAGAAAACCCCTTTAAAATGTATACACCTGCCTCTCTCTTGCAGTGCAGAAAAATACTCCAAGCATGCAAGAACTTCTACATTCTAAGTTTTAATCTTACTGGTTTGAATTATATTTCTCTTGCGTCGAAAGTTAAATCCCATAACAACAAAATAAGAAAGAAATCCATGCAATGGTTTCAAGGCTATTATATGAGGCTTGTAACTAGGCTTTGTAAATTATAACTCCCAGTAAACACGATGAGTCTGAAGACTATTGTGTTCTCCTGTCATCCATTCCTGGGAGTCCTAGAACAAGATCATTGAAAGCTAATTAGAAATGAAAATAAGAGATGACATAGAAGCATTATAATTGTAGGAAATATTTGTGAGTGTTTGGAGCAAGAGAAATTGATTGATGTCAATATGTAGTGCACTGTTCTGAAATTGAACCTTTAAAAAAACACTCCAGTAGGGAGATGTCTCATATTACTTCAACCATCATGTCCCTGTTATTACTGTCTCCAGTGTGAGAGACTAGTGGCACTCTTCCCAGAGAAATCGTTGGAGTGAAAGTGCTGGTAGCATTCCATCAATATGCAAGGAGATCCAGCGTAGTCATCCTCTGACTCTGTTCCAGTCCAAAAATTTCTCATTAGTCTGAGGAGCTCATAAATTAATGATTACAATGGGAAACTCCAGTCCCACTAATGTTGTTTAAACTTACTAAGATGCCATCATTCTGACTTCATGTATGAACGCCAGTGCAGACAAAAAGTGGAGGTGTTAAACACGAAAATCATTTTCATTAAGTATGTTAGATATATTCCCATGTGATCAGGGCCAGATTATCATTGGAGCTTTTGGAGCTCCTGCTCCCTCTGCATCATGCAGGTCCTGGTTGGCAGCCACTAAAAAACAGGAATCTCCACACAGAACATAATGGCAGTGACTGCCCGATCAGCACCTGCTTTGTACCTTCTGAATGCTGGAGGGGATGATTTATTTGAGGACCTGTGGTGATGTCACGATCATGTTCCCAAAGCAGCCAGGAGAGTAATGTGGTGAGTTCTTCCTGCAATCTGTTGGTGAGAAGTCACTGTATACAGCAGTGTTTCCTAACCAGGATGCCTCAATCTGTTGCAAAACTACACCTCCCAGCATGCTAGAGGCACCCTGGTTGTAAGACACTAATATACAGTATATACATGTGAGCTCCAAAGCTGCTCTCACAATTCTACTGTTGAGGTCACTGTGTACATCAGTGTTTCCCAACCAGGGTCCCTCCAAGTGTTGCAAAACTACAACTCCCAGCATGCCTGGACAACCAAAGGCTGTCAAAGGCTGTTTAGGCATGCTGGGAGTTTTAGTTTTGCAACATCTGGAGGCTGGTGAGGTCACTGTGTAGATATATTACTTACCATGTACTGATCCTGAGTTAAATCCTGTATTATACTCCAGAACTGCACTCACTATTCTGCTGGTGGAGTCACTGTGTACATACATTATTGCATTTATTAAAAGTTTAAACATAACAATAAATAATAAAAAAACATAAACATACCCTAGCTGACAGAGCATATCAATATAATGAATCATGAAACCAACACCATAGCATAAAATACAATACCTGTCCACCCCACACTCATACCTCCACACAAACAAATATATACAATATTTACAAGACATTTTCCTATAATACCCATACCATACTAATGAACAATATAAACTAATATTAAATGAATAATAATAATTCTAATAATAATAATAATAATAATATATACAAAGAAATTATACAAATTAACACAAACCAATTAACACCATTTTTTTTTTGGCCCTGTGCTGGTCCTGCATCCCATGCCCCCAGTAGATGTTACCAGACATCCATGAACCATTCCAGGATTTTCTGTATATATATATATATATATATATATATATATATATATATATATAGTGCCATAGAAACCCCCTCCCCCTTTCAACCCACCACCCAACCTAAACTAAACCCAAACCCCAGGTGGTATCACACAATATATACAGTACATATAATTTACACAGACTAACAATATATACAGTACATAAGTATACATTACAACAATAAATACTATAACAAATACATATAACACAAAAAAAAAAAAAAACACAACAAAGAGGCTTTTCAGCCACGCAAACCCCTAAAGCTCAAGTTCAGCATCTGCAAGCCCTATATTACAGTACACTTACAGCACAAAACAAAAAGACTAATGTGTCAGCATCAGCCCACCACTAGGGAGAGACAACAGGCTAAGGCACTTTAAAGGCAGAGTCCCTCCACAGACGCAAAGCCCTGCCAGCATTTGGCCCTCCACAGACAAGAAGCCCTGCCAGCATCCAGCCCCTCCACAGACGAGAGGCCCTGTTAGCACCCAGCCCCTCTACAGACGAGTGGCCCTGCTCGCACCCAGCCTCTCATACTCCAGAGAACGCACATTCACCTGATCACCCAGTATGTTCCTAACCACCTCACCCAGAGGGGGGATTTTACGCTGCGTCGACACTAAACACTGTGCGTTCCACGTGTAGTAACTGACAACTGAGCTAACTAGGAATAAAGTGCACTGGTCCCAGCCTCCAAGGTTTCTGAATACCCCATTGGCCCATTCCGCATAGGAGACACTGGAAAGCCTAGGCAAACCAATGGAAGCGCCCACCCTCTTGTAAACCTCTGTGTTAAAGGAACAATGAAGCAGAAAATGCTCCATGCCTCCACACTCCTCGCAAGGACATCCCCGGTCCTCAGAGCTCCTGCACTTCAAATTGGCCCTCACACAGTTTCCCATGGAAGCAGCGCCAAGTCAAGTCCCAAAACTTCAATGGGATCCTGATAGAATTCAAAAGCCATAAACCAACCTCCAGATCCCGACTTGGGAAATCATTGAGCGCCAATTGCCTCTGGAAATGAGAAGACAGAACCCTCTTATCAAGGAATTTTCTCAACAGAGTCCTAATCTCCCACATTCCCAGACCCCACCGATGAATAACCTTCAGAACTGGGTTGGCATAAGCTGGGAGATGCCCGTGTGGTGTGCGGAGATCCTTCACTTGCCCTCCTGTCTCCCATTCCTGGAAGAAAGGCTGAAACCCTCTCCTACAGGAGGAGACTCACAGAGGAGCCCTCTCTTTCCAGAGGTTTGCTATATTGGTCTTAAGAAAGGTATTCACTAGGAATACTGCCGGCTTGACCATACACAACCCCCCTAGTCTCCCTGTACGGTAAGTAACCTCCCTCTTCACTAGGTTCAGTCTATTGCCCCATAACATTTGGAAGAACACACTGAAGATCCAGGCCCAGAGAGGTTATGGCAACATGCATACACTGCCCAGATATATCAGCAAGGGAGCAGGAATGTTTTGATCAGGTTAACCCTTACCCTGAGGGTCAAAGACCAACCCTTCTACTGATCTACCTTCTGAGCGGCGATCTTAAGCCTGCTTTCACAGTTTTGTTTGGGGTAATCCCCTTGGCCAAATTTGATGCCGATGACTTTTGCAGATTCCTGGGGCTCTGGAAGGGTGTCCGGGAGATCAAAATCAGGAACTCCCCCTCCCAGCCAGACACTCTCACACTTATCCTGATTGATCTTGGACCCGGATGCCTCTGAGTAGCGGTCCACCTCTGAGATCACTGATCGTCCCTCCTCTTGTGAGGAGACAAACACAATGATATCATTAGCATACGCTACAACCTTCAGAGCTGAATCTGGCACCACCACATCCATTCTCACCCCTGCACAATCATTCTTCCTAAGGAAAGGATCAACAGCAAACACGTACAGCAATGGGCTCAAAGGACAACCCTGATGGACGCCAAACCCAACCTCAAAAGAGTGGCCAATCCCGCAGCCGACTCTGGCACAAAGTTTCCCCCACTCCCGTTAATAAGCAACCTAATGGGCCAGAGCCTTTACTGCCCATCACTGGGCCAATATCACTGTCTGACCTCACAGCCGATTCATTGTCTGCTCCACCACTGTTACTGCAAACAGCGATGGAGCTCACCACCACACTAGACTCCATACTCTTCCCCCTCTCCTCCACAACAGAACTCAGGCTGGGCTGAGAAATGGGGTTCACACAGTGAGCTGACCCTGTGGCCAGTTTGGGGGGCTCAGGGAAGTATATACAAATCTTACCTGCTCCTGGATCTTGGTATTTTTTGGCTTCTTATTTTTCCTTCTCCCAGGTGCCTCCACTGGTAACTCATTCCCAAATGTGAAGTTCTAGAGGCGACCTGGGGACTCCAGGAGCTGGATCTGGGCCATCAGCGCCCCTCCCCAATGATTGGTGCTGCTCTCATCCCCTGGACCGACAGAGCCATGGATAGATGATATCACCACTTGCGCTGCAGGCAGCCCACTGTATGGAGTCAGATGTTGCAGACACCCGGGTGGATTCGGCTTCCTCCTCCACCTGTGGCTAAAGCCCCCTCAGCTGACTCTGCTTCTCTCCCTCCATTGTTTCAAAGCGTTCGTCATTTAAAAGGTTTTCTTTAAATGGCCCACTGTTCTCTAAAATAAAAGTTATCTTCTTCTCCAGATTCGTAATATCATTTTTCAGCTGTTTAATCCTGGCTGACAGCTCAGCTTTCTGGAGTTTGGGCACAGTTTCCATCAAGGCTTTTGCCTCCCGTACCTCCTCCTTGAGCCTATACAAGCTGCTCCTTACTTTCTCATACCCACGGATGTATTCTGCCACCCGGGAGCTATAGAGGACTCCAGGATCCCGGGCCCTAGGCATTCCCCAATTCTCCTCCACAACTCCATGAGCATTTAGCTTTGCTCTGGGAGGAATATCACAGTCCACATTATCCAGGCGTGTTCTCACAGTACCTGCACTTCCAGAACTTGTAGCACTTGTAAAGTTGCTGCTTTTCAGAGCAGCCTTGCAGCTACTCTTTATCTCCATGGGCTCAGGAGGTGCTGGAGATACATTGCTGCATCTCCTGGCAGAGCGCTTTAACCTGGAGACCACTGGTGCAGTTCCTGACGATGGTCCCTCTGCAACTGGCTCCCATTGCCCGCGGCAGACCTACTTTCTTTAAATGGCCCACTGTTCTCTAAAATAAAAGTTCTCTTTTCTCCAGATTCCTAATATAATTTTCAGCTGTTTAACCCCTTAAGGACTCAGGGTTTTTCCGTTTTTGCACTTTCGTTTTTTCCTCCTTACCTTTTAAAAATCATAACCCTTTCAATTTTCCACCTAAAAATCCATATTATGGCTTATTTTTTGCGTTGCCAATTCTACTTTGCAGTGACATTAGTCATTTTACCCAAAAATGCACGGCGAAACGGAAAAAAAAATCATTGTGCGACAAAATCGAAAAAAAAACGCCATTTTGTAACTTTTGGGGGCTTTCGTTTCTACGCAGTGCATATTTCGGTAAAAATTACACCTTATCATTATTCTGTAGGTCCATACGGTTAAAATGATACCCTACTTATATAGGTTTGATTTTGTCGGACTTCTGGAAAAAATCATAACTACATGCAGGAAAATTTATACGTTTAAAAATGTCATCTTCTGACCCCTATAACTTTTTTATTTTTCCATGTATGGGGTGGTATGAGGACTCATTTTTTGCGCCGTGATCTGAAGTTTTTATCGGTATGATTTTTGTTTTGATCGGACTTTTTGATCACTTTTTATTCATTTTTTAATGATATAAAAAGTGACCAAAATACGCTTTTTTGGACTTTGGAATTTTTTTGCGCGTACGCCATTGACCGTACGGCTTAATTAATGATATATTTTTATAGTTCGGACATTTACACACGCGGCGATACCACATATGTTTATTTTTTATTTTTTTTACACTGTTTTATTTTTTTATGGGAAAAGGGGGGTGATTCAAACTTTTATTAGGGAAGGGGTTAAATGACCTTTATTAACACTTTTTTTTTACATTTTTTTTGCAGTGTTATAGGTCCCATAGGGACCTATAACACTGCACACACTGATCTCTAATGCTGATCACTGGCGTGCATTAACACGCCTGTGATCAGCATTATCGGCGCTTGACTGCTCCTGCCTGGATCTCAGGCACGGAGCAGTCATTCGTCGATCGGACACCGGGGAGGCAGGTAAGAGCCCTCCCGGTGTCCGATCAGCTGTTCGGGACGCCGCGATTTCCCCGCGGCGGTCCCGAACAGCCCGACTGAGCAGCCGGGTCACTTTCACTTTCACTTTAGAAGCGGCGGTCAGCTTTGACCGCCGCTTCTAAAGGGTTAATACCGCACATCGCCGCGATCGGCGATGTGTGGTATTAGCCGCGGGTCCCGGCCGTTGATTAACGCCGGGACCCACGCGATATGATGCGGGATCGCGGCGCGATCCCGCTTCATATCGCGGGAGCCGGCGCAGGACGTAAATATACGTCCTGCGTCGTTAAGGGGTTAATCCTGGCTGACATCTCAGCTTTCTGGCGTTTGGGCACAGTTTCCATCAAGGCTTTTGCCTCCCGTACCTCCTCCTTGAGCCTATTCAAGCTGCTCCTTTCTTTCTCATACCCACAGATGTATTCTGCCACCCGGGAGCTATAGAGGACTCCAGGATCCCGGGCCCTAGGCATTCCCCAATTCTCCTCCACAACTCCATGAGCATTTAGCTTTGCTCTGGGAGGAATATCACAGTCCACATTATCCAGGCTTGTTCTCACAGTACCGGCACTTCCAGAACCAGTACCGGCACTCAGGAGGTGCTGGAGATACATCGCTGCATCTCCTGGCAGAGCGCTTTAACCCGTAGACCACTGGTGCAGTTCCTGGCGCTGGTCCCTCTGCAACTGGCTCCCCTTGCCCCCCACAGACCTACTTTGGGGGCAGGTGTTAGGGTTCTCCGCTCCTCGATCATACCAGGAAACAAACTCTCCTTCTGGGGAAAGGAAAGTCGCTCCTGGGAGACAGATGGATCTTTCTCCAAGCCAAGCACACCAAACACTCACAGCAAACTTAAACAGGAAGATGCTCCCTCTAGTGGCCAGACTCCAGAGCTGTACTCACTAGTCTGCTGGTGGGGTCACTGTGTACATACATTACTTATCCTGTACTGATCCTGGGTTATATCCTGTATTATACTCCAGAGTTGTACTCACTATTCTGCTGGTAGAGTCACTGTGTATATACATTACATTACTTATCCTGTACTGATCCTGAGTTATATCCTACATTCTACTCCAGAGCTCTACTCAGTATTCTGCTGGCGGGGTCGCTGTGTACATACATTACATTACTTATCCTGTACTGATCCTGAGTTATATCCTGTATTATACTTCACAGGTGTACTCACTATTCTGCTGGTGAGGTCACTATGTACATACATTACATTACTTGTTGGGGGTTGATGTCAGTGAGCACTTAGAGGTGATATCGGGGGTGATGTTACCGGTAAAGTCAGGGGGTGATAGCTGAGCACTCAGTGGTGATGTCGGGGGTGATGTCAGTCAGCACTTAGTGGTGAGATTAGGAGAGGACAGTGAATGGCGTAAATGTAAAAAAAAAAAAAGTCTAGAATTTCTGCTTTTTGTTCACATCATATACCATAAAAAATGTATAAAAAGTGATCAAAAATCCCATCTAAACAAAAATGATACTGTTAAAAACTAAAGATCATGGCACAAAAATGGTCCCTCATATAGCCTTGTATATGGAAAAATAAAAGTGTTCTAGGGGAACATTTTATGCATGTTAATTTTCTCACAAAAAGTTGTAAAATATAACAACACCTACATTAATTAAGTATTGTTGTAATCATATGGACCTACAGAATGAAGATAATGTGTAGTTTTTACCGTAAAATATATTGTGTAGAAACAAACCCACACTGCTAAAAAACTTTTCAGAATTTTGTTACTTTGCTATATTTTCTTTATGAATTGAAATATGTGTTTATTGTATGTGGGCAGGGCATCTATATGGGGAGGGGGACGTGGGGGGGGTCATACGTCAATCTCAGAGAGGTCAACGCTACGCGTATTAGCTGCTCACATAGTGTGGCAATACGGGGGCCCCGTTTGGGAGATTGCGGGGGGTCCCAGCGGTCAGACCCCCTGCGCGATCAAACACTTATCCCTTATCCTGTGGATAGGGGATAAGTTGTCTTTTGCTGCAAATGTCCTTCAATCAGTGTCCTGAGAGATGAACCATCAGTTCACTGAGGAATCAGGTTACAGCTGCTGGAAGAGACAGAGAGCGACCCAGAGATGCTGCAGCTTCACTCTTCGGTATTGCTCAACAATGCCCACTATGCTTCTGATGGTGTTCTATGGAGAGTTAGGGGAGCACACACACACACACACACACACACTCATTCAACTGTTTATTTGGAAAACTCACCTGAGGTGATGCTTTAGGTGATAAGTAAATTAGCTTAGCTTATCCAGCACTATAGAATACAGTAAATTAGCACTAATCACTAAAAAATGGCTGTAGGGCTCAAATGTCTCACATTTATACAGGGTTTATCACACACACAAATGAACATATGTTTTTTTTTTTCATTTTTTTTTTTCATTTTACTGTTGCCTCCTTCATTCTCACAATATGATGTGATTATCTTTCTTTACATTCTCTTACCTCCCAAATATACAAAATTATCATCCCATAAGCTTATGTATCCCATATGGTGACTTAAAATTGTGTTTCATTAAAAAGTGTATTATGCTTCAAAAACCATAAACATAAAACTCTACAGTCAATATTACTTAGGCAGATCCATATTACCTTTATGCTTTTGCAATATACCTTGCCATAATGTGGAATGCTAGAGCATAAAAAATCTTTAAAAAAAACAATATCATTTTGAAACCTCTATAAACAATCTACAAGTATGCTTTGTATAGAGGTACCGTTAAATCAAGAGTGTTCTTCCTTGTTACATTTGCAAAAAAAAAATAATAATAATATATAGAATTACTGTTAAACACATTTTGATGCAACAAATCAAACTTGGATACTTAATATTTGACTGTTTATTATTGTTATTTAGGTGTTATATGAGTCTTGTAATGCACAGAATGGTGGTGGTGGAAATTCCCCTAAATGTTCATATGCCATTATATCCATATGGGACATTATTCCAATTAAGGGGTTCTCCAGGAGTAAAAAAAAACTGAGCCAATTAAAATCAGGTTGGGTGTGGTTTTACAACTTTTCTCCATTTACTTAAATGAAACTGAGCTGCAATACCACAATCAACCTCAAGAACAGATGTGGTGCTGTTTTTGGAAGAAATCTGCTCTGATTTCTGGACAAACTCTTTAACACTATACTCAAAATATTGAAAATGGGATTATATGTTACAGAAATATAGTTGTCAACACATTGGAACAGCTTTATGGTTGCAAAGAATCCTCCCGATCTATGTCTGGACTCACCAGACATTTGGTGGAGAAACATGAAGGGACGAGCCATATATATCAAAGGTATCGAGAAAGCCCCCCCCTCATAAACGGGGAGGCGACTGGTTGCATGCTCTCTTTTCTAGGGATATGTTCTGGATCCTCAGGATGGGGACCCAAGCTCCCTCGGGTCTCATTTACAGAAATAATCTCCTGTACTTCCATTATTCCTACAGTGTGGTAACGTAGTATGGTGGGATTGATGGCGGGGTTCTTTCTATTTATCATCATTTTACACTATGCGTTATGTACCAATATTTTACATGCCAACATTTATGCACTATATCACCTTAATAAATACCTGATAAGTTGGTGCTTCCACTTTATTTTCTATACTGCCACGTTGTTGCGTATCATACATAAAATCTTTCGTTGTTTTCTTTCTTTTTGGATGTGTACAACAATGTACTCTGCACTATTTTGATTGTAGATGTTGTTGCATCTCCCAGACGGGTTTTGCTTATCTGTCAATCTTAGCCGAAGTGACGAATATTACATTTAGACATGCGGTTTGTTGTATACAGTTCTGTTTGTGGATCATTGTTCACATTATGCGTTTGTGAGATAGGGTTGCTGCATATATATTTTCCAGTCTATTTCCTTATGGCACATGCAAATTGTGTGTATGCACACATATATTATTTGTTTGTTTGAGTACATTGTCATTTACACTTTTGGCTTTATTACCTAATACTCCATGTTGTTATACATACATTGCTCAGATTACATTCAGTGCTTTTATTCAGGCTTAAAATTGGACAAGGGGATAATTTTTTTTCCCATCCATTCCTGAATCATACAAAGGGATTTATACAAACAAGAATTTTGGATATTTGACATGATATTTCTTTTGTTCCTTTTAAGCCGTCTTTTACGCGTCTTTCACTTGCTGGTTTGCTGTGCAGCCATTCATGATTTGGCCTGAACTAGGGTTTTTTCAGGCCATATTTCACATCATGCATGCAGTGTTTGGAGTGAACCACTGTACAAGACACAAGATATCTTGCATATATATGTACACTCCTCATGTGTAATTCTGGGGAATATACTCGTCTGTCTAAAGCTGTGCAAGATGGCTTACTTATTCACTTATTTATTCATTGTTCATTCTATTTTTTTGTTTGCCATATATATTTTCTGTTGTCTATAACCAATACACGAACATCCATATTAATTTACAATTTTCTTATTTTTTTTTTTTTTTGGGGGGGGGGGTCATATTTGGCTAGGAATGAGTTAACTAGCTTTCTGGATATTCTAATTACCTCCCACCTGCTCGGCTCTTGCTTGGTCGGCCCATAGTCCAACACCTCAGTTCTTGTCTTTGGAGACGGGAAGGTTTGGTCACGGTGGGTTCTGACTTTGTTCAATTTATATTTAAACCCCCTTGTGACATGGTATCAGTGCCATGACTATGAGCATCTGCTCGAAATGCATCAGCGTTTCACTCTTGTCTTTATGAGTGACATGTCACTTGCCAAATGCCCCACATTCCTTATAAGATTTAGACACTTCCTAGACACTTTTAGGTCTCTCTTGGCTTGGGTGTGACTTTGTGCACCATAAATTGCACTAAAATTGTGGCATAATATTTTGTAGTAAAATAAGCAAATTAATAGTTGATCTAAACTCTAACTACATAGTCTATAGATGCACCAGATTTATCAAGCAGCCAGAGTTACTGTGATAGAATTGGCACATTATTAGGCTGTGGAGTCCTAGTCTGCACCAAGTAAAGCACCAGTATGGTGAAAAGTAACTTTTTCCTAAGATTCTTGGTGCTTTGTAAGGGGACCTGACTTAGCGTGGTGTGTTATAAAAGGATTAGGACAATGGTTATGTTGTTGTGATTTTTACATCTGTTCTCATCTTAGATGCAGGTGTAAGAACCGCTCTCGGACCGGCGTGTGACATTAACCTCATTAACATACTGTTACTATTTTTTAATGGCTGTGTATCATCTAATTGTAAAAAAGGGAGCAGCGGCAAAAATAGTGCTGACTCAAGGGAAACATTTTGGCTCCAGCATGCCTGGCACCAAGCACAATAAAATCTATGCTGCGTGTAGAGCAGGCCAGATTATTCAACTAACTGAATTGCTTGTGGTGCTGTTATATACTCTGGCAAGAATGGGTTAACCCTATATTATCAATACAGGTAGAGGTCTTAAATAGTCATGCACATTACCAATGTATTGTCTGCTGATTTCAGACAGGCATATCATATATATATATATATATATATATATATATATATATATATATATATATATATATATTTTTTTTTTTTACTCTAAATGCCCCAGAGCTTTTACCATCACCATCTTGAAAGATTCTGTATTCTCTGTATAATGACTATTATTTGGGCATTTTTATTATTTATAATAATAATAATTATTATTGTTATTATCACTATTATTATTATTATTATTATTATGGTTCATAATATTATTAGTATTAGAGTTGTTAATAAATAATTATAGTTGTTATGGTTGTTGTAATAGTTGTATTTTTTCTATCTGCATAACGTTATTAAATTGACACTTTAATTTAGCATTTAACCCCTTAAGAATGCAGCCCATTTGAGCCTTAAACTCTGGTACTTAACAACTTATCTCCTATCCACAGGATAGTAGATGTGTGTCCAACCCATGGGAGACCCCCCAATCTCCTGCTTGGTGCCCTGGCTCTCCCCATGTGAGGATAAGCCACAGCTCTATGGATCAGTGGTCGACACTCCCCCTCCTTGCACCCCTATGTGAGAGCTACACGAGCGCTGTATCTCCAGGTCTCCCACAGAGATGCTGTAGCCTCTCAATGCATAGGGAAAGCCGGGGAGCTGGGAAAGAGATTGGGGGGTGAGGATCCCAGCGGTCAGAATCCCCCTTCCAAGTCACCCACCCCCCTGCACACGATCAAACACTTATTCCCTATCCTGTGGATAGGGCATAAGTTCTAACGTACTGAAGTTCCCCTTTAAGAACACAGCCAGCTTCACTTTTGTATTTTCGTTTATTTCTCCGTAACTTTTTTTTTCCATTTCCAGACCCATATGAGGGCTTGTTTTTTGCACAACCAATTGCACTTTGTTACCTTTCATTTTACCATTAAATGTACGACTAAACCAAAAATATATTATTTTGTGGGGAAATTGAAAAGAAGAACAAAATTTTGCAGATTTTAGGGGTTGCGTTTTTATGCAGTGCACTTTGCAGAAAAAAATCTATCTTTATTCTGTGGGTCAATATGATTAAAATGATAAACATGTTTCCATGCTTTACTATTATCGAAATACTTAAAGAAACCTCAAACTTTTTGAACAAAATTTGTATGTTTAAAATTGCCCTATTCTGACCCCCTATAACTTTTCCATAAATGGGGTGGTATGGGGGCTCATTTTCTGTGACGTGATCTATAGTTTAACTTTTTGACTTTTTAATCCCTTTTTATTTAATATTTTTTGGGGATGTGATGTGACCAAAAAGCAGCATTTTTTTTTTTTTTTTACATGTACACTGTTATGGGATCATTAAAGGGGTATTCCGGGAAAAAACTTTTTTATATATATCAACTGGCTCCAGAAAGTTAAACAGATTTGTAAATTTCTTCTATTAAAAAATCTTAATCCATTCAGTACTTATGAGCTTCTGAAGTTAAGGTTGTTCTTTTCCGTCTAAATCCTCTCTGATGACACCTGTCTCGGGAAACGCCCAGTTTAGAAGAGGTTTGCTATGGGGATTTGCTTCTAAACTGGGCGTTTCCCGAGACAGGTGTCATCAGAGAGGATTTAGACGGAAAAGAACAACCTTAACTTCAGAAGCTCATAAGTACTGAAAGGATTAAGATTTTTTAATAGAAGTAATTTACAAATCTGTTTAACTTTCTGGAGCCAGTTGATATATAAAAAAATGTTTTTTTCCTGGAATACCCCTTTAACATTACCTTTTAATACTTTGGACATTTATGCATGTGATGATACCATATTTGTTTATTTATTTCACTTTTTTTGTAAAATGGGAAAAGGGAAGATGAAATAAAAAAATAAAAAAACTTTTTTTTAAATTTTCATGTCTCTATAGGGGATTTTATGTAGCAATCCCTTGATCGCTAATACAGTTTAGTCTTGGATTAGAGAAAGCTGGCCGCCACTGCCAGACTCTCCGTGACTCCTCTGAAGGAACCCGGTCAGTCCCTATACGATAGGTGGTGCTCAACTCCCCAGGAAGATACAGTGTCCATAATCCAAAAAATACTTTCAGTAGAAAAAAGGAATGGCACTCACCGTTGTGTTTTATTTCTTATTCTTTATTCTCCATAAAGTGCAGGTATGCCGTTTTATGCACCTGCACTTTATGGAAAATAAAGAATAAGAAATAAAAGACAACAGTGAGTGCCATTCCTTTTTTCTACTGAAAGTAATACAGTTTAGTGTTATGCATTGGCATAGCACTGATCAGTACTATCTGTAATCTTCTTCTCTGGTCCAGAAGGCAGACCAAAAGAAAATATTAAAGCAGTGATTATCCCCATGATCATGCCGTGAGTGGTCTGATGAGTCTCACTAAGCCTCCATTATGTTTCAGATTATGTGATTAGTATAGATCACCTCATTTGAATGGTTAATAGTGGGCATCAGCGTGATCGCTGATGTCTGCCATTAGCAGTGGGTCTCTGACGCATATGAAGGGATCTCCTCTGGTCGCTCCATGTACAGAATGTACACTATTTTCCTTGAGCATAAAAGGGGTTATCTAAAAATAGAAAAAGAGAGCCAATTTCTTTCAAAAACAGCTCCCTGTCTGTCTCCAGGTTGGGTATGGTATTACAACTTGGCTCTATTCACTTCAATGGAACTGAGCTGCAGAACCACACCCAACCTGGAGACAGAAAGGGAGCGTTTTTTGAAAGAAATTAGCTCTATATTTATATTCCTGGATAACCCCTTTAAGTTTCAGGGCACCAGGACCTACAATGTTAAGAATACAATTCCTGTTTTTCTCTAATTATAGCACTGCTTGCATAAAAAAAAATGCAGCTGTAATATATTTATTTTTGATCTGTAGGCCCCATAGGGCCCTCACACAGAATTTTGCCCGGGGGTCTCCCTAGCCCTCCATAAGGCCCCGTAACAGGCTATACATTTCTCTTCTCTTTCATTAAAACACAGACAATGAAAAAGGAACATTATCATTTTGGAGAGAATGACTGTTTCATTATTTATCATTTTCTTTCAAGCAGGTGAATAATTTGGGTCATAAGAGTAATAGATCAATATTCTGGACTGATTCTGTTGCAGCAAATTAATTGGGGCATCATTTTATTGAGATTGAGCGTCTGTAAATTGCAGCATACTGCCTTGAAAAATAGATGAGGTTTGTTGCTGAATGGCCATGATTAAACATACGGGAACATTGCTATTAATTTTATTTGGTAAAACAGCGTCATTTTTACCTTTTAATGTTTTATGTCTATTATGACTAATGAAGAATTTAGCCACCAACTACAAGCAGGATGCTTTGGTGTACTGGTAGAGGTTGTAGTAGCGGCAAGGAGGAGTTTGTTAGCCCATCCTAAAAGTCAATAACTGTCCTCACCTTAAAGAAGAACTATGGCAAAAATTAATTTACTCCCTATCCACAGGATAGGGGACAAGTAGCGGATCGCAGGGGGTCTGACCACTGGGCCCCCCCGCGATCTCTGGGATGGGACTCAATGCTCAATGAGGAGATGACACACACTCCATTCATTTCAATGGTGGTGCTCCTATAGAAATTAATGGAGTGCATGCCTTCTACTGGTAGATGACACATGCTCCTCAGTGAGAGACCCAGGGTCCCGTCCCGGAGATCACGGAGGGTCCCAGCAGTTGGACCCCCCACAGTCCTGTGGATAAGGGATAAATAATATTTTGGATCTACAAATAGATAGACAGGGGATCTCTAGATCTCTAATGGGAATCTTTAAAGGCTATCGATTTCAAGCCTGCAAATATGCAATGGGGCACAACTGCTAATAATGACACACCACCAAGCTAAATGCCAGTACAGTGTGCCACATTCCTTGAAACTGCATTACTGGTCACTGACTTATGATGTGCTACTATTTATCTATTTTACTAGTATGAAAATGTTGTACCAGAGATTTGATAAATATGGCATTTTCCATACAATAATGGCAGAAAACTGCAGTGATTTTATTGACATGAGTTCCAAAAAATTTTTGACTATAAAGAGACTTTGAAAAAGTTGTGGTCTGGGATCCAAAGGACCTTTACAGCTACAGATAGAAGGTGCACAATTCTCAACGTCATGTGGCTGGTGGTATTACGTTATACATGATTTGTTCATGTAGATGTTCTGTAGCGTTCTTGAAGGAAATCTGTCACCAGTGCCACCAGCATTAACCTCTCAGTACCGACAGGTAGTGCAGGTGACACTGATGACAATGATACTTACCTTTTCTTGTTCCATGCAGTTGTTCTTCGGTAATCTTCTCCGGTATCTTCTATCTATCTATTATCTATTTACGAGTCAAAAGTTTTATTTAGAAATGAACTAACCATGTAGTGCAAACTTTACCTTACAACCTGGAATCATCACCAATGGTTAAACTATCACTAAAAATGTCAAATAAAAAAATGTATTTCAACTTTTCTGCACTATTTGAGTATTCATGTAAACATCTCCTTAGGAAAGTACAACTAAATTACATTTCCAATTAAACAATAGTTCATATTCCTTGTATAACTCACTGGAAAGTCTTCTTGCCCTGAGCAGATAGAACCTGGTGTTAGGACACTGATTTCTGATAATTGCTAATCTCGTATTCCTCATATTACTGTGTTTAAGTGACTGTAATTTCACATCCAACTTCATTCCAAGAGATTTTGCAAGCTTGGCTATCATGAAGATGCAAAATACAAACCGGCTGTAGATAAAAGGCAAGAGAAACAAAGTATTTGTGTCTCCAAGAGATGGATACAGAATCCGATCCCTGAAATACTGCATTCCTGTTCCAGCTAAATCAAAATGCAAATACACAGAGGAAATGTCGGCATTGATAAATCCTGCTGGTAAAACTCATATCATAGAAGTTGTACTGTACCATCTGGTGCCATCGCAATGTATCACCGCTACATACAGATACCCTGGCAACCCTCATTCATCATAACACAGATGCCAAACACTGCAAGGCCAGAGAGGGAACAGCAACCACTCTTGGCTTTGTCAAGCCAAGTATCTACATTCATGTGGCTTCTGTTTTTCTACTTATAATGCTCAGCAGGTTGTCACATTTACCAGCTCTCCAGCTTTCCTGTGGATTTTGTCTGGATCCTGGTAAAGTGTCAGGACACCGTGATTTATATACAGAATGCGCAGCCGATGGCCAATGCAGTGGGACTGACAAGCTGCACATCACATATTGGACATAATGCACCTGCAGAATTTTAATGATAAAAATAGAGATATTTAATGTACACAATTTTAGTTACTTAAAAACACACATGTGCTGAATTCAGATGGTTACTGGGAGTTAGAACTATCTGAAAGCTAGTCTCCTAGGGAAGCTGAGAGGAACCTCTAGAAGACTGAAACCTAAAAGGCTGAAACCTCAAAAAACAGGCTTTGAGACAAGTGCCAGTGGTGTGAGGTAACATCTTAAAGGGGTACTCCACCCCTAGACATCCAAAGGATAGGGGATATGATGTCTGATGGCGGGGGTCCCACCGATGGGAACCCCTGCATTCTACCATGCGGCACCCACCTGTAGGACAGTTGTCACGCCCCCTCTCATAGACTTGCATTGAGGGGGCGGGTGTGACGTCACATGGGGGCGGAGTTGTGACGTCACAATCTTCCGTACTCGTGGTTGGGATGGTATTAGCCTGAGGGCCTCCAGCGGTTCTGGAAGCTGTAACAGGTTGGAACCGCATGGTAGAATGTGGGGGTCCTAAGCGGCGGGACCCCCGCCATCAGACATCTTATCCCCTATCCTTTGGATAGGGGATAAGATGTCTAGGGGTGGAGTACCCCTTTAAGGGTCTATTCACATGTGCAATATCCTATGTGTAATTGATGTGCAGGATTTGAAGCTGTAGATTTTATGTTTTAGAGTTTAATGTCAACAAAATGATTGAAAACAGCTTCAAATTTGCAGGTTCAAATCCTGCACATCAATTATACAGAATAAGAATGCGAATAATGTATGTATGAATAGACTCTCAAAGATTGTTCTGTCTAGTGGGCAGTGGTAAGCCTTTTGTATGGTGATGGCCATGTAAAGTGTTTAGTTAGTGCTTGACAAGCAGGTCCATATATATATATATATATATATATATATATATGTATATATATATATATATATATATTTTTTTTTTTTTTACATCTGTTTTGTTTTTGTTTTTTGCGGTTTTTGAACAAATTGCAATTTCAAGACAGATCAAAGAGCCATATGTGTCATTAAGCGGAGATTGATTTCCTTGATCTAGTTAATGTTGGATTTACCAGTACTTACTGCCTTAGTCATTACACTAGCTGAATAAGCTTGAGTCAGTTGGGCCTGACATTGCTGATAATCCTCTAACATCTCATTACACAGAAATGAGTTCAATTTCAGCATTAAATTACAGTGCAAACAAGAAGATGGAGACTGCCATTAGTTCAGTCAATGTAGTAGCAAAAAGGGAATCGGTGCACACTGCAAACGGAATAGTGAGAGTTGTGCATTTAAAATGCTGTTGTGTTCAAAGGAAAAAACATCAACAAACTATTTTATTTACCTTTCAAAGCAATGGACATAAAACTAGGTGGCAGCATTCCCTTATTAGACTGCATTGCTCTGCGGATAGGTAAATAGTTCTAATGTGTTGAAAAAAATGGGGGATATGAAGAATATTTGTCCTTTTGGTTATAAATGGTCAGAATAACACTTATTTGTGTATTAGGTTGTGTACTCAGCACACAGGATCTGTATTCAATAAACCATTTATCATGTCAAAATAAAGTCCACATTTTCACATAACATTGGTCACCATTTAGCATGTAGATTCACCCTTCTCTTCTCCTATGGTTTACAATAGGGGAACATGCCACAAATTCAACCAGAGCCACCCTGTATGCTAAGGGGGGCCAACATTACCTTTATAAGAAAACAAGAATGCTTTCTACTGTCTACTCAATAGCAAGTAAGGGGCTATCATAGTGATTTTCATAAGTCACCAACACACAGCATATGAGGATGCTTTATTACAAGTGAGAACTACATGGAGGAGATTTATCAAAACCTGTGCAAAGGAAAAGTATGCCCCCTCCCAAAGACTTGCATTTAGGGGGCATGGCCGTGACATCACGAGCCTCTGCCCCGCATTGCTAGTCATCCTGCATGGAACAAAGTTTGTTACGTGCACCGGATGTCTGGGGTGCTGCAGCCAAGATCGTGGGCAGAGGCCCCCAGTGGCAGAACCCCTGCTATCAGACATCTTATCCCCTATCCTTTGGATAGGGGAGAAGATGTCTAGGGGTGGAGTACCCTTTAAAGACCTGTAGTTAATCAGAAAACTCTCATATACCGGGAGTAATTCCTATACTAAGTATACAGCTTTACTTTTTCTTAGTTTATCTCTAAATGTATCCTGAAGATATGGTGTGAAGTAAAGGGGGTATGAGATACAATAGTGCACAGCCATGTTCATCTCCCCGCTTCTTCTAATAATTGGTTGGGCTCTGAACTCTGACTGATCAAAACTTTTGTACGTCTTTGTTACATATTAAGGATTTTCCAAATGACAGAGATTTTGGACAAATATTGACACAGCCATCAACTATTGTTCAGGTACACCTCTTTATCTATCTATCTATCTATCTATCTCTCATATCTATCTATCTCTCATATCTATCTATCTCTCATATCTATCTCTCTCATATCTATCTATTAGCTATCTCATATCTATCTATCTCATATCTATCTATCTATCTATCATATCTATCTATCTCATATCCATCTATCTATCTCATATCTATCTATCTATTATCTATCTCATATCTATCTCATATCTATCTTTCTATCTATCTATCTATCTATCTATCTATCTCATATCTGTCTGTCTATTTACTTCCAGAAGCAGGGCAGCACTTGAAGGTAGTTGCTGGAGGGTGCCGGCTATAGCTAGACTTGGTCACAGTCCCAAAGATATCCACATAGAGAAAGATAGCAGCACTCCAAGTTCCCTTGGAAAAAAGTGTACGGCTTTATTCACCAGACATCAGAGCAACATTTCGTCTCACACGGCCATTGTCAAGCAGCAAGTGATACATAGTGCCAAGTATAAGTAGTGTGTACAATTCATTATCATTAATTGCAAATTAATAAATATACAATAAATTATACAAAATCCATAAATGTACAAAATCCATATGATTAAGATTACATTCTGGGGGTTCATATACACTCATATACATGCTCTTAAGGCACCTGCATTATGTAAATTTTAAAAAGAATTGTGCAAAACATCATACATTCCAACTGTATAATTATCACATTTTCAAGTGACCAGGTGTACGTGCTGAATTAGTGATACCCTAATGAATCCAGGTAGAGGGGTGCTGCTGTGCATGTTATGACACATTGCCACGAGGGATGCCAAACAGTTGCCGGGTCCATAGCGTACATTCCACTTTCGGCGCTCTGCAGAAAGTGACATGAGATGTAAATATTATAGCGTTCTGAGCGTTCTGCGCGCATGAGCATTCCACTGGTGTCCATCTACAGGCGCCATCTTAAGGAGGGGCAGACCCTTCCTGTCATCAGGCGTCTGCACGTGACATCAAATTAACATACCACAGAGTCAAAGGAACTCCTTCAGCTGGTTTTACCAGCGCATCATGAGCGGAGGGGACTCGTCCTCTCGGCAGAGAACATCTCCACCGGCTGTGGAATGTATTAGCATCCCACTTTTGCGGAGTACCTGATGTGGCCATCCTCTGATTGGCTGTGCCTAGTTTTGGCTTCCACCTTCATGTACACACTACTTATACTTGGCACTATGTATCACTTGCTGCTTGACAATGGCCGCGTGAGGCTGCCAAAATGTCGCTCTGATGTCTGGTGTATAAAGCCTTACACTTTTTTTCATGGGAACTTGGAGTGCTATCTCTATCTAATATCTAAATATCAAGATTTTTGATGGGGAGGAGTAAATATATATATTTTTAATTTTATTTATTTTTTTATTAATGGATCACTATGTGCTAGTAGTTTTGTGGAAAAGTAATGGATGACTTAAAATGAGTTTCCCGATCACTGAGTGTTTTATGAACCTCCTGCTCAGCAGAACTCACTAAACAGGCACCTGTTACATGGCTATTTAAAATATACTCAATCTGTTGGTATTTTGGCAGGGAGCGTGCTCCAGCACAAAAAATAAATAAATAAAAAATAAAAAGAATGAAATAAATAAAGTGCTATTTATTTCTCCAGCACACAGAGCTCAAATGTGCCCTGGAGGCACATTATGGTTCATTATCTGCAGATAATCCACCTCGCCGCCTTAGATCAATGAGTGGCTAGACCCTCTGGCACTGAAAGTGTAGAAAGGCCTACCTTTAGTCTGTATGTAAAGTGATAGCAATTAACATCAATGATTTATTAATATTTCAGCTATTAGTATTTTGTTTGAAAGATTCTCTGACGGGAATGCCAGCCCTTCTGGAGGATCAGGCTGGTGTCCAATGTGCAGCAAAACCTCATGGCAATGTAAGTTCAGATCTGATTCTCATCCTGTCTTGTCTAGTCTTCTACTACAATATTACAAAGCTGTAAGGAGGGGGTTGTAATATGTTGAGGTTGTCCACCATTACCTTTCTTTAAATTTAGTTAAAGACCCCATACAAATTCATTAGATTATTGTGACATGCAAACAAAACCCTCAACAGGCTGCAGTTCACATCACAGCCACTGGAGACATTATATGATCTGTTGAGCCACAAGTAAGAGTAAGAAAAAATGTATCTGCAACCTGAAGTTCCTGGGTGAAGTTCTGCAAAAGATTTTGCCCACTAGGACGTCATAGGTCATTTATTTTTCCCTTTTTTTCTTTTACAGATTCAAATATGACCTTTACATCTTATTTTGTAATGTAAACCATTGACATATAACGGCTTTTTTTTAAGGGATACTCCACCACTAGACATATTATACCCTATCCAAATGATCCCCCGCGATCTCTGCTGCAACGTCCCAGTCCTCTGGTGCCCAGAGCAAACTTTGCTCCGTGACGGATAACTAGCGATACTGCACTGGAGGCTCGTGATGTCACGGTCATGCCCCCTCATGGCATCACATTACGCCCCTTCAATGCAAGTCTATGGGAGGTGGCGTGGTGGCTGCCATGCCCCCTCCCATAGACTTGCATTGAGGGGGCTTGGTGTGACAACACGAGCCTCCGGCGCCGCAGCCAGCTTTCTAAACAAATGCTGGGTGCTGCAGGGAGATCGCAAAGATAAGGGATAAGATGTCTAGTGGCGGAGTACACCTTTAAGGTTTCTCTCATGTTCTTTTAGCTTTGGACACCTGATGAAATGGAGATCATGATGCTTGTGTGAACATAGCTTTAGTTATCTAGAGGTAGTGCATTAAAAGGGTACTCCCCTGGAAAAAAAAAATTCTAAATCAACTTGTGCCAGAAAGTTAAACAGATTTGTAAATTACCATATATACTCGAGTATAAGCCGAGTTTTTCAGCACAATTTTTTGTGCTGAAAATGCCCTCCTCGGCTTATACTCGAGTGAAAAAATATATACCGTTGGGGGGGGGGGTTGGCCGGGCCGTCCATCTTCGCTGCAGGGACCATCTGACTAGTGATGCTGCATTGATGCCGCACAGGGACGTCTGTGCACAGCAGACGTCACTGACGTCAGGGGCATCCCTGCGCACGGATGTCCCAGCGCGTCGTCGTCAATGCAGCGTCACTAGTCTGGGACCAGCCCGGAGCGGAGAAGAGGGCCTCCCAGGGAAGATGGACGGCCCAGACTGCCTCACCCTCCCCACCGGAATGCGAATGGTACCTGCAGCTATTAAGCAACAGGACTGAGAGAACTGGGGAGGTTAGTAGACAATGAGGGGGACCTATATGATGATGGAGGGGGCGGTCTGGATGATGACAGGGGGTGATGATGACGGGGGCATGGATGATGATGAGGGGGTTGACAGGGGATGATGATGACGGGGGGGGGGTCTGGATGAGGACAGGGGGAATGATGTATTTACCCCCCTAGGCCTATACTCAAGTCAATAAGTTTTCCCAGGTTTTGGGGGTTAAAGTCTAAGCCTCGGCTTATATTAAGGTTGGCTAATACTCGAGTATATATGGTACTTTTATTTAAAAATCTTAATCGTTCTAGTACTTATCAGCTGCTATAAAGTCATGGCTATAAATGTTGGCACCCCTGATTTTTTTCAATAAAATTGAGTATTTCACAGAAAAGGATTGCAGTAACACGTTTGGCTATACACATGTTTATTTCCTTTGTGTGTATTGGAACTAAACCAAAAAAGGAGGAAAAAAAGCAAATTGGACATAATGTCACACCAAACTCCAAAAATGGGCTGGACAAAATTATTGGCACCTGTAACTTAATATTTGGTTGCACACCCTTTCGAAAAAATAACTGAAATCAGTCCCTTCCTATAACCATCAATAAGCTTCTTACACCTCTGAGCCGGAATGTTGAACCACTCTTCCTTCGCAAACTGCTTCACATCTCTCTTATTGGAAGGGCTCCTTTTCCCAACAGCAATTTGGGATTTAGATCTGCACTCATTGCTGGCCACTTCAGTACTCTCCAGCGCCTTGTTGCCATCCATTTCTGGGTGCTTTTTGACATATGTTTGGGGTCATTGTCCTGTTGGAAGTCCCAAGATCTTGGACACAAACCCAGCTTTTTGTACAGTGCAACCCAAAATCCATTGGTAATCCACAGATTTCATGATGCCTTGCACACATTTAAGGCACCCAGTACCAGAGGCAGCAAAACAACCCCAAAACATCATTGAAACTCCACCATATTTCACTGTAGGTACTGTGTTCTTTTCTTTTTAAGCCTCATTCCATTTTCGGTAAACAGTAGAATGATGTGCTTTACCAAAAAGCTCTATCTTGGTCAAATCTGTCCACAAAACGTTTTCCCAGAAGGATTTTGACTCACTCAAGTTCATTCTGGCAAAATGTAGTCTTGCTTTTTTATGTCTCTGTGTCAGCAGTAGGGTCCTCCTGGGTCTCCTGCCATATCATTTCATTTCATTTAAATGTCGACGGATAGTTTGTGCAGACACTGATGCTCCCTGAGCCTGCAGGACAGCTTGAATGTCTTTGGAGCTTGTTTGGGGCTGCTTATCCACCATCCGGACTATCCTGCATTGACACTTTTCATCAAATTTTCTCTTCCATCCACGCCCAGGGAGATTAGCTACAGTGCCATGGGTTGCAAACTTCTTGATAATGTTGCGCACTGTGGACAAAGGCAAATCTAGATCTCTGGAGATGGACTTGTAACTTTATATTTTTCCACAATTTTGGTTCTCAAGTCCTCAGACAGTTCTATTATCCTCTTTTTGTTGTCCATGCTTAGTGTGGCACACACAGACACACAATGCAAAGACTAACTGATCTTCTCTCCTTTTTATCTGCTTTCAGGTGGGATTTTTATATTGCCCACACCTGTTACTTGCCCCAGGTGAGTTTAAAGGAGAATCACATGCTTCAAACAATCTTATTTTTCCACAATTTTGAAAGGATGACAATAATTTTGTCCAGACCGTTTTTGTAGTTTGGTCTGACATTTTGTCCAATTTGCTTTTTTGCTCCCCTTTTTGGTTTAGTTCCAATACACACAAAGGGGATAAACGTGCATAGTCAAACGTGTTACTGCAATCCTTTTCTGTGAGAACTACTTCATTTTCTTGAAAACTTTCAAAATTTCAGGGGTGACAACATTAGCGACCATGACTCTATGCTCCACAGGAAGTTCTTTTCTTTTTGAATTTCCTGTCTGACCACAGTGCTCTCTGCTTACACCTCTGTCCATTTTAGGAACTTTCCAGAGCATAATAGGTTTGCTATGGAGATTTGCTCCTACTCTGAACAGTTCCTAAAACGGACAGAGGTGTCAGCAGATAGCAATGTGGTCAGACAGAAAGGAAATTTAAGTAATTTACAAATCTGTTTAACTTTCTGGCACAAGTTGGTTTAAAAATTTTTTTTTTTACCAGTAGGGTGCAAAGTTTAAAGATCTACCCAGGCCAAATCTACACCTGCTATGAACAGTAATAGACTTAGTCATAGTCACAACCTCTCCTGCTAAACTCACCCACTTTTCTCAATACTTTTTAAAAGAGCTTTTTAAAAGTTGCTAATTATAGCCAAATTATTACATGAACCACAATATGCAACTTTTTTTTTTTCACCCAAAAAAGAACTGGTACAAATAAATAAATACATTCCCCCATCCCTCTCCACTTTACCGATATCCATCATATATCCAATTTACCGATATCCATCATATACAACATCCAATGTTCTACCATTCAGTAATATAGTTATTATTGTGCTAGTTGTAGTTTAGTTTAGTCTCTGGTAAAGTATATTGTTTTATAACCCAGTTATTCCTTTTATCTGCTCTGTTATGACTATGCTACATCTATGCTTCGATACATTGCGCTTTGCTACATGTAACATCTGTACTTTCATGGTTTTCCATTCCTTGCTGCTGGATTTACTATGCAATATAGCATACTAGATTTACTTTATTGCCATAATGGCAGCAATATAATAACTTTTACAAGCACTAAAAAGTGTTTGAGTATGTAAGCAATAGGAAGAAGTATGTGTTAACCGTTTAGGTGCACAACAGGAATCATTTTAGATTGCAAATGATATTCACGGGATGTTCCTATATCATCTGTAAGACCATAAAAGTTTTTACAGATGAGCTTTATGGCGCACATCTTTGCTTTGAGCTTTTTTATATAAATATTATATAATTCTACTTATAGCATTTCTACCTATTTGTCTATCTATCTGGCCTTATCACCATCTACTTCAGGGCCACCCTATAAATTAATTTCCCCACTGTTTTGCTGAGAATGAAGAGCATATAGGAGAATAAAGAGATGGAATATGTATATATATATATATATATATATATATATATATATATATATATATATATATATTTCTGCCAGTCTAATGACCTTTACTGCATTATAGGTAAGGCCAGGACTCGTAGCTGAAATAAGGATGCAGATTCTTGCCCATTCTACTCTATTCTACAATTGGGCTTAATTGTAGAGCTGGGTAGGACACATATACAAAAGAAAATATGTCAAATACGAATGTATGTGTAACATTTATTACATTCTCTCCTGAGGGAATAAGTTCCGACCACACTGCCACTATGTACAAACATCACTTTTATTCAAGAACTAACTCTCTTTAAGATTCTCTCTAACCTATTCCTGTTTCAATCATTTTATTGAAATTTTTTCCATAGGAAAACAAATTTACATAACTGGGTAAAAGATAAACAATCCAGGGTACATCAAGACAGTGAGTATAATGTTATTTTCAAAGCAATATAAGAAGAGATTGAAAAGACAATCTAGTGTTCACACAGAGTGTTGTGTATATCCCAGTACAACATGTACAAATGTGATATTGCAATGTTCTACATATATTTACAATTAAAGGTGTTTACTAAACACATTTAAATAAAAATAAAGTTTGCTGCAAAAATAAGCCATACTAACCCCGTACTAACTAATCCCCAGTTCCCTCGATGGTGCCTGATCTCTGGGGCCCCCTGCTTCCTATCATGTCCTTTCTTGAGCAATAACTGCCAGCTCATCCAATCACAGGCCAGGGTGGTGATCGGTCTTATCCAGAATTTTATGAGTGTTATAAGTGAAATGAGTTAAATAAACGGGATGCTTTGATTTACAGTGCAGATCTTCTGGAGAAGGCAGACAGGCACATATCGCTCTTCTGAACAAAAAATTAGCTCAGCCCAGCTCCCAATGTTTGGTTCGTCCTGCTTTGTCTGTTATAAGAGACAGATTTCTACTTATAACAGGCAGTAAAAAGCAGATTGCAGTGAGAAGTGAGACTTTTTGATGAAAAATATGTTAGGAATCACATAGGCTATTGCCAGAAGGAATGACATGTGCTATTGCCACTAGGGAAGTTGAATAAAATGACAGCAACCATTTATGAATTATAAGACTACAGAAAAAGAATTCTATTCGTCCAGTCTTATACTTTTTACATTTAAATGTAAAATGGACATTACATTTCTTTCAAATATGTTTTTATTTTTTTATTTAAAAACAATAAACAATAAAACAACTAAAGTCTGATGATCTGTACCTGCACTTCTACCTTTTATCTCAAGAAAACCTTCTACCCTTTAGTACAGGTCCAGGACAGATGACACAGTATTTATAAGCAATCCCTGCAGATTCAAAAATCGATGGCAATAAATAAATAACTCACTCAGGTATGATTCATGGGCCGCCAGAACAGCATCACTCTGAAGAGAAAATGGAGCAGGTGGCTTTACTAAATTAACCCATTCCCTGAATGCAGGGAGAAGAAGGATTTCTTGATCTTTAAGGTCAGGAGGAGAAATCTTGATTTTAATGAAGAAGAAGAAAAATATCAAGTTGTTCGATCAGTTTCTGACCAGAGAAATCTGCAAATAACAGATTGAGTTCCTACTAGTAGAACACCAATTACATGATAGCAATACTGCCAAGACTACTACTATATATAACACTGAAGTCATACAGTACATAAGAGGATTGTAGCAACCCCAAGCTTTAGTGTCACGATGCCGGCTGGCAGGTAGTGGATCCTCTGTGCCAGAGAGGGATGGCGAGGACCGCGCTAGTGGACCGGTTCTAAGCCACTACAGGTTTTCACCAGAGCCCGCCGCAAAGCGGGATGGTCTTGCTGCGGCGGTAGTGACCAGGTCGTATCCACTAGCAACGGCTCACCTCTCTGGCTGCTGAAGATGCTGAAGATAGGCGCGGTACAAGGGAGTAGGCAGAAGCAAGGTCGGACGTAGCAGAAGGTCGGGGGCAGGCGGCAAGGATCGTAGTCAGGGGCAACGGCAGGAGGTCAGGAACACGGACTAGGAACAGACAAGGGAACGCTTTCACTAGGCACAAGTGCAACAAGATCCGGCAAGGGAGTGCAGGGGAAGTGAGGTGATATAGGGAAGTGCACAGGTGGGAGCCAATTAAGCTAATTGGGAAGATTGGGCCAGGCACCATCATTGGTGCACTGGCCCTTTAAATCGCAGAGACCCGGCGCGCGCGCGCCCTAGGGAGCGGGGCCGCGCGCGCCGGGACAGGACCGAGGGAGAGCGAGTCAGGTACGGGGGCCGGGGTGCGCATCGCGAGCGGGCGCTATCCGCATCGCGAATCGCATCCCGGCTGAAGGCGGGACCGCAGCGCACCCGGTCAGTGGATCTGACCGGGGCGCTGCAACAACGAAGATGAGGCGAGCGCTCCGGGGAGGAACGGGGACCCGGAGCGCTCGGCGTAACAGTACCCCCCCCCTTGGGTCTCCCCCTCTTCTTGGGGCCAAAGAACCTGAGGAAAAAAAACTCAATTTTTCCGTGATGAGGTCCGATGCAAATTAGGAGGGGTTCTGTGTGGAAACGTACGAGACAGTCCAATCTTTTATTGTAAAAACAATAGATGTAGAGGGGTCTGGCGAGACTGGTCACAGGAACGTAGAACCTGTTGATGAGAGAGGCCAAAAAAAATTTTCCTGCAGATCCGGAATCCAAGAAGAGCATAGTAGAGAAGGAGAAGGTAGAGGCAGATATCCGCACAGGCACAGTAAGGCGTGGAGAAGCAGAGTTGACATCAAGAACTGTGTCACCTTTGTGCGGAGTCAGCGTACGTCTTTCCAGGCGGGGAGGACGGATAGGACAATCCTTCAGGAAGTGTTCGGTACCGGCATAGTACAGGCAAAGATTCTCCATGCGGCGTCGTGTCCTCTCTTGAGGTGTCAAGCAAGACCGGTCAACTTGCATAGCCTCCGCGGCGGGAAGCACAGGAACAGATTGCAGAGGACCAGAGGAGAGAGGAGCCGGAGAGAAAAAACGCTTCGTGCGAACAAAGTCCATATCCAGGCGGAGCTCCAGACGCCATCCGGAAGAACGCATGTCAATGCGAGTGGCTAGATGAATGAGTTCATGTAGGTCAGCAGGAGTCTCTCGTGCGGCCAGAACATCTTTAATGTTGCTGGATAGGCCTTTTTTAAAGGTCGCGCAGAGAATCTCACTATTCCAGGACAACTCGTAAGCAAGAACACGGAACTGAATGGCGTACTCGCCAACGGAAGAAACACCCTGGGCCAGGTTCAGCAGGGCAATCTCGGCTGAAGAAGCTCGGGCAGGTTCCTCAAAGACACTTCGAATTTCCGAGAAGAAGGAGTGTACAGAGGCAGTGACGGGGTCATTGCGGTCCCAGAGTGGTGCGGCCCATGACAGGGCTTTTCCAGACAGAAGGCAGAACACGAAAGCCACCTTAGACCTTTCAGTAGGAAACTGGTCCGACATCATCTCCAAGTGCTGGGAACATTGCGAAAGAAAGCCACGGCAATACTTAGAGTCCCCATTAAATTTGTCCGGCAAGGACAGGCGGAGGCTAGGAGTGGCCACTCGCTGCGGAGGAGGTGCAGGAGCTGGCGGAGGAGAAGATTGCTGGAGAAGTTGCGACTGAAGTTGGTGCGAAATGGTGGACATTTCCGACAGCTGACGGGTTAGAAGGGCGATCTGTCGGGCTTGCTGGGCGGCCACCGTGGTGAGGTCAGCGACAACTGACAGAGGAACTTCAGCGGGATCCATGGCCGGATCTACTGTCACGATGCCGGCTGGCAGGTAGTGGATCCTCTGTGCCAGAGAGGGATGGCGAGGACCGCGCTAGTGGACCGGTTCTAAGCCACTACAGGTTTTCACCAGAGCCCGCCGCAAAGCGGGATGGTCTTGCTGCGGCGGTAGTGACCAGGTCGTATCCACTAGCAACGGCTCACCTCTCTGGCTGCTGAAGATGCTGAAGATAGGCGCGGTACAAGGGAGTAGGCAGAAGCAAGGTCGGACGTAGCAGAAGGTCGGGGGCAGGCGGCAAGGATCGTAGTCAGGGGCAACGGCAGGAGGTCAGGAACACGGACTAGGAACAGACAAGGGAACGCTTTCACTAGGCACAAGTGCAACAAGATCCGGCAAGGGAGTGCAGGGGAAGTGAGGTGATATAGGGAAGTGCACAGGTGGGAGCCAATTAAGCTAATTGGGAAGATTGGGCCAGGCACCATCATTGGTGCACTGGCCCTTTAAATCGCAGAGACCCGGCGCGCGCGCGCCCTAGGGAGCGGGGCCGCGCGCGCCGGGACAGGACCGAGGGAGAGCGAGTCAGGTACGGGGGCCGGGGTGCGCATCGCGAGCGGGCGCTATCCGCATCGCGAATCGCATCCCGGCTGAAGGCGGGACCGCAGCGCACCCGGTCAGTGGATCTGACCGGGGCGCTGCAACAACGAAGATGAGGCGAGCGCTCCGGGGAGGAACGGGGACCCGGAGCGCTCGGCGTAACATTTAGTAGTCTGTAGTGACTATAATATAGGACTGCTTCAGTTTTTCCTGGTGTTTTTTTGGCAACAAAAATAAAATTGTAGCTCGAGAAAAGTTAAAGGGAATTATTAACCTGTTCAGGACGCAGGGCGTATGAAGCAGGGCATCCCGAGTCCTTAAGGACGTAGGGCGTATGGATACACCCGTGGGAATTCCAGTCCCTGCCGCTAGCCAGTTGGGGACCAGACCTGGATGCCTGCTGAAATCATTCAGCAGGCATCTCGGCACATCGCCGAGGGGGGTCCTGAGACCCCCCCATGTCGGCGATCGCAGGAAATCGCATGTTAATTCAGACATGCGATTTTCTGCTATTGCGGGCTGATTGGATCTCTGGTGACCCGATTGCCCGGAAAATAGGGATGATCGGAGCTGTCAGTGACAGCCCCAATCATTCTGAGGGCTAGGAGTGAGGTTGCAGTGCTGCAACCTCCTCCTATCCCTTGCCATTAGTCAGTAATGAGTGCTGACCAATGGCAGTTGAAGACGGGGGATTGCCATGGAAACCATGGAACGGGGGGAAAAGATGGCGGCCAGTACCTGAGAAGAAGATGCGGTGGGGACCGGCGATCATCGGTGGCATCAGCGGAGATCAGTGGAGCAGGTAGGGAGGCGACGGCGTGGAGCATCAAGGAAGGTGACAGTAAAGCGATCTTTACTGCTGCCTTCCTAGTGGTTGCCAAACTGCAACTCCCAGCATGCCCAGACAGCCAAAGGCTGTCTGGGCATGCTGGGAGTTGTGGTTTTGCAATATCTAGAGGGTCACAGTTTGGAGACCACTATAACAGTGTTGCCCAAATGGTAGCCCTCCAGATGTTGCAAAACTACAACTCTCAGCATGCCTAGACTGCCCAGGCATTCTGAGAGTTGTAGTTCTGTAACATATGTCCCTTCAGATTTAGCAATTTTCATGAAAATTTTGAAAATTTCTGCTATACTTTGAAGCCATCAAATTTCTTCTAAAAGTAAAAATATGTCCATTTTATGATGCCAACTAGAGATGAGCGAATTTACAGTAAATTTGATTTGTCACGAACTTCTCGGCTCGGCAGTTGATGACTTTTCCTGCATAGATTAGTTCAGCTTTCTGGTGCTCCGGTGGGCTGGAAAAGGTGGATACAGTCCTAGTAAAGAGTCTCCTAGGACTGTATCCACCTTTTCCATCCCACGGGAGCACCTGAAAGCTGAACTAATTTATGCAGGAAAAGTCATCAACTGCCGAGCCGAGAAGTTTGTGACGAATCAAATTTACTGTAAATTTGCTCATCTCTAATGCCAACATAAAGTAGACATATTGTATTTGTGAATCAATATAAAATTTATTTGGAATATCCATTTTCCTTACAAGCAGAGAGTTTCAAAGTTGCAAAAAGAAAAATGCAAAATTTTCAAGATTTTCATGAAATTTTGGGTATTTTTCAGCAAGAAAGGATGCAAGTAACGCCGAAAATTTACCACTAAAATAAAGTAGAATATGTCACGAAAAAACTATCTCAGAATCAGAATAATCGGTAAAAGCATCTTAGAGTTATTAATGCTTAAATTGACAGTGGTCAGAATTGCAAAAAATGGCTCCGTCCTTAAGGTGAAAATGAACTGCGTCCTTAAGGGGTTAAATGCACTAAAACAAACTTTTATATTCAGTGCACTTTCTGGGTCCATTTTTTAAAAGCAGCATGGTCTAGGTTTATTTTATTTCTCTGACATCTTTACTATTGAAAAGCCTGAAAATGAAAATAATACACATTACATATTATCACCCCAAAACACTTGCAGAGACACATGATAATCTGGATATTTTGTTTATTAAATATATAGTTCTGCAGCCTGCCTTTAGTGATTCTGTCACTAGAGGTGGAGCTACACCAGTAGATCACAGACAGGAATTTTGTGTTTTTAACATGCCAGCAAGTTAAATATGTATAATGTTAACGGACCCTTTTTGGCAGTGTGTTCCAAAACAGGTAGCCTCCATTTAAACGACAACTCCCATCATTCCCAGACAGGCAAAGGGAACCCCACACATTATTACTTTGACTGTTTGAGAATGATTGGAGTTGTAGTTTACTAACAGTTGGAGGCTCTCTGCCTGGAAACACACTGCCAGAAAGGATCTGTTTTAGTAATACATTTGTAGCTTTGGCTTTTCAACACAAAAAGACATGCTTAAAATGCATAATGTGAACTGGGCCTCTTTTACCACCCTCACCCCTGGCTGTATCTCTGCCTCTAGAGACACCATCACTAGAGGCAAGGCTACAACAGACCAGACCAGTGCAGGAGCTAGCAGTATAAGTGGACATATCTGCCCCCAGTATACATATACTGCCATTTATATAGAGAGCTTTATACTTATAAACCTTTCCAGGGAGTTAACTTGCACTGCTTAGCTAAGAGAAGCAAGCAGTATTGCAATTCACTCTGCAGAACACAGGGACATACATCCTGGGGTTGCAGGATGAAGATTACTATGAGCCAGGGAGTAGAAAGTGCTGCTCTGCACTTCTCCCTGCTCATTCTCTTGATTGGTGGGGGTCTCTCACACTAAGACCCTGACCGATGACAACTTGTATCTGAATGATGTATCTCTGAATGATGTGTGTGAATGATGTGTCTGACTGATGTGTGTGAATGATGTGTGTGAATGATGTATCTCTGAATGAAATGTGTGAATGATGTGTGTGAATGATGTGTCTGACTGATGTGTGTGAATGATGTGTGTGAATGATGTATCTCTGAATGATATGTGTGAATGATGTGTGTGAATGATGTGTCTGACTGATGTGTGTGAATGATGTGTGTGAATGATGTATCTCTGAATGAAATGTGTGAATGATGTGTGTGAATGATGTGTCTGACTGATGTGTGTGAATGATGTGTGTGAATGATGTATCTCTGAATGATATGTGTGAATGATGTGTGTGAATGATGTGTCTGACTGATGTGTGTGAATGATGTGTGTGAATGATGTGTCTGACTGATGTGTGTGAATGATGTGTGTGAATGATGTATCTCTGAATGATATGTGTGAATGATGTGTGTGAATGATGTGTCTGACTGATGTGTGTGAATGATGTGTGTGAATGATGTGTCTGACTGATGTGTGTGAATGATGTGTGTGAATGATGTATTTGAATGATGTGTGTCTGACTGATGTATCTGAATGATGTGTGTCTGACTGATGTGTGTGAATGATGTGTGAATCATATGTGTGAATGATGTATTTGAATGATGAATCTAAATGATGTGTGTCTGACTGATGTGTGTGTGAATGATGCATCTGAATGATGTATTTGAATGATGTATCTGACTGATGTATCTTAATGATGTGTGTCTGAATGATGTGTGTCTGACGTGTGTGAATGATGTATCTGAATGATGTATCTGAATGATGTATTTCAATGATGTGTGTGAATGATGTATCTGAATGATGTATTTGAATGATGTGTGTGAATGATGTATCTGAATGATGTGTGTGAATGATGTATCTGAATGATGTATTTGAATGATGTGTGTGAATGATGTATCTGAATGATGTGTGTGAATGATGTATCTGAATGATGTATCTGAATGATGTGTGTCTGACTGATGTGTGTGAATGATGTATCTGAATGATGTTTGTGAATGATGTATCTGAATGATGTATCTGACTGATGTATCTGAATGATGTGTGTCTGACTGATGTGTGTGAATGATGTATCTGAATGATGTGTGTCTGTATGATGTGTATCTGAATGATGTGTATCTGAATAAAAACACTCATGCAAGTAAAACCCCCATTTTACCAGATATGAAAAATAAAAGCTAAGCTGTGGTTAAAAATGGTGATCAGCAAAAGGTTTATTTTTACATGGCCGACTGAAGTGTTGTATTTGACATAAATATAGTAATGTCTCAGTAACTGTGCTATATAGTTGAAGGGAACCTGTCATCACTTTCATGTTGCCTAAACCACTAGTCAGGGAAGTCCTCGCTGGTTATAGATGTCTTCTTGTTTGGGTATAGGGAAAGATCTATCAATCAAGGCTGGCGGGGAGGCAGAAGCTACTAGGGACCATCCCAGTGACTTGTAGTTCAGGCAGCATGAAAGTAATGAAAATGACTTTTTTCTAATATTATAAACCATCAAGTCTAACAAATATACAGCACAAGACTTCTGACTGCACGCATACATTTATAATCTATTATACCCCCTGCACAGTTCTTACTAGAAGACATAATTAAATGCGCTACATTGTATATAAAATCCATTTGCATATAAAACAAAATAAGACCTGCAGGGTTAGACCGGATGCACACTGAGATTAGAAAGAATTGTCTTACATGCGGATGAGCAGTCATAACTGTATCATTCATTCTCCGGATGACCAGATCCACAGAAAACTTCAGGACAATGTAAGACAGAGTGGACGTTAGGCTTTTCTTCTTCAGGGTGTTGCTCTAGTCCCATAGGAGACTAGGAGAGTGAATTATAGGGGGCTCCACTGGGACCCAGGGCACATGCCTCACCTGTAACTTCAGCCCTCTTGGGGCACTCGGCAGTGGATTGGATTGGTGGGCTGGCACAGAGTACACTTTCAGAAAAAGAGAGTTGTCTTATTAACACCATCAAGTCTCTCTGTGGAGTTGAATAACGCCCAGGGGAATCTAAATTAAGGTAAAATAACCATAAGCTATAGATGGAGAACAGGATAACATCTGAGGTTGGCATCACCTGTCACTAAGCTAGCTGAGATTGCCTCAAGGCTTAACCCATTCACTGCCATGCAGTGTGAATCAGTGCCAACATCATTAAGATTAATAAAGCAAGGATATCTTTTGCAGTGGTGACATATTTACAGCAATGCTGAACAGAAATGTCTATTGTCTGTGACTACCTGTGGATTATTTGCTTGTGATGACTCTTATTATAGAGCTTTATTTATTGCAATTGTCGTATGTGTGCATGCTCGGGATGGATACAGAGAAAGCAGCGGCATCAAAAAAAAACAAAAAAAAAACTATGGATTATTTATTTCAGAAACAGCACCACTCTTGACATCCTGATGTGTCAGGTATTACACCTAAACGCTCTATCAGACCTAGTCCATAGAAAAGAGTGTAAGAAAGCAGCCATCACACACAACCCCTTAAAGAACAAGTGAATATCAGATCTCCACTATCATTTGAGCACCCACATCAATGAACTCATGAAGACCTAGTACTTGTGTGGGGTCCTCCGGAGTAAGGCTGGTGTCAGATGAGAATACTGCGGGTGCATTTCTACATCTATATTACAGCCACAGCTCAAACTGACCGCATCACAGGGTTTTAATATCACCATTTTATACTCCAAAATAGCTAACAGGTCATTAGAGGGTTAAAAATGTAATGATCACTCACAGATAAACACATTTAGATATTTCTTAGTACATGGTTTATGCAGGTAGGTTTGCACCTGATGTCATTTTACAACTTGTAAATGGAATTTAAACAAAACCCCAACTGGGGTAGATTTATTGCACTACAGTAAGATTTTTTTTCTTGCTCATATCAACCAATGACAACTCGGCTTTTATTCTACCAGAGTAACGCGAGAAATTAAATATGCGCTCTGATTGGTTGCTATGGGCTACAGAAAAATTTTACCATAAGACAGCTTGATAATGTATGCCACTGCCAATGTGTGTTTCCACAGCATAATCTGCAACACTGTGGATTTGTTGCGGATTTTGCTTTCCCTATTGTGGTAATGGGGAAAATCTGCACCACAGGACAATTTCCCCATGGATTTTATGTGGATTTTTTCTGTGGCGTCTGGATGAGATTGTCTAAATTGCATCCTCTGCAGATTTTTCCCATAAAAATTCAATGTGCAAAATCTTCAGAATTTCGGCTACATGTAACCTTCCCTTTAAATAAAACAGTACACAGACAATGCATGTTTATATTTAGATGGGAGTTTTGTCCAGAGGAAAACCAAGTGTTCCTGGCAAAGGTGCTGCATCAGCCCCCCCCAAAAAAAAATAAATAAATAAATAAATAAATAAAACACTATAAGGTTTCTGGTTGGCCAGGTTGAAGTCTGATGGGGGTGAATAGTCACCTCTCTCCATGTTGTGTGTTTAATCAAAGTAAATACCATATCACATCATGTGTCGTCATTCAGTAGTATACATCGAGGGTTTCGTCTGTGCAGCCCAAGCCTATACTATACATTTGATTTGCCAGGCTTCCATTACCTGGAAAATCAAATTCAAGCCCTTAGTCCACACCCGGTGTGCACCCTGAGGTCAACAGGTGCAGCCCCAACGCAAGTAACGGTTCAAAAAAGGTGGATCATACCACCTACCGACTGTGGTCCTATCTGTGCACATCCGGTGGGGGCCCGGGTTTGCCAAACAATAGGTAATCTGCCAGATTTGTCCTTGTGTTACATACAGGATATGATCAGTCAAGTGCAATGTTCTTGTCTGACAGAGTCTTAAAGTAGTATTTAACATAATAATTTGTCTTGTAGCTTTCATGTTCCTTTTCCACACTAACTATTATTTGTTGCTGCTGCATTTAGAATAATAAACGTAATATAAGGCATATTGATTCTCTAAACTGTGTGGTGATCCGTAAACTGACGCCTATCAGGTTTATAGAATCAAAGAGGATTTTCAGACACTATAACTGCGCACCAGCTGGCTCCTCATTTTCCACAATTAACAATGTATCTTTGCATTCAAGAACAAAACACGGAAAGGCTTTTTATGTCAATTTATGGAGAGATTAGCCCCTGTTTTAAGTTATTCCAACTTATTTAGTCTTAAAAGCAGATTTTTACATGACATGCACTGCTAGCTATTGAAATCGAGACCTTTATCACTGAACGGACTCGATTTTAATGATTAAAATAAGGAACCTTATTACTCTGAAAGATTGTTTACACAGAATGGAGATTTGGCTTAATATCTCACATATAGCAATTTGTATTTCATGGACTCTGCAAATATGGATTTCATTATGTCTTGTGTGCTTTCAAAGAGATTAAAAGGAAGGTTTAGAAAACAGAGTGAGACAAATTTCATGGTGTCAACCCTGGCAAAGCGACTTAAAACTCCTCGCTTAATGGGAATGTGCCGCTTTTTACAGTATTCCGGATTAAGCTACTATTTAATCATGACTAATATTTCAACTCATTTTTCCCTGTAGAATATTGATAATAGAATGCACTTATTAGTATGTTTCTGACACTTCATATATATATATATATTGTATTCTTTGTATTCTATCCTAGCCATTTTCATTTGTATGATGTCATCCATATATGTGATACTTAGGGGTCATGTTGCTTGCATCTGGCAAGAGGAACATGTTCCTCAACTCTATGGCCCATTGTCCCTTGCCATTGCCCATTGTCTTTTTGCATCATCAATAACCATACAACATTTTTTATGCATCCTTTGGCTCACAGTGCTTGATGATCACACTTTAAGTTGGCCAAAAAGGTATACTCCCACCAGGTCTGTTTAACACGTAGAGGTTTTGGCATAATTGAGGTTGCCATTTATGACATTATCTCCCACCTATACTGATCGACTATGATGGAAATAAGTACAATGCAAGGCAAAAAGTATTTAGTCAGCCACCAATTGTGCAAGTTCTCCAACTTAAAAAGATGAGAGAGGCCTGTAATTTTCATCATAGGTATACTCAACTATGAGAGACATAATGAGGAAAAAAAATCCATAAAATCACATTGTCTGATTTGCAAATTATGGTGGAAAATAAGTATTTGGTCACCTACAAACAAGCAAAATTTCTGGCTTTCACAGACCTGTAACGTCTTCTTTAAGAGTCTCCTCTGTCCTCCACTCGTTACCTGTACTAATGGCACCTGTTTCAACTTGTTATCAGTATAAAAGACACCTGTCCACAACCTCAAACAGTCACACTCCAAACTCCACTATGGCCAACACCAAAGAGCTGTTGAAGGACACCAGAAACAAAATTGTAGACCTGCACCAGGCTGGGGAGACTGAATCTGCAATAGGCAAGTAGCTTGGTGTGAAGAAATCAACTGTGGGAGTAATTATTAGAAAATGGAAGACATACAAGACCACTGATAATCTCTCTCGATCTCCTCTCAAGATCTCACCCCATGGTGTCAAAATGGTCACAAGAATGGTGAGCAAAAATCTCAGAACCACACAGGGGGACCTAGTGAATGACCTGTACAGAGCTGGGACTAAAGTAACAAAGGCTACCACCAGTAACACACTATGCCGCCATGGACTCAAATCATGCAGTGCCAGATGTGTCCCCCTGCTTAAGCCAGTACATTTCTGGGCCCGTCTGAAGTTTGCAAGAGAGCATTTGGATGATCCAGAAGAGTATTGGGAGAATGTCATATGGTCAGATGAAACCAAAGTAGAACTTTTTGGTAAAAACTCACCTCATCATGTATGGAGGAGAAATAATGCTGAGTTGCATCCAAAGAACACAATACCTACTGTGAAGCATGAGGGTGGAAACATCATGCTTTGGGGCTGTTTTTCTGCTAAGGGACCAGGACAACTGATCTGTGTAAAGGAAAGAATGGATAGGGCCATGTATTGTGAGATTTTGAGTGAAAACCTCCTTGCATCAGCAAGAGCATTGAAGATGAAACACAGCTGGGTCTTTCAGCATGACAAGGTTCTGGAGTGGCCTATCCAGTCTCCAGATCTCAACCCCATAGAAAACCTTTTGGAGGGAGTTGAAAGTCAGTGTTACCCAGCGACAGCCCCAAAACATCACTGCTATAGAGGAGATCTGCATGGAGAAATGGGCCAAAATACCAGCAACAGTGTGTGAAAACCTTGTGAAGACTTACAGAAAACAGTTGATCTCCGTTATTGCCATATAACAAAATATTGAGATGAACTTTTGTTATTGACCAAATACTTATTCTCCATCATAATTTGCAAATAAATTCTTGAAAAAATCAGACAATATGATTTTATGGATTTTTTTGTCCCATTATGTCTCTCATAGTTGAGGTATACCTATGTTGAAAATTACAGGTCTCTCTCATCTTTTTAACTGGGAGAACTTGCACAATTGGTGGCTGACAACATACTTTTTTGCCCCACTGTATGAATATTATAGCAGAAAGGTGAAAATAGTATGCAGGATGGTAGATGGTAAATCTATGCCCCCCCCCCATTTAGGTAGGAGAGGATTTAGGCTAGGCTTACATCTATGTCAGAGGCTCCATTAGGAAAGTCTCACCAAATTCTGCTAAAAAAATCTTATTGAAACTTCATATCTAAGGGTACACAGTAAGCTTATCTGCAAACACCTTGCCTTCCTCAGCAGTATAACTTGCAGACAACCTATTTATACTAGAGGCTCCAGTAGTGGCCTTCATTGAAGACTGCACTCAACAGGATTAAATGGAGGCATCAGGTCCGATGCACACTGGACACAAACAGAGCCTGACAAATCCCATTGACCTTAATGGGGTCCATCAGGTTTCCACCTATTGTCCATCATTTTACTGGATTTTAATGGGACATAAAATACTGTTGACTTTTTTTTTTTCTTTGTTGTTCTTGAGAAGGATTTTTGTCCCGAACGATGCCTCTGACATTATAGACTGCTCGGCTGCTTGAAGAGCAACTGTTTTGTTGTTTGTTTGATGATCTGCTTTACACTATTAGTGCATCTTGTAGATCATATGTACATGTACATATATGTGCTGTTACAGTTGTTTGCAGCAGGAATAGTTGGTTTCTCAGTGTCAACAGACAGAAGAAAGTGCTGCACAAGAGTAAGCTCAGGAATAGACTCTGGATGATGTGCATTGCGACAATGGTCCTTTACACCACAATACTGATAGCATGGGCAAAGAGAAATTAAATAAGGGGTGTTTTGGGTACCAATGGGCTAAGTGTGGATAGTGTGCATGTGGTGTCAAGTGGACTTGAAATTGGTCAGTGAATGCTATCCCTTATTAACATTTGGATGAAATGAAGCCAGAGTGGAGTTGTTTATCAGGGGACCATCAGTATACCATCAGGACCTGTGTTAAAAGGATCTGAACTATATATCTCTTTCTACATCTTGTTTCAGTTGCTATCCCAGTATTTCCAAAGATTTTTTACAGTGAAGAAACGGATTCAATAACCAGGGACAAATGTTAAATGGATAGTCTGGCTAAAGTCATCTTATCCTCTATGAAAGGATAGGGGGTAAGATGTCTGATCCCAGGGGGCCTACTGCTGGAACCCACCCGAATTCTCTGTGCAGCACCCACATTCTATGTGGGTCTGCTGCTCCAATCTTGGAAACCTCTGTGTTTCCGGGACTAGGGACATGACGTCACACCAGGCCTCTTGTGATGTCATGCCACACCCCTTCCATTCATGTCTTTGGGAAGGGGTATGACATCACAAGGGGGCGTGGCGTGGTGTGGTGTAATGTCATATCTCCAATCGTGGAAACACAGAGGTTTCGGAGACTGGAGCAGCAGCCCCACCTAGTATGTGGGTGCAGCACAGAGATCATTGGGGGTTCCAGTTAAAGGGGTATTCCAGGACTTTTTTTTATTAGACTATGCTATAGGGGCTGTAAAGTTAGTGTAGTTCATTATGTTGTGTCTGTACTTGTGTGTGGCGGTGGTCTTGCAGTTCTTCTGTGATTTCCGCCCCAATATTTATTTTTAACAGCATACAAAATTACTTAGGTCTTAGGTTTTCACAGGTTGCAGACATGCAAATTGAGCCTGTCCTGCTTCAATGAGTGGAGCCACCGATGGGTGGGAGAGAGATGATTCTGCAACTTATTGTACTTTTGCAACAACTGGAGTCACCCTTGTTAGAAAACACTGGCTTTTTCTTGGGATGCAACTCATTTGTGTTTCAATGGGGGGGGGGGGGGGGTCTGATATGTTAGAGGAAGGAAAGTGACTTCACACTTACAAACAAGGAACTATGGGATGTGTAGTTTGAGAGAACAAACTCCAACAGGAAATACCCAGTTCACAGAAAGATAGCCACATCATTATGATAATCTCACAACATAGCCACTTAGCCCCAAGACAAACACAGATCCTTCCTAAGCATGTTCATTACTGTCTGTCAGGTATGTACTAAAATCAGGTATAACCCCTTTAACCTGTTGGGGACGAAGGGCGTATGCATACGCCCTTGCGTCCTGGTACTTAAGGACGAAGGGCGTATCCATACGCCCGTGGGAATTTCGGCCCCCGCCGCGCGCCGGGCGGGGACTGGGCCGGGGTGACTGCTGATATCTATCAGCAGGCACCCCGTGCAAATGCCCAGGGGGGTCATTAGACCCCCCCATGTCGGCGATCGGCGCAAATCGCAAGTGAATTCACACTTGCGATTTGCGCCGTTTCCGGGTCATTACGGGTCTATGGTGACCCGGTGACCCGTAATAGAAGGGGGATCACGGGTGTCTAAGACACCCACGATCCCCCTAAAGCAATAGGAGTGAGGTGGCAGAGTTGCCACCCCTCCTATCTCTGCTATTGGTGGTCTAGACGCGACCACCAATAGCAGATCTGGGGCGGAGGGGTTTACTTTCGTTTTCCCCGTCCTGCCCTCCCACAATAGGCGGGGCAGAACGGGGAAAATGAAGAGGAGCGGCGCCGGAGTCCACTTACCCCTCCGGAGGCAGCGGAGCGACGGGGATCGGCGGCGGCGACGGAGATCTGCGGCGGCGTGCGGCAGAAGAGGACGGCTCCCGGATGCGACGGAAGCCGGTGAGTAGTTGCATAGCAACATCTAGAGGGCTACAGTCTGAGACCACTATAGTGGTCTCTAGACTGTAGCCCTCCAGATGTTGCAAAACTACAACTCCCAGCATGCCCAGACAGCTGTTTGCTGTGTGGGCATGCTGGAATTTGTAGTTTTGCAACAGCTGGAGGTCTGCAGTTTAGAGACCACTGCACAGTGATCTCTGTACTGCCCTCTAGATCTTGCAAAACTACAACTCCCAGCATGCCCACACAGCTGTTTGCTGTCTGGGCATGCTGGGAGTTGTAGTTTTGCAACATCTGGAGGTCCACAGTTTGGAGATCACTGTTCAGTGGTCTCTAAATTGTAGCACTCCAGATGTTGCAAAACTACAAATTCCAGCATGCCCACACAGCAAACAGCTGTCTCGGCATGCTGGGAGTTGTAGTTGCGTACCTCCAGCTGTTGCATAACTACATCTCCCAGCATGCCCTTCTGTGATCAGACATGCTGGGAATTGTAGTTTTGCAACAGCTGGAGGCACACTGGTTGGAAAATACTGAGTTAGGTAACAGAACCCAACTCAGTATTTTCCAACCAGTGTGCCTCCAGCTGTTTCAAAACTACAACTCCCAGCATGTACTGACAGACCGTGCATGCTGGGAGTTGTAGTTTTGCAACAGCTGGAGGCTCACTGGTTGGAAAATACTGAGTTAGGTAACAGCGCAAATTCCTAGCGGGAAACTTACCGTAACCCGCCAGTGTGAATGTACCCTAAAAACACTACACTACCACCTAATAAAGAGTAAAACACTACATATACACCCCCTTACACTGTCCCCCCCAATAAAAAAAAAAAACGTATTGTACAGCAGTGTTTCCAAAACGGAGCCTCCAGCTGTTGCAAAACAACAACTCCCAGCATTTCCGGACAGCCACTGATTGTCCAGGCATGCTGGGAGTTTAGCAACAGCTGGAGGCACCCTGTTTGGGAATCACTGGCGTAGAATACCCCTATGTCCACCCCTGTGCAATCCCTAATTTAGTCCTCAAATGCGCATGTGCTCTCTCACTTTGGAGCCCTGTCGTATTTCAAGGAAACAGTTTAGGGCCACATATGGGGTATTTCCGTACTCGGGAGAAATTGCACTACAAATTTTGGGGGGCTTTTTCTCCTTTTACCCCTTATGAAAAGGAAAAGTTGGGGTCTACACCAGCCTGTTAGTGTAAAAAAAAAAATGTTTTACACTAACATGTTGGTGTTGCCCTTTACTTTTTATTTTCACAAGAGGTAAAAGGAAAAAAAGACCCCCAAAATTTGTAACGCAATTTCTCCTGAGTACGGAGATATCCCATATGTGGGCGTAAAATGCTCTGTGGACGCACAATAAGGCTCAGGAGTGAGAGCGCACTATGTACATTTGAGGCCGAAATTGGTGATTTGCACAGGGGTGGCTGATTTTACAGCGGTTCTGACATAAATGCAAAATAATAAATACCCACATGTGACCCCATTTTGGAAACTACACCCCTCACGGAATGTAATAAGGGGGACAGTGAGCATTTACGCCCCACAGGTGTCTGACAGATTTTTGGAACAGTGGGCTGTGAAAATTTAAAATTACATTTTTTTGTTTGCACAGCCCACTGTTCCAAAGATCTGTCAAACGCCAGTGGGGTGTAAATGCTCACTGCACCCCTTATTACATTCCGTGAGGGGTGTAGTTTCCAAAATGGGGTCACATGTGGGGGGGTCCACTGTTCTGGCACCACGGGGGGCTTTGTAAATGCACATGGCCCCCGACTTCCATTCCAAACAAATTATCTCTCTAAAAGCTCAATGGTGCTCCTTCTCTTCTAAGCATTGTAGTTCGCTCGCAGTGCACTTGACGTCCACATATGGGGTATTTCCATACTCATAAGAAATGGGGTTACAAATTTTGGGGGGCATTTTCTCCTATTACACTTTGTAAAAAAAGTAAAATTTGGGGAAAAACCAGCATTTTAGTGGAAAAATATTTTTTTTTCATTTACACATCCGACTTTAACAAAAAGTTGTCAAACACCTGTGGGGTGTTAAGGCTCACCGTACCCCTTGTTACGTTCCTTGAGGGGTGTCGTTTCCATAATAGTGTGCAATGTGTTTTTTTTTGCTGTCCTGGCACCATAGGGGCTTCCTAAATGGGACATGCCCCCCAAAAACCATTTCAGAAAAACTCACTCTCCTAAATGCCATTGTTGCTCCTTCGCTTCTGAGCCCTCTAGTGCACCCGCCGAACACTTGACATACACATATGAGGTATTTTCTTACTCGAGAGAAATTGGGTTACAAATTTTGAGAGGATTTTTTTCCTTTTACCTTTTGTAAAAATTCAAAAACTGGGTCTACAAGAACATGCCAGTGTAAAAAATGAAGATTTTGAATTTTCTCCTTCACTTTGCTGCTATTCCTGTGAAACACCTAAAGGGTTAACACACTTACTGATTGTCATTTTGAATACTTTGAGGGGTGCAGTTTTTATAATGGGGTCATTTATCGGGTATTTCTAACCAGAAGACCCTTCAAATCCACTTCAAACCTGAACTGGTCCCTGAAAAATTCTGATTTTGAAAATTTTGCGAAAAATTGGAAAATTGCTGCTGAACTTTGAAGCCCCCTGATGTCTTCCAAAAGCAAAAACTCGTCAATTTTATGATGCAAACATAAAGTAGACAAATTGTATATGTGAATCAATACATAATTTATTTGGAATATCCATATTCCTTATAGGTAGAGAGCTTCAAAGTTAGAAAAATGCAAAATTTTCTAATTTTTCATGAAATTTTTGCATTTTTCACCTAGAAAGGATGCAAGTATCGCCGAAAATTTACCACTAACATAAAGTAGAATATGTCATGAAAAAACACTCTCGGAATCAAATTTATAAGTTAAAGCATTCCAGAGTTATTAATGCTTAAAGTGACAGTGGTCAGATTTGCAAAAAATGCTCCCGTCCTTAGGGTCATAATGGGCTCCGTCCCCAAGGGGTTAAGCTGTCCCCATTACTTATTGTCAATGATGCCATATTATCTATCTTTAGCTTTATAATAGAGGTGTCACCCTTTAATAATGAGATGGCATCTGAACCTGCCCCAATGTACACAGCACAAGTTAAAGAGTGACAGTAAGTGTCAGCCTGTTTTGAGTGGCTTTTTTAAATGTAGATTAAAAAAAATGCTAAACTCTCTTTTTTTATTTTAAAATATAAGTTTATGAATAAATCATGACTTTGATGACTCTGGGTATTGTAAGGTATAAATGTCAATTTCAGACTTACTGTACAAAGACTGAGACACAAGGGTCAGGTTAGTTCCCTTATCACTATCATACCTTACAGACACAACAGACATGTGTTCTATGAGTCGTAGTGATAAACCGACGGTGGCAGACAGCACCAACCGGCTGTAATAATAGGCCTGGAATCTAGAGTGTCTACAGATGGCACAGCCAAGGTTTGCTGCACCTATGAGCTGTGAATACTGAACAGACCCACCTCAGACATCTCTTCTTTTTTTCTAAGCACATCAAGAATACATTAGAGGAGGATTTTGCTTTTAATAAATATTTCATGCCTTTCATCCTCTGGCGCACAAACACCCGTGTACCACACAGCATCGCTCACAGCTGGATTATGTTGGGAAAACAGATTTAGACCAGCTCAGCATAACACAGTGTTCCACATAGAACTAACCTCATGCTCCCTGGGGGCACCCTGCCCCACTAAACCTCAGCATATTACAGGATCAGAACTGTCTTAAAGCAACCACAGTTCATTTAGAAGTTTTAATGAGACAACTTTCCATTATATTTACCTGCAAGGATTTGTATATTTGCAAAAAAAAAAAAGTTGCATTACAATTATTCAGAAAACACAATAGCTGGCGAAAGAAGGAAAGTGGCTAAATCCCACAGCCGCCTCGTATGTTTGTTCTTGGGAATATCCAAGCTAGTCAATTATTTCTGCAATAACAACAGACTTATGAGCTGATTGACAGTAAAAAGGCTATCCTACACTTTATTATCATTCAGTCATTGTTAATGTATGGAAGGATTAGATAAAAAAATTTGGTATATGTAGCTGTTTTGGTTTGGATCCCATGACCTTTCTTTATTTAAGATGCCAATTAGTGACTACTTACTCTTAAATATATAACCAGTTTATGCAAGAGAAATTACCCATTGACCCAACCTATTCCATGAGCAAATAGCGGACCTATAGATCAGTGGTCTCAAACTGTGACCCACCTAACAGGCTCCATTGCATGCCTTATTGTTGAGGTACTTTGTATCCCTGGTTTAATGCAACTATTGAAGTATCATTTTTAGCCCCATATGGTGCCTCTGTTATTTAGGGGTACTTACAGGACTATATATGATGTCTTGAAGCCCCATTTACACATCTCTGTCACATTGATTTAAAGGGTTATCCGAAAGAAATTCTATTCACCCATTATGCCCAGGCTGCTGCAATAAAAAAAAATTTGACCAAAACATCAGTCTTCTTGCAGCTTTTTGAGTCCAACGCGTCACACCGCAGTACATGTAATCACCAGCTGCAGCAATGCCCCACCGCGGGTGGTGATAGATTGAGTGGCAGTGTCATGTATCTGGCCTGATCACAGGAAGAAAGCTGAATGTCAGGAAGAAAAGTGCTTACAACAATCATAATCTTATTCATAATATTATGAGTGTTTTTGTCATTGATGTAACATGTCTGAGATAAGAGAAGCAAGGATAGGGGAAGGCTTATCACAATGGGGCAAATATATCAAAACTTGTCAGTTGCTTTCATGTGAGAGCATCTTAAAAATGAGAACTGTCTTCTTATATAGCATAGAGGACTTTGGGTTTCCTCCCATAGACGTGGCATGACATCACAAGGGGGCGTGGTGTGACATCACGTCTTCAGTCCTGGAAACACAGAGGTTTCTGAGACTGGAGCAGCAGCCCGGCATAGAATGTGGGTGCTGCATGGAGATTGTGGGGAGTCACAGCGGAGGGCCCCCCGGCGATCAAACATCTCATCCCCTATCCTTTGGATAGGGGATAAGATATCTATGTCTGGAATACCCCTTTAAGTAAATAATTTTAATTACCTTGGACAATGTCAAGGGGTATCATATATTAGGCAGCAAAATAACTATCAGTTCTAGAAATTGATGATAAGTTATTTGCAAAACTGGAAAAGTGAAAGGATCTGAGGCACCTTGACAAGGGCAAAATTGTGATGGCTAGAAGACTGGATCAGTGCATCCCCAAAATGGCAGATCAGAGCTTAGTAGCTACTAAATAAGGTCCAACAAAAACCAAGTGAGTCATAGTCAAGATTCACGGATGCTTCAAGAGAAAAGAAGTTAATCCATCTGGTCTAACACCACAGCAAAGCCATTTAATACAAATTGTTGGAAAGCTAATATTGGCTATAATGGAAAGGTGTCAGACCACACAGTGTATCACAATATGTTGTATTAGGTCTTTTTAGGTCTTTCCACTGCATAATGTGCTCTGCCAAATTGCAAAAATTGGGTAAAAAAAAAAGAGATTTTCTGCCAAGTATATTGATGGCTTATTCACATGACACAGGAGCCATAAGACTCAGATGCCTACTCGGTTTTTAGCGGTGGTACTTGGTAACAGCAGCTGCCATTGAAGTGAAAGATCGCTGACAGTGTCTTGGTGCCAGACACCACAAATCACCATCAGCATTCTTGAGTACTTGTCCTTGGTTTAAATTAATGAACATATGTCTTTTTTTTACTGTACTATTTAACTATGGGTCAGAGATTATTTTGCAACACATGGGAAGTCTATGCAATATAAGTTGGGTATGTGTAGAAATGATGGCTGATCTGAGAATATTATGAGTTGGTTTAGTTGTTCTATCAAAGACTCTGAATGTCACATATGCTATTTAGAACATTCTCAAATGTCCTCCTATATAATAGAAAAAAATCCATTGTCTTCTTATTTATTATGGATTGGAAATTCATGGCTTTTTAATGGCAATGGAAGTATGGGCATCCAGCTGTTGTATCACCTCATTACCATGGTTTGGCTAGTCTGAGAGATCGCAGCTTTTTCCAGAGCACACATTGAAGCATTTTTAATGGTTAATAAACCTTGATGTTAACCTGATTTTAAACCTGGTTTACTGCATTATTTTGCAACAATTTTAATTGTAGGAACAGACAAGCTAGCTCTGCATTTTTACGATTATTGCATGCAATATTTGCTGTTAAATAAGTAATAAGATTATCACCTATTGATGAAATGTGTTGTGCGCCATCTCTAATGGGATATTAAACAGATGGCTGTGTATTTTTAAACATGACACAGTTCTTGAAGCATGCTTTGTAAGATCTCACCTAGAAAAGGGTCAATACTAAAAATAACACCACTATTCCGAGAAACTGATGACATTCTAGGCACAATTGACATGATAGCCAAAACTGTGAAATCGTGATATTTGCATACATAAGAAAGGTATCTTACACTATTATGTGAAAGAAATCTAGGAAGGAACTAGGATACAAAATATGAGACATTATTAATCAAGTTTGGAGGCTTGTCGGACCGGAAGGGCTACCCATAGAGTATGGAAATTATACGGCCATACCAGGTTTTATTTAGTCCAGATCTTCTAACGCATTACTGTTATTATGTTGCTCAGTGATGCCAAAAGTCATTGATCACATCGGGTCTCACTACTAAGACCCGCTGCAATTGTGAGATTTAAGTGGGTTAACCAGGCAGCACATCCTTTATTCGATGGCCGGAATACTTCATAGACTTCACGGCCTGCCAGGAAGTGGAGCACCATGCAACCTATTTTCTTGGCTTATATCTTACAAAATGTAATGGGTCTCAGGAATGAGACCCTGTGCAACCAACAACTTGTGAGCAACATATCAACATTTTTAAGAACAACATCAACTAGAATTGTATTTTTCCTCTAATGTGATCTTAACTCAAGCATAAGATTTGAGGGCCAAACAATTATTGGTGTCCATGTGGCAGTTGTCCTAGTCAAGGTAAATACCGTATTTATCGGGGTATACCACGGGGTATACCACGTAACGGCCTATAACACGCACCCTCATTTTACCAAGGATATCCTGGGGTCTAGAGCCCTGCTGCTGCCCCCTCTCTCCCCCTGGCTATCGGCGCCGCTGCCCGTTCTGTCCCCCTGACTATCGGTGTCGGCGCCCCATTGCTGGCGCAGATAGCCAGGGGGAGAGAAGCGGCGCAGACAGCCAGTGGGAGAGAAGGGACAGCGGCACCCACTGCCGGCGCCACTGCCCCGTTGCCTCCCCCCATCCCCGGTGGCATAATTACCTGTTGCCGGGGTCGGGTATTTGTGGATTAGTATAAACATTCACAGTGCAAGGAGAAAAAGTAAGCAAACTCTTTAGAACTACTAAGATTTGTGTGTTGATATAAAAAATATAGCGTGATTGTTATCTTCAACACAATTGTAGACAAACACAATCTTACTGAGCAAATAACACAAGCAGTTGAACCATTCATGTATATTATTAAATGCATTAGGTAAACATTGACAGTGCAGGCAGAAAAAGTAAGCAAGTGCAGATACTGTTTCTCATCTGACACCAGAAATCCTCAAAGCGTTCCAGAACTACTACTCCGACTTATATAACCTACCTGACGCGGCGACTGGATCTCCCCGTTCTTTCCCCCCTCCCTCCCTCCATCAATACATATCTGACACCGCCCTCCCCACGCTTGACGGCTTAGACGTGGAGGCCCTTGAGACCCCTTTTTCTCCAGAGGAGCTGAGCACGGCCATTTCCTCAATGCCTTCTGGTAAATCTCCAGGACCGGACGGCTTTACAGCCAAATTTTATAAATGACTACAAATGGATATCTCTCCCCTCCTCCTCCCCGCTTTCAACTCCATCTCAAGCGACTCTCCTCCCCCTCCTGATTTCTTGCGCGCTTTCATCACAGTGAAGCCGAAAGAGGGTAAGGATCCCCAATTATGCTCCAGCTATCGACCAATATCATTGTTGAACAACGATACAAAGCTTTTTGCAAAACTCATTGATTTCTTGCTTGTTCTTGCTTTCCCTGGACGCAGAGAAGGCCTTTGATCGGGTGGACTGGAGGTTCTTAGCGGCAACTCTCTCTCAAATTGGTATGGGTGCTGTGATGAGATCACGCATAATGGTCCTTTACCCTTGTCCCCAGGCACAAATTAGATTAAATGGCCAACTTTCTTCCCCTTTCGCAATCAAAAATGGTACGAGGCAAGGATGTCCCCTCTCCCCTTTTCTTTATGTGCTCTGTATGGAACACCTGTTAGTTGATATACGTCAAAATCCGGATATCAGAGGGCTCATCCTGCCCTCATCCCATTCCAAGTGCTCGGCTTATGCCGATGATCTTTTGCTATACCTGTCCTCCCCCCTCACCACACTCCTCTCGCTAATGGCTACGCTCCACTCCTTCTCACTCCACAGTAATTATAAACTAAACAAGACTAAGTCAGAGGCACTCAACATAAACCCTCCCTCCACATCTTGTACATACCCTGCGGGCCTCTTATCCTTTTAAATGGCAGACTACATCCCTGAAATATTTGGGCATACAGATCCCAGCTGATCTAGCTGACTCTTACAGGGTCAACTTCCCACCTCTGCTTAGAACACTGAAAGCCGACATGTCCAGGTGGGAGTGTGGAGACATCTCGTGGCTAGGCAGGGTCAATGCCTACAAAATGAATATACTCCCTCGCCTCCTCTACTTGTTTGCGGGGTTCCCGACACATCTCCCCCGCACCTTCTTTAGGGAGGTCCCCGCTCTCCAAACTGGATTTGTATGGGCACATAAGCACCCGAGATTGGCCAGGAGGGTTCTTATTAGAAGGAGGAGGGAGGGGGGACTGGCTCTCCCTGACCCCTTCCTATACTATCAAGCTGTTATTCTCTCTAGGGTCCTTGACTGTTTTCACCATGTCAAAGATAAGCAGTGGGTCTCTTTAGAGGGAAGGGAAGAGGGCTTAGACCCAAAGACCTTGCTATGGCTTCCGAGACCCCCACCTTGCACACACACTGGGGATCCCTTGCCACCTATACTGGACTCCATAAACAGAGCGAGTTGCACGTACCTGAACTCTCCCTCTTTGTTTTCTAGGGACGGTCCTATGGTTCCTCTTTTTGGAAACAAGAGCTCCCCCCCCCCCCCCCCCCGCTCAGAGAGCCCCCTCCTTTCTTACATTCCCTGTACGGATAGCATGACCTTTCACACCCTGCTCTCTCCTGACAGTTTACTTCCCCTAGAGGAGATGATTGGAAGTCACAGTCCTTCTTTGCTACAAACGTTCCAATATGCACAACTTCGCCACTTTTACAATAAACATAAACACACCCTGGCCCTACATCGCTCCCCCACATACTTTGAGAATCTGTCTTTCATCCTCGCCAGTAACACATAAAATTAGTGCCCTCTTTGCATTCTTCTTGCATGATGTCTCGACGGAACCCCTGTCCTTTCGTTCTTCCTGGGACAGAGAGCTGAACAGATCATTCTCGGAGGAAGGCTGGGATAGGGCGCTGACCGTGTGCCATCGTACATCGATTTCGTGTAAGGCGCAGAAAACAAATTATAAAGTTCTTACGAGATGGTACCGAGTGCCTGCATTGCTGTCCAAAATCTACCCCTCGGTTCCAGATATTTGCTGGCGGTGTGGTGGTAGTGGCGGCACAATGTCACACGTTTGGCTGACGTGTCCTACACTTGACACTTTTTGGTTGAACGCCCTGAGTGTGCTGTCCGGCTTCACCCCTAGCCCCCTTCCCAAGACACCTGAATTAATCCTTTTCTCCATACTGCCGAACTCAGTCCCTTACTACACTGCTCGCCTGTTACAATACCTCCTTCTGGCTGCCAGAACGTTGATACCCAGATTGTGGAAATCGACCTCACCGCCATCAATTTCGTCCTGGTTTCTGGAAATATCAGATATCTGTAGAATGGAGGAACTTACAGCTGATAATCATAAACAGATTGACAAATTCCACGCTATATGGGGTCCCTGGCTTAGTTTTATGGCCTCTCCGGAATATGTTAGCTCCCACCTAGCTAGTTAAATGCTGAACACTTCTAACACTCTGTAACCTGAGTCCAGAGGTCCCTGGCGGCCCACCCTCTGCAAGGTAAGTTGACAAGCTTCCGTCCGCAAGATGCAATCCTCTCCCTTACATTTTTCAGATTTTTCTTCTTTCCTTTTCTTTCCTCTTTCCTTTTCTTCTCCCCTCTTCCAGCTCTACCTCCCACATTGCCTGACTTGGGCCTGTTGATGTCTGGTAAACCACATCCTGTGTATGTCATGAGAGATTGTGGACCGTTATGTTATGTGTTGTATTTCTTGAACCTGAAACGCCACATTGTGATGCACTACCATGCTTATACTCTTAACAGTTTGTTTTACTTACCCCATGTTCTTCATTTGGATGTACGTGGAATCCACAAATTGTACTGAATTTTCAAGTAGTGTGTGTTTTCAGCTGGAAGTCATTTGACTTTGATATTTGTTTACTCTTGTTATTTGTGCCTTAAAACGAATAAAAACATATTTTGGAAAAAAAAAAAGAAAAAGTAAGCAAATTCTTACTGGATTCGCACACAGTATTTTCGTTAGTAATTATAGCCAAATGGAAGTATTTAAAGCATTTTCTGTGCATTAAACCCAATCTTGGATTTGCCAAAACATACTGACCAAAATACTATGTGTAAATCCAGCCGTAAAGTTAATAACTTGTGAGTCAGTGCAAAAATCTAAGTGATTCCAAAGTGGTCATTTTTCTATAATTGATGTAAGGGTCTTTATTTGGATAAATATTCCTCAGTTTTCTGTATTATCAGTAGTTGAATGGAATGACATCTTTGCACAAAGTGTTAAGATGATAGTACCCCTCAGTTCAGAAATATCACCCTTTTTATTAGTCTAAAAATTCAAATGTACCAGAACTATGTTTGTGAGGGCTACAAGACATGGGTGGTAAATGTTACATTGGGTGGTGCATTGACCGTAAAGCAAAATAAACCAGTAGTTTGATCAGTATTTTGGTTAGTAATTTTGCCAAAACCAGGAGTTAGTCCAATAAAAATTTTCCTTCGATTACAATGTTCTCTCAATTGGTCCTAAAATCAGTTAAAAAAACCAGCATCATCATTTTTGGTCACATCACAGCTAGCGATGAGTAGCAGGGGCCATATTCGAATTTGCAATATTTTGCGAATAAATTGATGATTATTTGTCCTATGTTTGCAAAATTTACATATTCGCTATGTTCGTTCACTTTTTTTGCCATGCGAAAAGTTGCATGAAAAATTTGCTTAAAAATTTGCATGTGAAAAAAACAAAAAAAAAGTATATTCGTCATTACAAATATATAGCACTATATTCTAAATATTAGCAAAATCGTAAAGTGACGATATTAGCGATAAAAATTAGCATTACGAATATTCGTGCTCAACACTAATCACAGCCACATCTCAGCTTCCCACAGCTGCACTATGTGGCCTTACCTATCTATTATACCTATATAAGCCTTCTCTCACTCCAGGAAACCAGCACTTATTAACCAACCTCACATACAGGTATGAAGAATTTTAAAGATTCAGCTAGTGAAAGTGTTTCCAGGGTTGCAGGTCTCCCGCTACCCTTGAATTTTAATGCATGTTCCATTCTCAAAGTAGGATCAAACTCATTACTTTCCTCTGACAAGCCTGTTTGTCTAACCTGAGCATCCACAGCCTTTCCAGTGTAACTAATTCCTCTAAGGAATTAGTTTCAGATCTGTGAAATTCCAATGTATGCCATTTTTCCAATGCACGTCTAATTTGATTTTTAAAAAGTAGCGCGGTCACTTACCTCTGACCGGCTGATCCATCAGGCAGGAGGGAAATACGGATGAGGGTTACAGGAGCTGCAGCAAATTGCGTTGGCTTTTTCCCTTATTTTCTCAGGCTGTATCTGTACAATAGCTGCGTGGGCAACCTGATAACCTATTTTATAGGCAAGACGACGTGAAGAAGGGGATCTTTCTTTTCTCTTATTATTTGTGAAATATAAAAGTTGGCAGGAAAATATGGTGATTCCTTTGGATGTCTAGTCAAGTTAATGCAGATAGAATAGCATCTATTTGCAGGCAGATTTCACATCTTAAGATATAAAATATCAGTAACTACCTTTCTTTACCTGTCCTAATTTAAACAGTTTAACAGAAAATTGGAAGATTGTTTCTTTTATTTATTTATTTTCTAATCTTATTGTATTGTATAAGATTAAAATAAGGGTCTTCTATTTATCCAGTGGCACTTTAGTCTATGGACAAATCTTAAACCTCATTTATTTAGGCAGAGAAGGGCGCATGAGGGGTCCGATAACTGGCACAGCCAACAATCAGTTGTTTGTAAGAGAGGCAGAATCGGCATGTCCGGTAAACTTTGCAGGAAGGAAACAGCATTGTACATTGTGTAATGGTCATGGTGGGTCACTGCAGAACAGCTCTCATTGAAGTGAATAGGAGCTGAGCTGCAGTAACCTAGCATGGCCACTATGCAATGTATAGAGCTGTCTTGTTTCTGATCTGTTCACTGTATATTTGAGCACCTCTGCCAAACAACTGATCAGCAGGAGTGCCAGGTATCGGACAAATTTAATTTATAAAAGCTAACATGTCTTTAAAGGGGTACTCCACTGGCCAATGTTCGGAACTAAATAGTCCGAATGCTGTTTTCATGCTTCGGGGGTCGGCCATGCCCCTCGTGACATGACAGCAATGCCCCCTCAATGCAAGTCTATGGGAGTGGGCGTGACGGTCGTCATGCTCCCTCCCATAGACTTGCATTGAGGGTGTGTGACTGTGACATCACGAGGGGCATGGCCAAACCCGCAGTGTGAAAACAGCTTTTGGAAGATTTACTTCATGCCCCCTCCCGTAGGCTTGCATTGAGGGGCGGAGCGCGAAGTCACACAGGGGCAGAGGCGTGACATCACAAGCCGCCGGCCCGGTGGTCGCCTGTAATCAGTCCCGAAGTGAACACGCTCCGGGGACTGATTACAAACAAGGGTGCCGCGTGCATGATCCCAGGGGTCCCCAGTGGTGGGACTCCCGCAATCAGGCATCTTATCCCCTATCCTTTGGATAGGGGAAAAGATGTGTGAGCACCGGAGAACCCCTTTAAAGCTTCTAATAATGATATTCACCACTTTTTAAGAACTTTTGACACCACAATGGACTTTCAGTTCCTGGGAATCTCTTACAGTACAGTGCAAACTGAAATCTACAGATTTGGCTGGCCCTTTGTAATGTCTTGTCAAAGATTTTCAGTCACAGATATATTTGAGCAGCGTCAGATGGGTTTGGGTGTTTTATAGATTTGAATATTGGAAAAGTTGAGAAGTGCAAACTTCTAAAATGCCTCTTTGACATGCAACTAATTTTTGTTTTTATAGGGTATTCAAGTATTTACTAAAACAGGCTAGTCAGGAGAAAGTATAAAATACACTTATTCATGATTTTACGATCCTTTTGCATTAAGTGCAGATTTATTATACATTTTATTATTCATGTAAGAAAGGAGTAAAGTCACTTCCCAAAGGCACAAAACTTTTTTATGGATGTGAATTATTTATGTAGGAATTTTTATGTGCTCACAGAGGACATATGTCTAAATGCTACATTATACATGGTGAAGTGCCCTATGAACTGATAACACCCCTAATGCAAGACAAATAGCACACAAGAGTGTATATCCTATAGATAGCATATGAACAGATATGCAAAAAGAGGAAAAAATGTCTGACATGTTAGTTTTTATTTGTGAACCAGGCTACTTTACGGAATATGCTATAACCTATTTACTAGATTTGCAGTTGGCAGATACAGTATACAAGACTGACCAGGTTGGTCTATAGTAACCTAAGGTCTGACTGGGTCACCAAAGGATCCTTCAGTGAGCCCTGACACAAAAAAATCTACTGGATAAACAAATTTAAAGGGATCACTTACTGCTGAGAATGAACTTTTTTTTTTTTCTTTAATCAAATAACTTTTTACTCCATAAAGTGAATCTGTCAACTCCATATTATGCACAGAGCTAAAGTGTCAAGGAGGCGTTATTGAGCTGCAGCATGCATTCCTTCTACCTCCCCCACCAATCCTTGCTTCGATTGATTAACGTACAGGGCTAAGGGCTGTACTTCAATCATGCAGGATGGGGGAAGGAGGAGGCATGCATGCTGCTGCTTGGCAATGTTTTCTTGACACTTAAGAACTAAGCAAAACTATTTATTCCAAAACAAAACAAGAATTGAAGGATTTGGTAATCCCAGAGTGACTTTCCTTCATTTTCCCTTTGAAGAATATTTAGGGTAAATACACCGGATGGGTTTTCTGCCGTTTTTTCCTTGCAGACAGTTTTACAGCAAATTAGATATGATGGTTGAAATCTCATCTCTACACAGTGGATATTGAACTCCAGTAGGGATTATAAAATCTGCAACATGTCTATTATGTGACAGATTCCCCCAGCAAAATCAATATGGAAGGTACAATTGGCATCAAATCTGCAGCTATTTCACATCAAAACTGCAGCAATTCTGCGCAGATTTTAGTGAGGATTTTGTTGCAGATTTGCAGTATATATTTACCCCTAAGTAATCCATCTAATGTGCATTTACTCTTACAGATCAACTCAACTTTTTTTGGTGCCATAGTCTTCTGTGTTTATGTATTTGTTTCCAACTAAAACAAAATGGCCATTGGATCAGTTTTTTATTTTTTACAAATGTTACAATATTAAAAATGAAATCAGCCCCATGCAAATGTTTTACTATTGAAATAATTTCTACATTAAAGCAGTGTTCTAGTCATTTTCTTTTTTTCTACTGAATAAGACCATGCTTTGTAAAGCCAGGCTCTGATTGAAGGGAAAAGTATCACTTTCCCTTTAAATGTGTATTGTTTTTATTTTTGTGTTGGATATATATAATATATAGTTACAGAAGAGCTGCTTTGGTCACCATTCAATAAGTCTGGGGTCAGTGGGTGCTTTATGGGGCACTGAGCGCCAATGTTAAAGCTTGATACCAAGCAGCCTCCTGTGGAATCACATGCTGTATTCTGTAATGTAATGTGCCGAGTGTTATGAAAAGCTAATTTTGGACTGTCAGGGAACTGTACCAATCTGTCCCTTTTCGCAAACAATTTTTCCTGGGAGCTTGACACTCCATCAATACAAATAATGGGAAAAGTCTCCCTGAAGTGAATTTTTAAAAGTTGACATCTGTGTTCTTTCCACTGGCATTCTATATGGATCTAAAATTTCATTTATCAACATCAGTTACAAAGACAAAAAAAAAAGAAAAGAAAATACTTCTCTGTAGACAAAGTAACGTTTCTAGTCACAGATCGTAAGAGGAGGAGAATCATCACCCTCTAAGAAAACTTACCATGTCATCTACCAGTTTATTCTACCTGTTCAGGTTTAGATAGTTTTATTACCATTAGTTATTACCATTAGTCTTCATGTATCGCTGACATATTACATAGCACCGTGCAACTCTAATATATTATTTAATAGGGGGAAATAAACATTAATAAACATATTGTATTGTACTTAGCATACACATCAGCAGCAAGGTGAATTACTGTACATTGATCATTTTTCAGCTTTTTGTCTGTAGTTTATAATAGGGCTGCATTATCTTAAGTCAGGAACATCTTGGTGCATAACCAAAAGGATAAACAACACAACCAGCTCTGTTATGTATGTATCTACTTATTGTTAAAGGCAGTAGTTGCACTTTCAAATACAAATAATATATTTTTTTGTCTTTTCAAAAACTTTGCATATATGACTAGTACTAACAAATATAGGAAACTTTGCTACATATATAATATCAGAGAAAAATGCTTCTTTCTCCTTTTAACAAGCTTCTTTCCTATCCCCTTTGCTAAACTTTAATTCACACTGAAAAAAAACAAAGACAGGGTTTGCACTTTTTTGAGGGATCAAATTACATTCTGAAGTCTATAGAGAGGGGGGAGGAGTTAGGAGGGCAAATGAATTCAGAGTGTAGAGGCAAAGAGACAACTGTAAGTATTTCATCTCACCCAAGGGCTTGATTCATAACGTTAACTGTTTACTGCCGCTCTATAATGTCTCCAATGCTGCTGCCACTCCTTAGGGTATACTATAAGAAGATTGCAGAATCTCATTCTCTGTGTGTGTAGTATAAGGGCGACATCATAGACATTAGGCCCCACCCAATATCTCAGAGACAACTGGAAGTTATAGATGAAGCCTACAGAGCCGAAAGTTATATAATAGTGCTGATCCACACATACATACCTATGATGACTTTTCTATGTTTCAGTGGTAAACGATGGGTAACAAGGGGAGCACCTACATGTAGTTTGTTCTCCTTACAATTGTGGTTTCTTCCAGGTTGTTGAACCCTGAATGAAAGATACATCTTTGATAGGGCACTATACAGTGACCCCTCGACCTACAATGGCCCCGACATATGATAATTTCAACATGCCATGGCCTCTCAGAGGCCATCGCATGTTGAAGGCTGCATCAACATACAATGCTTTTGTATGTCGGGGCCATCGCATAAGCGGCTATCCGGCAGCGCAGACTGCTTCAGCTGCCCCCGGATAGCCATTTACGGTGCCCCGTGAGCTCCGGTGATGTCTCTTACCTGTCCTCGGGGCTCCGGCACGTCCTCTTCGGGATCCCCTGCATCGTCGGCGCTCTCCATCGACGTCATCACGTCGTCCCGTCATCCAATAGGAGTGGCGTGCGTAACAACGTGATGGCGGATGTCGGGGAAGCAGAGGCCTTGCCGGTGCGTCGGGGACACCTTGTGGACGCGTCGACAGCGATGGATGGCGACATCCCAGGCAGCGGTGACGAGCGGTGACGGTCTGGAGCGGCGGGGACAGGTGAGTACAACTTCCTCTAACAGTGGTCTTCAACCTGCGGACCTCCAGATGTTGCAAAACTACAACACCCAGCATGCCCGGACAGCCAACGGCTGTCCGGGCATGCTGGGTGTTGTAGTTTTGCAACATCTGGAGGTCCGCAGGTTGTAGACCACTGTCCTATACTTTACATTGCACAGATCCCTCAACATGCAATGGTTTCAACAAACGATGGTCTGTTTGGAACGGATTACCATAGTATGTTGAGGGACCACTGTACTTGTTCAGTATTATTTGGGCAATATAATATTGGCACTGTATGGTACACCATAAGAGGGTGGTAATGATAAGGATTACATAGGGCACTATCTCAACAAATGTCAGTCCTGGTTAATGCCACCAAAAGCTCTCTGTAATGAATCTTGTTTTATTTCTTTTTATATGGCTCACTGGTCCATATTCTATGACAAGATATAAGAAATAAACATACAAAATTGAAAGAACTGTAATTGTATCATGTTTTTCTTTGTCAACCCATGATGGGTGATTGATTTTTATTGGAAATTCATAACAGGAATAAAAGCAGTGTGTGCAATACTACTAGAATGTTTATTAGAATACCATGTCAAAGCACAAAGTGAATGGTTACAGTACATATACATCTTTTGCTGTACTGTTATTTCCTGTAGGAAACGTTTAATGGTCAGAGACCTCAGTCTGCATCTGTTAACATGTCTGCACAGCGCCGAAAGAGCTCAATTTTCACAACTCAAGTGCAATTTAGGGTAATTTTTTTGTCAGACATTTTGTTCTTTTTTTATCTAAAGATGTTTTGAGCTTTTGAAATAAGAGAAAAGAATACTCCTCGCTTGTCTTGTGTGGGGGAGAGGACAGCATTGATGTAAGAGAAACGGGAAGACATACATTTTAAGGGTCATGCAGTGTCAAAAAGCAAGAATTCATAGATCATATACTGTGTGACCCTGAATTGAAAAATATATAAATAAAACTATTGTTTAGAAACAGAAAATTGGCATTTGCATATGTATTCACCCCCTTTATTAGGAAGCCCATAAAAAGCTCTAGTACAACCAATTACTTTCAGAAGTCACATAATTAGTGACATGATGTCCACCTGTGTGCAATCTAAGTGTCACATGATCTGTCATTACATATACACTCCTCTTTTGAAATCCCCCAGAGGCTGCAACACCTAAGCAAGAGGTATCAGTAACAAAATAACTGCCATGAAGACCAAGGAGCTCTCCAAACAAGAAAGGGACAATGTTGTTGAGAATTGAGAAGTCAGGGTTAGGTAATAAAAAAAAAAAATCCAAATCATTGATGATCCCCAGGAGCAGCATCAAATCTATCATAACCAAATGGAAAGAACATTTCACAACAACAAACCTGCCAAGAGATGGCCGCCCACCAAAACTCACGGACCGGGCAAGGAGGGCATTAATCAGAGAGGCAGCACAAAGACCTAATGTAACCCTGGAGGAGCTGCAGAGTTCCACAGCAGAGACTGGAGTATCTGTACATAGGATGACAATAAGCCGTACACTCCATAGATTTGGGCTTTATGGCAGAGTGGCCAGAGGAAAGCTATTACTTTCCGCTAAAAGCTAAAAGACATGTTTTGTGTTTGCAAAAAGTCATGTGGGAGACTCACAAAATGTATGGAGGAAGGTGCTCTGGTCTGAGGAGACTAAAATGTAACTTTTCGGCCATCAAAGAAAACGTTATGTGTCGTGCAAACCCGTCACATCACCCAAAGATCACCATCCACACAATGAAACATGGTGGTGGCAGGATCATGCTGTGGGGATGATTATCAGCAGCTGGGACTGGGAAACTGGTCAGAGTTGAGGAGATGGATGGTTTTAAATACAGGGATATTCTTGAGCAAAACCTGTACCACTCTGTACATGATTTGATGCTAGGACAACTTTCAGCAGGACAATGACCCCAAACACACTGCTAAAGCAACACTTGTGTGGTCTAAGGGGAAACATGTGTTGGAAGGACCCAGTCAAAACCCATATCTCAATTCAATTGGAAATCTGTGGTCAGACTTAAAGATTGCTGTTCACAAGTGCAAACCATCCAACTTGAAGGAGCTGGAGCAGTTTTACCAGGAAGAATGGGCAAAATCCCAGTGATAAGATATGGCAAGTTCAAAGAGACTCATCCAAAGTGACTTAGAGCTGTGATTGCTGCAAAAGGTGGCTCTACAAAGTATTGACTTTAGGGGGGGTGAATAGTTATTCACATTGACTTCTGTTATTTTGTCCTATTTGTTGTTTGCCTCACAATAAATAAAGAAAAAAACATCTTTAAAGTTGTGGGTATGTTCTGTAAATTAAATGATCTAAATTCTCAAACAACCCATGTTAATTCCAGGTTGTGAGGCATCAAAATATGAAAAAAAAAAAAGTCAAGAGGGGGGGGGGGGGTACTTTTGCAAGGCCTCCTGACCTCGCTAAACACATTTGAACAAGAAGAATCAAGCATTCTAAAAACCCTCTGTCCTTCTTATCCCCAATACGTTTGTCGTAATACCCATATAAATGTTAAATGGTGAGTCAGTCCCAATAAAACCAGAGGGTTTGGCCATCACTTAAGAAAATAGTTATTATTCTGGCACAATAATGTATCACAGAGAAAAGTAAAGAGGAAATTAGCCACCATCTAATGTCTCTATCATTCAATTTAAAAAATGCTTACAGATTTCCTGCGAACTCATTTTCTTTTTCTATCAGTTTGATATATTTTGTATTTGGGAACCATATAGTAATATTATATATGTAGGACAAGCCCTGTTTGTTGCACATATAGATTTATGTGATTATATTTTTCTTTAGGGAAAAATCTATTGTAGTACAGGTTATTGACTTATCTTTTACTCTTCTAAATGTCAGAGGAAGGCTTCCATACATATTTTGCGATGGATGCAGTGAATAAGAACATTTCAAACTCAAAATGTGTCTGAGCTTTGTGTCATATTGTGTTGTACTCAGCATTATATTTCCCTGTTCCTGACTTTGTCTTTTGCCTTCTGACTTTGACCTGACAGTGCTCTCTAGGTTTGACCCTTACTTGTCCTGACTCTCTCTATAGTTTACTGATTTTGTACTGCGCTTGTCTGCTGGTTTTGTACTTTATCTGTCTGTGTGTTGGTGAGCTGGCCTGCCTGACTTCCCTGCGGCCCCTTGCACTTTGCCCAGTGTAGGGACTGTCACCCAGTTAAGGGGACACTGTTTAGGACAGAACAAGTTGGTTCAGTTCGGGTCAAGCTCAGATCTGCATTGATCCCTTTCTACTGATGCATGGTGGCCAATGTGTGTGTTTTGGAGTAAAATACATATATTAAGAAAAGTAATATTATTAAATTTGTCAACTAACATAGTAGTTCCTTGTAGATGATCATGTGCTCTATATTGTCCTTTATGGAGTCTTCTTCTAAGCCACCTTTGCCTCACTTAAGAGATCAGCTGTCTTGTATAATGACTATGGATGATTCAGCTCATTTTGTGTTACACTGTAAAACACATTCAAGAAAAAACACTGAAATGTATAAAGTATACAGTTTTTTCTGCAATAAATTTTTAACTAAGCATTTATTACTTATTATGTTGCCACATAACTCAGCTAATTGTGCATTTAATAAATTTAATGATACTCCTTTTAAAGAAAATCATGCATGCAGTCTATTAGGGGTTGACTCATCCCACAGTCATGAATATTTTTAGCTTTCTGCTGTTCTAGAGTTACAGCCCCTGAGGGAAGCTTCATAAAGGTTATGATTCAGGGTTAGTCTAACAATTTTTAACACCATGAATTCCCAGGGTCCTGAGAGGCACGTGTAAAATAACAGAAACATCCAGTGACGCAGACCCAAAATTACAAGCATGTCAGCCCCTGGGAACTCGGTATAAAGAAGATGGCGGCAAAACGTAAACTTTACTGTCTTGAATACTTGTTGCTTTGTGAGCAGCTGGAATATTGACTATACCATTATGAGAAGTATAGCAGGATCCATGTAATCCTTTCTCCAACCTCCAATACAAAATCAGTAGATAAAGAGTTTTCAATTCCTCTGGTAATTCCCGTCCATTCAGCTCCAGTAGTAGTCTGAGCAAGATAGTACATTATATTAAAGATGATTTGAGTCTTAAAAGTGGATTTTATTATCCTATACCGAGCCTTTACAGCCTGTTACACGCCTCACATTAACAATGACAATACTGCCCACCTCATTAGCTTTCCATACTACAGAAATGCCTTTTCACAAGGGATCATATTGCAGCCGCAGAAAAGTATAATTCTTATGGTTGGTCCAACAAAAGGTCTAACGAGAGATATAGAGAATCCAATTTTCTCCAAGATCAATAGACCTTCTTCTAATACACTGCATCACGAGACATAATGCTGTGAATTGCTGGAACGGGAGAATGTTGAGTGAGGTGACAGGCAGCACTACAGTTCTTTAGCGTCTTATCATATGACATTGGGCTTTTAATGATATAAGTTTACATTCCAAAGATTGGATAAAACAGAATATGCTGCTTTAACCTTTGCTTATCTACTCTGTAGCCTGTTAAGCACATTCACAGGTAAGCTTTACCTTTCTATTTCTTGAATATAAAAATGGTGCCTTATCTTTGATTATGGTTTATGGGAGTATAACATGTAGTCAATTGCAAATAAATAAATACAAACAATAATAATACAAAATAATAATAATAATAATAATAATAATAATAATAATAATAATAATAAAAAGGATAGAATATATATATATATATATATATATATATATATATATATGCTGACATGAGACATTAAATAATTTTTTTGTTGGAGTGCTGCACCTGTATCTGGTTTTTATCTTGGATGGACTCTGATCAAGTCCTTTGGGACCCTGGCACCAATTCTCTGGTTGGACTGGATAAGTAGGGGATTATATATACATATATATATATATATATATATATATATATTGTCACGATGCCGGCTGGCAGGAGGTGGATCCTCTGTGCCAGAGAGGGATTGGCGTGGACCGTGCTAGTGGACCGGTTCTAAGTCACTACTGGTTTTCACCAGAGCCCGCCGCAAAGCGGGATGGTCTTGCTGCGGCGGTAGTGACCAGGTCGTATCCACTAGCAACGGCTCAACCTCTCTGACTGCTGAAGATAGGCGCGGTACAAGGGAGTAGACAGAAGCAAGGTCGGACGTAGCAGAAGGTCGGGGCAGGCAGCAAGGATCGTAGTCAGGGGCAACGGCAGGAGGTCTGGAACACAGGCTAGGAACACACAAGGAAACGCTTTCACTGGCACAATGGCAACAAGATCCGGCGAGGGAGTGCAGGGGAAGTGAGGTATAAATAGGGAGTGCACAGGTGAACACACTAATTAGAACCACTGCGCCAATCAGCGGCGCAGTGGCCCTTTAAATCGCAGAGACCCGGCGTGCGCGCGCCCTAGGGAGCGGGGCCGCGCGCGCCGAGACAGGACCGACGGAGAGCGAGTCAGGTACGGGAGCCGGAGTGCGCATCGCGAGCGGGCGCCACCCGCATCGCGAATCGCATCCCGGCTGGAGGCGGTATCGCAGCGCACCGGGTCAGAGGATCTGACCGGAGCGCTGCAGTGGCGAGAGTGTAGCGAGCGCTCCGGGGAGGAGCGGGGACCCGGAGCGCTCGGCGTAACAGTACCCCCCCCCCCCTTGGGTCTCCCCCTCTTCTTAGAGCCTGAGAACCTGAGGAGCAGACTTTTGTCTAGGATATTGTCCTCAGGTTCCCAGGATCTCTCTTCAGGACCACAACCCTCCCAATCGACTAAAAAAAAAGTTTTCCCTCTGACCTTCTTGGAGGCCAGTATCTCCTTTACGGAGAAGATGTCCGAGGAGCCGGAAACAGGAGTGGGAGAAACAAGTTTGGGAGAGAAACGGTTGATGATGAGTGGTTTAAGAAGAGAAACGTGAAAGGCATTAGGAATACGAAGAGAAGGAGGAAGAAGAAGTTTGTAAGAGACAGGATTAATCTGGCACAAAATTTTGAAAGGACCAAGATAGCGTGGTCCCAATTTGTAGCTAGGGACACGGAAGCGGACATATTTGGCGGAGAGCCATACCTTGTCTCCAGGAGAAAAAATGGGGGGAGCTCTTCTTTTTTTATCAGCAAACTTCTTCATGCGTGATGAAGCCTGTAAGAGAGAATTTTGGGTCTCTTTCCATATGGTGGAAAGATCACGAGATATTTCATCCACAGCGGGCAAACCAGAGGGCAAGGGAGTAGGGAGGGGGGGAAGAGGGTGACGGCCGTACACCACGAAAAATGGGGATTTGGAGGAAGATTCAGAGATTCTGAAGTTATACGAGAATTCGGCCCATGGAAGAAGATCTGCCCAGTCATCCTGGCGGGAGAAAACAAAATGCCGTAAATAATCACCCAAGACCTGGTTAATTCTTTCTACTTGCCCATTGGATTGAGGATGATATGCAGAAGAAAAGTTTAATTTAATCTTGAGTTGTTTACAGAGAGCCCTCCAGAATTTTGACACGAATTGGACGCCTCTATCCGAGACGATCTGCGTGGGCAACCCGTGAAGACGAAAAATGTGTACAAAAAATTGTTTTGCCAACTGAGGCGCTGAAGGAAGACCAGGAAGAGGGATGAAATATGCCATTTTGGAGAATCGATCAACAACCACCCAAACAACAGTGTTGCCACGGGATGGGGGTAAGTCTGTAATAAAGTCCATACCAATCAGAGACCAAGGCTGTTCGGGGACAGGCAGAGGATGAAGAAGACCAGCGGGCTTCTGGCGAGGAGTCTTATCCCGGGCACAGACAGTGCAGGCTCGCACAAAATCCACGACATCCGTCTCCAGAGTCGGCCACCAATAGAAACGAGAAATGAGTTGCACGGATTTCTTGATGCCCGCATGACCTGCGAGATGGGAGGAGTGACCCCATTTGAGGATTCCGAGGCGTTGGCGTGGAGAGACGAAGGTCTTCCCTGGAGGAGTTTGCCTGATGGAGGCTGGAGAAGTGGAGATCAGGCAGTCAGGAGGAATGATGTGTTGCGGAGAGAAGGTCCTAGAAAAAAAACCACAAGTAACAGCATGCCCGGAAGAATTTTTTTGTAGAAGGACCGCTCCAGCTCCTACTGAGGAGGCATCAACCTCCAATAGGAAGGGTTTAGATGGGTCAGGTCTGGAGAGCACGGGAGCCGAAGAAAAGGCAGACTTGAGCTGTTTAAAGGCGTCTTCCGCTTGAGGAGGCCATGACTTAGGATTGGCATTCTTTTTGGTTAAAGCCACGATAGGAGCCACAATGGTAGAAAAATGTGGAATAAATTGTCTGTAATAATTGGCGAACCCCAAAAAATGTTGGATAGCACGGAGTCCGGAGGGGCGTGGCCAATCTAAGACGGCAGAGAGTTTGTCTGGATCCATTTGTAGTCCCTGGCCAGAGACCAAGTATCCTAGGAAAGGAAGAGATTGGCATTCAAAAAGACATTTCTCCATCTTGGCATAAAGTTGATTGTCACGAAGTCTCTGAAGAACCATACGGACATGCTGGCGGTGTTCTTCTAGATTGGCAGAAAAAATCAGGATATCGTCCAGATATACAACAACACAGGAGTATAAGAGGTCACGAAAAATTTCATTAACAAAGTCTTGGAAGACGGCAGGGGCGTTGCACAGGCCAAAGGGCATGACCAGATACTCAAAGTGTCCATCTCTAGTGTTAAATGCCGTTTTCCATTCATCCCCCTCTCTGATGCGGATGAGATTATAAGCACCTCTTAAGTCCAGTTTGGTAAAGATGTGGGCACCTTGGAGGCGATCAAAGAGTTCAGAGATGAGAGGTAGGGGGTAGCGGTTCTTTACCGTGATTTTATTAAGACCGCGGTAGTCAATGCAAGGACGTAGGGAGCCATCTTTTTTGGACACAAAGAAAAATCCGGCTCCGGCAGGAGAGGAGGATTTGCGGATAAAGCCCTTTTTTAAATTTTCCTGGATGTACTCAGACATAGCAAGAGTCTCTGGGGCAGAGAGAGGATAAATTCTGCCCCGGGGTGGAGTAGTGCCCGGGAGGAGGTCAATAGGACAGTCATAAGGCCTGTGAGGAGGTAGAGTCTCAGCTTGTTTTTTGCAAAAAACATCCGCAAAGTCCATATAAGCCTTAGGGAGACCGGTTACAGGGGGAACCACAGAGTCACGGCAAGGAGTACTGGGAACCGGTTTAAGGCAGTCCTTGAAACAAGAGGGACCCCAACTCTTGATCTCTCCAGTGGACCAATCCAGGGTTGGGGAATGGTGTTGAAGCCAGGGTAGTCCAAGGAGAATTTCGGAAGTGCAATTGGGGAGGACCAAAAACTCAATTTTCTCGTGATGAGGTCCGATGCACATTAGGAGGGGCTCCGTGCGGAGACGTATGGTACAGTCCAATCTTTCATTGTTAACACAATTGATGTAGAGGGGTCTGGCGAGACTGGTCACCGGGATGTTGAACCTGTTGATGAGAGAGGCCAGAATAAAATTTCCTGCAGATCCGGAATCCAAGAAGGCCATAGTAGAGAAGGAGAAGGTAGAGGCAGATATCCGCACAGGCACAGTAAGACGTGGAGAAGCAGAGTTGACATCAAGGACTGTCTCACCTTTGTGCGGAGTCAGCGTACGTCTTTCCAGGCGGGGAGGACGGATAGGACAATCCTTCAGGAAGTGTTCGGTACCGGCACAGTACAGGCAGAGATTCTCCATGCGGCGCCGTGTCCTCTCTTGAGGTGTCAGGCGAGACCGGTCGACCTGCATAGCCTCCACGGCGGGAGGCACAGGAACGGATTGCAGGGGACCAGAGGAGAGAGGAGCCGGGGAGAGAAAACGCCTCGTGCGAACAAAGTCTATATCCTGGCGGAGCTCCTGACGCCTTTCGGAAAAACGCATGTCATTGCGAGTGGCTAGATGAATGAGTTCATGTAGGTTCGCAGGGATTTCTTGTGCGGCCAGAACATCTTTAATGTTGCTGGATAGGCCTTTTTTAAAGGTCGTGCAGAGGGCCTCATTATTCCAGGATAGTTCTGAAGCAAGAGTACGGAATTGTACGGCGTACTCGCCAACGGAAGAATTACCCTGGACCAGGTTCAACAGGGCAGTCTCAGCAGAAGAGGCTCGGGCAGGTTCCTCAAAGACACTTCGAATTTCTGAGAAGAAGGAGTGTACAGAGGCAGTGACGGGGTCATTGCGGTCCCAGAGCGGTGTGGCCCATGACAGAGCTTTTCCAGACAGAAGGCTGACTACGAAAGCCACCTTAGACCTTTCAGTAGGAAACTGGTCCGACATCATCTCCAAGTGCAGGGAACATTGGGAAAGAAAGCCACGGCAAAATTTAGAGTCCCCATCAAATTTATCCGGCAAGGATAGTCGTAGGCCTGGAGCGGCCACTCGCTGCGGAGGAGGTGCAGGAGCTGGCGGAGGAGATGATTGCTGAAGTTGTGGTAGTAGCTGCTGTAGCATCACGGTCAGTTGAGACAGCTGGTGGCCTTGTTGTGCTATCTGTTGTGACTGCTGGGCGACCACCGTGGTGAGGTCGGCGACAACTGGCAGAGGAACTTCAGCGGGATCCATGGCCGGATCTACTGTCACGATGCCGGCTGGCAGGAGGTGGATCCTCTGTGCCAGAGAGGGATTGGCGTGGACCGTGCTAGTGGACCGGTTCTAAGTCACTACTGGTTTTCACCAGAGCCCGCCGCAAAGCGGGATGGTCTTGCTGCGGCGGTAGTGACCAGGTCGTATCCACTAGCAACGGCTCAACCTCTCTGACTGCTGAAGATAGGCGCGGTACAAGGGAGTAGACAGAAGCAAGGTCGGACGTAGCAGAAGGTCGGGGCAGGCAGCAAGGATCGTAGTCAGGGGCAACGGCAGGAGGTCTGGAACACAGGCTAGGAACACACAAGGAAACGCTTTCACTGGCACAATGGCAACAAGATCCGGCGAGGGAGTGCAGGGTAAGTGAGGTATAAATAGGGAGTGCACAGGTGAACACACTAATTAGAACCACTGCGCCAATCAGCGGCGCAGTGGCCCTTTAAATCGCAGAGACCCGGCGCGCGCGCGCCCTAGGGAGCGGGGCCGCGCGCGCCGAGACAGGACCGACGGAGAGCGAGTCAGGTACGGGAGCCGGAGTGCGCATCGCGAGCGGGCGCCACCCGCATCGCGAATCGCATCCCGGCTGGAGGCGGTATCGCAGCGCACCGGGTCAGAGGATCTGACCGGAGCGCTGCAGTGGCGAGAGTGTAGCGAGCGCTCCGGGGAGGAGCGGGGACCCGGAGCGCTCGGCGTAACATATATATATATACACACACATATCAAAACAAAATCCATGCCAGCATTTCTTAAATGTTTATTACATTTTGTTTTTAAATACATATTAAAAGAGTGGTTTCTTGTCAACGGCACCAAAGGAAACATACATAAGGTACAGAGGAGTATTTAACTAAAAATGTAAGTAAGAACCCCTAATTCTTAACATATGATATAAACTTATATTGATTTATTAAAAGGGGAACTCGGGTGCAAAACATGTTTTATTTTTATTTTTTTAATCAACTGGTGCAAGAAAGTTAAACAGATTTGTAAATGACTTCTATTTAAAAATTCTAATCCTTCCAGTACTTATCAGCTGTTGTATACAACAGAGGAAGTTATTTTCTTTTTTAATTTCTTTTCTGTCTGACCACAGTGCTCTCTGCTGACATCTCTGTCCATGTCTGGAACTGTCCAGAGCAAGAGAGGTTTGCTATGGGGATTTGTTCCTGCTTTGGACCGTTTCTCTGTAGCATACAGCAGCTGATAAGTACTGGAAGGATTAAGATTTTGAAATAGAAGTAATTTACAAATCTGTTTAACTTTCTGCCACAAGTTGAGTAAAAAAAAAAAATGTTTTCCGCCAGAGTACCCCTTTAAGTCACTCTACCCCACTAGTGTGATATATAATTGTAACTATTTATTTACTTATTGGTTGTAGCTTATCAGGGCTCAATATATTTATAACATTAATAGTGTGGCTTATTGATACATAAGATATACACATTGAGGGACATTTATCAATGTTTGCTTATGTATTCTTTTTTTTAGTAATTTTTTCCTTACTTTTTTTTTGCTTATGTGCGACGTATTTATCAACTGGTTTCAGCCTGTTGATAATTTTCTTTCACATAAGCAATTTTTCCTTTTCTACTTTGGTAGTAGCTTTTTCTGCTCCATGTTTGAGCTGGAGTAAATTTAGTCAATTTTTAACGCTGTTGCGACTTTTTTTTGCGCAGTTGCGACTGTCGCAGTTAATAAATACCTAACTACCCGTAGTCCATTTTAAAATTATTACTACATAGTCAATTTTAGGAAAACTTGCTTTTCTCGCTTTCCAGTCAAAATGTCGCACGAAAAATCGTGTAGTCGCAGTTGCGACAATTTTGCGACAATTATAGTAAAGAAAACCTGACTAAACCCGTTGATAAATGTCCATAATTGTGGATTTATGTAGCAGATAGGAAGTTTGGACCATTTAGGGAATTTTGTATTAGGTTGTAAATTTTGGTTATTATTCTGTGATTCCTTTGAAGACAAATAGAAAAAGAAATATATCAAAAATACTGCACAGACCTTTGTTTTGTGTCATATCAAAGCAAAAAGTTTTGTAGATACAGGGGACTAACAGAGGGCTTCTCAAACTTTTCCATTTGGAACATCACCATCAAACCATGGGGATACCTGAGCCTAGGGCTACATCTCTACATGTGTTGTGTGACAGCAAATCACAAAATATTTTTGTAACCTTGCAGCTTTCTGCTGTGCCACTTATAAAAATTAAGATTTGGTTGTGAAATAAATTTAATTCAGAAGCAGATCTTGCATTGAAGTCATGGCCAACAAAGTCACACAACAAAAAAAGTGCTTTAAAAAAAAATAAAAAATCATCATACATTGTGTGACAATATGATACATTTTGCACAGTTGAAACGGACAATAGGAGAATGTGCAAGCTTTAAAACAAAGTGTCATAAAAAGCCACAAATTGTGAAATTCCCTCTTGGAGTTCTGTGGAAAAAAGAAAAATTCAAAAAGTAAAAAAAAAAATAATGTAAATAAATAAATACATAAATAAATAAAAAAAATACTAAAGATGAAAAAGAAACAACAGATACAATTTACTTTGTTGTCCGGGGGTTGACAGCAATAGTTGTAACAAAACAAAATAGCTGAAATTCTCAAAGCTAGTCGGAAGCGTTTGACAGTGACTTCCCTTTTGAAGTGTCTTTTCATGGTGGCTTCGATGTTGGAAATAATTTTTCAAACTCCAACCTAATAGTAAGAGTCATACGTGTACGTTTTATGGTTTACATCAATGGACAACTTTAACTTTCCGAAATCGTGTGAAGACTTCCTGTCAGTAGCATAATAACATCTTACTGTGGCGAGAATAACAACAAATAAATGTGTTAGAGAAGATTTTTGTTGTATGTCAGCATGTAGTATGTCAAGTCACATGTCACTTTACATCCCAACATATGAGACTTATATAAAGGGTTTCAAAACTTAGCATCCCAATTGGCTGTTGGGGGGTCCAAGCACAACATATATGTATTAAGACTCATGCACATTGCAGTTTTAGGCATCCATGTTGCAAGGATATATAATATAAAACCTAAAGAATGCAGTGGGCCCATACTGTACCTTTGAGTGCATTTAACTTTAAAACATACCTTTTGTTTCCAGTGACCGTTCGGGATGTAGTGTACATGAGGAGGAACACTATTCATGGCCATTATAAAACTCTTATGTGACATTTTATTTACATAATTTATGCTCTGCAGGCTTCATTTCTAATTTTCAGTTTCCCTTGAGCTAGTGGGTCGACATTAGCTGCTTTGATGTTTCCCATACACTGCACACACAGAAGAGTTGCTCATGTTCTCCATTGTCTTCGTATGCACCCTAAGAAGCAGCAGTAGCAAGAAGAGCATTATAGAGCAGTAGTGATCAATGTAAGCCGTTAATTAGCTCTTGTGTAGTCTCTTTTTGTGTCTCTGGAAACTTCTGCTCTCCTATCTAACTCCCCTCCCAACTTTCTCTTCCCCATTCCCCTTTTGCTCTTCATAGATTTGTATGGCTAACATGTGACCTAATCTCTCAGAGAGTTGCTAGTCCATCTTTTAAACACAGAACAGAATAGAGAATTGTTTTATTTTATTTTTTTTGTTTGTTTTTTTCAGATGGAATGAAGAGTTAGAAGGGTGGTGGAGGAGGAAAATACTTTCATAAGAGAATAATAGAAGCATTATTCTATGAAATTGTACATTACAGAGTTTCTTACTTTCGCTTGTACTACTGATTTTTGCAAAGTTTTAAGGCACACTGGGGAAATTTACTGTCCTCTGTTGCACCAAAATCTGGTTTTCAAGCTTTACATATTTTGGTATTTTACCTTTACGAAAAACAGGCATGTCACAGACAAAGTTGTACAATTTGATCCATTTACTATATGCTGTGACACGTTTTGCACACGTTTTTGTGCAAATTTCACCGAAAGGAGGGTGGTGTAAAGACATACACTAAAACAGCAGAATACATTATTAGCAGGCAAACATCTCTACTGTAAAAAATGGCCCTGATTTATTAATAAGTGTGGACCAAAATAGTAAATACAGCGTGATATTATATAAACAAAGATTAACACTTGGTAGTCGTAAAACCATAGGTAATAGTACATTTTTCCTATTAACTTGTTGGAGATGGAGGGCATATGGATACGCCCTCGCGTCCCATCACTTAAGGACAGAGGGCATACCTGTACGCCCTCCGCATTAATGATCACCGCAGCTCGCCAGGCGGTGATCTGAACGGGATGCCTGCTGAAATCATTCAGCAGGAATCCCGTGCCAATGCCCAGGGGGTCCTGAGACCCCCCATGTCGGCGATCGCCACAAATCAACGGTGAATTCACACCGGCAATTTGTGGCGATTCCTGGTCATACGGGTCTCCGGTGACCCACAAAATAAGGGGGATCGGGGTTGTACAAGACACCCACGATCCCCCTGAAGGGATAGGAGTGAGGTAGCAGGGGTGCCACCCCTCCTATCCCTGCTATTGGTCGTTCAGAAGTGATCGACCAATAGAAAATTGGGGGTGGGGGGGTTAACGTTCTGTTCCCCCATTCTGCCCACCCACAGTAGGCAGGGCAGAATGGGGAACCAATGGGGAACCAACGGGGACCAGCGCCGAAGGTCCACTCACCCACCGGCAGTGGGCAACGATTGGCGGCAGCAGAGGGCGGCGATACGGCTCCCTGGATCCTACAGAAGCCGGTGAGTTGCCTAGCAACATCTGGAGGGCTGCGGTCTGAGACCACTATACAGTGGTCTCTAAACTGTAGTCCTCCAGATGTTGCAAAACTACAACTCCCAGCATGCATAAACAGCAGTTTGCTGTCTGGGCATGCTGGAATTTGTAGTTTTCCAACATCTGGAGGGCCACAGTTTGGAGATCACTATGCAGTGGTTTCTAAACTTTGGCCCCTCAGATCTTGCAAAACTACAACTCCCTGCATGCCCAAACAGCTGTTTTGGCATGCAGGGAGTTGTAGTTGTGTACCTCCAGCTGTTGCATAACTACATCTCCCAGCATACCCTTCTGTGATCAGTACATGCGTGGAGTTGTAGTATTGCAAAAGCTGGAGGCACACTGGTTGGAAAATGCTGAGTTAGGTAACAGAACCTAACTGAAGGTTTTCCAACCAGTGTGCCTCCATCTGTTGCAAAAGTACAACTCCCAGCATGTATGGTCAGTCAGTGCATGCTGGGAGTTGTAGTTTTGCAACAGCTGGAGGTTTGCCCCCCACCCATGTGAATGTACAGGGTATATTCACAGGGGCAGGTTTACAGTGAGTCTCCTGCTTCAAGTTTGAGCTGCGGCACATTTTCTGCCGCAGAGCAAACTCCTAGCAGGAAACTCACCATAAACCCCCGCCAGTGCGAAAGTACCCTGAATACACTACACTTCACTACCACAAAATAAAGGGTAAAACACTACATATACACCCCTTACACTGCCCCCCCCCCCAATAAAAATGAAAACGTATCGTATGGCAGTGTTTCCAAAATGGAGCCTCCAGCTGTTGCAAAACAACAACTCCCAACAACATCTCCCATGCAAGTATCAACAAAAATTTAAAAATTTACCACTAACATAAAGTAGAATATGGCACGAAAAAACTGCCTCGGAATCAAATTTATAAGTAAAAGCATCCCAGAGTTATTAATGCATAAAGTGATAGAGGTCAGATGTGCAAAAAATGCTCCTGTCCTTGGGGTCATAATGGGCTCTGTCCCCAAGGGGTTAAGTGTATATATATTCATATGAATACTTATAAAATTACTAAGATATTCTTCCCTACATGTAACACATTAGTCCCTAACCAAAGCACCAGGGGAATGTTATGTTAATACTTAGATTACTTGATAATAGTTGCCCTACATTTAATCATGTAATTTTCTTCATCAGTATCTTATAGAGTATTTTGGCATTTTAGTTGTAATTCTGTGTAAAGCGCTGGTACAGTGCACACTCAGATGGCTGCAATCACGGCGGAGGCTGATTTAATGTTTGTATTATATTACATTACATTGTTTTAAGATGCATCATTTTCAGACACATATTCCACGTCTGTCTCACTAGCTGCGCTTTTATGATTTCTTCTTTCATTATACAGCTCGTAATTGATTTCTCGGATACAGTTTGTCTGAAAGATGGAGCACACTTTAAGGCAGTAGCAGCACCTGTTATGGAGTTAATTACAACTTCAATAAAGCCAAATTGCTCACACATACAACACTTGCTCTGCTGTCTTAAGTGCAAGGTTCATAAGATATGGTAATGAGCTTTCTTAATATAGGCGAAATGCCAAAGGCCACAGTACGGGTGGCTGATGATGCATCCTGTGCTTTCTAGGGCAAGGCAGAAGTCAGAGAACTTCTAATATATTTATATGCATATTAAAGGGGTACTCTGCCCCTAAACATCTTATGCTCAATCCAAAGGATAGGCGATAAGATGTCTGGTTGTGGGGGTTCGGCTGCTGGGACCCCCGCGATCTCCGATGCAACACCCCAGTCATCCAGTGCACAGAGCGAACACCGCTCCTTTCCGGATGACTGGCAACCACAGCTGTCACGCCTCCTCCCAAGGACATGGATGGAGGGGGTGTGATGGGATGTCACAAACACGGAAGCTGCAAGCTTCCATGATCAGAACGCCATGGTGCCTGCCCAGAGTTTGCATGGGGGTCCCTACAGTCGGACGCCCCACAATCAGACATCTTATATAGTATATTTAGTACAGTGACCCTTCGACCTACGATGGCCCCGACATACTATAATTTCAACATGCGATGGCAGCATCAACATACAATGCTTTTTTTTTTTTTTCAAATAACTGTTTTTTTTTTTTTAGAAAAAAAAAATTCCTACATTTTTTACAGACAATGGATAAGATAATTGAATACAAAACAAGGTAGTACAAGCATGTCTCCAATGTAAAATCCAAGATAACCTATGGGTTTTAAATGCTTTTGTATGTCGGGGCCATCGCATAAACGGCTTTCCGGCAACGCTGACTGCTTCAGCTGCCGCCGGATAGCAGTTTACGGTGCCCCGTGAGCTCCGGTGATGTCTCTTACCTGTCCTCGGGGCTCCGGCGCGTCCTCTTCGGGATCCCCTGCATCGTCGGCGCTCTCGATCGACGGCATCACGTCGCTGCGCACGCCGTCCCGTCATCCAATAGGAGCGGCATGCGTAACAACGTGATGGCGGCGACGGAGCGCACAGATGCCGGGGAAGCAGACAGAAACCTTGCCGGAACGTCGGGGACACCTCGGGGACGCAGCAACAGCGATGGACGGCAACAGCGATGGACGGTGACGGTCCGGAGCGGCGGGGACAGGTGAGTACAACTTCCTCTAACAGTGGTCTTCAACCTGCGGACCTCCAGATGTTGCAAAACTACAACACCCAGCATGCCCGGACAGCCAACGGCTGTCCGGGCATGCTGGGTGTTGTAGTTTTGCAACATCTGGAGGTCCGCAGGTTGTAGACCACTATCCTATACTTTACATTGCACGGATCCCTCAACATGCGATGGTTTCAACAAACGATGGTCCGTTTGGCACAGATTACCATGGTATGTTGAGGGACCACTGTGCTTGGTATCCACATATTGCACTGCCTCTATTTTAAGGATTTAAACATTTGGAAAAGATGTTCTTCTAAACAATGAAGTTGCTAGATTTGCGAAAAACTCCTCCAATGCACATTTTACTGTGCTATCGCCATCTGTGTGCTTTGTTAGTTTAGTAGATATAGCACTCTGTAATGTCAAAAGCAAGTAAAGTACCATGTCTCCCCTCCAGAAGGAAAAACGTTCCTACCTACTTCCCAACCGGGGTGCCTTTGGCCATTTTGGGAGTTGTTGTTCTGCATCAGCGTGAGGCTGCCTTTGATTAAAACAAAGGGTAAATACAGTAAATCTGTGAGCCTGTCAGACAAACCACGCCGCTATTATTGGTGCTGAAAGCACAGTCAAAACACCCAGGGTCACAGTCAGTAGGTAAGCAATGGGAGCCACTCAACAGAGAGAACAGCCATGACATAGAATCAGATGTGATGCAGCCCAAGCGCACAACAGACCCGTGACCCCGCCTCTCTGACACTGTGGGATGCACAAAGAACTTTTTTTTTTTTTACAGTATTTTATAAAGTGTTTTTTTACAGACTACTGCCAGAACTAGGGATGAGCGAACTTTCAGTAAATTCGATTCGTCACAAACTTCTCGGCTCGGCAGTTGATGACTTATCCTGCGTAAATTAGTTCAGCCTTCAGGTGCTCCGGTGGGCTGGAAAAGGTGGATACATTCCTAGGAAAGAGTCTGCTAGGACTGTATCCACCCACCGGAGCACCTGAAAGCTGAACTAATTTATGCAGGAAAAGTAATCAACTGCCGAGCCGAGAGGTTCGTGACGAATCGAATTTACTGTAATTTCACTCATCTCTAGCCAGAACATTACATAAAAAGGCATGGTTGGCATGGAAACACTATTTTCAGCTAGAAAGTATGGGTGGTTTAATAGGGTAAAGTGATATATGCACTTTTAATAATACCAATGTAAGTCCCATATGTTCTTACAATCAGTGCATTAAATGTATTGGATTGTACAATAGTATTGTTCCTAAGGCAATATAGAGGAGAACACTACAGATCGGGGCACAGTGTCTGGCCGGCAGGCGGTGAGCGTTTACCATGGTCACGTTATGAAATCCCTTTGCAGTCCACCTGACACATACACTCACTACTCTCCCCACCTTCTGCCAGCATCGATTCCATGTCAGCTGCTTTAATATTGATCAGATGGTTAAAAAAGAAAATTGCTTTTATATAGTTTGAAAGCAGCAGACTCACAGTTAGACGACATAGCTATTTAGATATTGTCTCTGCGAATTAGGATTCTTTTACTTTTTCTATTCAATTTTTTTTCACATCCTCGTTCCAAATCTTTAACTTCGTTTTCTCCTGGAAAAAAGGTAGACTGGTAAATCAGGTGAAAAAGAATCAACAATACACATTATTAAGGATGTTTAGTCTTTGTATAGACTGGCATACCATTGGCATACCATTGGCAGTAATAGGTATACGATTACTATATAATGGTACGATTACCGTATATACTCGAGTATAAGCCGAGTTTTTCAGCACGATTTTTCGTGCTGAAAACACCCCCCTCGGCTTATACTCAAATGAACTCTCTGCCCTCAGTGGCCTTCAACCTGCGGACCTCCAGATGTTTCAAAACTACAACTCCCAGCAAGCCTTTATGGGAGTTTTAGTTTTGAAACCTCTGGAGGTCCGCAAGTTGAAGACAACTGCGGCCTTCGACATTATCCAGCCCCCCCCCTCTCACCCCCTTTAGTTCTGTACTCACCTCCGCTCGGCGGGACGTTAGGGTGCGCTGGTGCGGTGCTGCAGGACTGTCCGGTGGGGAGGTTGTCCGGTGGGATAGTGGTTCCGGGCTGCCATCTTCACCGGGGGGGCCTCTTCTCTGCGCTTCGGGCCAGGCCCTGGAATAGTCACGTTGCATTGACGACGATGCAGAGGGATGTTCATTACCAACATCCCTCTGCATCGTCGTCAAGGCAACGCCTCTATTCCGGGCCCGAAGCACGGAGAAGAGGACCCCCGGTGAAGATGGCAGCCCGGAACCACTATCCCACCGGACGACCACCCCACCGGACAGTCCTGCAGCACCGGACCAGCGCACCCTAACGTCCCGCCGAGCGGAGGTGAGTACAAAACTAAAGAGGGTGAGAGGGGGGGGCTGGATGATGTCGAATGCCGCAGTTGTCTTCAACCTGCGGACCTCCAGAGGTTTCAAAACTACAACTCCCATCAAGCCAGGGCAGCCCGTGCTTGCTGGGAGTTGCAGTTTTGACACATCTGGAGGTCCGCAGGTTGAAGACCACTGTATCAGACATTGACAAGCGATGATGATGAAGGGGGGGGGCTGATGACATGTGGTGATGATGACAAGGGGATGATGAAGGGGGGGGATGATGACAAGGGGATGATGAAGGGGGGGTGTGGGATGATGACAAGGGGATGATGAAGGGGGGTGTGTGGGATGATGACAAGGGGATGATGACAAGGGGATGATGAAGGGGGGTGTGGGATGATGACAAGGGGATGATGAAGGGGGGGTGTGGGATGATGACAAGGGGATGATGACAGGTGGTGATGATGAAGGGGGGATGATGACGGGGGTCTGGATGATGACGGGGGGATGATGTATTTCCCACCCTAGGCTTATACTCGAGTCAATAACTTTTCCTGGGATTTTGGGGTGAAATTAGGGGCCTCGGCTTATATTCGGATCGGCTTATACTCGAGTATATACGGTATGTCACCTTCACATATTCTTCTGCATTGATTTAATTACCACCAACAGGTGGCACTAAAGAGCCAGCTCTTTACCTCCTGGTAAAAAAATCTGAAAATCTCAGTGCGGACATTCGGCAGACTGTGGGTGCATGTGAATGTGCTCTTTCATAGACAGCTATGGACAGGTTCATTCTTTCTGCGGACATGGAAATCAGAATTTCCGCTGTGTGGACAGCGCAGCAGAATCCCATTAAATTCCATCATGGGAACATGGCCTTACTTGGTTTCCTTTGTCCAGAGAACATTGCCTGGTGCTTTTTTTTTTGCTTAAAATTGTTGCATAAAGTTGCATGTGCGACTACTCTATTGTTTGTGACTTTTTGATTGTGCAGTGCCCTAAGCAAAAAATAAAAAAGGAAACTTGCTTACCAAAGCAAAAAGTTTTTTTTGAATTTCAGTGGTCAAAGATTTATCAAGTGCAAAAGTTGCAAAAAAGTTGCATCGCATGAAAAAAAAAACTACCAAATGTACTCCAGTTCAGGCATGGAGCAGAGAAAGCCACAAAAAAAAGAAAAAAAATTGCTTATGTGAAAGAAATGTAACCAGTTGATAAATAAGTCAAAGCAAATATCCCGCAAAAATTGTATGAAAAAAAAAAAAAAACAACTAAAAAAAAAGGAAAACATAAGCAAACATTGATAAATATCCCCCATAGTCGTCTCACAGGAGACATGTTACTTCCTTAGACCTTCTCCATTGTTGATCTAAGTCGGACACACACACGAAAAAAAATAAAAGTAGATCAAAATAGGCACCAAGATGTGTGCAGCAAATTTCAAGCAGACTTTAAAATGTTTTTTTCCCAAGAGGTTTTTTGTCCATGTAAACATATCCTTATGGATGCCTATTTGAGCTGTGTGCACAGGACATGTGCATAGCCTGTGGGGAGACAGAGACAGTAGAGGCTGCTTATCCCTGACGGCCAACTTTTCTCTCTTGCAGCTGCAGACATTGCAAGGATGTACAGTAATGCAGGACTGAGCAAGGAAAAATCAAGAAAAGTAAGATATGTAGATATGAGATAGATAATAGATAGATAGATATGAGATAGATAGATAGATAGATAGATAGATATGAGATAGAAAGAAATGAGATAGATAGATAAATAGATAGATATGAGATAGATAGATAGATAGATAGATAGATAGATATGAGATGGAAAGATATGAGGTAGATAGATACGAGATAGATAGATAGATATGAGATAGATATATATGAAATAGATAGATAGATAGATAGATAGATAGATAGATAGATAGATAGATAGATAGATATGGGATATATATAAATGAGATAGATAGATAGATAGATATGAGATATATAGATAGATAATAGATAGATCGATATGAGATAGATTGATAGATAGATAGATATGAGATAGATATATAGATATGAGATAGATATGAGATTGATAGATATGAGATAGATAGATAGATAGATAGATATGAGATAGAAAGATATGAGATAGATAGATATGAGATAGATAGATAGATAGATAGATAGATATGAGATAGATAGATAGATAGATAGATAGATAGATAGATAGATATGAGATGGAAAGATATGAGGTAGATAGATACGAGATAGATAGATAGATAGATATGAGATAGATATATATGAAATAGATAGATAGATAGATATGAGATATATATAAATGAGATAGATAGATAGATATGAGATATATAGATAGATAATAGATAGATCGATATGAGATAGATTGATAGATAGATAGATATGAGATAGATATATAGATATGAGATAGATATGAGATTGATAGATATGAGATAGATAGATATGAGATACATAGATATGAGATATATAGATATATAATAGATAAAAAGATAGATAGATAGATAGATAGATAGATGGATAGATATGAGATATATAGATAGATATGAGATAGATAGATGGATAGGAGATAGATACAGTAGATAGGAGAAATATAGATAGATAGATAGATAGATAGGAGATTGATAGATAGATAGATAGATAGATATGAGATATATAGATAGATAATAGATATATAGATATGAGATAGATTGATAGATAGATAGATATGAGATAGATTGATAAATATGAGATTGATAGATAGATATGAGATAGATAGGTATGAGACACATAGATATGAGATATATAGATAGATAATAGAAAGATAGATAGATAGATAGATAGATATGAGATAGATAGATAGATAGATATGAGATAGATAGATGGATAGGAGATAGATACAGTAGATAGGAGATTAATAGATAGATAGGAGATTGATAGATAGATAGATAGATAGATAGATAGATATAGCAAATAGATGCAGCACACCGTCAGCATGTATCAGCATGAAAGATTTATTCCGTGATGTGTAACAGACAACGTTTCACCAGCCTCACGCTGGCTTTCTCAAGTGTGAGGCTGGTGAAATATTGTCTGTGATACATCATGGCATAAATCTTTCATGGTGATTCATGCTGACGGTGTGCTGCATCTATTTGCTATTTGTAACTTGGGAACTGGTGGATTGAAGTTTCAGAAATGTGTGCACCCATTTTAATTTTCTCTACATTGCTTGATGTGCTGTTATTTGGATTAGATAGATAGATAGATATCCAAATAGAGTCATTTGAATAGATATAGTCCAAATATAAACAGCATATTAGGAATAATGGTGAAATAAGGGTGCTCGCACAACTTGAACTTCGGTCCTCTGGTTCAATAATCCATACAAGAGTATATAAATGCAGCACAGGAAACGTCTATAGTCCAAACAGGGGTTTTATTCCATGACACACAACAAAGACAATGTTTTGGTAGTATCACACCTGAGAATGATAGTGTGAGACTACTGAAATGTTGTTATTGCTACTTCATGAAATAAAACCTCTGTTTAGACTATAGATGCTTGGTGTGCTGCATCTATATACTATTCGATAGATAGATAGATAGATAGATAAAAAAAAAAAAAGTCCAAAGAGCAGCACAACCACCGCAGGTAAATGCAATCTATTCGGTGAAAGCCGTCATCTGGTTTCTGGTCAGGGTCACCATGTTAAATCCAAATAGCAAAGGACCACAGCACACACAGGTAAACTTCAAAATAGGTGAGTGTTTATTGCATCTTCACAGCAATATCAGGTGCTACATTTCGGCAGTCTCTCACTGCCTTTTTCATGCATAGTATGTGAACAAACATGGAGAGTATATATACCCTCCTCAATACATGTGCAATTAATCATGTCAAAAACAATTAACAAGTGTAAACATATCAATAAAGTGCATTCAGAACAGCGATCACTTGCTGTATATATATATCATTATATAAAGTGCACAGTGTACAGTGCAAGACATACAAACATCATGTAAAGTGACCGTGCAGATTAAAATCATTATTAAAAACAATATATAGAGGGGCGGACACTCACCAAAAACGTCACCATGTAAACATTAGGCATCAGGAAATAATAACAGCGCAGGCGCGAGCTAAGCCCGCATCTGTGTCAGGAGGGAGCCGGAAGATGTCAGCCGTGAGGGAGCACCAATCATAGGTGCGCACCCGCGTTGCCACGGCAATGGGGGAGTGGCTACCTCCATGTTGGCCTTGCACCCCACCCACCTCTATCAGGTGTGTATATAAGGTGTCTTGGATGTTCCAGACCCTGCCATGCTTACTGTACTGTTCACACAGAGGCATATTCACAGTGTAGGGTCCGTCCCAAGGAGGCCACCTTATCGCGGTGGGACGGTCCAAGCTATTTGACCGCCGGCGGAGACAAATTTGCGAGCTAAGTGCCTCACTATTTCATAGTTTCACATTTGCATCTATTACACCATAGCTGTATAGCTCTCCATGTTTTAACTGCATATTCATGTTTCACCTATATCCTTGTGCTGGCAGTGTGCTGCTGCATTCTTCTGTTGCTAGATAGATAGATGGATAGATAGATAGATAGATAGATAGATAGATAGATAGATGGATGGATGGATAGATAGATAGATAGATAGATAGATATGAGATATAGATAGATAGATAGATAGATAGATAGATAGATAGATATGAGATAGATAGATAGATATGAGATAGATAGATATATAGATATGAGATAGATAGATATGAGAGAGATAGATGATAGATAGCTAGATAGATAGATATGAGATAAATAGATAGATAAATAGATAGATATGAGATTGATAGATAGATAGATGTGAGATAGATATGAGATAGATAGATAGACAGATAGATAGATATGAGATAGATAGATAGACAGATAGATAGATGCTAAATAGATAGATATGAGATAGATAGGCAGATAGATAGATATTAGATATATAGATAGATAGATAGATAGATAGATAGATAGATAGATAGAAATGAGATAGATAGATAAACAGACAGAAAGACAGACAGATAAATATGAGATAGATAAATAGACAGATAGATAGATAGATAGATACATAGATAGATACTTTTTTGCATTACAAATGACAAGAACAGACTGATTTCTTGGTTATAGTACAGGATTATGTAATAGCTATAATTATGATTTGTCTCTATTTTGTGTCCTCTGTAGACAAATTATTTTTATTCAAACTCATTTTACTTGTTACTTTAATGAATGGTAAATCAACAGCTATTGTAATGTGGCAGCGATCTGTTCTGCACGCCATGTCCACTGAAACATTTACAGGTGTGTAGCATTGCGTAGGTGTGTATAATAGTGCAGATGGGAATAATTGTTTATTTCATTGGCTGCGATTCAACCATTTTCTTCCTTTGTCTCCAAGGGACCAATAATTTCTTGCCTTGATCTTCAAAGATTATCTTCTTTTTCCTTGTTCCAGTACTTTTTTTTTTTTTACTTTGTTAGAATACAATGTCACACGCCTTCAATTCCAACCTACGACTCTGTGGAATTTCTGCCAGGTAATGTTATTTAGTAGCATATAGCAAGCTGTAAAAAAATAAGTAAATCTCTAGCATTCAGCTAATGAAAGACAACCAAACAGGATGCAAACACCCATTGCAAGTCGTAACGCATAGCAGTTTGGTAACAATCGCCTTTCACAAGGTTATTTCTCTTTATAGAAGGCTATGTGTCTCTATTATACCTAGCCATATTTCCTGCACATCAGAATACATTATGTCTGCAGTAGATGTTCCCAGAATGTGTCTTTCTCAGCAGCCGGCTATAAAATCCACAGTAATGTTTGCTCTACATAGAGACTTTTATAGGTGCTCTGGAATCCAATTTTTTACTCTCGAAAGGGAAGAATTACATTCAAAGTTCAATAAAATGAATATGTAAAAACAAATACAAAGTGCAAGTCTTTTAAGGAAATCAGAACATGCAAATGTGTCCTTTCCTTACTTATCTCTAGAATCATTTCCTTAGTTGTATGGTGCCAGAATGCTAGCTTTTTAAAACATCATGATTTGGTGATGCTATGTCACTAGAGAGGGGGGGGGGGGGGGGGCTGGGGAGGGGTCATTTACTAAGTTAACTTAACTTTGACTTCCAGCATTCTGAACATTTTGTTTGTTTGTCAACAGACACGCCCCCTCCCATAGACATAAATGGAGGGGCGTGGTTTGACATCACGAGGGGGCATGGTCTTGACATCACGACCACTGCTGCAGGAACCCGGTGTTTGTTTAGAACACTGAGTGCTGCAAGAGATCGCCAGGGACCCCAGTTGCGGGACCCTGGCGATCAGACATCTTATCCCTATTCTTTGGATAGATAATAATAATAGGTTTTGTATTCTAGATAGGTAGCTTTAAAGGGGTACTTCACTGACCCAGCGTTCGGAACATTCTGTTCCGAACGCTGGGTCCGGACTGTGGGGGTTGTGATGTCATGCCACGCTCCCTTGTGATGTCATGTCACGCCCCCTCAATTTAAGTCTATGGAAGGGGGCGTGGCAGCACCCCGCAGCCCGAATGCTGGGTCAGTGGAGTAATCCTTTACGTTGGACCTCTGGTCTAAATATAAGATTTCTGAATAACAGTACTTCAATCTATAAGATATCTATGTTTTAATATTCTGTAACATTATGCCAGTGTCAGCAAGACTTTCGGGAGGAAGAACGGCTGCGCGGAAGGTATAGGACACAGTGCATGTGTAAATCAAGGCAATGTGCAGCGGCTGATTAATATGTAGGGATCCAGCAGTTTATGCTTCAGAGCATCAGACATTAAAATTTAAAAGAAAATATCAAGGTGCAGCCTTTTCCCCCCGGAGCTGGATTCCTACCCTCTCACTTCCCGAGTCAGCAGGAAATCTGTGTTGTCTTTTTTTTTTTTGTTTCCTTGTTTTTCCTTGTTGTTTTATTTTGCACTTACTTGCTTATTCTTTTTAATTTTATTCCCCACGGTGTTGTGTTTACATCCTCCCCTCTGGAGATTTGAGGATAATTGGCTTATGGAGTGGGGCACCTGCCCAGCTCTGCTCCATCAGCACTTAAGTCTTTACACATTACCGCAGATCATTTCTCTCTAGGTTTGACACATACTGTATGCAGTTATTTATTAACTTCTCCTTCCTGGAATAATGTACAGATTGCATTTTTTTTAAATCTTTTGCATATTTTTAGCCTTATCAGTCCTCACACTTATAGAAAGAAAAAAAAAAAAGAACTAAAAACCTTTGACACCCACTGTTCACTTGGCAATGGAATTGTCCATTTATTTATTAGCAGGGGGGAAATACCATGTAGCACCGAGCCAGGAAATGTCAAACATGATTGATCAGTGTCAAGTTCTCGATAAACAATTCTCAGTATACTCAATAAATGACTTGGTGAGGCGGGAAACAGGCTTATTTTTTTATAGAGCACTCTCAAGAGAGGGACATTCTGACATTTATTTAGATCAGACATGGAATTGTGCCAAATGGAGAAGACTTGTCTTGCCATTTACTTTATATAGTATGTGTAACGACAGATCAACCAGAACGACATCAGGAGATAAAATCCGACAAAACATTTAATCCAGGATGGATTGTGAGATGATCCACTACAAGGTTAGAAAGGTAGAATCTGTTGTTCCTACAAGGTTATGTGTTTACATGTGATCATACTTAAGTCATTTCTACTTGGGGGACAAAAATAGCATGTTTTGAAAAAAAAAAGTGTATTGTTATCATTTACACTTAGGCACGTTTCATATGGATGTTATATGGCCACATGTTTTGGGCCCATATGACTGTTTCAAGTCCTGGTCCCATCACATTTTAGGTGACCCAAAAAACAGCTGCCAGTTTGGGTCATCAGGCTTGGATTTAAGGTCATGACACAGAAGCAAAATGGGGCCATATTATGCTTATGTGAAACTGGCCTTAAAAGGGTTCTCTGGTGGAAAAAAATGTTTTCAACTCAACTGGTGCCAGAAAGTTAGGGTGGGTTCACAATACGTTTTCTCCCATACGGGAGCGCATACGGCAGGAGGGAGCTAAAACCTCGCGCTCCCGTATGTCACCGTATGCGCTCCCGTATGTCATTCATTTCAATGAGCCGGCCGGAGTGAAACGTTCGGTCCGGTCGGCTCATTTTTGCGCCGTATGCGCTTTTACAACCGGACCTAAAACCGTGGTTGACCACAGTTTTAGGTCCGGTTGTAAAAGCGCATACGGCGCAAAAATGAGCCGACCGGACCGAACGTTTCACTCCGGCCGGCTCATTGAAATGAATGACATACGGGAGCGCATACGGTGACATACGGGAGCGCGAGGTTTTAGCTCCCGCCTGCCGTATGCGCTCCCGTATGGGAGAAAACGTAGTGTGAACCCAGCCTTATACAGATTTGTAAATTCCTTCTACCGTATATACTTGAGTATAAGCCGACCCGAATATAAGCCGAGGCCCCTAATTTCACCCCAAAGACCCAGGAAAAGTTATTGACTCGACTATAAGCCTAGGATGGGAAATACATCATCCCCCCCTGTCATCATCCAGACCCCCATCATAAACACCCTCATCATCATCACCCTGTCATCATCCCCCCTTTATCATTACCCTGTCATCATCCCCCCTTCATCATCACCGCCTGTCATCATCCCACACCCCCTTCATCATCACCGCCTGTCATCATCCCCCTGTCATCATCTCACACCCCCCTTCATCATCACCGCCTGTCATCATCCCCCTGTCATCATCCCACACCCCCCTTCATCATCACCGCCTGTCATCATCCCCCTGTCATCATCCCACACACCCCTTCATCATCACCATCTTTCATCATCCCACACACCCCCTCTCCTTCATCATCACCGCCTGTCATCATCGCCTTGTCATCATCCCACACCCCCCGTTCATCATTACCGCCTGTCATCATCCCTCTGTCATCATTCCACACCCCCTTCATCATCACCACCTATCATCATCCCCCTGTCATCATCCCACAGCCCCCCTTCATCATCACCGCCTGTCATCATCCCCGTCATCATCCCACAGCCCCCCTTCATCATTACCATCTGTTATCATCCCACCCCCACCCCCTCCCCTTCATCATCACTGCCTGTCAATGACAGTGGCCTTCAACTTGCGGACCTCCATGATGTTTCAAAACTACAACTCCCAGCAGTTGTAGTTTTGAAACATCTGGAGGTGAGTACAAAACTAAAGGGGGTGGGGGTCTGGATGATGACAAAGGCCGCAGTGGTCTTCAACCTGCGGACCGCCAGATGTTTCAAAACTACAACTCCCAGCATGCCCGGACAGCCATCGGCTGAGTTGAGTTCACTCGAGTATAAGCCGAGGGGGGTGTTTTAAGCACAAAAAATCGTGCGGAAAAACTCGTCTTATACTCGAGTATATACAGTATTTTAAAATCATAATCCTTCCAGTACTTATCAGCTGCTGTATGCTCCAGAGGAAGTTATGTAAGTCTTTCCTGTATGACCACAGTGCTCTATGGATATTTACTCCTACTCTGTTCATGCCGGAGTTGGTTTATGTAATGGCTGATAAGATATTATCCTGGTGATTTATCCACAATATGTAGAGGTGTGGTGAGGCATACAGCGCAACACAGGTTGGAGCTTGTTGCATTAACAGCATGACAACATGTACAATGAACATAAAAATTGTATTCAAACTCTCCAGTGCCTTGGATGTTTTTTTTTTACTTGTATTTGCTCCGGGGAAGTAAGCCACACCAACATAAGATGAGAATGTGACAAGTGGTGGGGAGGATCCACGTCAATTTTTCACAGGTACATAAAAGAAACATTGAACAGGAAGTTATAGTAATTATAACAGTAAAAAGAAAAATGGAAATATCCAGCCGTTTATTGATAAGGTCATTTGCTTTACAATGCCCCATTTCCACCTGAAATCATTGCCGGGACTCTTGTGACATTAGGGAAGTTAGAGATGAAATGAGCATTTTGACATACAGTGAATTTCCCAAACATCTGGAGAAGTGAGGCTTACAGAAGCATTAACCTTTGAAGCAAACATTCTTACTACAGAACAGATGTAAAAGAGTCACTAAGGTGCAGTCCAGAGAGAAAGTGTCATAAATCCCCTCCAGTTTGGGCTGAGTGACACCTCTCAATGTGCCAGCGGTGCAGCTGTGGGTGGGAGACATGTATTCCCTGACCCCATAAATAACATGCACACACTGGCCTAGATTTATCAAACTGTGGGAGAGAAAAAGTGGAGAGAATTTCCCCCAGCAACCAATCACAGCGCAGCTAACGAGCTCTGGTAAAGTGAAAGCTGAACAGTGATTGGTTACTGTGGGAAAATCCCTCCACTTTTTCTCTCATACAGTTTCATAAATCTGGGCCACTGACTCACTTTTTTTCTACACATTTTCATATATTGGACCAGAAGTAAAAGCCAATGGGGTTTGGGTATTTATCAAAGGATTTATGTGGGGTTTTTTTTCACGTAACTTTGGCGCAATGCTTTGGCGCAGTGTCTTTTTGCGCCAAAGTTTGGCGCATTCTCTCCACTGTCGTTTTTACAACTTTCTTAAAATCACATGGTCGTGTGTGTGATTTTAACTTTAGTCAGTAATTCATCATTTGCGCCAATCGATCTTTGGCGCAATTTTGGCGCAAATCCTGTTTTTTTGGCGCAAATCCCCGCCAAGAAATTTTGCACATGGAAAACACACTTAGCAATGTCAGAAAATGTAAAGGCGTCAAAATACATTAAAAACATTTTTTTTGTGAAAGCAGCGACGCCTCCAGGGCTGCTCAATACTATCCTGTGACATAGTTGTCTCTGAGGAACCTTCACCCTCTGTTGAGCCAGCATTGGACATGGCCACACAGGTTCAGGAAAGGTAAGCACTAAAGCAGTGGTCTCCAACCTGCGGACCTCCAGATGTTGCAAAACTACAACTCCCAGCATGCTGGGAATTGTAGTTTTGCAACATCTGGAGGTCCGCAGGTTGAAGACAACTGCACTAAAGTAACAAAACAAAAAAAAAAAAACTACCCAAGTTGAAAATAAAATCCATTTCACATGGTGGCTATAAACCCTACATAAGAAAATAACTCACGTCGCTTGCTGATATCCTGCAGGAGGGACTCCAAAATGGCCGCTCTACAGGGTAAAATATGCGTCCTCTGATGCGGTAAGTTCTGTGTAAAAGGCTGATTTCAACATTTTTTCTGTTTAAAAAGCTGATTTCAACATTTGAGCCAAAATTACTTACAACTTACTCCAAATGATAAATTTGGTGCATGTCCACGAAAACCAAAGTGAAAAAAAAAGGGTAAAAAGAAACTGTCAACAGGAAAAATTGATAAATACCCCCCCAATGTGCTTAGTCATTTACCATATTGACTTCTACCTGCTATTACACGTGTGCTCAAAATTCTCTGTGGCGCTTATGAAGCTCTGCGGCGCTCATGAATCTCTGCGGCGCTCATGTGACCTTTTTAGTGCCAACTGATTACTCCGTACACTCTGTCAGATGTTCTGTATTCTGAATTAATTTGATGATCAATTTAAGAAACACCTCCCAAAATGAATCTTGAAACAGGCTGAAGAAAAAGAACTCTTGAGATGTAGCGCTGCAGACTCTTATTGAGGGAAGCCTCTTTTATGGGTTAGACATAGTCTTTTAGGGTAGCTAAGATTAATCAGTGGCACTAGAAATACAACTTTCTTCCTATTAGAAGAGAGCTAATTCACATGCTTTTTTCCCCATACAGCATTGTCCCTGGATGACGTAGTGCTTCTTTTGCCCAAATCTCCATTCATTTTCTATTATTTGTACACTTTTGACTTACTCCTCAGTACCAAATGCATTTTAGTTTCCGTTCAAGGGGAATCTGCATTATAATTCACACTGTGAACTATGGCAAAGATTTTTTTCAGCCCAAATATAAAATATGTGTCACTGTTTAGATGTGGATGTAATGATTTTCTATTGCAAACCTGGGGTTGTGCACCACAAATTGTGTCTACGCTAAAATAAATTGTGTATGTGCAAAAATAAAAAGGGGAGTGGTCAGCCAGAAATGGGGAGTGGTTTCACAACCCATCCTATTTACTTGTGAATTCACAGAAAATCCTGTGAATAAATGGCTGTAAATTTCCACCAAGAAAAAGCTGGTCAGAAAACTTACCTGACTTGTAAATGTGTGAATCCCCATAGTAAATAGAGAGGAATCCCGTAAATCAGAAACAACATTTCACACTAGTCAAAACCCAACACTTTTACGAAATGAGAGCCATTGTCCTTTGCCAGATTTCGGCACAACAGATGACAAACATTATGGCACAGTAGCCTTAGTAAACCTGGGCCAGTGTGTATTCACCTTTAAAGGAGTACTCCGGCGTGCACTTTTTTCCTTTTATCCCGTCCGGGCTGCAAAATAAAAGAAAACACACTTTCTCTTACCTGCCAAAGAGCCCCCGGAGCTCCGGTACAGGTGTTCGGTCCCCGGGCTGTATTCTTCTTACTTCCTGTTAGCCCGGCACGTCACACGGAGCTTCAGCCTATCACCGGCCGAGGCGGGACATCGCTGCGGCTGGTGATAGGCTGAAGCTCCGTGTGAAGTGCCGGGCTAACAGGAAGTAAGAAGAATACAGCCCGGGGACCGAACACCTGTACCGGAGCTCCAGGGGCTTGTTGGCAGATAAGAGAAAGTGTGTTTTCTTTTATTTTGCAGCCCGGACGGGATAAAAGGAAAAATGTGCACGCCGGAGTACTCCTTTAATACTGTAGATAAAGTATATATGCTGCATTATATTTTTATGTTTGCCACACAGTATATCATTTTCTGTGAACTGGTGGCATCTTGGATGAGATTATAAAATCTACTTTAATTATTATTAATACATTAAATCAATTATTACAACATGTCCCTAGATAACATGGGAGACAATATGCAGATATTCTTCATCTGAAATTGAGCAGCCGTATTTTACTATTCGTGTTTATCTTTTAATCTGTCTTCAAAGCTTTACAACCTACGGTACAGCATCTGCAGTGATTTACACCATGTGTCAGGCAAGGAAAGCAGAAAACCAAGGAAAACTTTGTTTTATTGACAAAATATTTCTGCAAAGTGTTACCCTGCAGCGCTTCGAAAGTCTTCATAGCTCTTAAGGGACTCAGCCCCTTTTGCAGGCATCTGACTGAGGCTTAAGTCATTGACACACTCCCGTTAAGTGACTGCAATCTGCTTTCTCAAATTTCTCAGAAATGAATTATATTGATCAATAAAATTTCAGCCACTGCACATGGCAGGAGGTTCAAGAGCTCAGCTGGGTTTGCACTGGTGAACAATGCTGGTGGCGGATGCTGAATTGATTGGTTTCATTCCATTGCTCCCTAGAAGCATCTGTCCTAAAAAGCTATCGAACCTGTGGAACAATGCACAGAACACTTTGTTTTTATCTGCAATGACACAGTCTGACGTCTCATCAGCCCCACAAACAAGAACTACTAAAAATGCCGAATCATCAATGTTGTTATCGTAATGGAGTTGTTACATTTAGAATAGAACATAAGAGTAGATCATCGTCACCATTATATGTAGTGTTATTGAATTGTTCAGTAAATTTAGCATTTGGGTGTAGAAAGTCTGTCCATTGGAAATCATAGTATTAAGAGGAGGTCAGAGGAAATGTGCGAAACATCTGTTAGCCGTTCATGCCAATGAGCACAGACAATAGTCCACCATGGAAGAACTGTATGTAGCATTTCAATAAAGCAACTTGTTTGATATCGTTGGGTGCCAACTTTTCTCCTTTGTAAAGTATGATATCTGCATCTGCTATATCTACTTACTGTAGGGTTTGTTATAAATAACCCCTCATAGCCCTTGACAAAGGCGTTTTAGCACTGAAACCTCAGGGAGGCTATACAGTGTTGCTTCAGAGTTCAGTAGCCATAAAAAGCGTATTACAGAGTGAACAATTAGCTAGTAAAAAGTTGCCAGCAGGCTGATAATACACGGAGTTAAGGCAGTTTGACCAAGTGAAGCGAGAGATCAAGTAGGACAATACAAAAATGAGTCAACATTGAGTATTTTAACTGTGTGCGTCCCAGTATGTATTTTTAATAATCATATAATAAAGATTGTATTTTAGGGGGGGGGGTCTTTAGTTGTGAGTTACTCCCTGATGGGGGGGGGGATACCCAAAGGTTTGAAATAACACTGTAGAGTTTGAGCCCCCCGAACGGCACAAGTTGGCTTCATGTATTGTTAGTGGGCTTTGGAATTGTATCCAGTGGATTCAAACCCCTCCACTTAGTGCAATTGTATGTGCCGATCCCTGTACCTGTTAACATTGGATAGTATTAAGAGGGTTTCCTCAATGGGGTTGCCAAGTAGCATCCTCTTCTATTATGGAATTCAAATAAAGACAAATCAGTTACAAATGTGCAAATTGAGATATTAACAGGGTTCCTGAGATGTTAGAATGAGCCATCATTGTGTGATCGGTTGGCTCCCAACCCACTCAGCTAAATCACTACATTATCTGACACAGCAGTGTGGTTGTACCTAGTACTGTAGCTCAGTCAATTCAAGAAAATTTTAGATTCACATTACGACTATCACATTGGGAAACTGCTAAAATGACATGCCATATTCATGCTTGGACAGATATGGGCCCCATTCCTATCATGGCCCAAGAGCAGTCAGCTAGTGACTACATTCAGGTGATTTTCCGAGCATAAAGAAGTTTTGACCCTGATTTAGAACCATGGTTTGCAGCACGTTTCAGTCCTAGAGAAAATATGTATATGTTTAAAAAGTGATGTGACTGTAGTCACCGCTCCTGCCATTGAAATGAATAAGGACTGAGCACAGAGACATTGGTTTCTCCTTTTGACAGGTTCGCACTGTATCCGTACCTCCAGGGAAAATCATAGAGACATCCAAAATTTTGATCAGTCGGGGTGAGGGTGTGAACACCTGTGGAGAAGAGTGAAGGCTCTATAGAACACACCATCAATAGACCAAAGTAGGAGAGCGGGTACCCTGATGGTTTTGTTTGGGTGTTTTTTGTGTTTGAAGTTTTAATTGCTCAGGGTCTGGGTGCACTTCTTCTAGTGCACCCAGACCCTAATGGGGTCTCTATGACATGTCAGGTTTTGTTGTATTTATTTATTTTTTTTTTTTCATTTAAGTAAAACTTTAAGGATAGACCAACAAAAGATAACACATAGTAGAACCACGCCCTAGTACTGTCATTTCCAAACAGTGTGCCTCTAGCTGTTGTAAAACTACAACTCTCAGAATGCCCAGACAGCCTTTAACTGTCCGGGTACGCTAGGAATTGTAGTTTTTCAAAAGCTCCAGGCACATTGTTTGAAAAACACTACCCTAGTAGCCACCAAGCCACCAAGGGGTACTCTACTGGAAAACATGTTTTTTTTTGTTAATCATCTGGTGCCAAGAAGCTAAACAGATTTGTAAATTACTTCTATTTAAAAACCTTAATCCTTCCAGTACTTATCAGCAGCTGTATACTACAGAGGAAGTTCTTTTCTTTTTGAATTTGCTCTCTGCTGACACCTCTGTCCAATTAAGGAACTGTCCAGAGCAGGATAGGTTTGCTATGGGGATTTGCTCCTATTCTGGCCTGTCCTAAAATGAACAGAGGTGTCAGCTGAGAGCACTGTGGTAAGACAAAAAGGAAATAAAAAAAAAGAACTTCCTTTGTAGTATACAGCAGCTGATAAGTAATGGAAGGTTTCAGATTTTTACATAGAAATAATTTGTTTGACTTTCTGGCACCAGTTGATTAAAAAAAAAAAAATATGTTTTCCAGTGGAGTACCCCTTTAAATTTGTACTTTCTTCCCCCTCTTGGTCCCATGGTCCCATTTCTTCGCTACATTTGCCAATAGAGCTGATATATTGGAAGGATCAGAGTTTTTAGCATTTCAGTCTCTGGTTGTCTAGTTGATGTGACATGCACGGCTTGTAGTAGGAAATGTACTTGTCAGCCAAATGCCAAAGGAACACTTTTTTTTTGCTTATCTTTATCTCTCATCCCCACGAAGTAGAACTAAAATTCTGGAAAATATGCACAATTTTATCTGACCAAAAAGTTGTATATACAGTGACCCCTCGACCTACGATGGCCCCGACATATGATCATTTCAACATACGATGGCCTCTCAGAGGCCATCGCATGTTGAAGGCAGCATCAACATACGATGCTTTTGTATGTCGGGGCCATCGCATAAAAGGCTATCCGGCAGCGCAGACTGCTTCAGCTGCCACCGGATAGCAGTTTACGGTGCCCCGTGTGGTCCGCTGACGATCACTTACCTGTCCTCGGGGCTCCGGCGCATCCTCTTCGGGATCCCCTCCATCGCCGGCGCTCTCCATCGATGTCTTCTCGTCATCCAATGACGTCACGTCATCCGATAGGAGCGGCGTACGTAGCGACATGATGGCGGCGATGGAGAGCGAGGATGCCGGGGAAGCAGAGGCCTTGCCGGAGCGTGGGGGACACCTTGGGACGCGGCGACAGCGATGGACGGCGACATCCCGGGCAGCGGTGATGGTCCGGAGCGGCGGGGACAGGTGAGTACAACTTCCTCTAACAGTGGTCTTCAACCTGCGGACCTCCAGATGTTGCAAAACTACAACACCCAGCATGCCCGGACAGCCGTTGGCTGTCCGGACATGCTGGGTGTTGTAGTTTTGCAACATCTGGAGGTCCGCAGGTTGTAGACCACTGTCCTATACTTTACATTGCACGGATCCCTCAATATACGATGGTTTCAATAAATGATGGTCCGTTTGGAACGGATTATCATCATATGTTGAGGGACCACTGTACAGTCATACAAGAAACAGGCATGTGGTTGCAGTAAAGTGTCATTTGTTAGCATCACAGAAGTTGCGACTATGTGAACGCTATTACAGTAACTAAACATTGTTTTTTCTGTATGATATTTTCATTATTGATCAAACATTATCAGAAGTAAATGTCTGGAATATTACAGATTCTGTTAATAATTGAAGCTTTTAAACAAATCGAGTCTCCGCGATCCTCTTCATTTGCCTCTAACTCAATCCAATGAGGCAGCGGGGGATTCTAATCTATTACTGCAGGCTTACAGGGCTGCCGGGCTACGGATATACTGGGGTCCACATACAGAGCAATGGGATCCTCTTGTCTTCATTTCCTTCGTATTCCGGAGGACAAAAAAAAAAAACAGTCCATTTACAGGACAAAGCTATTTCATCCAGTAAAACACTGTATATGAAAATGTAGTGATATTACTATTTTTCTTATCTACTTCTCATACAGAATGTCAATTTACCCGCTGAATAATGCAAATCCTGTTTGGGGATCTGAAACTTTAAGTGCATTTTATGTATAATAGTGACTGCCTGTCAGCTTGACTGCTTAAAAGCCAGTACATGCACTCCTGTCAGGTATCCATTAATTTCTTTAAAGGAATGTATCACCTATTTATTTATGTTTATGTTTTTTTTTTTTTTTTTTTTTTTTTTTTTTTTTACTATTTAGAACCATAAAGTTGCTGTCGATTTTTTTTAAGTCTATATAATGTACATAATAGGCATAAAAAGACACATAATAACAAACATGAGCGGGTACACTACCCAGTCTACTTTGAACTTCTTAGGACGGTTTCACACTACGGAATCTCTGCACTCTACTACACCGGAATTTCCGAATTTCAAAACGGAATAGAATTCTGCTGGCAATAAGATTCTGCTGCACAGTGCACACTGCGGAGGTTTCAAAAGCGGACTATCTGCCCGGAAAATCCCCTCAAAAAATGTGTTCAATGTTCTGGCGGATCTCCGCTCTGCAGTCATTGCTGTTTAATGGGGACAGCAATGTTTGCATGGTCCTAGTGTTGACTGATTCAGATGGCGCTGCCTGCACTCAGAATCTCTGGACAGATTTCATACAGCCGGAGATTCTGCAGTGTGGAACCAGCCTTAGTATAGATTCTTACACATGTCCTTGCCATGTGTATTATTTCAGCCAAACTTACAATTTTGGCAGAACCAGTCAACTATCTTACGTGTATTGTGGCTTTCCAACTCTCACCTGACAGATGATGTCAGGAATGAGAAGGATGAGCCAGTTGTATTCCAATGCAGTAGAATCTTCCAATAGCGGACACTCACAGGGAATAAAAAAGATGTCCCCTATTGGGAAAAAAGGCTACAAAATCTTTCTAAATGACGGAATATTGTCCTGTACTCACTTCAGAGTTTAATTACCTATAAAACATAATAAAAAGCAATATTACAGTAGAATCACCCAGTGCCGTTTAATCACCCCTCATCCCTCCCCCTTATCATTTCATCCCCCTCTGTGCCACCTTATTCCCCCCCGTGCCTTGTGCCAAACTATTCCCCCTAACCCCCTGTGTCACATCATTTCCCCTTGATCCCCCTGTGCCATTTCATTCCTTCTTTATTACCATCTGTATAAATTCATCACCCCCTCTTTATGAAATTGCACAGGGGATAAAGGGAGGATGAAATAGCACAGGGGGTAATAAAGAGGGGGATGATTTGCATAGGAAAATAAAATGGCACAGGGTGATCAGGGAAGGAGGGGGGTGAATGATGTGGCCGTTGGACGTACAAAAGCAGGAGACCACTGTTTAACCCCTTAAGGACTCAGGGTTTTTCCGTTTTTGCACTTTCGTTTTTTCCTCCTTACCTTTTAAAAATCATAACCCTTTCAATTTTCCACCTAAAAATCCATATTATGGCTTATTTTTTGCATCGCCAATTCTACTTTGCAGTGACATTAGTCATTTTACCCAAAAATGCACGGCGAAACGGGAAAAAAAATCATTGTGCGACAAAATCGAAAAAAAAAACGCCATTTTGTAACTTTTGGGGGCTTCCGTTTCTACACAGTGCATATTTCGGTAAAAATTACACCTTATAATTATTCTGTAGGTCCATACGGTTAAAATGATACCCTACTTATATAGGTTTGATTTTGTCGCACTTCTGGAAAAAATCCTAACTACATGCAGGAAAATGTATACGTTTAAAAATGTCATCTTCTGACCCCTATAACTTTTTTATTTTTCCACGTATGGAGTGGTATGAGGACTCATTTTTTGCGCCGTGATCTGAAGTTTTTATCGGTATGATTTTTGTTTTGATCGGACTTTTTGATCACTTTTTATTCATTTTTTAATGGTATAAAAAGTGACCAAAATACGCTTTTTTGGACTTTGGAATTTTTTTGCGCGTACGCCATTGACCGTATGGCTTAATTAATGATATATTTTTATAGTTCGGACATTTACGCATGCGGGGATACCACATATGTTTATTTTTTATTTTTTTTACACTGTTTTATTTTTTTTATGGGAAAAGGGGGGTGATTCAAACTTTTATTAGGGAAGGGGTTAAATGACCTTTATTAACACTTTTTTTTTACATTTTTTTGCAGTGTCATAGGTCCCATAGGGACCTATAACAGTGCACACACTGATCTCCTATGCTGATCACTGGCGTGTATTAACACGCCTGTGATCAGCATTATCGGCGCTTGACTGCTCCTGCCTGGATCTCAGGCACGGAGCAGTCATTCGTCGATCGGACACCGGGGAGGCAGGTAAGAGCCCTCCCGGTGTCCGATCAGCTGTTCGGGACGCCGCGATTTCACCGCGGCGGTCCCGAACAGCCCGACTGAGCAGCCGGGTCACTTTCACTTTCACTTTAGAAGCGGCGGTCAGCTTTGACCGCCGCTTCTAAAGGGTTAATACCGCACATCGCCGCGATCGGCGATGTGTGGTATTAGCCGCGGGTCCCGGCCGTTGATTAGCGCCGGGACCGACGCGATATGATGCGGGATCGCGGCGCGATCCCGCTTCATATCGCGGGAGCCGGCGCAGGACGTAAATATACGTCCTGCGTCGTTAAGGGGTTAAAGAGTGGTCTTCTGCTTCTGTGCTAGGGCTTCTGCAGGGGGATTCAGCGGGGGACTGCACCCCTTACTGGGATATCGGCTGTACCCTCTGATGGCAGCCCTTTGTACAAGGTAGGACTGGCACATGATAAGCCTGGTTGTCCCCTATTGAGAGTGTCTTGTCCCCTATTTTCCCCTATTGGGAGTTTTGTCCCCTAATAAGAGTTTGTTGTCCTCTTTCGGGTGTGTCCGCATCTGTTATTGGGAGTGTCCCCTTTTCAGATGGTGCAAATACATTAAGTCTTATGGTATTCTGCTGGGGAATTAAAAACTGTCCGCTATTGGGAGGTGTTCCCTATTGGGAGGTGTACGCTAAGGGAGATTTTACTGTATTACCTATCTTTTTACGTATATACTTACCTGGTTTATCTTACCGAACATACCTGGTTTATCTTACCGAACATATATATGGACTTATGGGTAAATTACAGATATCTAATAGAGTATAAACAATGTTATTCTAATTACAAATGTGATGTCCCAGTATGGAATATGCTCCTACAGTCCTCTCAGGTTGAACCCCTGTACGTCTTCAGGGCTCTCCTTTAGTGTTCCCCATATTGTATATAGGTTGTATATTTAGTGTAAAGGAACTTTTGATATGGTCACATGATTGTTAGTCACATGATAATAGTTTTCACGTGTTTAAGTCATATGTTTTGTTACCCAGAGGGCACCAGGTGACCAGCAGCTTGCCTATGGGCTCCTTGCTCAGCCCCCCTATATAAGAGGGGGAAGTACTACAATCTCTCTCTTGTGATTCACTTTTCTGCTGAGGTCAAGTCCAGTCCAGACATCTCAGAGCCAGTGTCCAGCACATCTGGAGGCATCAAGTCTAAATTACAGCCAAAAGTCAGTAAGTCAAGTCATCTCTGTCTGCTGTCACTATCTTCAGTCAAGTCGAGTCAGTTATAGTCAGTGTGGCTGCGCTAAAGTCTGTTAAAGTCACTGTAAGTCCCAGCAAGCTGCGAGGTCCCTTGTGTTACTGGTCACCTCTCTGGGTTCCTGGCCTAGCTGACTGTACCATCTGTCTACCTCAGTAAAAGCTACCGTTAACCTTAACATGGCCTTATTATTTGCCCTGCCTAACCTAGGACTAGCGGTGCTACCTTCCGGTGGTTACATAGGCAAACCATGCCCTGGCATCAGGAACACTAAGGGGTTAGCACCATCTACCCCTGGGCAACACCATCTGCCCCTACACCTCACATCGCACACTCCAACACCACACAAATAACATCCACATTTCCCAAATACCCACTGGCAAAAACTTTTGTCAGATTTTTTTCTGAGAAAATCCTAAAAAAGAATTACATACTCCAATGACTGGAACCATGAACCATTCCAAGCTGTTGTAAGTCTCTAACCTGGCTAATCCAGTCTACCTTCTCTAGATGTAACAAATGTCTCAAAACATAAAGAAAATGTCCATCACTTTCTACCTCTCCCCCATACATAGTTAGAAACATTTGCTTTTATCATTGTTTTCTCTGCTGGCAGGAACACTTTGAGAGAATTAGACAGGAAAAGAGAGCAAGGCGATAAAATCTAAAGTATAGAACAAAAACTCAAAATACATTTGTGAAACAAACGCCTAAAATAACGTAAAACAAATGTATCATAATAACTGCAAAGTGTGAAATTATAATTGAAGGGATAAAAGGAAGTAAAGTAGATCATTTACTTATCCAGATGCAGATGAAGTGTGAACGTTATCGCTACATATTTTAGTAAATACGTTCATGGGAATCTATTCCAAGTAAATGTAGTGTCTATGGATTATCCGAGATGGCAAATAAGCTTGTAAAAAATTGAATTTGTGAACTGAGTCTGCACCTAAATAAATGGATAATAAAGAGTTATTATCTACACTGATACATGTTATTGTTTGTGACTAGACAATGGCTATTTTTCTGATCATACAATACAATAAAATGTTTTTTTTGTGTGTGTGTGTGTGTGTGTATGTGTGTGTGTGTGTGTGTGTGTGTGTGTGTGTGTGTGTGTTTTAAATCACATTTTTCATTGCCAAATAAAAAATTCAGCTTTGTGAGGAAAAAAAGTTATAAATATTTACAAAAAAATATGAAAAATATGAAAAATCTATCTCTCTCTCTCTCTCTTTCTCTTTCTCTCTCTCTCGCTACCGTATAGGGTAGGGAAATAATTGTCACCCATCCTTTACAGAGTATTGTTATCATTATTATCTCAGCTATTGACAAATATGGATGAAACAAACAAAAATAAATAAATAAATACATTCTGAATTGTTTTCATAGTGGGAGAAAGCAATTTATTTAACCCGTCCCGCAGCATCCAGAAGGGTTAATGGATACCGCCTTAAAACAGCTGACACACAACAACCATAATTTCATTTCTGATAGTGCTCGATGCTATCCATTTTCTGGGGAGCGCCTATAAAACCGAGCACATTTCAGAAAGCGTAAATGCATTCCGGCTTGTAAGGCAGAGCATCGCCGGACTGAATTATACCTCATCCCCGGCTCCTTGATTACCATATACTGATATTGCTGCAGGGTGTAATATAAAAACCAATGAAATTGAACTCAATATGAACCATGACAGTCGTCCTTAATGTGCTCGCGCCTTAGCCTTGAATAGCAGTCTAGCACTTTATTACTCTCAATGTGGATAAAGTGATATATAAGGTTTCAAATGGCTGAGTAAGTGAAGCACATTGTCTTCTAGCAGCAGGTGACGGAGTACCGGGGGAGTGGAGTCTGTTTGCTTACTGTACATATGGTCATACAGTATATACAGTGTGTATGTTCCCTACACCTATGTCTGCATGTTGCTTACATGTTCCATCCTATATCCTCTCGTGCAGAGATTTACCAGCCTGTTTGTAGAACTGCAATAGACCAGATTGTGTTTTCTCTGGAAATGCATTTAGATCATTTCCATTTAATGTTCCCATGATGATAACTCCAGTTTTAATGGAGGAAACAGAACAAAATAATGTGCAATGATACAGACTGGAATTTTATGCTGTATATGTATTGTACTGTATGTCGTGCAGCACACAATACATTGTAAAGCAAAGTATACATATAACAATGCAAGTCCTGCATTTACAGTAATGCAGTTACAGTATACAATGCTTTATATAATCATACAGAAGTTGAGCAGGGTAACGTTAAAGATCTTCAGGCAGAATAGATGCTTAGAGAAGGAAAAATATATAGTATACATGACAATATGATATGATATCAGAAATGGAGGGCACATTTTAAGCTATGTGGAGTACGCCACTCATGGTTGCAATATGAAAAAGGCACTATTTATTTATTACTAGTCTGGCCTTGACACACACACACACATATATATATATATATATATATATATATATATATATATATATATATATATATATACAGTGGTCCATCAAGTTACAATATTATTTGGTTCCAGGACGACCATTGTATGTTGAAACCATTGTATGTTGAATCCATAACTCTATGGAAACCTGGTAATTGGTTCTGAAGCCACCAAAATGTCATCCAAAAATAGGAAAAAGGGAGGATTAAAGAAAAATAAGTAGATACCTAATATAGATAAAGCAAGTCCTTATATATAAAAGTAAGGAAATAGCTGCTGGAAGCTGTAAATCACTGTCTATGTCAGTGCTTCCCAACCAGGGTGCCTCCAGCTGTTGCAAAACTACAACTCCCAGCATGCCAGGACAGCTGTTGGCTGTCCGGGCATGCTGGGAGTGGTAGTTTTGCAACAGCTGGAGGCACCCTGGTTGGGAAACAATGGTTTATGTAGAGGACAGGAGCTTCTTCAGGGTCCTATACAGTACACACAGTGTCCCAAATGGAGCCACCCTTACTTGGTGTCCAAAGGATCAGCTAACCCTGGAACAGGTAAGGAGTAGTACAGAACATGTAGTTCTTCCCTGTACTGTAGCCATTCAGTGCTTATACTTCAGTAATAGAGGTGATTTACCAGTAAAATACCAATTCTGATTGGTCAGTTCCTCCAGTTGTGACATGTTTCACAGATCTGGACTGTCTGTACATTGTATGTTGAGTCTGGTTTCAAGTGACAATGGTCCAGAAAAGACCATTGTATGTTGAAACTATCGTATGTTGAGGCCATTGTAAGTTGAGGGATCACTGTATATATATATATATATATATATATATATATATATATATATATATTATCCGGAAAGAAGCAAAAAGCAGCACTCCAGCAGTTTAAAGAAGTGAAAATTGCATTTTTTATTTACCCATCCATAAAGTGCACTTTAAAGAGAACCAATCATCAGATTTTACCCTATATAACGCTTGGTAAAGCGTTATATAGGGTAAAATCTTTATTTTCACCATTCCCGGGGGACGCTCCTGCCCCCAGGGATGGTGAAGATATGAAGTTATAAACTAGTCACCGCCGCCGCCGTAAGTAGTCACCTGGGCGGGGAGCTCTTCTCACCTACTCCCGTTCTTCGGCCGGCAGCGACGCCCCCTCCGCTTGATTGACGGGCAGCGTCATCACTCTGCTTCATCTGTTCAGTGAGCGGAACAATGACGCGGCCCATCAATCAAGTGGAGGGGGCGTCGCTGAAGAACGGGAGTAGATGAGAAGAGCTCCCCGCCCAGGTGACTACTTACGGTGGTGGCGGTGAATAGTTTATAACTTCATATCTTCACCATCCCTGGGGGCAGAAGTGTCCCCCGGGGATGGTGAGGACAACAATTTGACCCTATATAACACTTTGCCAAGCATTATATAGGGTAAAATCTGATGATTGGTTCCCTTTAAGGATGAGTGAATAAATTCCACCTTCAGTTCTTTAAACTGCTGGAGTGCCGCTTTTTGCTTATTTCTGGATACTTGATTCTACAATACGTGTGGTCGAGATTTGAGCTGGCTGAGCACCCGCTTTATATTTGTAATCCACCGACATTGCCTATTTTTTGGAATAACACCTATGTGTAACGTACATGTCTGCAAAGCCTAAGAATCCTGATAAGAGGCCCTATCTAGTCATGGGCTTATTTACTAGTGTTGCTCACTAATATTCGCAATACAAATTTTATTCATGAATATCGCATATTCGCGAATTCGCAAATATTCGCGAATATAGCACTATATATTCACAATTACGAATATTTTTTTTTGTTTGTTTTTTCACAGTACACATCACAGTGATCATCCCTCTCTGCTTCCAGCTTGTGTGGTGTAAAGAAGGCTCTAATACTACTGTGTGAGACTGGCGTACGAATTTTCGCATATATACAAAAATTTGCATATATGAATTTCCGCATATGCTAATTTTTGTATATCCCAATTTTCACATATGAGAATTTTCGCATATGCGAAAATAAAACGTGAATATTACGAATATGCAAATTTAGCGAATATATGATGAATATTCGTCCATATATTCGCAAAATATTGCGAATTCGAATATGGCCTATGCCGCTCAACACTATTATTTACACCCTCCTTTTTCTGCAGACAGACTCACTTTAGGGTTTGCTGGTGGCCTATACAACTCCCCTCCTGCCCTTTTTTTGGGATATGAAGTCAATTTCCTTTATGCATGACCCTATAGTTCCTTCAGTTTGGACAGATTGCCCCATGAATTGCAATTTTTTGAATTTCTACGATTTGTTCATAACCTCATCTAACCCTTGTTTCTGGAAATCTTCCACAGCTTTTTCATTTTACAATCCCTCATTTTATTGGAGTCTTCAGTCCCACACCAGGTCTCTTTCTTATTGTAACAATGCAAGAAAATTTTCCATGAAACTTTCTACCGATAATGATGTAGATTCTTAGCGCCCCGGTTAACCTCCTTTATGCAACCACCTCTTCCTAGCGCCAGCCACGCGCACCGTCTGTGTTTAGAAATGAGTTGCAGATGTTCGGGTTCAAAGTTCTCTCATTTAATGAGCAAAAACAATATGTTATGTTCGGGATGTGAAGGACACAACTAGGCAAAAGAAAAATCCCTAGTGATAGGAAAGGGTGTAATATAATCTTTTGTTACCGTGCAAAAGGCTTTAATTTTCTATCTTTCCCCATGTACTTTTGTGAATAGAGAATATTTTCATACATATATTGGATCCACTTACCCTGTAACCTTGTCATATCTGTGTTATAGCTCTGGCCAAGTCACAAGGAGAAGTTCTCTCCAGCTCCCAATCTCCATAACAAAGTAGTCAGCACACCACTTATTATGGAAGTGCTGGGATATAGCTAAAAGCCTACATTTACAATTCATATCCCTATAATAATGGATTCCAACTCATCTTCTTCACTTTATAATGTGGAAGAACTTCTTGAGGAGTCTAGTAGGTCATGAGTATGTTTTTATCCACTCTATTACGCAGAGATGAGTACATTAAAAAAAATGGTCTTCTAAATTAATTCTTAAGGAGGCAAATTGATGTAATTCATTGTGGACCATGACCTGGTGAATGAATTCTACCATCGTATACCACAGCATCTTTTTCCTACTCTACCCAGTCTTTCAGATGCAAAGAAGACCATTTTAGACTGAGCAAAGTGATCTAAGTGTCTACAAAGTTAACTTTCTAAACCAACATGAACTATCATGGCTGAATTTCAGTCAAGGGCATGTAAAACTTTATTAGCATATAATGTTATAATAGCATATGTCAATCTTTGATATCAACAAAATACACCATACAACATACTGTACTCACCATTACATTTTAACATGAATTGGAGAGCCATTACTTAGGATTAGGAACTTTTGTTGAAAGTATGGGATCTAGGACTAGATAGATTCTTGTAGATATCCCTAAGCTTTCGACATTTAGAAAAATAAATCACTTCTATATGTATGACTTTCCCAACTTACAATTTAAAGTAACTAAACATATTTGCATATAGATGAATGGGTTTGGTGGTTACACTTAGGTAAAGTTGGTTATGAACCATTTTGGTTGTGCTCAAAGGTGTCAGAAGCATATAGAACAAACCAAGAGGATGCTGAACATGATGTAATATATGGGTTAGGCAGGGTTCACACCACAATTTGTGCCCTGAAGGAAAGGATAACTGTCAAAATAGCATGCTGACATATCTATACCAATAGGCATCTGCCCCATTCATTTCAATGGCATAAGCTTAGTCAGCTAGTGACAATATTTGGGTAATTTCCCAAACATATCCGAGTTTTGGACTGAAAAGAGTTGTGAACCATTCTTCTCAGTCTCAGCCAAAACTTGACTTTAATCTGAAAAATACCCAAACTAAGTCACTAAGTCACTAACTGACTAAGCTCAGGCCATTGAAATTAATGTAGTTTGTGTCCAGATGTATCCGTACTTCAGGAGCACAAATAATGCTATCAATAAAACCTTATAGAGTATAGGCGAATTACATAAAGAGTCTGTATAGGGACAGATAAAGGTATCTACTAAGTAATGAAACAGTGATAAGTTTGGGACCGTGGTGACAAAAGCAATGAAGGTATAATCAAAACTACCTTCACTAAAAAAAAAAATATATATAAGAACTAGCTTACTAGCTCATAAGTACTGAAAGGATTAAGATTTTTTTAAAGAAGTAATTTACAAATCTCTTTAACTTTCTGGAGCCAGTTGAATAAAGTACTTCAACACATGTATAAGGGATTGGGGCAGTTTGTGGTGAAATGTAACAGGTTCCCTTTAAAGTTTTGAATTATTAAAGGAAAACTGAAAGGAGGGTCACCCAAATAATTGTTTTATACATATTTACAAAAACTAACAATAGAGGCAGTACCGTTGCTCTTTTAGAAAAGCTCACTATTGCATCACCCCCCCCCCCCCCCAATTCAACCCCCCTCCCCGTCCCATCTGCCCTTTTGTCATTTCTAACTTCTCCTTCTGCTTATGCTGGCTCATACCAGGAGCCGCGTCAACTCTTCTGCAGTGGCCACTCTGCATGCGCCACCAAATTGCCACCCACTTTCCAGTGTAGTGATTCGGTGGCACATGCACAGTGGCCACTGCAGAAGAGATGATGCAGCCCCCGACTAAGCTCCTGAGTTTGACATCAGCAGAGGGAGCAGTGAATATTGATGAAGGGGCGGGTGAGACAGACAGGAGATGATGCAGTGAGCGTTGCTTAAAAGCAACGGGAACGCCTCCATTGCTTGTTTCTATAAATTTTCCTAAATACATTTTGTCATAGAACTTTGAAACAAGTGGACAAATTAAAGTAAGTGAAAAATCATTAGAAAGAGAGTCACCCGCACTATAAGCTTGTTTGTTCAAGTACGGGTGATCCTACTATCAGTTTTTCTTTAAAGACTAATAGATGTAGCACTGTGCCCACAATTGGAGTAACCAGCAGCACAGTAGTGTCATTACTGTAGGACTGTTCCCCAGCTTTGTGACACAGTACCAAAGCAACAATGGCCACCCCAAAGCATTAACATAATTGAAAGGATTTCTCATGTAATACCTAGGTTTACTAGGTTCTTTAGAAAAAAGGACATTTTGGTGCTCGGTGATCTGGCTATTTATCGGAGGCTCGGAACTGCAGTATCCTTCGCTGTTAACTCAGAATGTCGTAATAAAGATGTTTTCTTCATAGGATAATGCTATACAAACAGTGAGCAATATCCAATTTCTATACTTTCCACATGCTGTTATTTAATTATTACTTTCCTTTTGGCCTATTCACCCCATTAAAAAGCCTTCTTTTAGTAAAGAGAAATGCATTTTCCGTACCTGACCTGCTATATCTCCTGTCCTGACCATTTATGACATAACATTCATCTTTATGCAAATTCATATTAACATTCAATTAGGAATGTATAGCTATTTGCACCCCCCAGCAGCAGTGGATCATGCCGCTCAGTGATTTTCCACTAATACTATTACAGCGTCTATATGAATGTAAATCCAATGGTCCCCCAACATACGATGGTAATCCGTTCCAAATGGACCATCGTTTGTTGAAACCATCGTATGTTGAGGGATCCGTGCAATGTAAAGTATAGGACAGTGGTCTACAATCTGCAGGTTGAAGACCACTGGTATTGGAGGTTATACTCACGTGTCCCCGCCGCTCCGGACCGTCACCGCTCGTCACCGCTGCCCTGGAAGTCGCCTTACATCACTGTCGCCACATCCCCGGGGTGTCCCTGATGCTCCGGCAAGGCATCTGCTTCACCGGCATCCTCGCTCTCCGTCGCCGCCATCACATTGCTACGCACGCCGCTCTTATTGGATGATGGGACGGCGTGCGCAGCAACGTGATGACGACGATGGAGAGCGCCGACGATGCAGGGGATCCCGAAGAGGACGCGCCAGAGCCCCGAGGACAGGTAAGTGATCGTCAGCGGACCACACGGGGCACCGTAAACGGCTATCCGGTGGCAGCTGAAGCAGTCTGCGCTGCCGGATAGCCGTTTATGCGATGGCCCCGACATACAAAAGCATCGTATGTTGATGCTGTCTTCAACATGCGATGGCCTCTGAGAGGCCATCGCATGTTGAAATGATCGTATGTCGGGGCCATCGTAGGTCGGTGGGGTCACTGTATATATCTTCCTATACATTGTGTTCAAGTTAATGATGCAGACTCAGTCATCTTTGCTGGCATATGGCAGTATTTGAGTTTACAGCAACAGATGGATTTGATCTGTGCATGGATCAGCGAAATAACTTTTTAATATTTAATTTCCATTGAATCTTTAATACCGCATCTAACTAATTGTACTGCCGTATTTCTGCCAAGCTGCTTCTATGCTGAGACGGAAAGTGAAAAGTGACAGGAGAGTGGTTAAATTGAAACAGTCATTGCAGGGAATAAAATGTAATTACTTTAGAGGGGATTCTTTATTATACCTGTTTAACTCTTTCTGCAGCATACATATAAGCACAAATATATAAAGATCTATGCAGATATATGGAGATTTTTTCAATGTGCGTTTCTATCAATAGGACAATTATTGCTCCTACGATGGTACCTAGTTCTAGATTTTCATAATTTTAAAAGAGAAAAAAACAGTAAGACCAAATGTATGCTGAATTTTCTCTGCTGATTTAAATGGAAAAATGGAGACCAAGTAAAAATTAAGATTGTGATTTTCCTTACTAACAATTTTTCAAATCTCCCACTCTCATTGGTGGGAACTCAGACAGTAAAGGGCCCCTTTTTCAAGAATAGTAGATAGGCCTTTTTTACGTCAAAATTTTATTACCCCCTTCTATAAAATGTATATGCATTTTACTTACATGCTCAAGTTGCACAAGTTGCATGTCTTTTTACTAGAGATGAGGAAATCTTCCAAAATTCATTTTGGCCCAATTTAGAGAATCTGACAGTGAGATATGTTTTGAATTTTTATCCTGATTCAGGCACAGAAATCCCAGAATTTCCTTATGAGTGCCCACAGAAAGTATATAGAGGAGCAAGGACTTCTGTCAATGACAGGAGTCCCTGCACCATTACAGTAAGTACACTAAGTGACTGGGCTGAGTACACAGCCAAGAGAATGTAAAACATGGAAACTACAATGCACACAGTCTAGCTTAATGTTATAGCAGCAACAATAAAGCAAATTTGAAGCAAACCACCAACATTTCGGATTGTAACCTATCCATTAATTTTTTTTTTTCAAAAATTTGGACCAAACCCAATTTGGGGCAAATTGACTCACACCTCCACTGTTCAAAATAGGTATCCATAGTGCTAAAAACAAGTGGGATTCTTTTTCAAATATTTTGTGACACCATCAGTGGCTTCAGTGATGTCATACAGATCTGATCATATTATTCTACAATAGCTCATTACAGGGCACTCCCTTGTCTTATGACTCCATATAATGCATACACTCAATCCATTACATGCAATCTGCACAGGAATTAACACATGGTATTTCAATTCCGGACCAACCTGAAACCCATAGTGCCGAGATAACTGGGTTATAACCTAATGACATATGTTATGACATCATCAATGAGGGGATGTGATGTAGTACACATTTTATCATTTTTCTAAATAAAAGCTTTGCTGGTGATGTCATTAATAGCAGCTTTATTAAAAGATTAGTGGGCCCCAACTAAATGACTAGAGATGAGCGAACTTACAGTAAATTTGATTCGTCACAAACTTCTCGGCTCGGCAGTTGATGGCTTTTCCTGCGTAAATTAGTTCAGCCTTCAGGTGCTCCGGTGGGCTGGAAAAGGTGGATACATTCCTAGGAAAGAGTCTCCTAGGACTGTATCCACCTTTTCCAGCCCACCGGAGCACCTGAAAGCTGAACTAATTTATGCAGGAAAAGTCATCAACTGCCGAGCCGAAAAGTTTGTGACGAATCAAATTTACTGTAAGTTCGCTCATCTGTATAAATGACATTGTGACAGGTCGAGGTCTGGATGGAGATTGCAGGGTACATAGGGGGGTATTTATCAAAGAATGTATGTGTTTTTTTTTCACTTAACTTTGGCAAAATACTTTGGCGCAGTGTCTTTTTTGCGCATCTTCTCCACTGTCATTTTTACAACTTTCTCAAAATCACACGGTCCTGTGTGTGATTTCAACTTTAGTCAGTAATTCATCATTTGATGAATCGTTCTTTGGCGCAATTTTGGCGCAAATCCCGTTTTTTTTGGCGCAAATCCCCGTAAAGAAATTTTGCACATGGAAAACACACTTAGCAATGTCAGAAAATGTAAAGGCGTCAAAATATATCAAAACAATTTTTTGTGAAAGCAGCGACGCCTCCGGGGCTGCTCAATACTATCCTGTGACATAGTTGTCTCTGAGGAACCTTCACCCTCCGTTGAGCCAGCATTGGACATGGCCGCACAGGTTCAGGAAAGATAAGCACTAAAGCAGTGGTCTCCAACCTGCGGACCTCCAGATGTTGCAAAACTACAATTCCCAGCATGCCCGGACAGCCAACGGCTGTCCGGGCATGCTGGAAATTGTAGTTTTGCAACACCTGGAGGTCCGCAGGTTGAAGACAACTGCACTAAAGTAACAAAAAAAAAAAAAAAAAAAAAATACCCAAGTTGAAAATAAAATCCATTTCACATGGTGGCTATAAACCCCACAAAAGAAAATAACTCATGTCGCTTGGTGATATACTGCAGGAGGGACTCCGAAATGGCTGCTCTACAGGGTAAAATACGCGTCCTCTGTGGCGGTAAGTTCTGTGTAAAAGGCGCTGTGAACAGCTGATTTCAACATTTGAGCCAAAATTACTAACAACTTGCGCCAAATGATAAATTTGGTGCATGTCCACGAAAACCAAAGTGAAAATAAAAAGGGTAAAAAGAAACTGTCAACAGGCAAAATTGATAAATACCCCCCATAATCCATCATTCTACTATTTGCTTGGATGAAGCAGTAGATACAGGCCGCTGTACATAGAGGTAAAATCAGCAAACTGAGAGTTTCACTCTTTCCTATAGAGGAAGAAAAATACTGCATACATTATTGCTTTTTAAACAGAAAGATTTAAGTCCTAATATTTTTTTTCCTGCAACAAAATTGAAGTAACAGAGACGATAGGCTTACACCTCTCATACACACCTCTCTAAAAAGTACATTATAAGCCAGCTCCTTCAGTCTATTACACGTATTTCTCTTGCTAGAGCTATTGCATGCTATAAATGTAACTGCTAGGACTCTCGATTAGGCCGTGTGACGGTGGGAAATAGTCATCAAGCTATTGCTCTCTTGGGATTTCTGCCTCCGATATTACAAGACAAGCTCAGGCAAGCCGTGTTTTATGTTCCCTAGGGGGGAAACTTTCAATGAGCTCTAATAACACCAGCAAACACACTGCAAGCTAATCCTGTCTAAGTTAAAGTTAACGCTAGCTATGTATAAATAATGAGCAGTGCGGAATGGTGGATGAGTTAAGACTTTGTCTGTAAGGTCATTGAGAGAGAAGTTATTGCTGAAGTGTTAGCTGGAAAGCAAAGAAACTTCTGCCTTTATTAGCTACATACAAGTTCAAAGATTGTACACATAATTATACAGCATTACACGCGTACAGTAGGACATATATATTCCAGTGTAACTGCCTGCATTGAGTTATTTATAGGCTATGGATGCCTTTGTAATGATTTTTTTCTGAATGTCAAATGAAGCAACTTTGTGAATGTTCTTTATTAGAAATTATGTACCATTTAACTGCTACTCAGAGAACTACGAGGTTAGTCTGTCAGAGTCTGACAGACTTTCTGCTCAGTGATAGAGATAAAAGCGGGAGAAGGTTGCACACCAACTGAGATGGTAGACAGGGGGGAGAGAAACCCTAGAGGATAGATCAGACGGCTGGGGAAAGAAAGAGGAGGGTCTCCCTCCTTGCACCAAGTTGATGTCCGCTGTGTGTTACGAAGGAAGATCAATGTTACAGTCTGCGCTCCGGCCCGCACATGTCGGCCAAGAGTGCATTGTCCCTGCTCCCGGCAGGGCCGGGATTGGCATCGCGGGACGCTCCTGCATGCGAATCCCGGTCTGTCACTTACCTGCTTGCTCTGACACCTCTGCTACTGTGTTTCAGCCCTGGTGCACGTGTCCCCGTCCCATAGGGCGCACGCGTGCCGGAGCTTTAAAATTTAAAGGGCCAGTGCGCCCATAATTATCACTCACACCTGACACTATTCTTCAAAGTCCCTGCACCTCCCCCACTTCTCTGCCGGATCTTCAGTGCCATTTGCCTGAGAGAAAGCATTCACATTGCCTGTTTTGCCATTCCCGTGTATCCAGACCTTCCTGCTACATTTTTTGACCACAAACCTTTGCCGCCTGCCTTGACCTTCTGCTACGTATGACTACGCTACAGCCTCATCCTTCGGTACCTCGCCTTGCCCAGTTACCTGTGTGGTCGAGCCATGTCGGGGGTAGCGACCTGGGTGTCACCTGCCTTGCGGCGTGCTCTGGTGAAGACCAGCGGCACCTTAGACTCCGCTCCCCGATACGATCCGAGTCATCTGCCACACAGGTGGAGGATCCACTTCCAGCTTTGTGACAGCCTACATCAATAAACCTTCGTTGATTTGAAATATCTCTAAGTGGGGGAAGCCTTTAATTTCTCTGTGTTATTGCCTGTTTGGACTTCTGGTCTGTACGTGCTTCCTGGCACCCCGGTCTGGACTGCATTCACCCAGGTTCATTGTTGCTGTTGGTAGCTCATTGTAACATGCTCGTTTGAGATTCACTTTAATCTTAATGCTAACTGTTACAACAATAGGATAGTATAAAGCTTGTTCTACGCCCAAGTCATAACCCTTCTCAGCAATTTAGAAAATACATAACCAAGAAATAAGAAGTGCTTTAAAAACTATAATTTTATTAATATATCACTAAAAACCACCAGGTGGAAAAAGCTGAATCCAAGTGAAGTAGTGAGTCTAAAGCTCTGATATTATAACTATTCTGTCTACACAATGCACATAGTATTGGCCACTTTTGGAATTCAGTACCTTTAGTTCCCACAAAGTAGCAATACCATATGCCCTAATTATGGTAGGGGAAACCCACTCCAACAGCACCTAGTGGTATAACCAGTTGGAAGAATGTTGTCTCTTATATTTGCAAAAACCTGATAATATGCTCAAACATCTTAGTGGGTACATACACTTCCATACGTACTTGTCTTTCCTCAGGGAAGAGGCACATAATAAGAACTATATTATGTTAGTCAAGACCAATAGTAATTTAAGCAACAGGGCCTAGCACAGTTCAGTGTTCAGCAACACATATAGACAAACCAAGCATATTGTAGAACAGTGGGTCTCTATGTGTCACGCTGCAGTTCCAGTCATGTGACTGAGCAGCCTACCTGTCCGTGACACAATAGTTCTTACTGTAAGGTTTCTAGCAAATACAGCAAGGTTAGACACTGTATACATTGCACCAGTATTTAAACATGACCGTCATGGGAACAAGTATTTACTTATGATACAAAGTTCCCTCACTACAACTACACGTTGTGGAGCTCTGTTGTCCCCGATCCCGGCAGTGGCAAAGGATTTGTATTTATTTTATTTGTATCCATGCCATGGTAACTTTTTACATTCTACTGGTTGCCCATGGATTGCATACTGAACAAAGAGATGTGACTCAACAGTTTGTCTATAATTTATTTATTTAAAGGGGTACTCTGCTGAAAATATCCTATCCCCTATCCCAAAGATAGGCGATCTCTGCTGTGGCACCCCTGTCATTTGGTGCACGCAGTGAACTCCCCTCTGTGCCCGATGACTGGTGATGCCAGTTGCCACACCTCCTCCATTCACGTCTATGGGAGAAGGCATGACAGCTAGTACCCAGTCGCCAAGCCTTCTTCCATAGACACGAATGGAGGAGGAGTGGGGAGTCATCATTAACGCGGAAGCTCGCAATCTAACATCTTATCCCTTATCCTTTGGATAGGGGATAAGATGTTTTCAGCGGAGTATCCCTTTAATCTTTCATGTGTTTGCTGAATTTTTGGTCTTCTTGTTCTTCCAGTCCTGACTGCAGAGCATAATCCAGGATAGTTAAACATTTTTTACTGGCACTTTAGTCTTATCTAGAGTCATCAAGGTTTATCTAGGTTCCTTTGAGTTTAACCCATTATTGTTATTTCATGAGTGATTTTGTTCATGTGTAATCTGATAAAATGAACTAAAGCTCTGATGTCGTGTTCTAGGTCGTTCTCTGATTAAAGCGTGTACAGGTCAAGCTAGTCTTGGAGCGCTCAGGATAAATGGTCAGACATCTATTACTGTTGCCACAAGATAATGTGTGTCATCACTTCTATGGCCTCCACTATTACTAAAACTAGACACGGTTAGTGGAATAAAATAATTAAACCTGGTTCATAGGTTGAAATGAGCATCCCCTTAAAGGTGAACTCAAGTGGAAAACATTATTATTTTTTTAAATCAACATGTAGAAAGTTAAACAAATTAGTAAATTACTTCTATTTAAAAATCTTTCCAGTACTTATCAGTTGCTGTAAGCTCCACAGGAAGTTTTTTTTTTCTTTTTTAAAGTGTACCTGTCATCAACAAAAACTTTTTAATTATAATGTAGATAATACAATTATATGTCTATTTGTAATATACATTGCATATATTTTAGGGTAAAAATACTGTCCCTGCTGCAATTGTCTGTGTGCCTCAATGATGAGTCCAAATACAGGAAGTGAGGGCAGTACAAGCAGGGCTCTGTGCAGGCTCCTGGCTTGTCAATCATCCTGATGTATAAGCCAGGAGCATGTTATAGAGCCTCAGCGCACACTGTCTGGCTTTTTCTTAGTGCACAGAGCCCTGCTTGTCCACCCTCACTTCCTGTATTTCATCATAGAGACACACATGCAATAGCTGCAGAGACAAAAATGTACACTTTTTTTAACCAATGGATATTACAAATATACATATAATGGTATTATCTACATTATTTAAAAAGGTTTTGTTGACGACAGATACACTTTAAATTAATTTTCTGCCTGACCACAGTGCTCTATGCTGACACCTCTGTCCATGCCAGGAACTGTCCAGAGCAGGATAGGTTTGCTATGAGGATTTGCTCCTGCTCTGGACAATTCCTGACATGGACAGAGGTGTCATCAGAGAACACTGTGGTCAGACAGAGAGGAAATTCAAAAATTAAACAACTTCCTGTGGAGCATACAGCAGCTGATAAGTACTGGAAGGATTACTATTTTTAAATAGACATAATTTACAAAAACTTTTTCTACCGGAGTACCCCTTTAAGAAACTAGAATTATAATGGATTATTATAACTGGTAAGGGGCAGTTTGTTGGGCCACAGTTCTGATTTTCTATTAGAACCCAGCAGTTGCAGGCTAGGGACAAACCCTTCAAGCAGTGTTTTCCAAACAATGTCTCTAGCTGTTTCAAAATGACAACTCCCAGCATGCCTGGACAACTGTAGGCTGTCCGGGCATGCTTGGAGTTGTAGATTTGCAACAGCTGGAGACACCCTGGTTGGAAAACACTGTCCTCGGAGACTATATAATCTATGCAGAATTCCGTCAGTCTGTCTTCTAAATGCGCTCACAGGGCTATTATCCATATACACAGTGTTGAATTTCTAGGTTTTACAGAGACTGGAGACCCAGACATTCTTTCTAGACCTTTTTTTAACACTTTCAATAGCCTTTTACTGGCAAGATATTACAAATCATTAAACGCTGGGAGAATATAGCACTTCGTCTTTTATTGTGAAGAGGCAGGAGACAGAGAAGTATTTACAGCAGTGCTGGCCCAGGGTAGTCTTTTTTCTATTTTCACAAGTGTTTGAAGAGGATCTCATATGCAATTCTAGTAGAGCTGAATTTGACATTTCACTTTTTTTTTCCCGTGCACCGTGGTTAGTCATAATATATGTTTTCCTGGAAAAAGCACACTTTACGTAAGAAAACACATAAAAGTTGTATGTCGTTTGAATTGACCCCACTTGTGAGTCTAATGAGTTTACCAGGTGGCTTCAGCAGTAGCAGCCTAAGGAGATGACTCGGTGGAGTGATCAAAAGCCACACCCTCAGCCAGTGGATTCATGAAAAACGTAGACTGCATTAGCAAGTCAATATAGAGATTTTTTGTGAATCCATCATGGAGCTGATCTCATGCCTGACACATCAGCTGACATAGGTAAGCACAAGGCATATCCAAGAACCTTTTCATCCTTTTCTAATACAGTGACCCTCCGACCTACGATGGCCCCCGACATACGATCATTTCAACATGCGATGGCCTCTCAGAGGCCATCGCATGTTGAAGGCAGCATCAACATACAATGCTTTTGTATGTCGGGGCCATCGCATAAACGGCTATCCGGCAGCGCAGACTGCTTCAGCTGCCACCGGATAGCCGTTTATAGTGCCCCGTGTGGTCCGCTGACGATCACTTACCTGTCCTCGGGGCTCCGGCGCGTCCTCTTCAGGATCCTCTGCATTGTGGGTGCTCTCCATCGTCATCATCACCATGCTGTGCACGCCGTCCCGTCATCCAATAGAAGCAGCGTGCGTAGCAACGTGATGGCGGCGACAGAGAGCAAGGATGCCGGGGAAGCAGAGGCCTTGCCGGAGCGGCGGGGACACCCACGGGGATGCGGCGACAGCGATGGAAGGCGACATCCAGGGCAGCGGTGACGAGCGGTGACGGTCCAGAGTGGCGGGAACACGTGAGTATAACCTCCAATACCAGTGGTCTTCAACCGGCGGACCTCCAGATGTTGCAAAACTACAGCTCCCAGCATGCCCGGACAGCCGTTGGCTGTCCGGGCATGCTGGGTGTTGTAGTTTTGCAACATCTGGAGGTCCGCAGGTTGTAGACCACTGTCCTATACTTAACATTGCACAGATCCCTCAACATACGATGGTTTCAACAAACAATGGTCCATTTGGAACGGATTACTATCATATGTTGAGGAACCACTGTATTAACCTATACTGCACTATAAACACATAAAAAAAACACATTAAAATTCATTATAGTATTGGAACATGCACGTACGTATGGCTCTCATGAGTCTTTCTTCTCCTACAAAATAATGCAGAACATTGTGATGCATATTTCCCAACATCACCCTATGTAGCCTTCACCTTATTCTTTCCTAACCCACACAGCTGTGTGAATACTTACTGAACATTTACTGCAGATTATTTACATATGAATACTTACTATTCCCAAGGCCCCCTATATCATTCTAAATCTATAGGATATAAGGTCTTGCTTTATTTAGTTACCTACTTCTTCCTCAAAAGAGGAGATATGTAACAGCCTTGAAAACCATAGGCTTGCATGACATTTATTAACCTTCCGTTAATCCCTTTATTATGTACTATAGGGCATCCTACATCACATCTACCTTTCATCTATGAAGATTAGTAGGATACAATAGGGTTTTAAGCTTCTGGACATAAATAAGTATGTTTTTGTTCAATGACAACAAGTGATCTTGATTAAAAATTTGTGAGGAATTCGTACACAAAAGGCATTTTTTACCATAATGAGAAATATTTTCTATAAAAAGGGGAAACATTGTACAACTAGAAAGACCATCCTTTTAGTACACAGTATGAGATCAGGGCCAGTTTTAAGTTAATTGTGGCCCTGGGCAATATTAAAAGTGGGGCCACAGCTCGATTGGCCCTCTCAGCTAATGTGAGTGAATTGAGCTTTATGCCAAACTGCAAAAGTGGCTGTGACTGCCACCCGACAAATGTGGATGGATGGATTTATGCTTGTGGCAATTTCTAGGTCACAAAACAACCTCATTCATAAACATTAACTAAAGTGCAGCACTATTCAGGGATCACAACTTTGATCTTTGTCATGGCCCGTGTCATAGTCAAAGTCGCCATGTAGCCCTAGCCAAATAGTGCCACCTTTCATACTTCATACAGAATTAATGTCCACACACACAAAAACAGTGATCTGCTTGGTGCCACCAATCTTTAGGCCTCACACAGTAATAGTTCTCCTTTTAATGTTGCTGAAAAGTGCACCAACAGTACTCAAATTCTGGCACAAGATTCTGCTACACGTTAAGCCAGGTCAAGACAGTCTAAACATATGAGTTATCAAACAACCTACCCCCTGTGATGAATAGGGCTTGGACTGTTGTTGCAAATCTAAGCCAATGTGCCTAATGTGTGTGCCCATTGTTTATGGACACACCTTGGTAGGAATCATGAATGGATAAACCCAAGTAACAGGGGGAAAATATTTGCAATTATTTTAAACAAAGAAGTAAAAAAAAATAAACAATTGGTGTGCCATTACAGTTAATGGGGTGGGGTACTCCGCCCCTAAACATCTTATTACCTAAGCAAAGGGGACCCCCGTGATCAGACATCTTATTCCCTATCCTTTGGATTGGGGATACGATGTCTAGGGGCGGAGTAGCCCTTTAAAGACATCTTGAATATTATACATATGGAATAATGGTAAAAATGGTAAAAAGGCAAAGGCATGAGTTATTTCCCAAATGATGTAGCAGACCAAAGCATAAGAGAAATGGACTGTATAAAATAGAGGCAATTTGTCAGATATAGATTGTTCCAAACAGTAGTGCCATTTAGTATAATAAAACACTAACAGTTTTTCTTGACTACTATTCACTCCCATGACAGATTTCCATAGTATGAAAAACTTCTTGACCTTTAATTTCTTTTGATGTACGACTTCCATCCAATACATCTGAAACACCAAGGGTGTATGTACGATATTGAAAGAATGTGCAGCTGCTATGGGCCCCTTAGAGAGGGCTCTGTCTTGGTTGGTCCTATTCCTTTTTATATTGGTAAAGAACTCCGAAACTCGTCTCACCAGGGAACAAATTGTCAGCACATAAATGGAGAGAGGTATTGACCAATGGGTCATGGAAAGTAAGAAAAAAAATAAGCATCAGGCCTTTCTGTTCTGGGGACACAATCAGACTCCATAATAGTAGGCCCATGTCCATGCTTCCTATGGGGCCATCTTTCATCTATGTAAACAACCACAAAACACATATGGTAGTTTCATAAGAACAACCAGATACACAAGTTGGGTTAGAGGAACTCATAGAAAATGGATTTTCATGTCACTGCTGATATCACAAACAATAATTTTCCCCGAGTACTAAGAAACAAGTCCAGCTCTCGCCTACCTTGGAAGCCTAGCATGCTCAGATGACCTGAAGCCAGGTCCTAGGTTAGTCAACAAACAAAGGAAAAGTCTAGCACTGGAGGTCTCCATAAGAACATCATAAAGGTTTAAACCACATGTTCATTCACAGGTTACAATCTGATGCAATTGAACATCAATCCTTAAAGGGGTTCTCCACCCCTAGACATCTTATCCCCTATCCAAAGGACTCTGGGATCCCACGTGATCTCTGGCCTGGTACCCCGGCAATCTAAACATTTATGTTTAGAACGCTGGCTTCAGGTGGCCATGGTCGTTACGCCACGCCCCACCTCCTTCATTCATGTCTATTAGAGAGGGTGTAACGGCTGTGCTTGAGAGACTACAGCCATCACACCCCCTCCCAAAGAAATGAAGGGAGGGGTCGGGAGGGATGTCATGAACAGGGGTGCCTGATAAGAACGCTGTGGTGCCAGCCTGGAGATAGCTGTGGGTCCGGCCTTTGGATAGGGGATAAAATGTCTAGGGGTGTTGTACCCCTTTAAAGGGGTACTCCACTGGGCAGCGTTCAAAACATTTAGTTCCGAACGCTGTGTGTATGCTGCGGGGGTTGGTCACACCCCCTAGTGATGTCACACCACACCCCCTCAATGCAAGTCTATGGGAGGAGTTGTGGTGAATTCCACACCCCCTCCCATAGACTTGCATTGAAGGGGCATGGTGTGATGTCACAAAGGGCTGTGGTCAACCCCTGCAGCGCACACACAGCGCGCACACTAAATGTTCCAATCGCTGCCCATTGGTGTACCCCTTTAATCACAGATTATGATTAAGGTTTTAAGTCAAAATGCATCAGATTGTAACCAGTGGATGTTCATGCGGTTTTAAATGTTAAATGCAAAATGTTATTTCGTGATTTTCCAATTTTTCCCCACTTTCTTTTTACTGAGGTGTTTTGCATGGTCAACACTACCAAAAACTGTCCAAATAGAATTGAGCGGGACAGAGATCACTAGGTGTCTGCAGAATATTGGGTTGTTTTTGTAATATAATGGCTCTTATAGATGAAGTAGTGCTGCATTTGTGTGCATGTCATTCGTGTACATCTCACTGCATTATCACAATGTGAAATCTTTCTTTGTAGAGGCAGGGTAACTCACTTTATTATCTTGATTTATAAAGTTATCATGTACAGATGATGCAGCTCCAAAAAGAAAAATGCCACATACAGCTAGTTCTATTTGTTTGTTCCCCACACAATTTATATAACATTTTATCTCCTGCCATCTATTGTAATCCTTACTTCACTGTCAATGCTCAATGTACTCTCAGCAATGGTTAAAAAAAAAATCTAATCCACAAGGATACATTTAGAAAGCTAGGATATTGCAATATATATGTATGAAAAACAAGAGATCGTTCCCATTGACCTCTGAGATGTGATAGACTGTGACATGTAATTACTATATTCTTCCCTATAACCATGTTTATGTAGACACTGATGAGATATATAGTCCACTATCAGAGTCCCATCTGGCCCCAGAAATAAGGGTCACTGCATTCACATTCTGTTATTATGTGTTAATACAATAACCATATCATATGTACACATTAGCTTCCCACCCGGCTAAGGGAAAGGGGGTTTGGGGAAATGTGTAAACTCGGTAGACCTAGTCCCTCTGGTAATATAATCCTTCAATTAAAGAATAAAATATTAAAAGCAAGTAATAGTGCAGAAGCTGATGTTACTTTACTCCCATACAGTGTATTCATTTCATGACAACCTCATGCAATCACATTGGCCTTTGAAGCATTGCAGGCATTGAGATTAAGATCAGAAGACCGAAATGTGACCCTGCTGCAAACCAAGGTGTGCATCTTCAAGGGCGGTGGACTCTGACAGCTGACATGCATTATTCACAGCAACCCAATCCATGATATAGCATTTATCTTACAGATCTGAAAGCTACAGCATGAGCTGAGAAGCTTGTAGAATCAGTCAGTGACAGTGGATTGCATAGATCAAGGAGTGGGGGGATAGGGCAGAAAAAAGAAATCAGACTTGGGGTCCCCTGATGCACACCATCACTCCTTACTTATATATATATATATATATATATATATATATATATATATATATATGCAAAGTAAGTCATCCGCGGAGTGCTAATGGTCTTTTTGAATCTCTTTTTTACACCAGAAGCGGTGTTCCTCTCCCTGAGAAAAATACTTGACCCTTTTAGCTAGTCACAGGTCTCTCATCCTCAGCCAAGCCAGAACACCCTGCCCTGTACTGACAAGGGCTGAAACAGCTGTCTGCAGATGGGTCCTCTCCCCTTCTGGGGAGAATTCTAGCTTTGCAAAAATCCCAATCAGTTTCTGAGACTTTGTAACTGGAGCCAGAGCTGATCTTAGGGCATGCTACCTGAGAAGGTGGTGTGATGAGTTACTTTGCATATTCCTTACCCAGAAAGCCCGCGGAGTGCTAATGGCCTTTTTGAATCTCCGTTTTACATTGGAAGAGGTGTTCCTCTCCCTGAGGAAAATACTTGACCCATATATATATATATATATATATATATATATAAACTTGGCCAGTAGAGCATGTAGATAAAGCACTTACCGCATCAGAGGTTCAGCAACATTGTAGAACTTTATTCCAGACTTGAACCGGTAAAACAGAGCAGACAGACACACAGGGAGCAAGGATGGAACAGGTGAGGCGGGGGCGTGACAGGGGGGTGGCAACCGGTTTCACGCACTGAGGCGCTTCCTCTGGCCCATGCGCATATATATATATATATATATATATATATATATATATATATATGATAATTTATTCACCCATCAGTGCAAAAAATAAGCAATGTTTCGGCTCAACATTAGAGCCTTTTTCAAGCATTTTTATTGGCTATAGAAAAAAAAAAGGAAAAAACTAACAAATCACAGCTGCTCCACTGCTACTGTCGGTGTTCCATTTTGACCTCTTGTACAGTGTTCATGTGACACTGCAACCAAATTACAGGCCTCAGCGGTCATGTGCCATGTATGCATTAAAAATAAATCCAATGGCAGTGGTGCAAGAACAGCTGGAAACTTAGGGCAGAGTAAAGATTTTCAGAACAGTTGCAGTCAGTGCTACATTTTTTAATTTCTGAAAAACTCCTTTACCATCTTTCAATTTTTGGAAGTGAGTTGCAGTTGACTGTGATATGTCACTGACCCTTAAAAACATAGCTCCCACCTATAAGCAAGTTGCCCCCATATCTTCAAACAAAGTTATAAACCCTAAGCTGTAATGACCACGCCTAGAAGGACAGTGTGGTCATTACATTATGTTCAATGCCACAACATTATGTTCAATGATTTTTTCCATTACAATTATGTATTTTGATATAGAATTTACATGTGTATTTAATTTTTTAACTACTCTTATTATAGAAGAATAGGTTGTTACAAGTAGATGGTCTTTCAAGACTTTACAATGTTTATGGTTTACTGTCCAGTGTCCCGATACCAGTGCAGTAAGGATGTCCCGGGAAGCCCACTGGTCAGCACTTTCAGAGGACAATGAGGAATCTCTTGTCTCAGCAACTGAGAAACAACGGATCTAATCAGTTAGTGTTTAAAAGGCATAAACTAGGAACAGTTCATTGCCCATTGCCTGCACATTGTGGTGTTATTTCTTCACTATTGGAATGACTTAATACCAGTCTGACAAAGACTTCTGTGCTGCACTCATTAAAAAATAAAACCAAAAGAATAAACTTTACACCAATTATACTTTATCAAAAGACACTGACACAGATCTTTGTGCTTGGAGAGAAATAACACAATGCAATGTATCATGCAATTGGGAGTTTATGGAGAATTTTGGGAAATGATAAATTAGACATTCTTACACTGCAAACCATACAAATGTAACCAAAAACCTTATAATTATTATGAGGGAAATTTATCAAGTATTTAAAATGTCTATGGTGTGTAAGGAAGACACAAATATGGTGCATTGACGGTTTTGCAACTTTTTGTGCTACTTTTTGTCCTTAAGTGATTTTTCCCAAACTTGCTTACGTAAAGGGGTACTCCACCCCTAGACATCTTATCCCCAATCCAAAGGATCAGTGATAAGATGTCTGATCATGGGGGTCCTGCCGCTGGGGACCCCCACGATCTCCCTGCTGTACCCAGCATTGGGAGCAGTACTGGAGGCTTGCGACATCACAGCCACACCCTCTCAATGCAAGTCTATGGGAGGAGGCGTGATGGATGTCACGTCCCCTCTCATAGACTTGAATTGAGGGGGCCCGGTCGTGACATCACAAGCAGGCATAGCCACAACATCACAAGCCTTCACCCAGCATCACCATTCATCCGGCACGGAGCGAAGTTTGCTCTATGCACCAGATGTCTGGGGTGCCGCAGCCAAGATTGAAGGGGTGCCAAGCGGTAATACCCCAGATCAGACATCTTATCCCCCATCTTTTGGATAAGGGTTAAGGTGTCCAAGGGCAGAGTACCCCTTTAAACCATTTTGCACTTTGACTTTGCAGTGGTTGTGAATCTATCATATGTGACTCGCAAAGGGCTACATATGTCACAAACCAATACCAACAATTGTTTTCCTGTATAAAGCCGGAATATCCCTTTAATGTAGTTTGTGGTATTACTTTAGAGGTGACGGAAACATACAAATCCAAAACTTGGTTGTAGTAATAAAGACCTTTTTGGGGGCTTCCATACTCTAGGTAGCCTGTAGGACGCAGCACATCCATGGATTATATAGAGAGTCATTTGATTTACTTGAGAACCAGGTAAGGAAACTGAACACTTGCTGCCAGGATTTTTCCCAGAAAACAGCTAATCTCTTTAGGTCCCGACAATAGTACACCTAGTGCTCATTTTATTATGAAAGAATTGGAGATCCTTGAAAACTGGACCTTGGTACTTTACATGGTCTGATGCTGACTAAATTAAGGTCTGATGTTTATGGTATCCTACCATTCCTCCCCAGGAATTGTAAGGAAGTTTGGACATAAAGGGGTACTCTACCCCTAGACATCTTAAGATGTCTGATAGTGGGGGTCTCACCGCTGGGGAACTCTGCGATCTCCCTGCTGCACCTGGCGTTCATTTAGAGAGTCGGGTGCAGCGCTGGAGGCTCGTGACATCAGGGCCATGCCACGCCCGTGATGTCACAGCCATGCCCCCTCAATGAAAGTCTGTGAAAGGGGGCGTGGTGGATATCACCCCCCCCCTCAAATAGACTTGCATTGAGGGGGCTTGGCCATAACATCACACGTGGAGCATGGCCATGATGTCCCGAGCCTCCGGACCGTATTGCCAGTCAACCAGCACGGAGTGAAGTTCGATCCATGCACCGGATGTCTGAGGACATCCAGTAGGATTACAAGTCATCAGGGTAGTCTTCGATTGGACATGGAAACATGTAAACTTGAAGGTAGTCAGAGCAATGGTCCAGAAAAACTAATTTACAGAGTATAACAGCATTTGTTTTTCCTGACTGATCGTTTCCTTAGTAACTCTGGCCTGGACTCTTGGCCAGGAGTCCAGGCCGGAGTTGAAACGAGACAGGCAACATGGAAGACAACAAATTCAAAGGTAAAGAGGCAAAGGCCAGGGAAAAGCTGGTTGTAGTATACTGTCAATGCAAAGGTTATAGGCAGGGCTGATGATTAGGAACTGACACTAAGGCAATTGGGGGGGGGGGGGCTATAGAGGTAACAGTCATAGCAGTCGCTCCGGGGCCCTGGGGCCTAAGGGGGCCACAAAACACATCTGCCCCATAAGAGGCCAGTATTTAAATTGGCATCAGGGCCCAGAATCTACAAGCTACACCTCTGAAGGCAGAGGTCAAGAAGTGATAGAAATCATAGCTATCACAGGCACGTACCTGGTTGCCAAAGCCTGGTGGTACACATGTTAATGAGATGTAGAGGAGCATGGCTGGAGTGAGGAGGAGTTTGCAACACTCTCAATGTAGAAAGCCTTTCCATTTGTGAGCTAACTTAACAATGCACTAATTTCCTCTCCAACTCACAGATGGGTTTTGAAGATCATTTTGTACTAGTTTAATGCTCTCTGAACCATGGTGGGTAGCATGAAAAACGTGTAGGTTTATATATCAAACTGACCTATGGTTCCTTAATAGTTGCTTAATATGTCACATTTATATTAGTACTGCCAGTTAGTAGCTACATTGCCCCTTTGGATAGGGGAAGGTATGTGTAAATATTAATTTACATTTTTAGTCATCAGTAGTCTGACAAGTTATGAACTCAATGGTGGATATACAGTAGCCCTTACTAACATGACAGGATGCTTAAAGGGGTACTCCGCCCCTAGACATCATATCCCCTATCCAAAGGATGGGGGATAAGATGTCTGATCACGGGGGTCCCGCCGCTGGGACCCCTGCGATCTCCCTGCTGCACCTGACGTTCGTTTAGAGCATTGGGTACAGCGCAAAAGGCTTGTAACGTCACGGCCATGTCCCCTCAATGCAAGTCTATGGGAGGGAGAGTGATGTCACGAGTGGGGCGTAACTGTGATGTCACGAGCTTCCTCCCCGCATTGCCAGTCATCTGGCACAGAGCAACATGCACCAGATGTCTGGGGTGCCGCAGCAGAGATAGGGGGATAAATTGTCCGGGGCGGAGTACCCCTTTAACCAGAAGAAACTCACAAGAGAAGTCTATTGTGTTTGTTTTTGTCATTTTGGAGGTATCTTTGTGTTTTCTGTCACTTTATAGAGAGAGGCATTTCTATCGCACCCACTCCCAGCTGTAAAAAGTTGGCAGCTAAAATAATAGGGAGATGGAGGGAGCTGGGGATGTAATGTGTTGTCTCCTTGGCAAATTACAGAGAAGTATGGAAGATGATACCTCTTGTAGTGTGAAGACCATTTTACCAGAGTCAGGGGATGGTCAGAGTCAGGAGAGGTCATGGGGCTTAAGTACTATTATTAGCTGAGTTTCGGCTTGGTGTTTCATATAGCTCTCAGGGCAGAGATAACATTTATTAACGCTAGTCCTGCCGGAAGGGTCTGACTTGTGCCGAGCAGCTCCACCCGAGATTTATGGTTACATTTCTCACCAAGAGAAGTCGTTCTACATCCGTGGCTTGGCTCCAAACAGCCACTTAACACATTGCAATTGATTTCTCAGGAACAAACTGTGTCCCATGAGGTGTTTAAAGGTAAAAAGGGCTTGTCCTCCTGTCTGTAAGCCAGCTTTGGTTGCTCTTAAGCGTTGTCCCCTTGTCTCCCCTGCCGAGATGTTCATATTGTACTGTAGAAGCTTTTGTCTTTTAAGCTGTATAACCTTCTTATTTCCATAGGGAAGCTGAAAGCAAAGCCCTTACTTCTTCTTTTTTCTCTTTGCACCTTTCTAATGATTTTTCTGTTGATGCGTGAAATGGATCAAAATAACACACAGTGGCACTTTTGTGTAATCAGAAGCCTCATTTTATGGGTTAATATCTCCTGTGGTGAAAGCACTCAGAAGTTAGGAGCTGTTAGTGGAAAGCTATAAAAATGGAATATTTGCTAGACGTCCCATTCTAACAATCCGTGTCAGCAAACGTGTGTGACCTTAGATGTGTCACTTATTGCTATGCATTCTCTTAAGGAACAAGTGCAAGCAAAGAAGAAGATACAGCTGTCCTAATAGCTCATTGACGCTTCAATATCACATAAATGCATTTCATATTCTAGTATGGGGCTTTTGTAGGAAGCTTCATAGACTGCAATCTATGAATCCCCATAGCAAACATATGCTGCATTGGACAGTTCCTAAAATGGACAGAGGTCTCAGCAGAGAGCACTGTGGCCGTGACAGAAAAGAAATTACAAAATAAATAATTTCTTCTGTAGTATACAGCCACTAAAAAGTACTGGAAGGATTAAGAATTTTAATAGAAGTAATTTACAAATCTGTTTAACTTTCTGGCACCAGTTGATTTAAAAATAAATAAATAAAAAGTTTTCCACCAGAGTATCCCTTTAAGTTATATTGATGACTAGTGATGAGCGGAACTATTTAATTTTTTTTTTTTTTTCGTGAAGTTTTCCTTCAGCCACAAGTTTGGATTTGCCTCTACCTTTTAAAGTTTAGCTCATTCTTATTGTCTATTCAAGGCATATAAAAACATATGTAAGACTATATTATTTTTAATAGTAACCATTCAAAGTTTAATATAAGATACAAAAAGAAAATAGCTGTGTAGTTACTGGGCATAGTATATTGTCGCAATAATTTTTCCATTCTTGTCCAATGTTATTAGCACATATAATATACACTGCCAAGTACTGGCCTTCAAGCAATTCGGAAAAGTGACCTAAGTCCTGTGGGATGACAACACAGGACAATGAGGCATGTACATTATGGCCTGCTGAGTTTGTCCTTCTGACTACAGGTTATCGCAGAAACAGTGACACTGAAAAGGCATATGGCCCATTAAGTGTGATCCTTTTACAGCCGAGCAATGTGGCAATGCAGACAACATAGTCATCAAAGGATCGTTCACTCGGCTGTGTCCCTTCTGTTGAGTCACATTGAAATAAACACAAATAATTCTATTTCCTGATGACTCTAAGGAGACAGAGAATGACAAAATACATGACCCATGAAGTTTATTAATGATATTGTACAGAGCCGAGAGGAGCCCGGACACATTTTACTGCCTGGTAGTAGAGCTAGATCTATATAACACATGTCAACTGTTGCTTATTTATTCCCTGTTAGTAATATAGCACTTGCATGACTTTAAGCACTGTACTGAGGGGACACTCATATCCAGCCCTGTTTACAAAGGACTTTATTGCAGATTAGATGTCTTTCATAGTGGTTTAGATGCTTTCCATTAGATCAATGTGACATGACCCATGTGCATACACGCAAAAATGTGATTTGTTCACTCATCAGGTCAAACAGCAACATTTCAACCTCATTTTTAGGTTGAAACGTAATTTCACCCGATGGGTGAATAAATCTCACATTGGCTCCACTGTACCTCTGGATTGTAATTTTTTCTTCTCTTTTTGATGTTGGATTTCTCAAGACCTTGAACTGGGTCTCTGAAAATCCAAGCACCCACTAAGAGGACTACAAGTCTCAGTACTGTGCTGCTTCATCTATTTTTCTTTTTTGGCTGATACAGTGACCCCCCAACCTACGATGGCCCTGACATATGATCAAATCAACAGGCCATCGCATGTCGATGTCAGCATCGACATACGATGCTTTTTTATGTCGGGGCCATCGCATTAAGTGCTATCCGGCAGCGCAAAATTCTTAAGCTGCTGCCGGATAGCAGCTTAATGTTCCCCATGTGGTGCGGTAAGTATTAATTACCCCTCCATGATGCTCTGGGGTGCCCTCCGGGTCCAGCGCTGGTCTTCCGGTGTCTTCTCGGCCCTCTCCGATGACGTCAATACGCTGCTGCGCACGTCATCCAATAGGAATGGCGTACACAGCGGCATAATAACATCGCTACGCAGGCCCAGTAAGGCCTTGCGGAAGACAGCAGAGGACCGGAGAAGACAGCAGAGAACCGGAGAAGACAGCGGAGGACCGGAGAAGACCAGGAGAGCCCAGCGGAGGCCCGGGGTCACCATCGGGAGCGGCTGGGACACCATCGCGAACGGTGGGGACATGTGAGTACAGCTTTCTATACTTTACATTGCACGAATCCCTCAACATACAATGGATTCGACAAATTATGTATTGAGGGACCACTGTATTTGTCTGATCGGAAGACAAATACATGAACAGCAAATGCAAATGGTTTTTAGTTGGTTTTATGAAAAATATTTTGGGGAATATGACCTGATTGTTAATGATAACATCCAAATCTGGGTTTTCCGCAGTTACACAAGAACACTGCATTGTGTTTTTATTGCATTTTTACACCAAAAAAAACAAAAAAAAACTTCTAAATATTGTTTAAAGATTAGCAAGAGCTGCATTTTTCTTCTGTCTCTGTCTCTGATAGGAAATAACCAAGGTCAAGTCCTGGGAAGAAAAGTACAGGAACTCACCCAGGATTTCCACTCAAGGGCTGGTCCTGCAGGACTTGAGCCCCAAATTCCCACACGTTCCTGCAGGACTTGAGCCCCAAATAACTCAATCGATTTGCCAGCAGATTATGGAACCTATGGTAGATGATGGAACCATTGTTACTAAGCAAATGTAGCACTTAAAAATCTTTGTGTGTTAGAAGGTAATGCTTAGGAGCTTAGACTTAGAGTTAGAACTGTGAGGTCCTATTTCCTTTTCGTGTTTCTCTGATAGTAGCTGTTATTCAGCACTACAGCAGTGTGGACAGCTCCTATGTTCACTGACTTGAGCTGAATAAATGTTATGTTATATAGCATCCAAGAATAGAAAAAGCTTCTGTCCTTCTAAAATAAAACTGAGTGAAACCTCAAACTTTTTGTCACATTCACAAAAACATTTCTGAACAATGTTTGGCAGGGAGCATTATTCTTCTGAAGAGGTCACTGCCATTATGGAAGAAATTGGAATCCCTAACTAAACTAGAGGAAAGGCAGGGGTGAACACCTTCAGGATTGTACCAGGCAAGCTCACCTTCACTGTCCATCAATGAACATTAGACGTCCATGCCCCTGTCACCAGTCCTTTATTAGACTCCAATAAGTAGATACTAACTACTAGATGACTGGAACACCGCACTATACCTACAATTTTGGTTCTCAGATCCTTGCACTTGCCTATTTTTTCTGACTCTTCGCTCACTATCTTATGTATCCCGATAAATATTTAAACCTGTCAGTTTCTTTAATGTCCTGGCTAATGTTTGTGTGAGTATGTATAATTTTATTTATATCCAATACAATGATGGTGTATGAATAACCATTTTTATGAACAAAAGATGTACATTGTATCACAATATTCTGTTCCACTGGCCATAATAGGTGCATGTAAACATTCACAGATAAAACATTGGATCCATGGTCTATAATCACACTTCATGCTGTGTTGCCATATGCTTGGAATGGGCCCTTTAATAATTCTGGCTTACAGATACACAGTACATAGTCGGTAGGCCTCTACTTAGTGACCTGACATTGAATTATGGTTATTTTCTGTGATACTGACATGAAACAAAATGGGAGACTGTTGTGTGCATGAAAGATTAAACATCATGTATAGCGCATAGAATTCTAAGCACCTTTAATGACTAAGATGGAATTCAGTTTCCAGTGTTTTTCTATATGTCACAATGGAAAAGGCATTCATTTCTCATAGTTGTGTTAGTACCGCGCTCTTAGCAGGGGGTACAGAATTATTAGAATACTGCTGGCACAGGGGAATGGTGTTGCTTACTGTGCTTTGTTTTGTGGCTGGCTTCACAACAGAACATTCTGAGGTTTGTGCAATGCAGCAGATAGGTTTGTCGACTGTATCCCACCCTTTATCCTTTGAGGCTATTGTACTTTTGCAGGGCCTGTCTCTTGTCATTATAGAAAAAAATGCTGTGTTATATATCTATTAAAAAGTTGCGTGCTGTTTTGTGACTGGTTACAAGCAAAATAAGGGTCATATCTAGGAAATATGCGATTCCTCGGCTTATCTCATTTTATCATTCCATCCTAATTTGTGTTCTAACTCCTCGGAGGCCTGTTCGGTGATTCATCATTTTGCCGTTCATTAGGATCCCTTCCCTACTTTGCCAGCAATTTTAATTTCTCAGCTTTATATGCCGCCTGTAGTAGAATATATATTATCTTGAAAACCCTATTGGTTTCAGGAAAAAAAATTATAGCTAGGCTACATCTTTTGTCATGTACCTGTAAATATTTAAGTGAGCTGACAAGGTTGTTGACCGAGGTTCTTTAACACAGTCTGATGACCCATTTTGACATGTTACACACAAACCAGACTTAAAGCCACATTGATGAAACAAGGTGGTCTTCCATGAGCATCATTCTCGGCTCAGCTGAATGTTTGTGAGTTAATGGGGTTGTCCGATGGAATTTATTGTTTTCTTATTGCCCCCAGACTGCCTAATAAAATAACAAGCACTTTAACTCACCTTCCTTTGCTCCTTCTTCCTATACCCGTAACAGTGTTGCTCAGCCAATTGATTGGTAAGTCAGTTCCCCTGGCTGTAGACACTATGATCTGCAGCTCCATGGAATGCAATGTCACCGGCCACAGATGGGGCGCCTTAATACAGAGGCTACCAAGGCACAGAGAAAATGATTTAAAGTGTTTGTTATTAGGAAGCCTGGGACCAAGGTTATGGACTGGACAAGCATGTCTCCAATCCTTTACCCTATTGAGCATCTGTGGAGCATTCTCAAATGGAAGGTGGGGAAACGCAAGGTCTCTGACATCCACAAGGTCCATGATGTCATCATGGAGGAGTAGAAGAGGATTCCGGTGGCAACCTGTGAAGCTCTGGTGAACTCCATGCCCAAGAGGCTTAAGGCAGTGCTGCAAAATAATGGTGGTCACACAAAAAATTTACACTTTGGGACTAATTTAGATATTTCCACTTAGGAGTGTACTCACTTTTGTTGCCAAGGTTTAGACATTATTGCTGCGTTTAGTTATTTTGAAGGGACCCAACATTAAACACTGTTATTCAGACTGTGCACTCACAACTTTATATTGTAGTAGAGGGTCATCTCTTCAGTGTTGTCACATGAAAAGATAGAATAAAATATTTACAGAAATGTGAGGAGCAGACCCACTTATGGGAGATACTGTATATATAATGTGAGGGGTGAACTCACTTATGGGATATACTGTATATATAATGTGAGGGGTGGACTCACTTATGTGAGATACTGTATATAATGTGAGGGGTGGAGTCACTTATGGGAGATACTGTATATATAATGTGAGGGGTGGAGTCACTTATGGGAGATACTGTATATATAATGTGAGGGGTGAACTCACTTATGGGATATACTGTATATATAATGTGAGGGGTGGACTCACTTATGTGAGATACTATATATATATAATGTGAGGGGTGAACTCACTTATGTGAGATACTGTATATATAATGTGAGGGGTGGACTCACTTATGGGATATACTGTATATATAATGTGAGGGGTGGACTCACTTATGTGAGATACTATATATATATATAATGTGAGGGGTGAACTCACTTATGTGAGATACTGTATATATAATGTGAGGGGTGGACTCACTTATGGGAGATACTGTATATATAATGTGAGGGGTGGACTCACTTATGGGAGATACTGTATATAATGTGAGGGGTGGACTTACTTATGGGAGATACTGTATATATAATGTGACGGTGGACTCACGTATGTGATATACTGTATATAATGTGAGTGGTGGACTCACTTATGGGAGATACTGTATATATATTGTGAGGGGTGGACTCACTTATGGGAGATACTATACATAATGTGAGGGGTGGACTCACTTATGGGAGATACTATATATATAATGTGAGGGGTGGACTAACTTATGTGAGATACTGTATATATAATGTGAGGGGTGGACTCACTTATGGGTGATACTGTATATAATGTGAGGGGTGGACTGACTTATGGTTGATACTGTATATAATGTGAGGGGTGGACTCACTTATGGGTGATACTGTATATATAATGTGAGGGGTGGAATCACTTATGGGAGATACTGTATATAATGTGAGGGGTGGACTCACTTATGGGTGATACTGTATATATAATGTGAGGGGGGGGACTCACTTATGTGAGATACTGTATATATAATGTGAGGGGTGGAATCACTTATGGGAGATACTGTATATATAATGTGAGGGGTGGACTCACTTATGGGATATAGTGTATATATAATGTAAGGGGTGGACTCACTTATGGGAGATACTGTATATATAATGTGAGGGGTGGACTCACTTATGGGAGATACTGTATATAATGTGAGGGGTGGACTCACTTATGGGATATACTGTATATATAATGTGAGGGGTGTACTTACTTATGGGAGATACTGTATATATAATGTGAGGGTGGACTCACGTATGTGATATACTGTATATAATGTGAGTGGTGGACTCACTTATGGGAGATACTGTATATATATTGTGAGGGGTGGACTCACTTATGGGAGATACTATATATAATGTGAGGGGTGGACTCACTTATGTGAGATACTGTATATATATATAATGTGAGGGGTGGACTCACTTATAGGAGATACTGTATATATAATGTGAGGGGTGGACTCACTTATGGGATATACTGTATATAATGTGAGGGGTGGACTCACTTATGGGAGATACTGTATATATAATGTGAGGGTGGACTCACGTATGTGATATACTGTATATAATGTGAGGGGGGGACTCACTTATGGGAGATACTGTATATATATTGTGAGGGGTGGACTCACTTATGGGAGATACTATATATAATGTGAGGGGTGGACTCACTTATGTGAGATACTGTATATATATATAATGTGAGGGGTGGACTCACTTATAGGAGATACTGTATATATAATGTGAGGGGTGGACTCACTTATGGGATATACTGTATATAATGTGAGGGTGGACTTACTTATGGGATATACTGTATATATAATGTCAGGGGTGGACTCACTTATGGGTTAAACTTAATGGACTCTTTTTTCAACCTTATGAACTATGGGGGGGGGGAGATTCATCAATCTATATAGAGTAATTTTAGGTGTATTTTCTTGCGCAAGGATATTTCATGCCTTCTTTTTGTGCGTCTTTTTTGGTGGAACTTTTTCTAAAGATGTCACCGTTCTGGTGTACCGTAGAGCCGTTTTTCCTGTAGACATGAATTTACTAACTGCGTCTTTTCTTTTACGCACAAAAAGAACACAAGTGTCAATTTTTGGCGCAAATATACACCAGCTCCGAGCACATGTACAAGTCCGCCTTTTATTTTTTTCAAGAGCTGAGATGGGCTGGATTCTATTACTGCACATGATTCACAGAGACCTGTGTGCAAGTTTAGTAAATTTTGCGCAGCTAAATGACAAATACAAGCAGCAGAAAGGGGTAAAATAAGCTCTACCATACACTGATGTTGATGAATCCCCCCCATGTCACTATGTATTAGAAGTCCTATGCATTTTTATGTAGTTTACTCTATGTAACTTACTGTATATGTTATGTCTATGCTGTAAATGTTTCAATAGGTGAATAATGATAACTTTTTGGCTTCTACGTTGATTCACACAGGAGTCCTATGAAGACGGGCCCAATAGAGCAGAGGTTCAGATTATTTTGTATTTCCGGGCTCCAACAAGAACCCCTGTAATGGTTCATTCCGCTGCTTTTGAATCAGTCTTAGCACCAGGATGGGCAGTGAAGGGAGAGGATTGAAAAGTCTAATGATCTGCATAGGTTCTCCTATGGCTCCTTAGCAGTTTAGCATTTAAAGGGTTATAATGCACTCAATGCCATCTCCTACTGACACGCAGCGCCCACCGAGTCGATTTACAGGCAGCTTTATCAATGCTGTCGGATCTATCCACAGGCTCCGGCCTTCTTCTCATCTGCAGCAAGCCAGGCCTGCATCCAAGTAGAAGAGGCTGACTGCATACCGAGAACTCTTCTTCCTCCTACCTGCAGTACGGGCCCGGTCGGCCTAATTCTTTATCTTTGTCACACGCAGTTTGCAATCTTTTACCACATTAGTCTGCACTCCCTCCGCACTGAAGAGTCTGGTACTATGGTACTTCATCACATATATACCGCCACTGACACTCTCTCAATTAACCTCTCTGTAAAGCTAATACCGCCTCGCCACTAACAAAGCATTTACCAACAATGCACTGTAATAGATAATGCACTTCATATTTCATAGTTGACATGAAAGGGATATATGGGCAAATGATTATTTATTTTTTATTTTTTTATTCATTTCTTAGCCATATTCACCTTAAAAGGCAATTTCTCAGCACTTATTATGAGGCTTTTATGCACCCAATGTTCTTTTGTTTTGCGTATTGAGTATTGTGTGCATGTAGAAACCATTTGGTTTTGTATTTGCTTAAGCCAGTGTTTTCCAGGCAGTGTGCCTCCAGCTGTTGCATAACTACAACTCCTAGCATGCCCCGGACAGCCGGCATGCTGGAAGTTGTAGTTATGCAACAGCTGGAGGCACACTGCTTGGGAAGCACTGGCTAAGGTGAAGACAAAATAAAATTTTTAGGCCTCTTTAAATGGGTACTCCCATGGAAATTATATATTTTTTTTTTTAATCAACTGGTGCCAGAAAGTTAAACAGATTTGTAAATCACTTCTATTAAAAAAATAAATCTTAATCCTTCCAGTACTTTTTAGGGGCTGTATACTAAAGAAAAATCCAAAAAAGAAATCAATTTTCTCTGATGTCCTGACCACAGTGCTCTCTGCTGACCTCTGCTGTCCGTTTTAGGAACAGTCCAGAGCAGCATATGTTTGCTATGGGGATTTTCTCCTGCTCTGAACCGTTCCTAAAATGGACAGCAGAGTTCAGCAGAGAGCACTGTGGTCATGACATCAGAGGAAATGCATCCTTTTTGGATTTCTCTTTAATATACAGCCCCTAAAAAGCACTGGATTAATTAAGATTGTTTAATAGAAGTGATTTACAAATCTGTCTAACTTTCTGGCACCAGCTGATTAAAAAAAAAAAAAAAATTTCCACGGGAGTACCCCTTTAAAGAAGGTCACCGCAACTTTATGTTAAATAACAAATACAGTTTTTATTCGGTAGCCACAAAATGGCAACAGAAATAAGATTCTCAAGTGGCAAAAGTCCACAGAAAGATAGTAGTTGTTTTATTAAAATGAGACCAGCTTCCCACACGTAACATAGTAACATAGTTTGTAAGGTTGAAAAAAGACAAGAGTCCATCGAGTTCAACCTAAAACTGTAACATAACGACATTTTTGCAATATTATGACCTCAAATCCTTGCCCGACCGTGTGTCCAATGACTTATACCAACAGCACCATAGATCCATATGATGCTATGAGTTCGGGTCTGTCAATGTGCCTGCATTATGCTTGTTTGAAATAGATTTGAGGCACATTCTAGACTGTAGTATGGTTAGACTGTACAACTAGTTGTTTTCAAGCAGATCTTAAAGGAGTAGTCCGGGGAACTGAACTTATCAGACACCTATCTCCTATCCACAGGATAAGTGTATGATCGGGATCTCTTGTATGGGGCACTGTCTACTTACCCGTCCTTGGTACACTCCTGCCCCCACCTTCCTGGACGAGTGTAAATGACCACCCATTCAGCCAATCACCGGTTAGGGCAGGACATTACTTGCGACCGGTGATTGGCTAAATGGGTCATAACTTGCATACATTCAGGAAGGTGAGGGCCGTATCATGCCGAGGACGGGTAAGTAGACAGTGCCCCATACAGAAGATCACAATCACACACTTATGCTCTATCCTTTCACACAACAGGGGATAAGTGTCTGATTGCAGAGCGGGCCGACTGCTGGGACCCCCCACAATCAGACACTTATCCCCTATGGTGTGAATAGAGTATGTGCCTGATAAGTTGAGTTTCCTGGACTACCCTTTCAAGGCTTTCATACACGGTAGTGATAAATCATCTGAACATAACATTTCCCGACTGTATTCTGAAGGTGTTTGGCGAAAACTAAATTTGTCAGCGCACGTCCTTTTAGACAGCAATATACATGCTGATTCCACTGAAAAAAATATACAAAATTATTATTTAATTCATCATATGTATAAAAAAATGTAGATGAAGCACTTGCCGCAGCCGGAGTTGCAACAGCAAAATGTAGATTTATTCCAGTGCTTTGATACATATAGCAGGACGGACAGACACACAGGGAGCAATGGATGGAACAGGTAGGGTGGGGTCGGAACGAAGGGATGGGTGTGAGTGTGGGCCAGAGGAAGCGCCTCAGTGCGTGAAAACGGTTGCTGCCCCTTCATTCAGCCCCCGCCTCACCTGTTTCATCCATTGGTCATCTTTTTCATCATTTTTCTACATATGATGAATGTGCTGCATTTCTGGACTTTCTGTGATAAACGCACAACCGTTAAACACAACAACCACAGCCCGGACAGACAAATTTACTAGCTGTGTTTTATTTCTCACATCCATGCTCTCATATACCAATTTACATTACTGGTGCCAGACTTCTACTGCTCTTGTGTGAAAATGGTTATTTCTGTGGTGGACTTTAAGCTGCGGAAGCTAACCCCTAAAAAATTCTGCAGTGTGCATTGTGCAGCGCAATCCTATTAACATTAATGAGATTCTGCTGCACAGTTATTCCCGAGTATAATTTCTGCACATGCTGCTTGTGCCAATACACAACCTTGGAGTGCTTTTCACACTTTGCCTTTTTGAAAAGAGCAGTCAAAATATTTGTTTTAATAGCCAGTGCATGGGCCTGTACAATTAGTGGCAGGCATTTTTTCCATGGATTAACATACTGTTTTTAGCCCTAAGTTTTCTACACGGCTTGCGCAATTTGAAGGAAACAATGTTATTTTTGCCAGATGGTGATTTATCGACCCCTCATTTTGAACAGTTACATGTACAGTATGTGTACCCTCAGGGTTGTATTTCCCTTTTCCAAGTTTAGAATGTAGGTGTTCAAATCTAAGGTTAGGATTTTCTGTACTCTTAACCCAGATCCTTAAAGGGATATTCCAGCTTTATACATATTATGTCCTACCCAAATAATAGTTGATAAAATGTATGATTGCAGGAGTCCCACCGCTGGGGACCCCCGCAATCTTGGTGCAGCCCCTGGCATTCTGTGTTGGGAGCTACCTCCGAGATGGGGATTTGATGTCACGGCCATGCCCCCTAGTGATGTCATGCCATGCCCCCTCCATTCATGTCTATGAGAGGGGGCGTGACAGCAGGGGGCTGCACCGAGATTGTGGGGGTCCCTGTAATCATATATCTGTAATCATACATCTTATTCTTTGGATAGGGGATAAGATGTAAAAAGCCGTAATACCCCTTTAATACTCTCATTATTTTTCCTTTCTAGTGGCAAATCATCTTTAAAGAAATTTCTCAGAAAATTATTTTCATGTATATTGTCTCAATAGGGATTCTATATTAAAAAAAGGGGTCCTTCCCTCAGAATTCTTATTTATTGGCTATAGAGGAGGGCACATCCCAAAAGCACCTCCTCATCCGGAACACCTGGCCTGCCCTGCATTACATAGACAACTTACTGATTTAAAAGTGGATTCTGTCATTCCGAATCTCTCCTGTGGTGGCACTGTAAAAAATAGAGTTACAGATTATAACTAATAACTAGATTCCTTTAACCCCAAATGTTATGCATTTCAGGATGTAAGGTATTTCTCAGATTTTTATGTTGTAATGAAATGTTAGTTGAATTATGGAAACATCGGTACATTAAAACTACTGTTACTACAGGTGAAGACGCAGTTACCGTATCATGAAATTCATGTTTGGACCACTTGGTCTCCATCAGACTAGCGCTAGTTTAAAGCTTTTGCACTTGCTTTTTCACAGCTGAGCCAATTATTTGAACAAATATACTGTGCAGGCTGCTGTGGTGGGTCAGGGAACAGCCCCTCGCCCGCCCGATGGAAGAGGTTTTATTTATTCACTGAATTATAAGGCAGACAAGTCAAAGCCCTAGTATTATTCAGCTGAGTTTATTGACTATCCTTATGTGTCTGGTTAACCAGCTTCTAGGCGGCTGGGATATGATAAATAGGCATTCTATTCAGTCACTTAGCTTTCCTGGAGGTGAAGTATGTCTGCCATGATTTATCTTCTCACTCTTTCCCCCACTGCTCCCATAGCCCCTGTTGCAGTATTTTATTTCTTCTTTCATTTTCCCATCTTTGTAATTGCTAGAAAAATACTTTTGATAGTATAAGCAATAAAAGAGTAGAGGACTTAGAACATCATTTGCTTTCTATAGAGCAGTGTTTGTCCAACCAGTTTGCCCCCAGCTGTTGCAAAACTACAATTCCCAGCATGCCCAGACAGTTGAGGGTCGTAGCCAAATGCTGGAAGTTGTGGTAATGCTACGACTGGAAGTAAAATGGTTGGAAAACTCTGCTCTAGAGATTTTGGAAACCAACATATTATTAGACATTGAAAGCTAACTGTTGAGACGGACATGCTATTTTTATTGTGCATTAAGTATTGTTGGATAGCTGTGTGGACATAGCAGCAAACTGTGCTGGTGGTGCTTGCCAAACTTATAAAATCCTCTTTAAATTTTTTTAACTAAGTGTCAAGCAGATTCCCTTTGAGGTTGACCGGTCCATAGACCATAATCCACCTATAGCAAACAATGTTTTTTTTTTATATGTATGACTTTATATGTATGGGGAACACAGCCCAAACACTCCAATGGATTGAAGGTCCTTATTAGAAAAACAAAAATTGGCAAAGGAAACAATTTAACAATACATTTAACATAACAGACTGTTGGACATTAAAGTGTACCTATCAAGGTATAAGTTTTACTCACTACCTAATCCTGATTATGTACGCTTAATTATTATGTGTCTTGCACCTATATATCTCTTGCAAACACCTTCTTTCTTTGGCTTACTTGCTTTATCATTCAGTACTTTAAAGGGGGCATGACTAAGCTTACTCCTTGAGTGCTGGGTCTCTTCATTCAATCACTACAGGCTGCTCTGTAACCCCTTCCTCTCTGTTTTCATGCTGCAGTCTGATAGGACAGTAGTGAGCACAGATGGGTCCTAGTCCCAGTCTATGCTTCAGCTTGAACAAAGATGATGCTGCGGCCGGACATGATTATGTTCTGGATGGTATGGGGGCCCCTAGCGGTCTCTTTTATAAGCCATGACTTCTATAAAAAGGAGATAACATTTTCTTATGGAGTATATTAGAAAGGTTAATGTTTTGCCAAGATATACAACATATAAAAAGTTTTTCTATCTGACAGTGCCCATTTAAAACAACACAGAGTAAAAAAGTAGTCTGTTACTATAAGGAAATCTTTAAGATATCTTTTATTTAAAATCTATCTATTAAAAAACAATAAAACCTGTACTTTAAATCTGCATCTTTACATATAATGGAAACATGATAAGGAATGCCTTATATGCAACATTACTGCTATCTTTCCCCATATATCTTATTTTGCTGGTATAAATTAAAATATTTCTAATACAGTAGATAATAATAGAAGCTTCTTGTGCTTGCTTTCAATATTAAGCTTGGAAAAGGATGTGGTTCTATGGAAAAGGTGTCTGCATGCGCAAGTTCTCAACATAACCCTTATAAATAAGGAATGCAAGCTACTGTCTGAAGTGTCCTTTATAAACCTGTCAATTGTATAATTGTTATCATTATTAATAAACCAATAGAGATTGTGTGAAATCAATAGGAAATGTGTATGGATCACAGGAAGCACTTAGCATTGCAATAAAAAAGGAGAATGAATGGTTATATGCTACAAACACAAGTGGGCAGCTGCCAAGAGAAAGAGGTGCAACATGTTAAAAGATCAACGATAAAAAAAAGTGATAACTAATTTATTATCGAAATATATAAGCAGAAAGAGGAGTTGGCACAACCTCTGTCTTGTATACTCTTATTGCGGCTTCCAGGATGCAGTGAAAGATTTTAGCATAGCATTTCTGGTGGTGCTCATCCTGATAGGTACAGTTCCTCATGAATAGCAATGAAAAGATGAAGGAGGCACTCACCCATAAAGTGCAGGATTTCTTTTATTCTTTGTGTAGTAATAAAACGCAGCCTGACCGGACTTGGACGCCACCAACAGACTAGGTAATAACAGACTGTTTCACACTGCTCTAGTGCTTCATCAGATTACAAGTTCTCACCTGTGCATCAGCAGTGTAAACATCTCCTAACTCTATGACGCAGGTGAGGAGGTGTGTACAATTTGCGCTAACAGCTTAGAAAAATACAAAAATGTAAAAATACAATTAAAAAACATGTACTTAATCTGTTTCTTAATCTGTACTTAAACAATGTTAAAGAAACATACTTAGGTCTAATCTATCATTTAAGCCCAAGTTTCCCAGAGCCTGTGTCTCACTCTCAAGTATCCATCTGGCCTTGTCTATTCCATCCTTGCAAGATATTCTTTCAATTCCGCAAAATTTTAGACATTGATGATCACTGTTGTGGTGTTCTTGAATATGAGCTATAAATCTTGGAGCTTCTTTCCTGTCTTTATGGAATGTACGTGTTCTCTAAATCGGGTGTGTAAGGCTCTCATCGTACAACTATCATAAAATCTGTTACAAGGGAAAAGATGACATAGACAAGGAAGTTAGTTCGGCAACAGAGACAATCTTTTATATTAATGTTGATCCCACCCAGGGATACACATTTGCTGGTATGTATGAACAGACACCAACACTAAGAGCCGCACCTGTAGTTCTCTTTCAGTGTGGTAGTGGTAAGCCAGTTGGTACTGTTTTTTTGGAAAAACTTACTATGTGAAAGAATATCTCCTAGATTTTTACTTTTTTTTAAATAGGTTAGAGGTCTGTTCATACTGATGTGGGTCAAGTCAGGGTCGTTTTGGATGATGTACCAATGTTGTGTGATGACACTTGTTATTTTTTCAGTCATAGGACTGAAATAAAAAATTAAAGAGAATCGTTATCTATTCTTTTTATTTTTAGTACTGGGATAATATTTTCTGGGGAGTAACGACACATTAACTTGTGATTGGACTTTTGCGAGACCTTGGTTCAATACTTCAGGGGGAAATCCCCTGCTGTGGAACCTATTATAAAGATCTCTGGTTTTCCTACTAAAATCGGAATCGTTGTCGTTAATCCATTTAAGCCATAGGAATTGGCTATAGGGAATGGAGGATTTAGTGTGAACTGGGTGAAAGCTGTTGAAATATAGCAAAGCGTTACCGGCTGCTTTCCTGGAATTTATTACACATGTCAATCATACTAATAACATGAACCTAAAATTCACATCCAACATTAGCCCCACACAACTCGAGTTTCTTGATGTACAAATCACAAATAATGATGGACACGTCAGTAATCATGGTATCGAAAACCAACAGCCGGTAAGGCTTTACTTCATTTCAACAGCTATCACCCAGTTCGCACTGAATTCTCCGTTCCCTATAGCCAATTCCTATAGCTTAAATAGGTTAATGACAACGATTCCGATTTTAGAAGGCAAGCCAGAGATCTTTATAATAGGTTCAGCAGCAGGGGATATCCCCCTGAATTATTGAACCAAGCTCTCACAAAAGCCCAATCACAAGATTGTGTGTTGTTACTCTGAAGAAAATATTATCCCAATACTGGAAAAAAAGAGAAAAGAGAACGATTCTCTTTCACTTTTTGTTTCAGTCCTATGGCTGAAAAAATAAAAAGCGTCATCACAAAAAACATGGTATATCATCCAAAACGACCCTGACTTGATCAATATCAGTATGAACAGACCTCTAATCTCTTTAAAAAAATAAAATAATCTAGGAGATATTGTTTCACATAGTAAATTTCCCCCCAAAAAAACAGTACCAACTGGCTTACCACTACCGCTTGGGGACCAGGAACTACTGGTGCGGCTCTTGTTCTTGGTGTCCGTTCATGCATACCAGCAAATATGTATCCCTGGGTGGGATCAATCTATAAAAGATTGTATCTGCTGCCGTACTAACTTCCTTGTCTGTGCCATCTTTTCGCTTGTAACAGATTTTATATTGGTTGTACGATTAGAGCTTTACACACTTGATTTAGAGAACAAGGACATTCCATAAAGACAGGAAAAGGAGCTCCAAGATTTATAGCTCATACTCAAGAACAACACAATAGTGATCATCGATGTCTAAAATGTAGCAATTTTGTGACATTGAAAGAATATTTTGCAAGGATCGCATAGACAAAAGGAAGTTATTACTCCAATACGAGGCAAGATGGATACTTGAGGCACAGGCTCTGGGAATCTTGGCCTTAAATTATAGATTAGACCTAAGTATGTTTATTTAACATTGTTACAAGAAAAACAGATTAAGTGCATGTTTTTTAATTGTATTTTTACATTTTTGTATTTTTCTAAGCTGTTTGAGTGAATTGTACACGCCTCCTCACCTGCGTCATGGAGTTAGGAGGTGTTTACACTGCTGATGCACAGGTGAGAACTCGTAATCTGATGAAGCACTAGAGCAGTGTGAAACAGTCTGTTATTACCTAGTCTGATGCTGGCGTCCAAGTCCGGTCAGGCTGCGTTTTATTACTACACGAAGAATAAAAGAAATCCTGCACTTTATGGGTGAGTGCCTCCTTCATCTTTTAATTGCTAATTTATTATCGTCGGCATAAACTTGCCAAATATAGTCACCTCCAGAAAGTTCTAATGAGGACAGATTTAAAGGCCACTAAATAAATACCGTAAATGCAGCTGAAATCAAAGAGAAAAATTCCTATTTCCATCAAATCATAGGGAACTGTAATAGCCGGCTATGCAGAATACAAAGGAATTGTCGCTACTATGTCCTTCACCTACATGGCCTTATTATGGATAAATGTGATACAGATCTCTAAAAGTGCTCTGTGCTTCCTAGCATGCTGTATTAGAATTATTATTCTCATATGGCAGATGTACAGTCTACAGGTTTATAGTACTAACCCACATGAATCTTGCTGTATTATAGGGTCCATATAAGCAAGGTAGCCCTCTATATACCATGTACAATATTAATGTCTTCCTATGTTAAAGAGGGCACTCCTCAGATGCCAGGGTTTGTTAGAGTGTCAACTCTGTACCCGGGTATTGTTTAGGCCTTAAAGTTGTTGTTGTGTGATCATTGTGAGAACACGGTGGTGATGGATGACAGGATTCTTGCTGTAATGGCGTGGATCAGAGAAACATCTGATCCTGACCATTAAATCTTTAAGATTCTCTGGTCAATAGCAGAGAGGATTTATTAATAATCCTAAAATGTTTCTGAATAATATGACAGTTCCTCTCGTAAAAAATAAGCCCTCATACAGTTACATTGGCAAAACAGTTAAAAAAGATTTAAAAACTATGGTGCTCAAAAGATTGTAACATAAAAAGAAAGCATTTTTTAGTTTTTTTTTATTAAGATATAGTAATAAAGCATTAAAAGCTAAACATATTTGTTATTGTTGAATTTTTAGAGACCCATAGACAACACATTTTACACTCAAGTAAAAAATGTGCACTCCACATACATTAAACTATGTGAGTGTAGAAGCAAAAAAAAACAATGGCAGAATTTGTTTGCCATCTTTTCTTTAGAAATATGATTAACTTATTTATAGCCTCAAATGGTTCTATTATAAGTACAACCCTTCCACCCCCTCTACCCCCCCAAAAAAAATATATATATAAATAATAAAAGTCAATTTTAAAAATAAATAAATAAAACAGAAAAATAAAGAAAGTAGGCCATTTATTTCAGATATTCTTCAGTATTTAAGGGGTAAAATGACTAAAAGTAGTGTAAAACATGTTTTAGCCTTTACACTGGGACATAGAGCAGAGATAGCTTGTAATAACAATGCCATCGATGGAGTAGCCGCTAGCTCTGTGTCTATCTACATGAAACCCAGAGCTCACCAGCTACAACAACAACTCAGATATCTAAGATTATCTACAAAATGACTGAAAACTCAGTGTTACCTTAGCTAGTGATTCAATCTCACAGTTACTCCGTCTGTTCTTTGGTGTTTGGATGTTTATTGTTGTTGGTTCGGACCCACAGTTAATTTATATTGACTTACTTTTCTATAAGATATGGAGTAGGGTGATAGAAGGCTAGACCACATATCTGCCACCACATATCAGCTTGTCAGATGGGATAAATTGAGTCGTCACATGTAGGTGCCTTTCACATAGGCGAGCACCAATCTAGTATATGGAGCTTGTAAAAAAGTTACTACAGTAAGTGTACATCTGCAGGAGCGATCAATGGATAGTTTGTGTGGCCCTTCATTTACATAATCATCGGCTGCACTGTTCTTGTTTACACAGGGTGATATGAGGCTTACTGAAGATGGTAGTTGTACCTAGAGAAAACCAGCGATGAACATTTGTCATTCATTAGCTAATAGCCGGGCTTTTTATATGGTGCAATAATTGACCCATTTGGAAGATAATCGTCTTGTGTGAAAAACCCTTTAAACCCTTTACATTACTGTCAGTGGAATCTGGCAAGAAATATCATATGTGCATGACTAAACAAAAGATGGCTAGACTCATTAAATAGTTATCTGATGACCACTCCTTCCAGCAACAGGTTGTCTTTGATACATCATGGAATAAACCGTTCACTGTGATTGCAAGTCAGTTGTGTGCTGCATCTATTTTCTTTATTTTGATGGGGAACTGGAAGACCAAGGTTTCAGATATGCATGCACCCTACCATACCCTTATCTTTCTACTGGATGTGCTGTTCCTATTAGGACTATCTATCTCATATCTCTCTATCTCATATCTATCTATTTAGCTATCTATATTTTCTATCCATCTATCTATCCATCTATCTGTCTCATATCTATCAAAAAAAAACTTAAGGTTGGGGATCACATGAAGTATTTTGGTTAATATTTGGTCCCTTTTTTGGAGCTAAGTTTTTGGTCAGTATTATATACTGTGTGGTCCAGGATGTAGAATAAGGGAAACATGTTTTATTATAGTTTATTATGTGTAGGTTCCATTCCTGGTTTTGACTATAAAATACTGATCAAAGTTAATGCCAAATGAGGACCAAATGCTCATTAAAAAAATGTGAACATGTGAAGCCAGCATGAAGATGAGTCTCATTGTGTTTTTTACTAAAAGACTATGAAAGAGATCCTGTGCCGAGAATCAAGTTAACAAGAATAACAACAATGAGCGCATAGTGTTGAAGGATCGGTAGGGTATACAACTGTTTGGGATAGGTAGTTGTGTTAGCTCACACATGCTATCTTTGGTTAGTGATCATAATGTATTAGCTTACTCCAAATGCACGTGGAAGGTGGTAATACATTTACTAATTCAGCACTTTGGCCTCTATGTAAATACAACAGCCCTTTACTCTTGTGGCTTTTATGTGGATACACAAAAGGAAATGCAGGAGAGATGTGCTCTGCTTGCCACATATTTACATTAACCTGCATAAAAATTAATGATCATCACAGATATTAATCTTCACATATATTAATGGGCCCATTCTAATCATAATTCTCCTAAACATGCTTTAGGGTAAGTAATCACAATAAAAAAATTAAATAAAAAAATTAATCATTAGTCTTAAAAACAAAAGCACGACAAATTGTCATATCTCATCCTAATCATCCTAAAATTAGCTTAAATGAATTCCAGACCTGATATTCTACCTCTTTTAGTCTACCTTATACCTCGGCGCCCTTTTAGGAAGACTCCGTGACGCTTCAGACTTTCAAGTTCTCTATAATCATAGAAAATAATTACTATTCCATTTTTTCTTTACGAAACAAACACTCCATCCCTCTTATTATTTTGCAAAGATGAAAGCAATTTTGTAAAGATTTGGATAGAACCAGTATTTGGTTGTGTGGTCGGTATAAAGAGTCATTCCGCAGAATTAATTTATGCTAAATGACTTTCATCACTAGAGACCCATTTTAACAAGATGTGGAAGTCGGAGTCATCAAATGAAAGAAAAAAAATCTTGAGGAAAAATAATTGCTCATCAGCATTGGGCTGGCAGGACAGTGTCTGTTCTAAGCGCGGGGCTCGGTGTAATTAACACAGTGACGTGCCCCCGTGTTTTGTAATTAATAGCATGTTAACCGAGTCCTTGCCATCTACATCTGGGATGTCTCAGTGCTTTAGCTTTTGTTTAGAGTAAGCTATATGGAACAGTGTAGCCTTTCTGTGAGAATAGTATATCCACCTAGGAACATCAATGGTAGTCTTTTTAAAACCTTTGTTTAACCATATGTCTATAATCTCCTACTTTTAAATGCTTTTTAATGTCTTACATTAAATTTGTAGCCATTTAAGAATCTTGTAGAGATTTATCCATTTTAGATGTTTTTAACGAGGATGCAGCCTACATTGAAAAGGAGGACTTTTGCCACTGTAAATCTCAAATGCAGGGTTTCCTCAAATTCAAGTAGTAACAGAAGACATAGAAGCATTTTCATGGCTTTGTAGGTGTAACATATATAAATAAACCACCCATCAAGTTCAACATTCAAATAGACAGACTGCCTTTTTGAAACAAAATAAAAGCAGTCTGTCTGCCCAGACATTGTATTTAAAAGCGGTTTAAATGAAGCTGTTGAACTTTCTTCTAAACCTCTGCTTATGCCGTGATTCATTATTTTCTATGTTCATTGGGACAGAATTGGCAGCCCAGTTGACTATGTACGGAGTAGAGGGCTCTATCTGAAAGATAGAAAGCTAGTTGGAAATGGCCCAACAAAAAACTAGAGGATTTTCCAGTGGGCCCAACCTGTAGCACAATAATAAACTTCTAATATGGAGCTCTATAGGTCTAGTAAAAACAACCTCATGTGGGGCTGACTTCTAAACTAATGACTAGAAATTCTCCATAAGCTCTACTTAAGCAATAGTTAATTTAAAGTGGCCTTATAAGAAGTAAGGCAGGCCCACAAAATCACTTCCTCAGGTGGGTCCAAGGAGTTTTAATGAGAGCGGGAAGAGTTACCAGAAAAGTGGTAAACTAACTTTTCACATTAGAAAGCGGTCATCTGAATGCAACCTATCTCTCCCTATCCCCCAAACACAGGGATGCTTGGCTTAAGCTATTCTTCATATAAGATAAGATCAGGGGCTATTGATAGTATTCAGAATATTGGGCAGGCTAGATGGGCCAAATGGATCTTATCTAACAACACATTCTGTGTTTCTATACAGACCCAGGACTAGTTCATAGTTGCTACAATTTCCATTTCCAGTTATAAAACAGCGGAAGAGCACAAGCTGAATATTTATGAGCACACATAAAGTTTTATTATTTTGGCGGAGAAGATCATACATTACTGCACTAAGCTCATTACTGCAATGTACAATGCATATGGTTAACACATTCGATAAATATGACAGAAAAATTAATAGGAACATAATCAGTAATATGCTTAATTGTTGTTACAACATCTTCTGGCCTTGAAATGTGCTACCATGATATCTGTATTCATATCTGAAAGGCCTAATTCCATAATTTTAATAGGAATTTTACCTTTTCCTGTGGTTCATCAAAAACTTCAACTTTTCATGTCGCTCAACTAATGGATCCAGCCACATGTTGTGGATACACTATGTGGCCATTGTTGTTATTGATTACTTTAACCTAAAAAAGACACAAAAGTGGTGACAAAATGTAGGCGTCTCAAAGATTATGAATACCTACCATGGGAAACGTTGTTATAAATAGAGTTTTTCTTAAATAAATAAATATTATAAATTCTATTGGGTTTTGTAAGACGAGTGTAACCAACGGCACCAGAACAACTATACAGAAAAAGAGTTAATGCAATACATGTAAAAAGTCATGGGAACATGAAGTAGATTCAATTACACAAAACCTCTTCAGTCTTGACACAGGACACTTGCTGCCTACATGGAAATAAATGAGCAGGAGCAATATGACTTCCATTACATGTAAGGGCCAGATCTGCTTTCATCTTCAAATCTACAAAGTCACAATGGCGAAGCGTATGAATTAAACAGGAGCTCCTGTCATTATTTGCTATGCCAGATATTTCATATACCGTATGGCTTTCTTCCAAATGCTAGATCAAAGATGTCTCACAACAAGAGTTATATTTACCAAAGAGGCTTAAGGAGGCATACTCCATGTCCAGCCTTATTAAATAGAATTTTCATCTAAGAGGAGCTCTTGAAAGCCAAAACTGTTAGTGAAGTATAAAAACAGTGCATGCAAAATCAAAGGTATTAGCCATAGAAACGAATTAGATCTTACAGGGATTCGCTTCAAGAGATAGGGCTGGAGCTAAAGGAAAGCAAAGTGGGGAGCTGTCTAGGATGCCGGTGAGTGGTACAATTATAGAGCAGCACAATTCATGGATTATACATATAAAACAATGGATTGCCTTTACATTTCCTTGTACAAGTAATTTAGATAGATAGATAGTAAGCAAATAGTAACAGCACTCCCAGATAGTTAAAAAAAAAAAAAAAAAAAAAGAGACTTGGTTTTTATTTACACAAACGTGAAGGCAACGTTTCAGCTAGCTTACCCAAACATTGTCATGCTAGCCGAAAAATCGCCTTCACATTTGTGTGAATAAAGACCAAGTCTTTTTTCAACTATTTGGGAGTGCTGTTGCCATTTGCTTGCTGTGTACCTTGACCAGGACTTTAATGCTACTTGCACTCAGATAGCTTTAGCTTTATGGAGTGCTGCTTTCCTTCCATTTCTAGATAGATAGATAGGTAGATAGATTGATAAAAAACAGAGAGAAAAGCAGCACAGCCAGGTGATGGGTAATGCTTGCACGTACTATAGACTTTGGCCAAAGGTCCTCCAAAAAGTAGCTGTCTTTTACACTGAACTGATGGAATAAGGAGTCACTTTTTTCCCCTTATCATTCGTGTCCAGTGGGATTCAACAAGTTATGAGACAGATAGATAGATAGATAGATAGATATGAGATAGATACTGTAGATAGATAGATAGATAGATAGATAAATAGATAGATAGATGGACAAAGTCTACAAATCACCAGCCAGGTCGAGGGTCATTTAAAAAACTGGAAATATTTATTGTCCCCATCTTCAAATGCAATGTTTTGGCAGGAGTAGCCTTTATTAAGCAGTACACATCTAATACAGGTGCATGCTGCTGAGGCTAAACAAACACCAGCGAGAGAATTAAAGCAGCACACTGCTAGCACAAAGAAATATATGAAATATGATATGCTATATTACAATAGTGAAAAATTTAGGTTTTTAGCTTAAAATTTGGCCAAAATAACATGTATCATCTCACCACAATAAGGTGACCCTACACTATGAATATGCCTCTGAACATTCAGGTACCAGGCTTGCAAGGTCTGAGAGATCCAGCACCTTATAAAATGTACGTCGGGTCCATGCAATTGTTGTGTATCAACTTCTACCTTCCCTTGTATTGTACATATGGGGAGAGTGACTACCTCCATGTTGGCTCGTGCACCCCACCCATTTTACAAGGTGCTAGATTTCTCCGACCTTGCAAGCCTGGTAACTGAATGCTCAGAGGCATATTCATAGAGTAGGGTCTGTCCCAATTGTGGTGGGATGGAACATGCTATTTGGCCAAACGGTAAGCTAAGAACCTAAATTTTTCACTATAGTAATGTAGCATCATATTTCATATATTTCTTTGTGCTTAGATAGATTGATACTGTAGATAGATAGATACGAGGTAGATAGATAGTTATAAGATAGCTAGATAGACTTCACAAGAGAGCAGCACAACCACTATAATTGTCTGGGTGCAGGCTGTTGGAGCCTGGGTTAGAGGCCCCCCAGTATACAAAGATGCAGATGTCCACCATTAACCCCTCAGATGCCTTGATCAATACAGATCATGGCATCTGCAGCATTGCGGACACTAAAATGGATGATCGGATCGCCCGCAGCGCTGCCGCAGCGATCCGATCATCCAGCATGGCAGCTGGAGGTCCCCTCATCTGCCTCCGCTGCCTTCCATGGGTCTCCTGCTCTGGTCAGCGATCGAGCAGACAGAGCAGAAGATGACCGATAATACTGATTAGTGTTATGTCCTAGGCATAGCACTGAACAGTATTAGCAATCAAATGATTGCTATAAATAGTCCCCTATGGGGACGATTAAAGTATAAATATAAAAGTAAAAAAAGGGGAAAAAAAGGCTAAAAAAAATTTGAAAAACCCCCTCCCCAATAAAAATGTAAATTGTCCAATTTTCCCTGTTTCACCTCCAAAAAGTATAAAAAAAATATTTTATATACATATTTGGCATAACCGTGTGCATAAATATCCCAACTATTAAAATAAAATGTTAATGATACCGTATGGTGAACGGCGTGAACGTAAAAAAAGTCAAAATAGCTTCTTTTTTATAACATTTTATTACAAAAAATATTTATAAAAATGTATTAAAAGTTTTATATAAGGAAATATGGTATCAATAAAAAGTACAAATAACAGCGCAAAAAATGAGCCCTCATACCTCCGCTTATAACAATGAAAAAGTTATAGGTCTTCAAAATAGGGGGATTTTAAACATACTAATTTGGTTAAACAGTTTGCAATTTTTTTAAGAGCAACAGTAATAGAAAAGTATGTTATCATGGGTATCATTTTAAACATTTTGACCCAAAGAATAAAGAGCATATGTCATTTTTACCTTAAATTGTACAGCGTGAAAACAAAATCTTCCAAAATTAGCAAAATTGCGGTTTTCTCCCCACAAATAGTATTTTTTTGGTTGCACCATACATCTTATGGTAAAGTGAGTGGTGGTATTACAACGGACAACTGGTCGCGCAAAAAACAAGCCCTCGTGCTAGTCTGTGGATGAAAATGTAAAAGAGTTATGATTTTTTGAAGGCGAGGAGGAAAAAACTAAAACGTAAAAATAAAAATGTCCCAAATGGGCTGAGTTTTTAAGGGGTTAAAGGGCTTTTTCACATAAAAATGTCATACAATTTATCAGCATCAAGTTATAGAGTAGAAAGAGCTGAGCAGATTGACATGCAGTTTTGTGGGAAAACATTAAGCATAACTTGCATTTGTTGATCTAAATCTCTGCACATTTTGGGCTTAGGAGTCCAGTGGGCGGTCCTACTTAACAATTGATATCCTTCCTTGCATGTGTTTACAAACAAAGATAAGTGTCAATCACTGATCAGGAACACTCATGTGACTGCTAGAACAAGAATGTGCAGGGATTTAAATCCATAAATTAAATGTTATTTGGAATCTTTTCCTACAAACCTATATATCCATCTGTTCAGCTCCTCCTGCTCTATAACAGACACCTTGCAGATTGGACTCTATTTTTAATGTGACAAGTTCCCTTTAAAGAAAATGGTGGTTACAGCTCTATTGAAAATGAGTTTGTGAAATAATCTACCGTACTTTAATTGTCTTAGTTATTATAATTTTAAGTGGATTTAAAAAATGCAGATAAAAAGTAGGAAAATGATGAGTACATTGCAATGAAGAAAAAAAGTCATCACCGTGACATCTAATTTGGAATCCATAACTATGAACTGAGAGCCGTGGAGAATCACGCTTTCTATTCAGTAATATATCAGACATCAGATTCCAGTAATTTCCTATTTTGTGTATGAACCAAAAATGTTGGCACTTAATTTTCTAATTTTTCATTTTGCAGCATCAATGCCAAATGCATCTGATTGAATGTTCACCAAAAATAATCCCTTCCTGCATAAATAAATCAAGTTAAAAAATCAAGACCCTTTATCTAAGTATAATGGTTATAGGGAGAGAGTTCTACAGTGTGAGGATTTTCCTGGTGCTAAACAGCTCGAGGGAGAGATTTGCAAAATGAGAGAAGAAAAAAGAGAACTTTTATCAAGTGAATTTAAATTACAAAACAGAAAAGCGCCATGCAAGATTCCAAAGCCTTAAATGCAATCTGTCTATTTAATTGCATGCTTTCGCTTAATTAGCATAACCGCTAAGCCTGGAAATATAATGACTCATCAAAACAACAACAAAAAGAAGAATCTAGAATAAGACCCAAGACTTATCCAAGACTCTTTACCCACCAGAAACCAATAATCTACATGTCATTTACATGCACAAGGGCAGTCACTTCATGTCTATATCTAATAGCATCACGGCATGCACATCAGTGATGTAGCAGAGCCATATCTGAAAGGAATTGCGGAAATTGTTTATGAAACACCCCATGGAGATAAGATGGTTATATAGTATCACACTTCAGAAACATTAAAGAGTACCCGTCACCAAACTAAGCATTTAATATATTGTTCCTTATGGAATTATTAGACACTTTGCTATTTTCTTTCTGTTAAAATTCTCAACCTTTATATGTTTTTAATGTGATTGAAAAAATGGCCACTAGGTGGCTCTGTTCTGTTCCCTATGCAAGTCAAACAGCTAGTTTGGTCTCCTCTCAGCCTGGAAGGAGACCAAACTCAGGAAGTGCATGTGGGGCATGGCGAGGCACAGCTCTGGCAGGCTTCAGTGACATTGCGCCTGCTAGGAAAACACCAACTTTCTCCTGCCGGGAAAGCGAAAAGGTATGATACAGTTTTTGAAAGCTTGGAAAAAAATGTTAAGGGCAGGAGGGGTGTTAGGAGTAGTTAGGCATATAATCTGAGTTAGTTTAGAAAATAGAGTTTGATGACAGGTACTCTTTAAGAAGTTATCTGTAATATGTGGACTAATCCTCTAGTAAGCATTGAAACTCCCTGCAGCACCCCCACAGGGGAAATGGGGAATTACACAATGCCCACTGAAAACTATGCATATTTGTGATTAGACCTTCAGACCCCCCCCTCCCCCAACCCCCCATTCTGCTTAATAAAGTCTTAAAGAGAAATACCTTATTCTTACACCCCAGGGTAGTTTACATAGGTTTTTTCTAAGCCAGACTGAGCTGCAGTACTGCATACAGGACACACAAAAGTAGTGCTATTTCTGTAAAAAGACCAGACCTCAATTTTGAACCATATATAAACTAAGCAACTTCACTCCATGTAAGACTGATGTGATTTCTAACATATTTGTAAATAACCTCAATCACTTCATTCACCAAAAATTACTCCTTATCCCCGAAAAACTGTGCTAACATATTGGCTCTGATTTAATAAGAGTGGAGCATATTTTTCTTTGTGGGTTTTAATTCACTACAATTTACTAAGGTTTCCCTACATTTTGCATTTTCTCCCTACATTTTGCTTTTTTTTTTTTTTTTTTTTAGTACACATGTAGGGTTTTCCTGTGGAAACCTTAGTATATGTTGTTTTTTGAGAAAATGTCGGGGACATGCCCCCTTTCCCCGATGACCACGCCCCATTGCCCCAATGACGACACCCCTTTTCGGGTTTTCTGAGTAAAATGAAGAGTTTGTTGGGATTTCTTGTGCACAACCCGACAAAACATGTTAGGTTTACAAGAGTAAATTAGGGCCATTGAGCGTTAGTTGTCTCACTTCTCTGCGCCAATGCCTGTTGTCAGCAGAAAGCTGTCTCCAGTAACATCTAGATCAGGACAAATTACAGGACGTGGGGGTGGGATTTTCAATGTTCTCTGTGCAGAAGAGAGACTAAGAAAGCCTTGACTTTGTACCCGCAAGCAGAGCCAGTCTGTCTGTTAAGGTTGGTCCACACTCATAAAGCCCATGGCAGCTGTCTCTTGTGTGAGCACCAATATATATCTATATATCTACTACTGTTTGTTCTCAATGTTGCAATGTAACCCCTCTTCCCTCTTCTGCTTGTAAGCAGCAGAAACAATAGCAGCTCAGTGCTAAGTGTAACATTTCCCTTGCTCTGACCCTTCTGCAGCTGTTTCTTTCCTTTCTGCTCACATGGCATTTTGCACACCCAGTACACCCCTTCTCCCCCCATATGCCATCTAGTAGTCTTCTGTGTACATCATCAGCTAAGAAAAGTGCCAGCCTGTTCAGTCTAGTGCACTTTTCATACAGTAGCAGAGTAGAATATGTATTTTGATTGGACACGTAGGGAGAAGTAAAGGATAGGAAGTCGATTTGTGTGTACTACTGGCATACTCCACAGCTGTGGTTCCATCCTGTCATGTAGAGAATAAGAAATAGTGGTGCACCATGAAGAGGATTCTCAGTAACTGTATGAGATCACTGACATCACCTTGTCAATAGTCTGAAGGGTTAATCTAACCTAACCATGCAGATTTAAAAAAAAAAAAAAAAAAGTATATATATATATATATATATATATATATATATATATATATATATGTATATGAAACTGCAAGTATGCTGTATCTTCTTTGGGAGGAGTAAAAAGAAAAAAGTCCTAATCATGTATGAAATGATATAGCACCAAAATAGATTGTCAATGTGCCTGACGTTTAGAAGTGTTGGTTGAATCTTACACAATCATTGGAGAACAAACAGACTCCATGCAGATGTAACTCTTGGTCGGTTTTGGATTCCATTGCTAGCAATGCGACAATGCTCCCCACTAAGCATCTAACACATTTTATCATCCACACGCAGTGAATGGGTTACATGTGTGCTGAATTTTTTCCCATAATCGCTGTAAATAAAGTGACAGATCTGCTGAACTTTCCTTCTCCGCTGCATAAATACACATCTCAGTTTAATGTAATGATATGGAATCAAAAACAACAATTTGCCAGAAATTCTGTGGAATCTGCAATGTACCAGAACACAAATGAATAACAGATATGCAGCTTGTGATATTCTTAGTACTTTTATAGATCTTAATATATTCACATTATAATAGGCAGGCTGCAAAGCGAAAGTACTATTTAAAGGTTCCTGTAGGGAATTTCTGTGCCGGAGCAGATAATTGAGGGGAGGGAAAGTTTTTCCCACAGATTTTCATTACATTAATAAGACAGTTTAAAATGGGGCACTGAGAGGTTCTTATCGGCGCATAGAATACATCTTTTGAAAATGACTCTTTTCTGTGAGTGCAGCACACCAAGCCGAAGCACACCGAGCAGAAGCACACTGAGCCGAAAGTGCAGATACACTTGCTGGAATTCTCTGAAAAGACACAAATATCTATTGTGCGGAACGTCATTGTGTAATTGTTTAGATTTCCTTATTAAAGACTTGTTTTCCTTTACTTTTAATATTGTATTATTTTCATGTCATGCGGCATAAATACAGAGATATGAATGAGTTACAAAACAGTAGTAAGACATAGATGGGATGGGCACTACAACACCTGGATTATTTCAGCTGCAAGCATAGACCATGTAAAGAAGACTCGGTGTGAATAAGGTTCTATGGGGTGCCAGACAAAAAGGAGTAGAGTCGATTCCCCAAATCCAATAGTAGAGAAGAAATAGTCTGCACTCACCATAGGCTTCCTTTTTAAAATCGGACTTTATTCAGCCGGCAGGCAGTGTCCATACATAGAAAAATTCACACCCGAGTGCACAAAGAGGGGGAGCAACTAGCGGCTAGGCAGCCGAAGTATACTGGAACAACAGCACCGTTTCTCATCTATGACGCTTCTTCCGGAAGAAGCCTCATAGACGAGAAACGGTGCTGTTGTTCCAGTATACTTTGGCTGCCTAGCCACTAGCTGCTCCCCGTCCCTGTGCACTCGGGTGTGAATTTTTCTATGTATGGACACTGCCTGCCAGCTGAATAAAGTCAGATTTTAAAAAGGAAGCCTATGGTGAGTGCAGACTATTTCTTCTCTACTATTGGATATGAATGAGTTAGATACAGTCAGTGTTTGTACATTATAAAGGTTGTTTCACCTCTATAAGACCTTTCTGTGCTCTCTATTAGGCCCCAGAGATGTCAGGGTCAGGGCAGCCCTATTCAGTACCTATGTCAATGGCTAAAACATTAGGGGGGAACGCCGGTGGAATTTTTTTTTTCAACTGGTGCTAGTAAGTTGAAACAATTAGTAAATGACTTCTTTTTAAAAAATCTTAATCCTTCTAGTACTTATCAGCTGCTGGAAACTACAGAGGAAGTTCTTTTCTTTTTGAATTTCTTTTCTGTCTGACCACAGTGCTCTCTGCTTACACCTCTATCCATGTCAGGAACTGTCCAGAGCAGGATTGATTTGCTATAGGGATTTTCTCCTACTCTGAGCAGTTCCTGACATGGACAGAGGTGTAAGCAGAGAGCACTGTGGTCAGACAGAAAAGAAATTAAAAAAGAAAAGAACTTCCTCTGTAGTTTCCAGAGAGCACTGGGGTCAGACTTCCATGACAGCCGTAAGACGCTGAACAACAAGTTTTTGCGGTGAGTTGCAGGATCCTCTTTCTTTCTTACCGTGCATTGTGTAGTTCTTAAACTTTATCCTAGCACCACCGCATGTCACAGCTAGAGATGAGCGAATTGAATCGGTAATTTTAAGTAACATGTGACCAAGTATTATCGAAATATCTCCAGCCGTTTGGAAGTTATGCATATATTTCCCATAGACTTTTATGGGACTTTAAATAAAAACCTGACCCTGGCAAATGGGGGTGGGTAAGGGTTAAATTACCTATCCTATGTTTGTTGTTGACATAGAAGTAACATGTGTGTCAGGTTTCATGTTAATATCTTTAGTTATTTGGACGTGATGCTGGAACATACACACACACACACACACATACACACATTGAGGTATATATATATATATATATATATATATATATACAGCTTTTGACAGCATATTACTGCCAGACTCCCCCGACTCCTCCACACATGCATGTTTGGCTCAATATGAACATGTGTTTTAATTGGAGGAGGAGTAAGTTGCTTCTAGACACCTCTAGCTATTTACTTTTTCTTTGGGGGGGAAAAAGGGATCTGGCATTGAGCTTAAACATGTCTAAACTCTATTTTCCCAAACATAAATTGCCAAGAGAGAGTCAGGAGGTCCACACAAACATAAGATAGTAAGCTGGTCCCAACAAAATCAACAAGTTGGGTTTAATCTACTATATTATGTTCAAGGCCTTTTAAGGGAACCTGTTATCACTTTCATGTTCCTTGAACCATGAGTTATCAGGATTTTCCCCAATAGCTACTGCCCATCCCACTAGCCTCGATTGACAGATCTCTTCCTGTTTGGGTGTAGGAGAGATTTATCAATCAAAGCCGGTGAGGCAGGTAGAAGCCACCAAAATTACTAATGGTTCAGGCAGCAAATGGTGACAGCTTCCCTTTATCTCAGGATAGATACAATATCCTCTTGAGATTTGTAGTTTCTCACCAGATAGAGACTATGGCATTAACTATATGGCCCAAGCACAGAATTGCACTCACCATTGTGCTGGGTAAGAGATGTGACTACTGTTTTGAGAACATTTCCAGCACAGTGCGGAGTGATCATGTTTAGAGGCAAGTGTTCCATAATGGTGGAGCGACCGAAACATCCTCCTATTCCCCCTGCATCCCATTCTTCCATCAATCACTCTCTTGGCTCATATGGAGGCAATGACATCCCTGTGGTCAAGTTCATCCTAAAACAAATGACAAATGAGAAGTAGTGACAGCACAGAGGCATAAAGCATACATATATCAAGGACTGCATTTCATTAGGACCAACATTATAAACAACATGACACATCTCCTCTATCGTATACTTAATCTGTTTTCTACCTTTTGCAAAGAAAAAGAAGGGACCTTTATGGGGGAATCAAATAAGGGACTGTATTCACTGAGTTTGAGATCCACTGTTAGTTATTTGATAGATCAGTTCTTTAGACCAGAATACCCAATGCATGATAGCAACACCTCTCAACTTCATCCACCACTAATAACAATATACCTTTCTGTATTGTATATAATGGTTTACTTCATTGGCAGTATGAGCCACCTTAAAATTGTAAGGGTACCCATCCACCTTAAATAGCTATCTCTCACAATCTCCCCATACATATGAACATTGGGCACAAGAGAAGTTGCTGTCAGACAAATTTAGTGGCAGCTTATTTCTGGTTGAGTAGTTAGTTGAAAACTAACACGCTAACCCATATCTACCCTGACATCAGCTGTCCATGAAGAAATGGAAGGTCCCCATACGTATACGCAGCTAGCCAGTCCTGCCAAAGTCTTCAGGTTTGGCTGCCTTTTGACTAAAGTTTCTGATGACCTTAATCTACTTGGGACAACTATTGGAAGTATTGAATAGACCACATTAAAAGGGTGTTCTTTTATTCAGATATATGTCAGCATTGCCCACGTGGAGAACCCCACACTTACAGCTCTGATTGCTTTATTAGTGTATATTAGGATGGGATAGGCCCACCTGGACCCCAATACAACATTTTTCACAGTGCTCCCCATATACCATGTGTTATTTATATACAAGACTGTTGCAGCCAATTACCTGCCACAGTAATGACCTGCTTCAACAAGTGAATGGCTATAGCATTTACATGTGCTGTGTCAAGAGGGATCAGGAATAGAGACCACTTGGGGACCTGGGGCACATCAGAACAGGAGTAGTGGGAGATTGTTGAGGTAAACATGTCTTCTTTTATATTTTACAACATAGCCTAAAATTGTTATAACCACTTTGTATGTCTACAGTGAAACTAGAATACATTTTATAAATACATTTCACTGTCTGTTGGCTTCATCCCTCACCCCCACCCATTCTGTACCCTGTCTGAAGATTCGGTTTTCTGCCTTAGTTAACAGAACTTTCTTATGCCTACAGAATGAATCTTGTTACTTACAGTATGTTGTGTTGGCTGTTCAGTCACATAATCTCTCTGACTGTCCTATCCTTCCTTGTATATCACAGTTGCCTTTCTTAGTAGTTAGGACAAGATCTTTACTATCTGTAACAAGAGTCTTTGCTCAGAAGTGACACCTAAGTCTATGCATCCCAGAGCTAGCGTGCATTAAACCATGACAAGGAAAGGCTCTGTATCCTTCCCTTGCTTTGTCTTGTTAAAGTAGAAAAAAAAAGTGGCATTTGTTTTCTGCTGCCAAATGTTTAAAAAGCAATTTTAACAGAAGACAAGATGTTGATGAAGAAATGGAGTTAAATTGTATCAGTCAAGTCCCAGTTATATGGGAAGGATTTCTGCCAATTAGATTCAATATTGTCTCATCCGAGTTGCATTCTCTTAATACAACCCAATTCTTCCCTGCCTCTGTTTATCCGCACTTATTTTCAAATTAATATTTATATGTCTTGGTATAGCACTTCAATTACTGAAATGATGTTTTCAACATAAAATTTAGCTCAAAGCCAAACCATTATCTGTTATTTCCCAATAAGCTGAAAACCAACTGACTTGTTCAAATGTTCCAAAGAGCTTTTTTTGTGTGATTTTCGTAATTTTCCAGACAAAACTTTAAAATAAGGAACAACAGATGTGGTAAATAGCACTTGTTGGATAGCTTGTGTTGATATATATGTGGAGAGGATACATCTAGAGATAAACTTAAATATAATTCATGCTCCTAGCTGCATTTGGGATATAAACCAAATTATTATAGTGGTTGTTCCACCAAGATTCCTTCTCATAGATGCCTTCATAAGATATATAGACATCCCAGAGTGGATATTCCAAAATGTATTTTATTTGACTGTGCTACAGAGGCTGTGATTAGTATAAACAATGAATAATGGGACTTGTAGTTGGAGGGAGGGAACTCTAATAGGAAATAGCCATTTCACAAAAGCAGGCAGGTAAGTACTAAAGTTCCCTTATTGTGGATAACCCCTTAGTCTGAGTTTCACTGCTTTTACATATGAGCCATATATATATTTTTTTTTTTTATAGTTTAGAGATGGTATGATGTCCTCCATGTACATTGAGTTATGGAATACAATAAAGACTAGTGCTTTAACAGCACTGGATCAAGTCCCCATCATTTCTGCTGTCCAAATCCTTCAAGAGGCTACACTATTAAGATCTGTTTTTTTTTTTATTTATTTATTTTTTTTGTGTCTTATCATCATCATTGCCAATGGTGTATTTTTTTCTTTGGTAAAGTTAAGCTGCCATTGGCTTTACTTAGCTGTTAACTAAAGACTCCAGCTCAAAACTATAGAAAGCCCTTCTTCCCTTCTTGATATACATCTTATGCCTGATATGCTTAAACCTAGAACTTGAAATAATACTGTAAAATGTACAGTTATGTTCCAGGCTACCCTAGGCTTTTTAGATCTTGGGGTTTGTAACTTACTTCACACTGGTACAAGTGGTGGTTAGCCTGTATAGGCTAATCTAATTTATGGGAGGAGTCTGGAGGCGTATTTATACTTACTCCCAGGGTCAGGGGAAGATTCGACTGCTCCGGTTCCCTCTGGTTCCTGGACGACTCTGCATTTCCGGTCAGCTGATTCGCTTCTTCCGGCGGCGGTCAGGTAGGAGCGCAGTCTATCTGCGCCATGGTTTCCTTTTTTCCCACTCTCCTCACCCCGTACGTCGCGTGGCCGGCTGGGGCCGGGACTCTCAGCACCACCACGGACCTCGTTACTATACGGGGGAGGAGAGGATGTCGGAGCCGGCAGCTCGGTTAGCAGACGGGAGCGTCCTGCACAAGGTCTGTTGCTTGGCAACCACAAGCTCGGCCGCACGATACACAGGGCCCCACATGGCACAATTTGGTTGTGTAACTCATTGAGGAGCATCTGGGAGGGTCACCCAGGGTTCCAAATTTGTGTGTGTGTGTGGGGGGGGGGGGGGGGGGAGGGGTCCAGTGAGGTTAGATGGTTGCAGAGGCAGCATTATTGTCAGGGGGCATGCTGCCACTGCTTATCTTGGGGCACCCTCTTGTCATCCGGGGGATTCTCAGAAACTGGAGGGGTCATGGCAGCCAGTTATTAAAGAAGTATCCATATATTTACTATCATTTTGCTCTGGATCAGGTTTAAGTTATATATATGGTTGCTGGTATGTACATTCTTTCCTCTCTTCCTCCTGCAGGTCCTTATCTCCTCCCTTTACGTCTGGGGGTCATTATTCTTACCCACAATTCCATCCATTATGTATGTATTTGTTCAAGTATATGCTTCAGGTTATGTTTGCTTGAGGTTATGTTTGCTTTATTTTCTGTGTTATATCAATTTGGTGTCCACTACCTTCATGTCATTTCAGCGGGAATTACGTAGTATTTATTACCCATTATCCTTTGCGATACTACTTCCTCTTGTCAGTTGAGTACGTATTTATTTTTATTCAGGGGATTTTGGTTCTGGTTCATTACGCTTTGTGATTTATGGTTTTCCTCAGACAGATTATCTTCTGGTTCCATCTCGCCACCTTCCGTTCTGAATCAGGTATTTTTTCTGGGAGCTTATAGGATGGTTGTGGTTCACCTCGTGTTGGGTTTAGTTCTTCAGGGTGATTCCTCATTTCCATATATCACCCCGGTGGTGTCAAATTCTCCTACCGTTCTCTGAGAGGTTGGTTTGCCGGGTCAAACCTCGATGCCTCATGTTATTTGGGTAGTATATACTAAGGCTAGTGGGTGGGACTAGGGGGAGGAGCCAGTAGAGGTGGGTTGCCCTCGTCAATCCTCGTGCCTCGTACTCTGGCTTAGCTAGTTCACTTGTCTTGTCTGGGCACCCTCTAGAGGCAGATTGCTTGTCAATCCTCGCGCCTCACGTTTGTCTCTTACGTCCTCTTTTGTAGACAGGTAGGCTTATGGGTGTTATTGTTTTTCAGGAGATGTCTGTGTGCTCAGAAACCATGGAAGGAACTGCTGTGCCTCCTTCACCCGCTAGATCTTCTTCGCAAGGGAGTGCCATGTCCCTCAGGACTTGGACAGTCCCAAAAATTATTGCGGAGCTTCGCCGCAAAGGGATCCCATTCCCAGCCACGGCTAGGAAGGCAGAACTTTACAGGATCCTGTGCTCACATAGCACCCCGGAGGCCGGTGAACAGTCAGATAGGGATACTGTGACTTTGGCTCAAATTCATACTATCCTTGGCACCTTAACCACTTCCATGCGTGATATGCAAAACAGAATGGCCAACCTCGAGGCAAGATCCAGCCCAGGCACTACCACGGTGATCGCAGGATCATCAGGTTCTACCGGGCCTGGTGAGACCTCTCAGATGGCAAGCACGTCAAGCGTGGCAGTCTCAGTAGGGGCAGTCCCAGCCCCGGCCCCTGAGTCGCAAGCTGTATCCTCAGTCCCCGTGGTCCCAGCCTTAGTGGCCCCCTCAAGCTACATGCCAGGTATGTTCTCTCCTTTAGTCAGCCTGAGCCCAGCACACTTTATTCCAGAAGCTATCAGGAGAGATATCTTGGATGGGAGAGATGTAAATTTGGCATCTCTCCTGATTGCTTCGCAGGATATTCTCGACAACAAAACATTTGCTTGCGGGGAGGTTTCAGTCACAGTGAAAGCCAGGGACCCCAGGCTGAGCAGGAAGCTGAACATTCCGGAATTTGTTCTAGCCTTCGGGCTGTTCAGGGATGTTCTGCGCTCTGCTCATCCTGGCAGGAGAGACGAGCTGGATCAATATCTCCACAAGCTGGTTGACCTTGGTTATAAGTATGGTGGTTTTTCTTTTTATGATTATCACCGTTCTTTTTCTGCCAAGGCAGCGGCTACTCTTTCACAGTTCAAGCAGGGCACCAATTGGGCAATCTTAGACACTGAATTGTTTTGTAGACATTTTGCGGGGCTCAAGGCGCCGCTGTGCGGGGTATGCCAATCTTCTACCCACACCACCAATTGGTGTTCTGCTTCCACTGAGGGCGCATCCGCTTCTGAAGGAGCGGCAGTCAGGGGCCAAGCAGGTCCTACGGTCGATAAATTGGGTAGGCCAGTTCACTATCTTGGGAACGCCCAGATATGCAATAATTTCAATCTATCAGCCTGCCGCTTCAGTCAGTGTAGGCTCTTGCACATCTGCTCCATCTGCCATAGGGCCCATCCAAAAAGTCAGTGTCCTAAAAGATCCGGGGCGGACGCATGACTAAGCGGGGTTAATCACCAAGTGCTACGATCCTACTTAGGTGATCATCCGTCTCCGGGCTTTGTTGACTTCCTTTGCGAAGGTTTTCGGCATGGCTTTGACACGGGCATGATTTGTGTACCTCATGACACGTATGAGTGCAGGAACCTGCAGTCTGCAGAAAATCATCCAGTGATAGTGACAGAGCTTCTCAACCAAGAGGTTCTTAAAAAATTTGTGATCGGCCCTTTTGATAGAACGCCATTCAGTCAATGGAGGATTAATCCGATAGGAGTTGCGTGCGGAAAATTTTCAAATAAATACCGATTAATATATGACTTGTCGGCACCTCATTCTTGCAGCACACCTAGCGTTAATTCCCTCATACCATCGGAGGAAGTCACATTAAAGTACACATCAGTTGACGCGGCTATACAGAGAATTTTACAGTTAGGGACTGGCACATGGCTGTCTAAAGCCGACATTTCTGACGCTTTTAAGCTACTGCCAATACGACCTGACCTCTGGCCTTGGCACGGCATTAAATGGAACGGTCTTTATTACTTTGCGACTAGTTTGACCTTCGGGGCCAAAAGCAGCCCGTGGTTGTTCGACTCATTCGCCTCAGCCCTCGAATGGATCCTCATTAACCACTGGTCATGTGAGTACGTGTTGCATTATCTAGACGATTTTCTGCTGTTGGAAGCCCCTGCCAGTGAGCCTAAGGATTTAAGAACTCTTCTTTCAGTGTTCCGGAACCTCAATGTTCCTGTGGCGGATAGGAAGGTTGAAGGGCCGTCAACCTCAATCACCTTTCTGGGCATCATCCTTGACACCATGAGGTTAGAGGCCAGACTGCCTCAAGACAAATTGGATAGAATTCGTTCAGTCCTTCATAGGTTCTCTCAGACCATGGTGACCAATCGTCAACAGCTCCAGAGTCTGTTGGGAATGCTAAATTTCGCCGTAAGAATCATTCCCCAAGGGCGTGCATTCGTCTCCAGACTGCTGGCCCTGTTGCCATCTGCCCCTGATCCTGACTCTCCAGTTATGCTTGATCAAGCAGCCCGGGCAGACCTAATCATGTGGGACAATTATTTGGCAAATTGGAACGGGGTTGCCATGTTCGTTCCAAAGGCTGACGAATTCTCTCCAATTGTTACATCTGATGCCGCAGCTTCAGGTGGATATGCAGCCATTTTCAAGTCCCACTGGTTGTGGGAAGCTTGGCCTCCAGAAACCCTCCAATGGCCAGAGTTCTCTACCACCTCAGCCCTGCTGGAAATAATACCCATAGTTGCGGCAGCACTAACCTGGGGTCATCTCTGGCGAGGTCAAACAGTCGTTTTCTTCACAGACAATACAGCTACTAGGGATATCATCTGTAAGGGTAGATCCAAGCTACTCAGTATCATGTCTTTCCTGAGGAAACTGACTCACACCGCTTTAATGGATAATTTTCACATTGAATGTGTGCATATCGAGGAAATAAGGCATCTAGCAGCTGATGCCTTATCACGCTTTGACTTCCAGGCGTTCCGGCAACTCATGCCAGAAGCGGACCAGACAGCTACCACGCCACCTCCTTTCAACACTCTGACGCTGGATTGAATATTCTGCATGCAGGAGCAATTAATCTGATCAATCAGTCCCTCGCCAAGACCACGGCTAGATCTTACAGAACAGCCTGGAGGGCTTTCCTCAGTTTCCAGCAGTTACACCCTTCACCCTCACCTTTCAGCATACAGTATATCCTATCCTTCATATACTTTTGCCACATTTCCAAAAAATTATCACATAATTCCATCCGTTTGTATTTGGCTGGGGTTCAGCATTTCCATTCACTTAGTCATCCCAGTTCCCCGTCTATTATCAGTTCTCATGCCATCAAAGCAGCCTTGAAGGGCATTCTGAAGTCTGAGAAGCCCAAACCTGCAGCTAGAGCACCACTGTCAGTAACTACCTTCCAGCAGATTAGCATTACTCTTGACAATAACCCATTTGGTCTGGGGGGAAGCCTTGTAATCAAGGCTGCAATGTATTTAAGCTTTTATGGGTTCCTCCGGCCAGGAGAATTTACACGGACCAATTATGGGTCAGATTTCCTCCTGATCAGACATCTGGTCCCCACCGACTCAGGATACCAGCTTTTGTTAGACCACACCAAAACCCAACAGATCACACAAGCCCGGGTAGAATATTTCCCCACTAACAACCCTTGGTGCCCGGTGAGAGTGCTACGTCTATTACTAGAATCCCTCCGGGGACAATCACCCGAGTCGCCTTTACTCCCGTTTCCGATTCTGGCACTTACTACCAAAGACTTCGTCAAACACATTAGAATCTTGGTGTGCAGTACGGGTATCAACCCAGAAACCATTACTGGTCATTCATTTAGGATAGGGGCGGCTTCATCGGCTTCCAGGCATGGTGTTCCTGCTCACATTATTAAAAGACTGGGGCGGTGGAATTCGCCTTGTTTCCAACTGTATGTCCCTAACCCACGAACTGAAATTGCCGGAGCTTTCAATGTATTGGCTAACGTGTAAAAAATGCATTGTTACTTTCATTAAATTACTTTCCCTACAAGTTGGTGTTTTGCCCACTTCTTACTTCAGGCTTACCTATACGGCCGGACGGGCACACATCAGGCTTATGTTTGTTAGGGTAAGCCGCACACACTTCTTGGTAAGAATCCGACCATAAGTGGTGGTTAGCCTGTATAGGCTAATCTAATTTATGGGAGGAGTCTGGAGGCGTATTTATACTTACTCCCAGGGTCAGGGGAAGATCCGACTGCTCCGGTTCCCCCACCCTCCACTCCCTCTTTTTTATTCAGTATACATAGATATTTTCTTAGGGGTAGCCCACTTCTTACTTCAGGCTTACCTATACGGCCGGACGGGCACACATCAGGCTTATGTTTGTTAGGGTAAGCCGCACACACTTCTTGGTAAGAATCCGACCATAAATGTTTATTTTCTACCTCCCCAACTTTTCCTGTCATGGATCTGGTGAAATTACCAGCTTTTTACAACAACCTGTTTTAATTGCACTTGAATATATATATCTACAAGTTATGAACTATGTCCATGTGTGAACACTCTGCAATTTTTATGTAAATTAAGAATTTCAGTGTTGTTATACCATGTTATGGTATTGTATTAAAATGATGAGAAACGAAAGGAAAGGTAAGGGTGGACACATTTGTATGCAGAACAAAAAAGCCTTATGTCATTGTACACTGCCTATATTAGTCTATCACATTTTGTTTTCATTTTGAGAACATCTTGAAAAGTAATATATGATGTGGTTATTTACATGCAAATATAAATAATAAAAATAAACAACATTCCCACATTAAAACATAGGAAGGACTCAAGAAACTGCTAAGTCTGATCAAGATATTATAGATAGACAAATGCCTGCTAGAAGTGTAACATAGTGATTTCCCCTTCATGTGTTAACAATCGTATTGTTATGGAAATACACAATACAGAACTGTAGAAAACAGAAGAGAATATAAAACTTGTTTTGTTCCTAATCTCCCTTTGTTGCACTAATTTCCCTATGCAGAGCGATGACAGATCGAAAAATGACAATTCTTTGTGCACAGAAAAGGATTGGTAATAAAAGTAGTTCCTGTAGAGACTGACATAGTCATGGGGTGTTTAATCTCTTTCTGGTAAAATATATATGTGCTCCCATAGTTATTATGTATATAATGCTTGGGTCTGTTCTGTCCTAAAAGTAATAGATTTTTTGTTGATTTTAGAGGTTTTGGTGGTGGCTCAATTAGAAAAACTAGAGATAACATTAACAGAACATGTTCGTAGTCAAACTGATAAAAAAAATCTCTGTAGTCAAAATATAGAGCAATACATTGCTTCACTCACTTGTCTAGTTTTCAATGACTTTAAACTGGCTATACACAGAAGAGTATTAATGCACGAACCTGACGATCTCAGTGGAACTGGATGACCATTGTATGGGCATGGGGCAACCCGACACTATTTACACAGCAGATCTTTGGGTAAGGGAGGATCAGGCAGTTGGATTTCAACACACTTCTCAAGAAAGATACTACACCCAGGCATGTCTGGTGGCAGCTTTCTCCTCTACCCCATTCAGGATGAAAGAATTCTGTCTAGGGTAGAGGTCCCCAACTCAGTTATCAAGGTCCACCAACAGTCCAGGATTTGAATGTTGAATATTGGTGGGTCATGAGGACTGGGTTTATGACCACTGACCTAGGTAACATTTCAAGATAGATGTTATGTCAATTTTTGAAGAGATCATTATTGAGGGAAAATATGGGCAGGTGCCAGGACTTAGTTGAGATTGGGAAACCCATAGTGACCTGGGTAAGTGTTTGCAAAAAAAATAGGTGGTGTAGACAAATTTCCCAACGTAGCTTCATCATCCCAACGGTCCACACACAGTTGGATTCATATATTTTTAATACATAATACTTAAGAGTATGTTCATGGCAGCACAAGCAATTTTAGTTTGAACAACTTAGCCCTATAGATACTGGAAGAATTCTTGTATTTGTGTTAAAAAAAATTTCACCAAACGAAAGCTAACCAATAAAATAATCATGAATGTTATTTTATCTCAGTAGGAGGCTTTAAATTTAAAAAAAGAACAGCTCTACATTCAATCAGCTAGTCATGAGTTAGTTAAATAACAATATATTTATTGTGTTGGCACATCATACATTTGCGATGCAGTAGCACTCCCTCCTTTTACTCCACGGATTATCATCAATTAACTTTATTTCCTAACTAATACCTCAAGTTCAATAACCCACTACCTCAAGTTCAATAACTAGCAGAGTGCAGTCATCTTCCACAAGCATAGTGCAGTCATCATCCACAAGCATAGTGCAGTCATCATCCACAAGCATAGTGCAGTCATCATCCACAAGCATAGTGCAGTCATCTTCCACAAGCATAGTGCAGTCATCATCCACAAGCATAGTGCAGTCATCATCCACAAGCATAGTGCAGTCATCATCCACAAGCATAGTGCAGTCATCATCCACAAGCATAGTGCAGTCATCTTCCACAAGCATAGTGCAGTCATCATCCACAAGCATAGTGCAGTCATCATCCACAAGCATAGTGCAGTCATCATCCACAAGCATAGTGCAGTCATCATCCACAAGCATAGTGCAGTCATCATCCACAAGCATAGTGCAGTCGTCATCCACAAGCATAGTGCAGTCATAATCCACAAGCATAGGGCAGTCATCATCCACAAGCATAGTGCAGTCATAATCCACAAGCATAGTGCAGTCATCATCCACAAGCATAATGCAGTCATCATCCACAAGCATAGTGCAGTCATCATCCACAAGCATAATGCAGTCATCATCCACAAGCATAGTGCAGTCATCATCCACAAGCATAGTGCAGTCATAATCCACAAGCATAGTGCAGTCATAATCCACAAGCATAGTGCAGTCATCATCCACAAGCATAGTGCAGTCATCATCCACAAGCATAGTGCAGTCATCATCCACAAGCATAGTGCAGTCATCATCCACAAGCATAATGCAGTCATCATCCACAAGCATAATGCAGTCATCATCCACAAGCACAGTGCAGTCATCATCCACAAGCATAGTGCAGTCATCATCCACAAGCATAGTACAGTCATCATCCACAAGCATAGCGCAGTCATCATCCACAAGCATAGTGCAGTCATCATCCACAAGCATAGTGCAGTCATCATCCACAAGCATAGTGCAGTCATCATCCACAAGCATAATGCAGTCATCATCCACAAGCATAGTGCAGTCATCATCCACAAGCATAATGCAGTCATCATCCACAAGCATAGTGCAGTCATCATCCACAAGCATAGTGCAGTCATCATCCACAAGCATAGTGCAGTCATCATCCACAAGCATAGTGCAGTCATCATCCACAAGCATAGTGCAGTCATCATCCACAAGCATAGTGCAGTCATCATCCACAAGCATAGTGCAGTCATCATCCACAAGCATAATGCAGTCATCATCCACAAGCATAGTGCAGTCATCATCTACAAGCATAGTGCAGTCATCATCCCCCAGTTGATGTACTGGCTGATTGATAATCAAGAAAAATACATTGAGCAACTAACCTGGTATACAGGCTTATAGTGTGGGTGACACTGATCAAAACAATACTTAGCTCATCCCAATCAATTTCTGCGTTCCACTCATATTAGGCTTTTTCTCAGTATGCTAATGAGCTGCTTGGGGCATGGGCAGATCTCTGCTAACTTCCTCGGGCACAGTGAGGTCATTGCTGTTGAGTCGGTACTTGGCCCATCAATATTCATATCCCCCCCCTTCCTGCTTGCTCCCTCTCTGACAAAGTGGCGCATGCGCAGCTGTGACAAAGAGAGAGCAAGCAGGAAAGGGTAATATGAATATTCATGAGCCAGGTGGAGCGCCGATCTGGCAGCGGTGACATCACTGTGCCCGGTGAAACAAAGTCAGCATGTATCTCCGCCCATGCCCCAAGCAGCTCATTAACATACCACAACAAAGAGAAATAACTTCAGTGACGGATCAAGATGAGGTAAGTATCTTTTGATCAGTGTCAACTGCACTACAAGCCTGTATAACAGGTTAGTGCGGGTGATTTGGATGACAAATTGTGCAACAGATAAAATTTTCAACTAACAAGTGTACATTCATGATGCATCCTTCCTAAAAAAAAAAAAATGTACAAAATAAATGCTATTTTGAATTACCAGAGCATTAGAGATATTAATAGAAGCAGATTATCCTAAAGCATGTGGGAACATGGCAAATCTTATTGAGCAATAGGAATAAACACACCACGATGACTGCAGTCTCCTACTATCATTGCCAGAAGAATATTTTGTTATGTCTTGGGGCTAGAGAATTTTTGCTTTTGCAAAATAAGTAGCACAGCTCTGTACATCAATGTGACAAGGGTTAGTAGCACCTACGGCTAATCAAAACCAATTGGTTGTTATTGCCTACAATAAGAAGCATATGATCAATCCCCCCCTTGTCCCTGTTTTTTATGGTCAGCTGGAAAATGTGTTTCAGATAACTAGTCTTCCAATCTCTCCTTCTTGCAATAAGCACTAAAGCCAGTCATGTAGACTGTTTTATGGGTAAAGACCCCTATATTAAATCCCTTTTTTTTTCAGGTGTTTGTCTATTTTTTTAATAAGTGCCTCCATAGCTAGCACAAATAGGGAAAGTGAGGCGTGTGCTATTAGCGATAGGGAAATTGGGTGAAAGAGTTCCATTCAAGCATAGGCACGTGGTAGGATGGGAATGAAGGGTAAAGATGGCCAATATTAATGGGAGTTTAAATTTAGTTGGAATAACTTGCATGAATATCAACTCATACGATCGAAGGCTTTCTCCCTCTGAGTACCTCAAAAAATCAATGTTTTTTAATGTAGTTGGGTGTGGTGGATAATGTTGATGAATCTGGTTGTGATAAATTTCCCTTCTTTAGCATGGAAGAAACCAACTTGCTTTGGTCCTATCATACTCAAAAGCAATGTCTTCAAGCAATGTACAAGCAGTTTAGCCCACCACTTCATGTCTGTGTTTGGAATGGTAGCTGCCACAATCTTTCATGCCTATCTTAAAGGGGTACTCCAGCCCCCTATCCCCTGTAACGTGAGTCATCAGACACGGAGCGATCTTCGCTCCGTGAGGCTAATGACACAGGGTGCTGCAGGAGAGATTGCAGCGGGACCTCCGCGATCAGACATCTTATCCCCTTAAGGGATCAGGATAATATAAGCCTCCAAAGACTAGGTAGGAAGTCTTGTACCTAACATGAGGTCATTACAAAGTTTAGTGAATTTCAGGGGAGGAGCGGCTCAAAGAAAGTTTTATAGTAAATTACTGGGAGACCATTTGGGCCTGGGCTCTTACCATTTCATGAATAATAATAAATATATTTTCTTCTCTCTTTCTCAGAGAAGATGTCATCAGTTTTCATCCTTTGTCCCCATGTTCTTCCTATTTGAAAGTTCTGGCTTGAAAGTCTTTCACAGTTTTAAGGTTTGTGAAGGTCTTTTAGCGCCTTTTCAAGTCCCAGTAGGTCATCCTGATGCCAGTACCTCCTTTTACCTACATTCTCTTGGGTGCAGATTTGGGCCAGTAAAGAGTTTAGACATGCCATGTGTTATTTTTTACAGTTAGATCCTAGGGCTATCAATTCTTCTCAAATGAAGGCCTTATGGGCTTCCTACATGATTAGTGTAGCAACGTTAGATGTTTTATTTCTATCCAAATAATTGTTTGAGTCTGTCTGAAGCAGCCAAATGTCCATCTCTTCCAAATTACCTACAAACAATGTTAGAAGGGTTCTTCAGGGAAACCCCTGCTGTTCTAACACCATCAGCCATGTTACAATATAGCTCATGAAGATCCTACAGAACCACCATATTGGGAGGTGTAGTTTAGTGTTAAGTTAGTGGGGGAGGAGGTAACTTGCTTTCTAAAATAATTGAACACCTGATGTACTTTACCTACCCTGCACTTACTTCCAGAATCACTTGAAACATTTAACCTACATAACTACCGCATTTTTCGTCCTATAGGACGCACCGGCATATAAGACGCACCCAATTTATAGGTACAAAATCTAAAAAAATAAAGATTTTGAACCCAATAGTGGTCTTCAACCTGCGGACCTCCAAATGTTGCAAAACTACAACTCCCAGCATGCTCGGACAGCCGTTGGCTGTCCGGGCATGCTGGGAGTTGTAGTTTTGCAACATCTGGAGGTCCGCAGATTGAAGACCACTGCATAGGAGGTAATACTCACGTGTCCCGCCGCTCCGGACCCGTCACCGCTGCCCTGGATCTCGCTCCATCGCTGTCGACGTGTCCCCGTCGCTCCGGAACGTCTCTGCTGTCGGCCGGGTATCCTCGCTCTCCGTCGCCGCCATCACGTCGTTACGCACGCCGACGCACATACGCGACGACGTGATGACAAGAAAGGAGAGCGCCGGCATCCCTGAACGGAGAAGACACCGAGGAGGCAGGTAAGGTCCCTCCCGGTGTCCTGTAAGCACTAACCCGGCTATTCAGTCGGGCTGTTCGGGACCGCCGTGGTGAAATCGCGGCGGTCCCGAACAGCCCGACTGAACAGCCAGGTTAGTGTCACTTTCCCTTCAGACGCGGCAGTCAGCTTTGATCGCCGCGTCTGAAGGGTTAATACAGGGCATCACCGCAATCGGTGATGTCCTGTATTAGCCGCGGGTCTCGGCCGTTGATGGCCGCAGGGACCGCCGCGATAGGGGTGTATTCGCCGTATAAGACGCACCGACTTTTTCCCCCCAGTCCCCCCAGGGGAAAAAAAGTGCGTCTTATACGGCGAAAAATACGGTATATCAGTTAGGCTAGGAAAGTTATTCTGTGATTCATGTTGCCACAATGTCAGCGACGAGCAGTCCCCAGAAATGTTATATCTTTGACAATAATGGCTATTTATTATAAGAAGACTATCTTCAACCCTCTTGACCCAGCGAGAATGTAATTAACCTCCTCCAACTGCTCAAAATCCAGACTTCAAGGGGAAAGAAAGCAATGTGTCTCCTTCAAGTCCACAGAGATTTCTTGCAACAGCAGCTTCAGTTCTAAATCCATATGGAAGCCAGGGTCCCTTCCGTAGCCGATACGGAGTCATCGGCAAGAGAAGATCTTGCATAATTCCCTGACATTGTAAATGAGTCAGTTGTTATTGAACAGACATAACTTAAGAAATGACTAGGGGTGGAGATTGAGACATTTGCGCTGGTATAGTAAGTGGAACACTCTGGCACTACCGCATTACTAGAACCCTGACTGTACAATATAGCATGTCTATTAGGAACATTAGTCCTGCTACTCTTTCTATCCGTCTTTTACATTTACAGTACAGAATATGAATTATAAAATTGTGCGTTTTATTTCAAAGTTCATGTTCCTATATTTAGCATGTAACAGCCCATTTGTATTACCTGTGTACGTTTTTTGATCCGGCTAATGTCCATTTTATATATGACCTACAGAGATATTCATTATTCCATAGAACATTTTCAGCTTTTTACATTTATAATATTATAATAAATCCTGTCCTCTTTGTATCCAAGTTATTATTAAAATGTATCAATTTTAGTAAATTATACCTTTAAGTAAGGGCTATTATGTAAAAGCTATATACTTATAGGTAATAATATCAGATATTCATGAGCTAAAGAGACTGTGGTTGCTAATTCTATCCACATGATACCACTTTTTATGATAAGCACATGATTCTATATAGCATAAAGTTCCATGCGTAAAGCGGACACATTTTTTACATCTGGATCATGACTGCTAGTCCCGGTCTGATGACAGGACTAATGGCCGGCACTGAAAACCTCATATATGCCCATGATACTTTATTTCGGGTCATTAGTCCCGTGGTTAGGCCAAGCCTTGTAGCCCTCAAAGAATGCAGAAATGTAGCTGTTTTACGCCAGTGTGAAACTAGCCTTAGGCTGTGTAGGACCATGTACTGATAACAAAAAGGGTGGTATCCATATGGATGGACACAATATGGATCACATATGAATTGTATGGCTTATGAGCATATTTACTAACATATTGTTAATCAGTTTATATTAGAACCTTAAAGGACCAAGAGCGGCCATGAAAACATATTTTCACCCCATTTCAGATGGGCAAAGTCTCTTAGGTGCTCATCTACTGCAAATTCCGTTATCAGAGGTGTATCTATACCCTATTATTGCTGTTATTAGGGGGGCAGTAATAGGGTATAAAAGAATAGATTACATATACAGTGATCCCTCAACTTACAATGGCCTCAACATACAATAGTTTCAACATACAATGGCCTTTTCTGGACCATTGTAAGTTGAAACCAGACTCAACATACAATGTACAGACAGTCCAGATCTGGGAATCCTGTCAATGGCTGGAGGAACTGACCAATCAGAATGGGCATTCACTGGTAAAACACCCGTATTACTGAAGCGTATGCACTGACTGATGTCTGGTAGCGCCCCCTACAGTACAGGGAGATATTACATGTTCTGTACACTTTACCTGTACCAGGGTTTGCTGCTCCTTCGGACAGCAGGTGAGGGCGGCTCCATGTTACTTTTTTAGGACATTGCGTGTGCTGTACAGGACCCTGAAGAAGCTCCTGTCCTCTACATAGACCAGTGTTCCCCAAGCAGGGTTCCCCCAGCCTTTGGCTGTCCGGGCATGCTGGGAGTTGTAGTTTTGCAACAGCAGTAGGCTCCCTGCTTGGGAAACACTGACATAGACAGTGATTTACAGCTCCCAGCAGATCTTTCTTACTTTTATATGTAAGGACTTGCTTTATCTATATTAGTTATCTACTTATTTTTCTTTAATCCTCACTTTTTCCTATTTTTGGATGACATTTTGGTGCCTTTAGAACCAATTACCAGGTTTCCATAGAGCTCTGGCCTCAACATACAATGGTTTCAACATACAATGGTCATCCTAGAACCAATTAATATTGTAACTTGAGGGACCACAGTACAGTATATATCATGCATATGTAAAACAACTTCCAGATGTTACCAAATAACATTACTATAGAAGAAGCCAATATACTACAATACATTTCACCATTATACACTGACCAAATCCAGTTTACTAAGACCAGGATTACCAATAAAATTTCTATACAAGTGACAGATAATACCGCAAGACCCTGACCACTAGCATTATACCACACAGTGATTGGATAATACCACCATACAGTTACTAAATCAAATCCACTCTATGCTAGACAATATTCCCCCATATAGTGACTATATAAAGGGAGATATAAATGCTACACAATATAGGTGATGACTATCACATATAGTTACATTTAGTTACTCACAGGTGACAACTTCTTTGATCATTTTTCCCCGAATACGGTTTTCTGACTGGACCTAGAACCGTGGTATACCACGTTTTTAGGTCCGGTCAGAAAACTGTATACGGAGCAAAAATGAGACAACCAGAGTCAGCGTTTGACTTCGGTCAGCTCATTGAAATGAATGGGGTTCGGGCTGGATCCGGCTGGGATACGGGAGCGGCCTGTTTTCACCCCTCCCAACCGGATCCAGCAACCGTACACTACAATCGTAGTGTGAAAGCACCCTTATCAGGCCCAGCACTTCATGAGGACTTTTCCAGGCCAAGCCTTTTTGTTCTTATGTAGATGAGGATGAGTGCCTATAGGGCTTTCCCTAGAAATGCAAGAGCCACGTCTACCCCATACCCTCTTTTTCTAGTGGTTAGCAGTCAAATGGAGTAGGCGGATGCAAGTGGGCCAGTGGATGGTGATAAAGAAGAGATGGTTTGCATCTACAGGGTTTTTGCAATTTTGGGGATCACCCCCTGGGCTTTTGAGCCTCATATGCATAATAACGTAAAGGTTTATATCTCAGCACTGGAAAGGACAGTGGAGATAACAAAAATTGTATGTTCAGATTTCTGATGACCAGCCCTATCTAGCTATGAGCTTTTTTACACAAGTGTTTTGCGGCCGACAGATCCACCTTAATATAAGAAAAATTGTACAGTCCCATGGGACAACTACTGGGCAGTAATTGAGAGGTAACAGCGATGGCTATGCCTTTTACTGTCACGACTGCATGCCTAGGGTATCCAGCTATTATATCTGTTGTAAGCATTTTCCCCTCCTACATTGATCAAACTGGTTATGGCTCCCCAGGAAGGCCAGAACAATGGAATGGATACACTATGCGTTGACATGGCTTTTTTTTTACTTTTATTAACGTTCCCAGATGTCTGAACCTTGAATCTTTTCTGATTCAATGCATTGAGTCCCTATATGCAGGTAATATCTTCTCACTAGCACTGAGCAGAATGCTAGTCTTACTACCTGGCAATTGTGCATGTTTATACCCCTGCTGTGTGTAAGGTATGATTCACTCAGCCCAGTGGTAGGCCACTCTCCACAGCAGAGGTAACAGCGGTGCCCCCATCACAACGTGTAATCACAGTGAGTCAGTCCTTCACACTGGCCACAGCCGAATTATGCAAAACTTGGAAAACACTTAGCCCTGGAGATCCGTATGGAAAAATATAATAAGCCAGCAAAACAATATACATTCATTATATTTCATATTGTCCTGCTGTTCACAGCTGCAAGGCACATAGACAGGCACTGAAATGTTGTGTTTAATGGTAGTGCACTTGGCTACAGATTCCAATCTAATGTTGTTTTCTTCTTTTCTCTTTTTTTTTCTGACGGTCAATTTAGATCATTTAAATGCTGGCATTGCAATACTCTAAGAGCATTTTCTGCATCACTAAAGCTAAACACAATGTGTATGCAGGGGTTCACTGTATGCATAAAATAGCTTATAGGAGACAGCTGTATTAACAATGAATCAGTGGCGTCATCTCACTGCAGCAAGTCTCCTTTGATGCATTCTGTTTTGTATTAAAGGGGTACTCCGGTGAAAAACTTTTTTTTTTTTAAATCAACAGGTGCCAGAAAGTTAAACAGATTTGTAAATTACTTCTATTAAAAAAATATTAATCCTTCCTGTACTTATTAGCTGCTGAATACTACAGCGGAAATTCTTTTCTTTTTGAAACACAGAGCTGTCTGCTGACATCATGAGCACAGTGCTCTCTGCTGACATCTCTGTCCATTTTAGGAACTGTCCAGAGTAAAAGGAAATCCCCATAGCAAACATATGCTGCTCTGAACAGTTCCTAAAATGGACAGATATGTCAGCAGAGAACACTGTGCTCGTGATGTCAGCAGACAGCTCTGTGTTTCAAACGGAAAATAATTTCTATAGAAATATATATATATATATATATATATATATATATATATATATATGTATATTAGGGCTCAGGGTTTAAGACAAATGGACAGAAAGTAATTAAATGTGTTTATTATTATACAGTGTGACAATATATTATAAAATAAGATATGTGAAAATAAAATAAATTCAAATAGTGGCGTCTGCGTCTCACAGGGCCCTTGTGTAGGCGCAGCACCAACTAATATTATCTAAAATATAAGTATTCCAAAATGTGTTAAAAATTAAGACCACCATATAAAAGTTCATATAAAACCTCTAATAGGATTAGACTATACAGGGAGAGAAATCTGGGTGGGAGAGTCTTAGTTCATCCACAATAGTCAATTCTCTCCTCTCTCAAAAAGTTCTGCAAATTGTATCAGATTCCAGTATAGTTGTAACCAATAGCAACCATATAAGTTTTGGTTAGTAACCCATAGCAACCATTTGTATGTGTACGGCTGCAGCACTAGATCGCAATCGAACACCTTTGCGAATAATGTTCATCCACTTGCTATTAGCAGATAATGGTCAATATATATGCTTGTGTGCAGTCATTGTTAGTATGCATTCATATCTTTAGATACTTTGTATCTCACCGCTCCCGGGTACTGATGCGCTGGACTTCACGGGGATACTGCGATCTCCTCCAGTTGCGCTATGAAATCCCACAGTGTGTTATCACTGGGTGGCTCTCGTGGCGTGAGACAGCATCACCGAAGACTCAGCCGTCTCCCACGATGGTAATGCTGGATGACAGTGGGTTCCGGGTGGTGGTACTGCAGCGGTTCTGCAGGTGAGTATGTTGTTAAGCCGGTGGCGTCCTCGTGGCAATGAGGCGCGTATGTCTCCTTTACCGAGTGCTGGGTGATTGACAGTTATGTTTCCCGGTATCGTACTGCTGGTTGCTGAGCTGGGCAAATAAACTGGTGGTCTCAATGGTTATTAGGGGGACGCTGGACGCGTTTCAGGACTGTCTCAGTCCTTTCTTCAGCAGCTAAGAATAGTTCAAATGTTTTCAAATCAACTGATGCCAAAAATACTAAAATTATACAGATTTGTAAATTAATTATACTACAAAATATTAAGCCTTCCTGTATTTACTAGCAGTTGTATACTCCAGAGGAAGTTATGTAGTTATTTTCAGTCGTACCACAGTGCTCTCTGCTGACACCTCTGTCAGTGCCAGGAACTGTCCACAGCAGGAAAGGTTTGCTATAGAGTTTGATTCTACAATTGACAGTTCCTGACATGGACATAGGTGTCAGCAGAAAGCACTGGGGTCAGACTGTAAAGAACCACACAACTTCCTCTGGAGCATACAACAGCTGATAAGTACTGGAAGGATTAGGATTTTTAAATAAAATGAATTAAAAAATCTGTTTATCTTTCTGGTGCCAATTGATTTGAAAACTTTTATTTTCCCCCTGGATATCACTTTAACAAAAGTCATAGTCACCATACTAAGCACAATAGACATGGCACAATTGATAGATATTAAAAACACTTAAAACAGCTGTCACGCCCCCTCCCATAGACTTGCATTGAGGGGGCAGAGCTTGACATTACACAGGGGCGGAGCCGTGACATCACAATACTCCGGCCCCGTGATTGGCAGTCATCAGACCCGGAGCGAACATGCTCCAGGGGCTGATAGTAACGGGGTGCTACGTGAAAGATCACTGGGGTCCTCAGCAGCGGGACCCCTGCAATCAGGCATCTTATCCTATCATTTAGTGCCAGAGTACCCCTTTAGCGCTGGAATACCCCTTTAAGTTTTAAGTTATTTAGCTGTAGTTTTAAAACAGCTGGAGGCAACACTGCTCTAACACAGTTATTTACAAACATTGCAGCTTCAGTTGTTACTAAACTACAACTCCCAGCATGCTGAAATAGTCAAAGCTTTCTCCGACTCCTGAATGACAAAGAAGTTGATCAGACATTCAGGAGTCTGGGAAAGAGGAATGGCACACATAGTGACAGCTATGCTGATTAGCATCCAGCTTTACTAGGAGAAGATAAAACAGATAGAACATGTATTCATAAAAATGCTGTACTTTTATCAAAAAAATCCTTGCACTAATTTTATAAAGATCTATTCTTATATTTATACATTTTATCCTGTTATGAATTCCCCATAATGTCTTCTGATTACTGCAGGCAAGCTCCAAGGATCTTCCTCTGACACATGACACAGCATAAAACCAGAGAGGAAAGGGTTACAGAGTAGAGAGTACTGATTGGCTGACTGCACAGGCTTGCTCCTGTGAGGGAGACAGACTGACACTCCCCCTCCAGCCTGCACAATGAAAAAGTAACTCACCAGCAGATAAATGCTTATATCTCTGGATATATAGGTCCTGCACATGCTCAGGATTGGGTCCTGAGTAACATATCACTTTTTTTTCTTTTTTTTGCACTTTGACAGGTACGCTTTAAATAACACCTTGTCCCCAAAAAACTAAGAAAAAAATTAAAATAAATAAACAATAAAACTACAACCACTTCTGTGATTTTTTAAAGCTGGTGTGAAATTTTTTATGTAAACTGGACTCTCACCCCTTTGAAAATATAATGTTAAGCAGTCAATATACGTGGACACGCCCACTTTTATAAAACTGACATGAATAGCGTAATCCATGGCACAAAGCTCTTTGAAAATGTGGTCGATACTTTTCGTGACAAAATTTTGGCGCAATTTTATTTTTGGGCCGCAAAATTCTTTGAGAATCTCCCCCTCTATTTTCTTTGAGTGAACATACTATTGATCTCAATAATCTAGATTCCTTAAAAACTTGGCATCCGATTCCCTTAATTCATAGATGTCTAGTAAATCCAGCGTGTCTCATGTATATTAAGTTGCTGCCTCATAATTTGGATTTGAACCACATCTCTACACAGGAGGCTCCAGGGGCTGATATAGGTTTTAATATGGTAATGAGACATTAATGATTTTGATGCCAGAAAACATTGAATATCTGCATGAATAGGAAGCAACAGATGTTTATCCGCACTGTCGTCTTATTATTTCTTTTTGAATTATTGGAGAATAGAAAACATTTATGTCAGATCTCTCTTCCTCAACCTGAATCTAAAATTACTACGGGAAACTTACCATACTTATTGTATTGCTGTATTTCACAGATCTCCTTATTACTTGGCAGTAATAGAATAAGTATTCTTCCTCTCTGTCTTAGGCTTGAATGATTCAGACAAAGCTCAGCTCAATGTCATTAGTAAACTAACTGCCTGAGTGTGTTCTGTACGGCGAGCTGCAGATCATTAGAAGTATATGTAATTACGGGTGCCATCCAGCATCTCAATGACTAGCATTCCTGCCAACTATTCCCAGATTGTGTCTTGTCCATCTCCTACCAGCTAGGTTAAAGTAAAATAAGCCATTGTAGTGGTAACTCAAGAATATACACATCTTCTGATATGCGATGGTGGGACATGGTCTCAAGAAGTGCCACAAAGCCCAAAGCTATATGTTTTATTACCTGTATTAAGATAAATCACCTGCCTACCAGTTTGGTTCTTCTGTTTTAAATAACTTTTTAGCGTTTACTGTTTTGTTAAAGTCAATGTTAACGGGATTGCCCTAGTATTAAAATTGTATCCCCCATCCACTGCATAGGGCCCATCTCTTAACTCTATCTTTCCGAGACGACTGGTCTCAGCAGTGATGACCGGCTCACGAAATCACCGGCAACAGTGATGTACCACTTATGCATAGTTGCCGAGAACAATTTGTCTTGGAATTTAGGGGCCGGAGCAGTCAGAGGTAAGAGATGTGCCTCATTCTGGAGATGACAGCGGGTACAACAGTTGTGGATAGGAAATAAGTTACCTAATACCCAGACTTAAAAATGCTGCTAAAATGCTACTTTAGTATTTACAAGTAATTATTATTGAATCTTAAATTTAAAGGAGAAACAAAAGTATTCAAAACATAAAACAGAGTGTTTGGACAGGGTGGCGTGGATTATTTTTGCTGCTACCATTTTTGATCTGGTTAGACTGAGGTGTTAAAGACAAACTGAAAGCTAGTTCACAACACTAAACCCAGTATGCTGGGTTATATTGGGGGTAAAGAGCTTTATGTATTCCCTGTGTTCTGGCCATTTATAGTTTTATTTCTATTGCACTTTTCGGCTTCCCATCTAAAAACTTGGATGCCTATTTGCATACTTTTATGCGCGGGTGCCTGTCTATATACTTTGATGCTTGGGTGCCTGTCCATATACTTTGATGCTTGGGTGCCTGTCCACAAACTTTGATGCTTGGGTGACTGTCCACAAATTTTGATGCTTGGGTGCCTGTCCACATGCTTTGATGCTTGGGTGCCTGTCCATATACTTTGATGCTTGGGTGCCTGTCCACATACTTTGATGCTTGGGTGCCTGTCCACATACTTTGATGTTTGGGTGCCTGTCCACATACTTTGATGCTTGGGTGCCTGTCCACCTACTTTGATGCTTGGGTGCCTGTACATATACTTTGATGCTTGGGTGCCTGTCCACATACTTTGATGCTTGGGTGCCTGTCCACATACTTTGATGCTTGGGTGCCTGTCCACATACTTTGATGCTTGGGTGCCTGTCCGCATACTTTGATGCTTGGGTGCCTGTCCACATACTTTGATGCTTGGGTGCCTTTCCACATACTTTGATGCTTGGGTGACTGTCCACAAACTTTGATGCTTGGGTGCCTGTCCACATGCTTTGATGCTTGGGTGCCTGTCCATATACTTTGATGCTTGGGTGCCTGTCCACATACTTTGATGCTTGGGTGCCTGTCCAGATACTTTGATGCTTGGGTGCCTGCCCACATACTTTGATGCTTTGGTGCCTGTCCACATACAGTACTTTGATGCTTGGGTGCCTGTCCACATACTTTGATACTTGGGTGCCTGTCCACATACTTTGATGCATGGTTGCCTGCTCACACACTTTGATACTTGGGTACTTATTGATGTGTAATATTTGTTCTTGTTATATCTTATTTATTATTGATAAAGCATGTCCATTGAGGGTTACTGCAGAGTCATAACTATAGTATAGCTGTCCCCCATAAAGAGTTATGATTATTTATTTATAATGCTATGAACTGGGATCAGGAGTTGACATACCGTATGTGAAGCTTTCATGCCAGCATAAATGCCCTGTAGGCAAAGGGCCCACCCCTTATTGTTCTTCCTACCAACTGATGGCATGTACCCAACTAAATGTAGCCATTTTTTTGTAATATACAATAGTAATAATATAGTAATCTAGTAATATAGTCTTGACATAGTAATTGTTAACAATGAGCCCATGTATTTCTGGAATTGTAGCCTTATGTTGTCAGTTTCCACTCTTCACATAGATGTTATCATTAAGGATTTAACTTTTGGTTGGGGAATAAACTGACCTAAAATGATGCCAATTTCATCATTGGACAGACGGGCCGAATCTGGACGGTAAAGGGTTACTGTGTGATTGCTAGGACCAGATTTAACATTATATGAAGTCATCTAGGGTCTTATAAATGCCTGATCCTGTATAATTTGATCATTGGAGGCAGTATAAGCTATCATAAGATATTGACGTGTGTGTTTCTTATCAGACAGTAAAATCAGCTGTGTGATGGAGAAAGTGAAGTGATCGGATGACTTCAGGATCATTATCAACCACAAATCACATACAGACTCACTTTGAAAAACATGTTAACCTCACAGTTTAATAGATAGATACTGGACTATAAGAAGGCTGAAAAACAATTCAGCCCTCTATATATATATATATATATATATATATATATATATATATATATATTAGCTGAGTACCCGGCGCTTCCCAGTTTTTTATTACCTTATCCTTGTGGGGGAGGAAAAGCAACAGGGAAGCTTTTGTTCTCAAATCTTGTCCTTAAATCCTGACCCCATATCCCCTCCTCATATCCCAACCCCAAATCCCCTCCTCATATTCCGACCTTATATTTTGTCCACATATCTCAACCTCATATCCCGTCCTCATATTCCAATCTCATATCCCGACCTCATATACTGACCTCATATCCCGTCCACATATCTAATCCTCATACCCGGTCCCCATATCCCATCCCTATATGCCGTCCTCATGTCCCGACCTCACATCCCATCCCTATATCCCGTCCCTATATCTCGTCCCGATATCCCAACCACATATCCCGTCCTTATATCACAACATCATATCCTGTCCTCATATCTAATCCTCATTTCTAATCCTTATATCCAGTCCTCAGGTTGGGCTGTGTTGTGGTAAAGATATTGTAAGCTGAAAATAAAAGGGGTGTGGCTTTAAGGGTGGGCATGTCTTTGCAAGATGGGGTATGGCATGTGGGGGAGGGTGTGGCTTGCCAGTGACTGACTCATTCACCAGGATATGCAGAGCGGAGCTTGTGGAGTGAGGTAGCGGAAGTCCTATATACTTGTATGGGACTTGAAACAAAAACCCCATCCTTCACATATGGGGGTAGGTTAGGGTTAAATTAACTATTCTATATTTTTAGTAGACATATAAGTAACATGTGACTATAACATGTGAGTATTATCGAAATATTTCCAGCTGTTTGGAAGTTATGCAGTAACATATATTTCCCATAGACTTGTATGGGACTTTAAAGGGGTACTCCGGTGAAAACCTTTTTTTCTTTTAAGTCAACTGGTGGCAGAAAGTTAAACATATTTGTAAATTACTTCTATTAAAAAATCTTATTCCTTCCAGTACTTATTAGCTGCTGAATGCTACAGAGGAAATTCCTTTCGTTTTGGCACGTCCTGATATGCTGATATGCTGCCTGCTAGTGAAAACTGGCAGGCAGCATATAACTGTAATGCTTTGGAATACTAAGTATTCCAAAGCATTAAAAAGTGTAAAAAAAATAAAATAAAATAAAAGTGTAAAAATAAATAAAAAATTTAATAAAAGTGTAAAAAAAATATATATATATATATATATATATATATATATATATATATATATATTAAAAATACATTTATTAAATGCATCTAATAAAAAAAATGCATAATGTGTAAGATCGCATTGGCGGACATCCGCAGCATGTAATATGCTGCGGATGTCCACCATGTGATCCTACACATTGTGCAGCAGTCACGGTAATGAGCTCCCTGCTGCGGCTGAGTAGCTTCGTGTGTCCACTCATAGCGGCGGATTTCCCGCCAGCAGTCATGAGCGGACACACTGAGCTACCCAGCTGCAGCATTGATGGATATATTCGCCATGAGTGGGTGCTTATTCCCACAACATGGCGGATATTTCCATCAGGAGCCCTAACTGTCACAGACAGATGCGTTATACTGCCAGCCGACCAAGGACCAATCAGAGAGGTCCCTGGTCCAGCCAATAACTTGTAGGGGTGCGGTATATAAATGGGGTCACTTGTGGGGGTGGGGGTACTGTTCTGCCCTGAAAGACAAATGGCGCTCCTCTCCTTCTGAGTCCTACCACGCGGCCAAGGAACCATATATGGCCAAAGCGGGGGTATTTCCAAACATGGGACAAGCAGCTAAATAAAATATAGGGTGCATTTCTTTCAATATCAGAAGTGATGTACAAAAAATATGCCCCCCAAATGATGCATTTGTGAAAAATTGCAAATTTTGAATTTTTAACACTGACTTTGTAATAATTCCTGCCAAAAATTATGGTGTTAAAATATTCACTGTACCCCCTAGCGAATACCTTGAGGGGTCTAGTTTTTAAAATGGGGTCATTTGGGGGGGGGTGTTCCTATGTTCTACTACCTTTTAATTTCTGCAAACCTTGCAAAGCACATAAAAAAAGATGTACCGTATATACTCGAGTATAGGCCGAGTTTTTCAGCACGATTTTTCGTGCTGAAAACACCCCCCTCGGCTTATACTCGAGTGAACTCCCCCACCCGCAGTGGTCTTCAACCTGCGGACCTCCAGAGGTTTCAAAACTACAACTCCCAGCAAGCCCGGGCAGCCATCGGCTGTCCGGGCTTGCTGGGAGTTGTAGTTTTGAAACCTCCGGAGGTCCGCAGGTTGAAGACCACTGCGGCCTTCAACATCATCCAGCCCCCTCTCACCCCCTTTAGTTCTGAGTACTCACCTCCGCTCGGCGCTGGTCCGGTCCTGCAGGGCTGTCCGGTCCTGCAGGGCTGTCCGGTAAGGAGGTGGTCCGGTGAGGAGGTGGTCCGGGCTGCTATCTTCACCGGGGAGGCCTCTTCTAAGCGCTTCGGGCCCGGCCTCAGAATAGTCACGTTGCCTTGACAACGACGCAGATACGTCGCTGTCAAGGCAACGGCTCTATTCCGGGCCGGAAGCGCGGAGAAGAGGCGCCCCCGGTGAAGATAGCAGCCCGGACCACCTCCTCACCGGACCACCTCCTTACCGGACAGCCCTGCAGGACCGGACCAGCGCCGAGCGGAGGTGAGTACTCAGAACTAAAGGGGGTGAGAGGGGGCTGGATGATGTTGAAGGCCGCAGTGGTTTTCAACCTGCGGACCTCCGGAGGTTTCAAAACTACAACTCCCAGCAAGCCCGGACAGCCGATGGCTGCCCGGGCTTGCTGGGAGTTGTAGTTTTGAAACCTCTGGAGGTCCGCATGTTGAAGGCCGCAGTGGTCTTCAACCTGCGGACCTCCGGAGGTTTCAAAACTACAACTCCCAGCAAGCCCGGACAGCCGATGGCTGCCCGGGCTTGCTGGGAGTTGTAGTTTTGAAACCTCTGGAGGTCCGCATGTTGAAGGCCGCAGTGGTCTTCAACCTGCGGACCTCCGGAGGTTTCAAAACTACAACTCCCAGCAAGCCCGGACAGCCGATGGCTGCCCGGGCTTGCTGGGAGTTGTAGTTTTGAAACCTCTGGAGGTCCGCATGTTGAAGGCCGCAGTGGTCTTCAACCTGCGGACCTCCGGAGGTTTCAAAACTACAACTCCCAGCAAGCCCGGACAGCCGATGATGAAGGGGGGGGGGGGTGTGGGGATGATGAAGGGGGGTGGGGATGATGAAGGGGGGGGGGGGTGTGGGGATGATGAAGGGGGGTGGGGATGATGAAGGGGGGGGGTGTGGGATGATTACAAGGGGATGATGAAGGGGGGATGTGTGGGATGATAAGGGGATGTGTGGGATGATGACAAGGGGATGATGAAGGGGGGATGTGTGGGATGATAAGGGGATGATGAAGGGGGGATGTGTGGGATGATGACAAGGGGATGATGAAGGGGGGATGTGTGGGATAAGGGGATGTGTGGGATGATGAAAAGGGGATGATGAAGGGGGGATGTGTGGGATAAGGGGATGTGTGGGATGATGACAAGGGGATGATGAAGGGGGGATGTGTGGGATAAGGGGATGTGTGGGATGATAAGGGGATGATGAAGGGGGGATGTGTGGGATGATGACAAGGGGATGATGAAGGGGGGATGTGTGGGATGATAAGGGGATGTGTGGGATGATGACAAGGGGATGATGAAGGGGGGATGTGTGGGATGATGACAAGGGGATGATGATGAGGATGTTAATGACGGGTCTGGATGATGACAGGGGGGGATGAGGTATTTCCCACCCTAGGCTTATACTCGAGTCAATAACTTTTCCTGGGATTTTGGGTTGAAATTAGGGGTCTCGGCTTATACTCGGGTCGGCTTATACTCGAGTATATACGGTACTTTTAAAATTTTCAAAATTTCTAGTTAAATTGTTAGGCTTCTAATTAATTTAAAATGTTAATGAAAAACAAAAAAAATTAAGTCAAAATAAAGTAGACATCTGAAAGTACAAGTTTCATAAACTATTTGGTCAGTAAGTATAAATATATGCAACCTATTAGTGTTAAAATAGCAAAAAATCATAATTTTTTGTAAAAATTTCATGATTTTTTACATTGTAAAAAAAACTACAAATGATATCGGCTTACTTTTACTATGTACATGAAGGACAACTTGTGACAAAAAAACAATGTCAGAATTATCCTGATTGGCAAAACGTTACCAGAGTTATTTTGTAATAAAGACGGACATCCCCGATTTGAAAAAAAAACAGGCCTGGTCTTTCAGGGGCGTACAGGTTTATTTGTATTGGTCCTTAAGGGGTTAAATAAAAACACAGACCCTCACAAATGGTGGTGGGTAAGGGTTAAATTACGTATCCTATGTTTGTTGTTGACATATAAGTAACATGTGTGCCAAGTTTCATGTTATTATCTTTAGCCGTTTGGACGTGATGCTGGAATATACACACACACATACACACATATACATATACACACATTGGGGGAGAATTATCAAAACCTGTCCAGAGAAAAAGTTGATCAGTTGCCCATAGCAACCAATCAGATCGCAAAATAAAAAGAGATGCAAAATAAAAAAAATGTTGTAATACCTTTTTTTTTGGACTAACAGAATTTTATAGAGACAAGTTTTTGGAATTCCGCCCTTTTTCAAGTCAAAAGCAAATCTAAGCTCACAAGTCTTTCCTCACAAATATGTAGGGATTAACCCCTGCATATTTGTGAGATGCAACCTGTGTCTTCTGCTTGTGAGCTTAGATTTGTTTTTGACTTGAAAAAGGGAGGAATCCCAAAATATTAGAAGATACTGCAACTTTTTCTGATTTTGAATCTGCATCTCTGGACTAATACGGCTACTCAAATTCACTATATAGGTATATATACATATATTTTCCAATTTTTCAGCCATACTAGCACTTTAATGTTTGGTTAAGTTATTTGATGAAACGGCACAGGCATACCAGTATTTGATTGCGCTTTATTGTTCTAGTGAGCCAAGATTTCATGGAGAACCCCATCTCCTCCTTCTTTCCCCCTAAAACAGGAAAGATTAAGTTAAGCGCATGTTCCCTTCCAAAATGTTGCAGCTGTCACCATGCTGATCCTCAGCTCTGGCCGTCATCCTTGCCTCAGTGCTCGCTTTCCTTCAGCTCTCCCAGCATATGTGGGTTGTTCACTTCTGAGGCCAGCTGGCGATGCCAATGGTTATTTTTTACAATATTAATAATTTGAGCTTAGAAATGTATCTCCTGTTTACAATATTTACTCCTGAAGGGGGAGGATGCGGGCGTAGATGTGCATCATGAAATACACCACCTTAATCTAGACTATGCAGCGTACACATGTAGGAGAGCTATGTCTGTCAATTACTGAAATTAGTTTATCATCCGTCTACATTTCGTGAGTTTTCACAGCCTACGACGGAAACAGATGACAAATTCATCTCTGCAATTGGACATCTGTTCAGTTTTCAGGTGCATTTGCCCATTGGAGAAATGTTATCCTAATGGTCTGTTTTCTTATACAAGATGTATTGGGGAGAATTTATTAAAGACCAGTATTTTATTAGCCAGCCTGAAACGGGTACTCCGTTTGAAAATATATTTAAAAAAAAATTTATATGAACTGGTGCCAAAAGATTAAACAGATTTGTAAATTATATAGCCACACAAGAAAATAAAGTACGGAGCGCCCACCGTTCCACTTGCAGGCAGACAGGACTTCGTGATCCAAAGACCGCACCAGTCTAGGCAGGGAGGCGGCAGATGGATCAGGGGGGAGTTCAGACGTCAGGCCACGGACCGTATCACGCCCTTAGGCGCTAGGTCCTTCAGCAGCCTGACAAAGCGCCTAGGGGTGTGATACGGTCCGTGGCCTGACGTCTGAACTCCCCCCGGATCCATCTGCCGCCTCCCTGCATAGACTGGTGCGGTCTTTGGATCACGAAGTGATGGAATGGTGAGCGTTCCGTACTTTACTTTCTTGTGTGGCTATAGATTGTATGCTGTGTTTCGTTGGGCGTGGAGCGCCACCTGCCATTGCCATTGTTTACACACCTGGATCCATGATTTGATGCTTATCACAGGATATATGGATTTACTACACGGTAGTGCTGACCACTTTCTTCTTTGAGATAATATAGATTTGTAAATTACTTCTATTTGAAAATCTTAATCCTTCCAGTACTTATCAGCTGCTGTATAATACAGATGAAGTTCTTTTCTTGTGGAATTTCTCTTCTGTCTGTCCACGGTGCTCTCTGCTGACACCTGTCCAGAGCAGGAACAATTCCCTATAGCAAACCTATTCTGCTCTAGACAGTTCCTGACATGAACAGAAGTGTCAGCAGAGAGCACCGTGGACAGACAGAAAAGAAATTCCAAAAGAAAAGAACTTCCTCTGTATTATACAGCAGCTAATAAGTACTGAAAGAATAACATTTTTTAAATAGAAGTAATTTACAAATCTGTTTAACTTTCTGGCACCAGTTGATTTAAAAAAAAAAATGTTTTTCCATCGGAGTACCCATTTAAATGAAAACAAATAAGAGTAAGATGCAACAAAAATATTGAAATGCATTCCTCTTAAAATATGTGATGCCTCTTTGAATGCACTCATAGCTTACATAAATTTCTGCTATAATTTACCCCAATTTTCTAGTGTGAATTATAGTAAACATATTGGGCTGTAATAGGTTAGGTCCTTCCTGATACGTACCATCACTTAAAAAAATGTAATGGCAGCACAAATGTACCAAAATAAAAGTTGAGCATTTTTGTACACAACTTTTTTACACTAGAAACCGGCATACATAAGAAACACTGTCATTGGCGTTTAGTTGCATTGTAATCTTAGTTGTTATCATGGCACACATCTCGTCAACACGATTGGTTCATAAACAAACCAATAAGTAATAGATCTAGTGACAAATACAGACTAAATGCCTGCCATGAAATAAGTTGGTTGGCTGGAAGCAGAAGTTAAAGGGGTACTCCACTGCCCCAGCGTGACACTTGATTAACTTGCAAGTGTAACTTTAACATCAGATCCTTATCTTAAATGGGTATTCCACTGCCCCAGCGTTTGGAATGCGGACGGCTGGATGCAGACAGCTGGGGTCGTGATGTCACGACCACGCCCCCTAGTGATGTCACACCATGCCTCCTCAATGCAAGTGTAAGGGAGGGGGCGTGGCGGCTACCACGCCCCCTCCCATAGACTTGCATTGAGGGGATGTGACGTGACATCCCTAGGGGGCGTGGTCATGATGTCACGACCCCCATAGCCCGCACCCAGCGTTCGGAACAAAATGTTCCAAGTGCTGGGGCAGTGGAATACCCCTTTAAGATAAGGATCTAATGTTAAAGTTACACTTGCAAGGTAATAAAGTGTCACGCTGGGGCAGTGGAGTACCCCTTTAAGATAAGGATCTGATGTTAAAGTTACACATGCAAGTTAATCAGGTTTGGACTGTGTTAGTCTCAATATGCATAGATGTAAATGCCACCAACGAAAGTGTGGTAGTTTGTTTTTAAAGATATTGGCCTCACACCCGCCCAGTGATGCATTAAAGGGGTACTCCGGTGAAAACCTTTTTTTCTTTTAAATCAACTGGTGGCAGAATGTTAAACATATTTGTAAATTATAGAAATGTGTGCAGCTCACAAAACACAATCCGAGGATATAATTGGTTATAAGCCAAAACCCAACGGCCGGAATTATGAAAAATAATGTACAAAGTGTATAACCAATCCTCAAGGATTCTACCCAAAAAGGTACATAATGATATTTAAATAAAATAACATAGGATGCTATAAATATAAGATTTTTATTCAATGCAAATATAAAATTGGGATATAAAATAATAAAACTGCAGTATATATCCTCTGGCATGCAATATAACAGGATGAAGAAAACCACTGGGCCCAAGTGGTAACACACCGCCTATACGTAAAAATCAAAAATGTAAAATAATGTCCAACACTCTGGTGACCTTGTCATATGTATGAGGTCTAATTGAAAAATTCCGGTCTGAAAGATTGATACAAGTCCTTTGTTGAGCAGTATTGCAGTCTTTGCAAATAATAGCAAATAGTATAAGGTCACTGGTGTAACTTGTGACTAGTTACTAAGGTTACTTAGTTGGGCTCATACAAATAATGCTGCTGGTAGTATCGCTCACCCGCTCCTGTAGGACTCTGCGTACGATATCCTCTATGGTGTACCTCGTGCGGAGGCGTTGGCAGAAGGTGACTCTGCTGGCAGAGCAGAAGCTTCTGTGGGTGCGCTTGGCAGAGCGTCTCCCCTGGCCTCCGCGTTGTTGTTAACAGAGGGTGTACCTCTGGATGGTATGGCGTCCCTCGTGATGTGATGATGGAGTCCTGGGCGGGTGAACAGATGATTCTCTCACAGCAGGATTTCGGCTCAGATCGTAGCAGGTATAAAGAAAATCTGGGTCGGACTCTGAGCCAGAGACGTACTGGTCTCAATCTTTTCCAGGTACTGGTGCCAGATTCACACTTTGTGTTTAAGTGCGATATTATATGAATATCCTAGACGCATTTCAGGGTTCTTTTGCAGATAGCGCACGACCCTTTCTTCAGTAGGAATTAAAAGTGAAAGATTGAGACCAGTACGGCTCTGGCTCAGAGTCCGACCCAGATTTTCTTTATACCTGCTATGATCTGAGCCGAAATCCTGCTTAGAGAGAATCATCTGTTCACCCGCCCAGGACTCCATCATCAAATCACGAGGGACGCCATACCATCCAGCGGTACCCCCTCTGTTATCAACAACGCGGAGGCCAGGGGAGATGCTCTGCCAAGCGCACCCACAGAAGCTTCTGCTCTGCCAGCAGAGTCACCTTCTGCCAACGACTTCGCACGAGGTACACCATAGAGGATATCGTACGCAGAGTCCTACAGGAGCGGGTGAGCGATACTACCAGCAGCATTATTTGTATCAGCCCAACTAAGTAACCTTAGTAACTAGTCACATGTTACACCAGTGACCTTATACTATTTGCTATTATTTGCAAAGACTGTAATACTGCTCAACAAAGGACTTGTATCAATCTTTCAGACCGAAATTTTTCAATTAGACCTCATACATATGACAAGGTCACCAGAGTGCTGGACATTATTTTACATTTTTGATTTTTACGTATAGGCGGTGTGTTACCACTTGGGCCCAGTGGTTTTCTTCATCCTGTTATATTGCATGCCAGAGGATATATACTGCATTTTTATTATTTTATATCACAATTTTATATTTGCATTGAATAAAAATCTTATATTTATAGCATCCTATGTTATTTTATTTAAATATCATTATGTACCTTTTTGGGTAGAATCCTTGAGGATTGGTTATACACTTTGTACATATTTGTAAATTACTTCTATTAAAAAATCTTAATCCTTCCAGTACTTATTAGCTGCTGAATGCTACAAAGAAAATTCCTTTCTTTTTGGAACACTGATGACATCACGAGCACAGTGCTCTCTGCTGACATCTCTGTCCATTTTAGCAACCATGCATAGCAGATGTATGCTTAGGGCAGCATGGTGGCTCAGTGGTTAGCACTGCTGCCTTGCAGTGCTGGGGACTTGGGTTTAAATCCCACTAAGGACAACAATAAATAAAGTGTTATTATTATTATTATAATAACGTCAGCAGAGAGAACTGTGCTCGTCATCAGAGAGCATTCCAACAAGAAAAGCATTTCCTCTGTAGTATTCAGCAGCTAATAAGTACAGGAAGGATTAAGATTTTTTAATAGAAGTAATTTACAAATATGGTTAACTTTCTGCCACCAGTTGATTTAAAAGAAAAAAATGTTTTCACCGGAGTACCCCTTTAACATTACATTGATGCTATAGTATGATCACTTGGCCAAGCGCTCTGTTTTTTGCCCAGTGAATGTGTATGGTTGCCTGAAGGTGAGAATTTATGCGTGCCTACATAGCTGGCCATTACTGGACATTTTCTGGGTGCACCCAAGCCAGCAGATGTGTATAGAGATGATGATGCATGCATAGTTGCTCAATACTGTACATCTGCCGATTTGGGAATTCTGCACCTTGCCCAGAGAATGTTAAGTGAATGGTCAGGCATACAATACTGTGTGTTTGGTCATTCGGTGTACAGTGTCTCTGCTCCTGTACTTACTTTGGTTGGCACGCTATACTGATAACATAGTATGTCTTGCAAAAGTAGCATGCTAGTAATCAAATTAGAAGTGGCTACATATTTATATGTTAGGTGTCCATTTAACACTTGCAGCCAAGGGCATATTTCTTTCAATGGTTTGTCGGCCATGTGTACTCACAAAGCTGCACCTTAATTTGTCACAAACCCTCTCCCCATATGGCATTGAGTGGGGCAGGCTGTAGTGGAGAGTAGCCTGTTAGAGACCCATAGCAGTACATTACAATGGGCTTACATAAGTCACCTCTGCACAATCTGACTTGGTGAGACATCCACCCAGGCCAGGTTTCCAACCCCGGTTTAAAGGGGTATTCTGCCCCTAGACATCTTATCCCCTATCCAAAGGATAAGATGTCTGATCACGGGGTTCCCGCCGCTTGGACCCCTGCGCTCTCTGTGCAGCACCCGGCGTTCGTTTAGAAGGGTTGTTACGTTACGCCACCCCCCCAATGCAAGTCTATGGGAGGGGGCGTGGTGTCCACCAAGCCCCCTCCCATAGACTTGCATTGAGGGGGTATGGCCATGACATCACGATCCCCGCCGCTTGCTCCAAGCTTTCAGAACAAAATGTTCCAAATGCTGGGGCAGCGGAGTACCCCTTTAAGGAAGGTCATGCCACTTTTTCGAAAAAGTAAAGTCCCCTTGTTCATCTGTAACTGCTTTCTAAGTGTTGTCTATAGGGAATCCCATCTTACAAGCTTGGTTTCATTATTAAACAGTGTACTAGACCCATTGCTTCCGATATGCGCTTCTGACTGAATTCACCTCATCTTCTCAGCCTGTTGGTTGTTTTCTCAGCTTTCCCTCATGCGTGAGTGTTTCAGTCTATTATCTGAAGCGATGTCATCCATAAAGCATCACGCCTGTCAGACTCTTAACTTTCACGTCGCAGAGGACGTGAATCTTGTTTCGCTATAATATGACTTTTTCAGACTCGTGAAGCCTGCTGCTGCTATTGCGCTCTTCTGCTGACACTGCAGCCATACCAACCAGTTTGAAACTTAGGCTGACGTCTCATAAATCTTTACCGTTTTGACTGTCTGAACAGCTATATCCCGGCAGGAAACTAGCAGTCAACTGAATATCTGTAAATGGGCCTTATTCTCACATGAATGAAAGGCACAATCACATTTCGGAGGCTTGACAAGAGCGGGGAGACATTACCCATCATGCTGTATAAATGTGATAACTATTTTTCCTCTTTTGTATATTAATATAACTAGATACCAACCACCTGTCGATAAAGTTTTTCTCTGCCACAAATTGCATGGGAAATTGATTTTTCGTCCTTCATAGTTGCGTGGCTGGCAGTGCAATTTTCTTCCTGTCACCCCGAGTATTTGATGGGAGGAGTGTGACCTATGCATGGGGACATTAATACATTCTTGGAAAATGAGCAAAGGCAGATAAAGGCTCATGTCCTGATAGAGAGGCAGGTCAATTTAGTGTATGAGGACCCAAAACAGATACCGGTGACAGAGCAAAACCAAAGGAACAGACAGTGCCAACTCTTTTGCTAATGTATCTTAACTCTTCCACGTCTTCATGTCGATAATCTGTCTCACATAAACCTAGGACAAAAAATGTCTATGCAGGATCTGAGGAAAATCATTGTACATGGGTTATCGATTAGTTAAGTGACAGAAGATGAAGACTGGCTGTAAATGGTCTGCATCAGAAATGACTACAGTCAGCAGTGGAGGACCAAAATGGCCTGTATGGTGGCCCTTATAGAAACCAGGGTGCCCCTCATTTAAGTTAACATAAATAAAAAACAGGCTGTTTTTATTATAATATTTTAAATACTATGCATATCATACTGTACTTGTGCAGCTGTGCACAGCCCAGGAGAATGAATTGTGTAGGGGTCATCATGCAGGCTGCCTGGGCCTTGTGGTGCTGAGGCCAGTTCACAGAAAGGATGGCTAGATGGCTTTTGCCAGTTAATTCCATGGGGTGATCTAGTTGCTTAGGGGGCTGCACAGTTAGAGGTATTGGTAGTAATGTCCCCTGGGGCACAATCTGATGTAGGTAAGGTGCAGAAGCACACCAGACACATGCGGATAGAGGTGCAATAAATCAGTTTCCATACTGTAATTCTCATGACAGAAAGGCACAGTTTTGACAGTACAAGGTTCCGATAGTTGGCTGTGAATAGCTGGAGTAAAGACACATCATTGGGCATGTGAATCTGTAGAATGGGGAGTCCTTGTGTTATTTGATCTAGCCTCTAGAAGTGTCTGTGGACCAAAAGCCTATGTATCCACTGAAGAGATCTCTCCCTTGTAGGCTCCCAGTGGTGTCCAGGAATAATCATACTGATGGGTTATGAAGTGCTACAGTGGTCATGGCATTTATGGGAAGGCCTTGGCAACCACAATGTATTCTGGGCCTGACCTAAAACTCAAATGGATCCTATGCCACAATGAAGTGGTTGTAGACCACCTCCACAATGTATGTATGTAGCACTACTCAACCAGTCACATGGTGCCAGCATCCCAGTCTTGATCACAGTGCATTCATAATAGAAAAACAACGGCACAGAACTCCTAAATAAAAATAAAGAATAGAGGTGATTTTATTGTCTCATGTCACAGAAATATATCAGTTTCTTCCTTGAAATTAGTTTGAAATATATATATATATATTTATATATATATATATATAAATAAATATATATATATATATATATATATATATATATAGTGATGACTTTCTCTTGCAATAGGTGCGGTTAGCAGTATAGAGGCAAGGAAACAGTACTTTTCAAATCAAAGTTCAGTGTTTTATTCACACTTGGCACATAGCAAACAGTCTTTAAATGCGGAACCAAGAAAAACATAACAAAAGTCCACCTGTATTCCTTAGGTGTTTGTTCATGCCATGCGGCATCAAGCAAGTCTTTTCCAGGCCCCCAGGCATGCTGTTCACCAGCTTCCTAGCTTTGGAGCAAATACAGGGAAGAACTCCACATACAGCTCTCTCTGGCAGTGTGAGCTGCAACTAGAGAATCTCCCTTAGCTGGTGAAACAGGTTGCCTTTTTGGCCAACAAAAAGGCGGCCTGGATTGTGGGGAATGACCCCCACCCTGCACTTGGTCATTCCCAGTAAGAGCCGTCCAGGATCAGCCTTCCAGCCATACTACAGCCATAATGTCAGTCTGCATCGTAGCACAGACCCTGAAAGAATACCAGCTCTTACTTCACCAAAGCCAGGAGCCTTGGTGACACATATCACCCATTCACCATCTCACAATATACATATGTATATATATATATATATATATATATATATATATATATATATATATATGTATTACATATACAGAAACAGTATTCAGCACAGATAATAGAACAAGACAGCACAATGCTAAGTGTTAAACTTCCATAAGCACACACATCAGAGATAACATCTAGAATTTGAAGAATACAAAATATTGGATACTGCCAAAAAGTGCAAGAAAATGTTGTGTTTGCGGCATGGTTTGCAGAAGTAACAAAGACATTGGCCCTCATTTACTAACAGGATTCCAACTCTTTTTGTCGGTTTTGCGCCTAAATTCCGTCTGCGACAGAATGTGCAACAGAAAAAAAACGACAGAATCTGAATCACTCTGAGTGGAAAAAAAAAAAAAACTACAAAATGGGCGTTGTTTTCGGGGAAAAAGGGCGTGTTCCCTACATTTCATCCAAAATCACTCTTCTTTTCTGAAAATCACACCGAAAAGCATGTGAGTTTTCTGGGAAGAAAACCCGACACATAAAGTATAAGAAAGTTGAGTAAATTCTCTAGCTGTTTGTTCCTTTGCCTGCCTCGTCTTTTTGAAGTGATTCTTACATGTAATTAAATTAGATTATTAAGCAATGTCTTAGCTTTAGCAAGTCTTTTCATCACGTTTTTATTTTTTTTCTTGGACTGTATATTCAGTATCAGCCAGATACCAACAAAGCAGCAACAGCCTGACGTTACCAGGGTGGGCGTGGACCATTGTTAATGGCCCTCCCAAGCCTAAATAAGGCCAGCCTGTTACCGCCTAGGCCCAGGAACGCCATTTTTGACACTCCGGGCCTGTTGGTACTGGCTAGTTCCTTGCACCCCTGTGGAGATTAGCGCTAGCTGTTTTTGGGGCTGACGCTAAGCCCTGGCTTAGTATTGGATTCCATCTATTAGACAGCCTCCATTATTAAGCTAAAAAATTCAATTTAAAAAAAAAACACAACACATTGGAAAAATTATTTTATTTTAAAAAAGCACTCCCCCACATCCCTTGTTAACCATTTTATTAAAATAAAAAAATTCCAGGTTATCCGTCGTAATCCATTGAATCCGCCGTAATTTTCTGCATACACGGATCTGAAACAAGAAGAAAAAATAATGGGTTAGGACATTTTTTTGCGCTCTCCGCAGGGGAGAGCCCCCATAATGCATTGTCTTCCCAAACAGGAAGTCTCCAATTGGTTCAAAACTACAACCCCCAGCATGCCCAGACAGCCTTTGGCTATCTGAGTATGCTGGGAGATGTAGTTTAGCAAAAGCTGGAGTCTCCCTGTCTGGGAAGACACTGGCAGAAGGGTCTGTTCACATTACACAAAACAGACAATGTTAACAGAGCCTTATACCCTTACCAGCCTGGATCCTGTCTTTAGCTCCACCCCCTAATGACATCATCACTAGGGGCGGAGCTACACAGACTCGGCGGGGACTGGAGGGAGGAATTTCTTCATCTTCTTTATACAATATATACAGCTATCTATAGATAGCTGTATATATTGTATACAGCCGAAAGGGTTAACCTACACTGTCCAGCAGTGTAAGTTAACTATTCCCTTGCTGGCCTGGCGCATAGCGCACAGCTCAGCAAGGGGTTAAGTGAGCCAGCAATGTGTACACTGTACACACATTGCATGCTCACTGTAAGTTCTTGCTGGGCAGTAGATATAGGATGTATATCTACTGCTCAGCATCAGCTGTTCTCCTGGCTCTGTAGCCCTGGATACAGCTGAGACCAGACAGTCACTTCAGGAGGATTGCAGCGCGTGTCAGGAGGAGTTACACTCGCTGTGATCTGTCCCTTACTGCAGGTACTACTACTCCCAACATGGAGCACACTCTGCTCCATGCTGGGAGCTGTAGTACCTGCATTAATAGACAGATCGCAGCAATTTTAACTTCAGACACCCGCTGTGATCCTCCTGTATAATGTATAGATGCGGCCAGCCGCTCTTCTATTGTCCCTTGCACTGACCTATATATACACCTATTCATATTTCCCACAGAGTTGTGATTGGCTGGAACCATCTGACCAATCACAGCTCTCTGCCGGAAATATGAATAGGTGTATATATACACGGCAGTGCAGGGGACCATAGAAGAGTGGCCAGCCGCATCTACACATTATACAGGAGGATCACAAAGAGGTTATCTGTGAATTAATACAGGTATTACTACTCCCATCATGGAACAGTGTGTTCCATTCTGGTAGTAGTAGTACTACGTAAAAAAATGTAAAAAATTAAGAAAAAAAAGTGAAAAAAAACACACACACACACACCACATTTTTATTAGTGTCAGCTACATTTATATTGCCCTGCCCGCACACATAAATTGATCCCTGTTTAAAAATTAATAAGAATTTTGTAATAAAAAAGATAAATTTTGTTAGATACAATTTCTTCCTTCACTACTGTATCTTTTTTTTTTTTTTTTTTTTTTTTTTTTTAATGGTACCCTATGAAATTTTATTAAAAAAGGGATTTCCATCACTTTTTTGGATTGCTAAAGTCCAAAAAAGAATAAAAAACGCCGGCAAAAACGCCAAGGTTAAAACCCACATGTTTTTCTTGGCGTTCCCCCCCCCCAAAAAAAAAAATGTAGAAACTTAGCCTTATAGATGCAATATATTTTACCGTACGACAGAATTTTCCCCTACTACAAAAAATATCGGGAAAAAGTGCGACAGATTAGTAGATGCCAAGTGAAATAAAGGTTGGAAACACAAAAAAGAAACACAAACCGACACTCCACTCTTAGTGAATGATGGCCATTGCATAGCTGAAAGTAAAATTTTTTGCATTACAGTATGTATATGATATATGTTTTACTATTTTGTGTACTAATACACTTCCCCAGACCTGGTGGTCTAAGAAAGTGTACCTAGAACATGAAACAGCTGTCACCATACCAGGCTCCCAGACGTCTTCCTGCTTTTAATCTTGCATATTGTACTGCACATCAAATAAATAAGCATGGCTGCTTCTGATTTGGTGATGCTGTGTTCCTGTTTTCCATTCATCTAGATGCTTGGACTTTGCTGCTGATATTTATATTAACTGAGCACCTTAGACTGTTTGCTTATGTGATAAGAAAACAGTCTAAGGTGCTCAGTTAATATAAATATCAGCAGCAATGTTCAAGCATCTAGATGAAAGAAAACAGGAACACAGCATCACCAAATCAGAAGCAGCCATGCTTATTTATTTGATGTGCAGTACAATATGCAAGATTAAAGGCAGGAAGACAGGGACGCCAGGGAGTCTGGTATGGTGACAGCTGTTTCATGTTCTAGGTACACTTTCTTAGACCACCAGGTCTGGGGAAGTGTATTAGTACACAAAATAGTAAAACAAATATATCATATACATACTGTAATGCAAAAAAATGTCACTTTCAGCTATACAATGTCTTTGTTACTTCCGCAAACCATGCCGCAAATACAACATTTCCTTGCACTTTTTGGCAGTATCCAAAATTTTGTTTTGTTTTCTTCAAATTCTAGATGTTTGTAAATGCAAATGACATTTGAGTCCACTTTGACCAGTCAGAAAAGAGCACCGCATTTACTGTCCCATGGCAATTCCAGTTGACTGCTAAGGTATTACTATGTGTACCACTGCATCAAACTATTTTTCTACATAGTATTTAGGACACATGTAAAACCTCAAGAATTTACAGACCAAAATATGCACCAATTCACCACTTGAAGGTGTCCACACTATGTACTTGTTCATGCATGTCAATGCATATTTTATGGTGGTAGTAAATGGTTTCACAGTATAGCATCATTACATATTATTCAGTGCATTACTTTATAGACGCATCCTTAGGGGACCTTGACGGTGGATAGGCTGGTTACAATTTTTTTCCCTGGAGCCATCTGACAGATATTAACCTTGCGCACATTAATCTTACACCATTTACATTTTAGCTGCCCAGGGTAATGCATAACTTCTAAAAGATAGTCTGACCTTTCACAGCAGTAAATTCCTAACACAATAAATTGAATGTTCCTGAGAGATCCCTCACTAGTTTTACATATAGATATGCCAGGTAAAATACTTTGTAAACGATAAAGATAATGATAGGACAGCTCTTTATAGTCTTCTATGGTTAAGCACTATAACAAGCTGTGGTCCAATGGGAATTCTAGTTGACTATGTACCAGTGCTAGCCAACCTGTGGCTCTCAAGACGCTGCAGAACTGCAATTCTACAAGAAGTTGAGTAAATTGATATGTAGTTTGATAGGAAAGTTCCAGGATAATGCATCGTTTAATTAATTTGTAAATCTCTGGGTTAAGTAGTCAAGTGGGTGGTCCTTTTCAGCGATTGACAGCTGATGATTTTGTAGACTGAGGACAAGCAGGTCTCTGTACACTGAGCACAAGCATGGCTCTGTACACTGAGGACAAGCAGGGCTCTGTACACTGAGGACAAGCAGGGTTCTGTACACTGAGGACAAGCAAGGCTCTGTACATTGAGGACTAGCAGGGCTCTATACACTGAGGACAAGCAGGGTTCTGTACACTGAGGACAAGCAGGGCTCTGTACACTGAGGACAATCAGGGCTCTGTACACTGAGAACAAGCAGGACTCTATACACTGAGGACAAGCAGGTCTCTGTGCACTGAGGACAAACAGGACTCTGTACACTGATGATAAGCAGGGCTTTGTACACTGAGGACAAGCAGGTCTCTGTACAGTGAGGACAAGCAGGGCTCTGTACACTGAGGACAAGCAGGGCTCTGTACACTGATGACAAGCGGGGCTCTGTACACTGAGGACAAGCAGGGCTATGTACAATGAAAACAAGCAGGGCTCTGTGCACTGAGGACAAGCAGGGCTCTGTGCACTGAGGACAAGCAGGGTTCTGTACAGTGAGGACAAGCAGGGATCTGTGAAGTGAGGACACGCAGAGATCTGTACACTGAGGACTAGCAGAGCTCTGTACACTGAGGACACGCAGAGCTCTGTACACTGAGGACAAGCAGGGCTCTGTACAATGAGGACAAGCAGGGCTCTGTACACTGATGACAAGCAGGGCTATGTGCAATGAAGACAAGCAGGGCTCTGTGCACTGAGGACAAGCATGGTTCTGTACAGTGATAACAAGCAGGGCTCTGTGTAGTGAGGACAAGCAGGGCACTGTACACTGAGGACAAGCAGGGCGCTGTGTCGTGAGGACAAGCAGGGCACTGTACACTGAAGACAAGCAGGGCTCTGTGTTGTGAGGACAAGCAGGGCACTGTACACTGAGGACAAGCAGGGCTCTGTGTAGTGAGGACAAGCAGGGCACTGTACACTGAGGACAAGCAGGGCTCTGTGTAGTGAGGACAAGCAGGGCTCTGTACACTGTGGACAATCAAGGCTCTGTACACTGAGGCTCTATGACACCCCCCCGGCTCATACAGCAGGATGATTGACAAGCTAGTAGGCTCCACAGACCCCCTGCTTGTCCCGCCCTCACTTCCTGTATTTGGACTCCTCATAAATATACAAAGGGAATAGCTGCAGGGATAGCATTTTTTCATCTAAAAATATACAAATTTTTCTGGCCAATGTATATTAAAAATATACATTTAATGGTATTATCTGCATTATATAAAAAGTTTTTGTTAATGACAGGTACACTTTAAGAAGCTGATTCCAGGATGAAACATCTGCCCTTTGACTTGGGGTGATACATTGACTTCCAAACAAGTGGAATTTTACTCTAAGTCTGCAGGAATGTGTTATGTTGTGAATGGATTGGACAGTGTTTCCCTACCATGGTGTCCTCAGCTTTTTGAAAACCACTACTACCAGCATGTTGGCTGCCCAGGCATGGAAGTTGGAGTTTTGCAACAGCTGGAGGCATCCTAGTTGGGAAACACTAGGACTGAAAAAAAAATGTATGCTTTCTTTCATCTGACATTGTTTTGTGATGAAATCAACAAAAACGACAAAACAAAAGACGTCTTTATTAGACATTCAAATATCAGTATAGGTATAATTTGAAATTTATGTAGGATAAATGTATCTTGTCCCTGGATAAGGTGCTTTGCTGTTATGTACAGCGTCAGAGCACAATAACAAATCAATGTAGAGATAGTCCATTGCAGATTGCCTGTCACTCACACATGGTCATTATTCTCCTTATCTTTTCATTACACTTCTCTTATGTCCCAGATTTATATTTGGGTGTAATCGGATAATTAGGGACCCCTGACATTCCTGTAAGCCAAATAAAAGAATGTGCATCTGGACTTGGTGATGTATATTTCTAATCTTCTAGGTTAAAATAAATATAAAAATCCCTCTCAGTGGAGGGCGAGCGATGGCCCGATGTGTATCTTAATAAGGTATCTGTCAGTATGGTCTGGACATTAGGATAACATGAGAGATATGTGTGCGTCCTAAGGAGTCGAAAGCTATGTTTGCTTCATTCATAATCCTTTGTTGATCTAGATTCTATGTATTTCCTGTACACCAAACTCCGCCATTCCCTGCCTGTTTGAGCCTTGAAGGTATCAAACAGAGATAAAGTGATCATTTTCTTTCTAATTATACAACCAGATGATAGAATCAGGGGAGCTACTAAATAATTTTGCTGACATTAAAGGGGAACTCAAGTTGAAAACAAATGTTTTCAAATCAGCTGGTACCAGAAAGTTATACATATTTGTAAATGACTTCTATTTTAAAATCTTAATCCTTCCAGTATTTATCAGTTTCTGTATGCTCTACAGGAAGTTGTGTAGTTCTTTCCAGTCTGACCACAGTGCTCTCTGCTGACACCTCTCTACGTGTCAGGAACTGTCCAGAGCATGAGCACACCCCATAGCAAACCTCTCCAGATCCAGACCGTTCCTGATATGAACAGAGGTGTCAGCAGAGAGCACTGTAGTCAGACTGATAAGAACTACACAACTTCCTCTGTACTATACATCAGTACTGATAAGTACTGAAAGAGTTAAGATTTTTTTAAATGGAAGTAATTTACAAATCGGTATAACTTTCTGGCACCAGTTGATTTGAAAAAAAAAAAAATAATAATTCTACCGGAGTACCCCTTTAATAGGTATGTCTGCTTTGGACAGTCTCTTTTTATTAGAAATATTTCCTACAATATGCCTTTCCCAAGATGTACTGTTGTTGGATCCATAGTAATTAGCTTCTGATTATTGCTGCAGTGCCCCCTCAGGGGAAATCAGGTATATCAGAGTTCCCTTTGAAATTGTCTTTCCATGTAATATATTGAATATCATGTTGGGTCCTTCAGAGTCTGAGATGTTCAAAGTACAGTGACCACCCGACCTACGATGGCCCCGACATACGATCATTTCAACATACGATGGCCTCTCAGAGGCCATCGCATGTTGAAGGCAGCATCAACATACGATGCTTTTGTATGTCGGGGCCATCGCTTAAACAGCTATCCGGCAGCGCAGACTGCTTCAGCTGCCACCGGATAGCCATTTACGGTGCCCTGTGTGGCCCGCTGACGATCACTTACCTGTCCTCGGGGCTCCGGCGCGTCCTCTTCGCGATCCCCTGCATCGTCGGCGCTCTCCATCATCGTCATCACGTCGCTGCGCACGCCGTCCCGTCATCCAATAGGAGCATCGTGCGTAGCGACGTGATGGCAGTGACGGAGAAGCAAAGGCCTTGCCGGAGCGTCAGGGACACCCCGAGGACGTGGTGACAGCGATGGAGGACGACATCCAGGGCAGCGGTGATGAACGGTGACGGTCCGGAGCAGCGGGGACACGTGAGTATAACCTTCAATATCAGTGGTCTTCAACCTGCGGACCTCCAGATGTTGCAAAACTACAACTCCCAGCATGCCCAGACAGTCGTTGGCTGTCCGGGCATGCTGGGTGTTGTAGTTTTGCAACATCTGGGGGTCCGCAGGTTGTAGACCACTGTCCTATACTTTAAATTGCACGGATCCCTCAACATACGATGGTTTCAATAAACAATGGTCCATTTGGAACGGATTTCCATCGTAAGTTGAGAGACCACTCTATCTCCTTTTCTCTTTGACTATTACATTGGGATCCTCAACATGGGTTTAAAACTCCATCTAGTAACAAAGAGTTTTCCAACAAAGATAATTAGAGTTAGAACTATTCTACCTTGACAAATCCAAGATAGGAGGCTGGGAAATGCAAGAACCAAGAAGCAATGTAATGAATGATCCCTATACAGGGGTCCCCCTGAACCCATTGCTTCTTGATTTTTGCATTTCCCAGCCTCCTGTCTGCTATACTTGGGGATTTTCCCTTTAATCAGGTTGTATATTGTATTTGGCAGGGAGTCTGCGGTAACATATGCAGATTGTATAGATATTGAGCTATCTTGTTCTTCTGATAAGGGGATAAGATGTCAGATCGCCGGGGTCCCGCTGCTGGGGAGCCCTGGGATCCCCCTGCGGCACCGTTCTATCATTACAGCACAGAGCGAGTTCGCTCTGCACGTAATGACGCGCAATACAGGGGCCGGAGCATAGTTACATCACGGCTCCGCCCCTCGTGACGTCACAGCCCGCCCCTTTCAATACAAGTCTATGGGATGGGGCGCGGCGGTCGTCACACCCCCTGCCATAGACTTTCATTAAGGGGATGGGCCGTGATGTCAAGAGGGGCAGGCCCACGTGGCTCCGTCCGCTGTTTCGCCCGTCATTACGCACAGAGCGAACTCGCTCTGTGCTGTAATGATAGCGGGGTGCCGCAGCGGGGATCCAAGGGACCGCGGCGATCTGACATCTTCTCCCCTATCCTTTGGATAGGGGATAAGATGTCTAGGGGCGGAGTACCCCTTTAAATGTTTTTATGGGGTTTCTTGTTGTCTAAAGTGATTTATACATTTTCTAATAAAGATTTTTTGGGGAAAATTGATTGGGTGTGCGCTACATGGTGTACTTCTCCCCTTTTTTTGCTTTGACTATTACATGGTACACACAGTAGCACCCCTGTTTACTATTAATAACTATATATATATATATATATATATATATATATATATATATATGTATATATATCTGAGCCTGCTAGTGTTTTAGTGCTCCATTTAAAACGTAATGCTCTGTTAACAATTTAAACATTTTTGTGTTTACATAAAAAAAAAAAATGTCTGAATTGAGGCTGAATTTATATTTTTGGTAATGATTTCAAAATTTTATTTCTTTATTTATTTTTTCCAGGGAGCAACAATGGGGAAGCTGCATCGGATTCTTCTCCTTCTGCCCTCGGCACTCTTCCTTATTTCCAGATGGAACCAGAAGATGCCTACATTATCAAAAGCAATCCCATTATCCTCCGCTGCAGAGCCATGCCGGCTATCCAGATCTTCTTTAAGTGTAATGGAGAATGGGTGCACCAGAATGACCACTGGTTTGAGGAAAGCATTGATGAAGGCTCTGGTAAGGATTCTGATTTCTTATAAGAAACTTCCAGTTTGTTTAGGGATTGTACCATAAATCTCAACTTTATCCTACCAACTTTAATAACATAAGACAACTTATAAATGATTACAGTAAAACAAAAAAAAATCTGTTAAACAAAGAGTTTCTATATTTATATCTGAGAACAGATGTTAAATGCTTTGCACAGTCTTATTCTAAGACAGGGATATAGGTAAGGGATATGTACTGTATTAAATTAAAGGAAGAAAAAATGCTGTGCATTGTTCTTGTAATTTATACTGTAAAAGGGAAGAATCTGAAGGATAAATGTTACCATAGAAGACGCCATGCTGTGTGGTAGTTTCTCATAGCTTACAATCTCCAGCGTATGAGTAACTGAGAATGTGTCACTAAGCTGCCTGAAAATAAATTCAATTAAACAAAACCTGACGTCCAAGCATTGTTCAGCCGTCTGCAGGATTGACAAGAGAACATCCTTGTGACAACAGTGATTAACAAGGCAGGAAAGTTTCCTTCCCCGTTAGAAAGTTAGCACCCGTCATATTAACTTCCGCTGCCTTATAACAATAAGCTACAACAAAAAGACTGCAACCCCCGGTCCCTGCTCCTTTAGGGATGTCACTTAGGTGGCTCTTTGACTGAACTTGGATTAGCACCCGGGGTTGCTGAAAACATCCTTTTTGAGAAGGGCCTGCAATAGACTGCATTCTTGTGTACTTTTTTGTGTGAACATGTTTGTAGATTTTTTTTATTTTAAACTTGGGTGATTGATGCACGTATCTTGGTATATAAAAATGTGGGGGAACCTAATGACATTGTTGTTCCCCAGTATGATATTCAGGGATGTTAAACATTAGTACATCACCTTTAATATATACTTTTAATAGTAGAAGGCTAATCATAGACAGATAGAAGGTAAAGCGAAAATAGATAGAAGGCTAATCGTAAATAGATAGAAGGGTTATCATAGATAGATAGAAGGCAAAGCGAAAATAGATAGAAGGCTAATCGTAGACCGATAGAAGACTAATCATAGATAGATAGAAGGCTAATCATAGATAGACAGAAGGCAAAGCGACGATAGATAGAAGGCTAATTGTAGATAGTAAAATCTATATATATATATAAAACTCAACGTGTGTGTGTCTATGTATGTTCCACAAAAACTTCCAAACGGCTGAAGATATTAACATGAAACTTGGCACAAATGTTACTTATATGTCAACAACAAACATAGAATAGGTAATTTAACCCTTACTCACCCCCATTTGCAAGGGGCAGGGTTTATGTTTAAAGTCCTATACAAGTCTATGGGAAATATATGTTACTGCATAACTTCAATACGGCTGGAGATATTTCAATACCTGGTACACATATTACAGGTCGGGATATGAGGACGGGATGGGCGGTCGAGATAGGAGGTCGAGATAGGAGGTCAAGATAGGAGGCAAGATGGTCGAGATAGGAGGTCGAGTTAGGAGGTCGGGATATGAGGACAGGATATGAGGACAGGATAGGAGGTGGAGATAGGAGGACGGGATAGGAGGACGGGATAGGAGGTCGGGATAAGAGGACGGGATAAGAGGACGGGATAAGAGGACGGGATAGGAGGTTGAGATAGGGGTCGGGATAGGAGGTCAGGATAGGAGGTGGAGATAGGAGGACGGGATAGGGGGTCGAGATAGGAGGACGGGATAGGAGGTCAGGATAGGAGGATGGGATAGGAGGTTGAGATAGGAGGACGGGATAGAAGGTGGATATAGGAGGTTGGGATAGGAGGTTGGGATAGGAGGTCAGGATTGGAGGATGGGATAGGAGGACAGGATAGGAGGTGGAGATAGGAGGTGGAGATAGGAGGACGGGATAAGAGGACGGGATAGGAGGACGGATAGGAGGTTGGGATAGGAGGTCAGGATAGGAGGACGGTATAGGAGGATGGGATAGGAGGACGGGATAGGAGGAAAGGATAGGAGGTCGGGATAGGAGGTTGGGATAGGAGGATGGGATAGGAGGACAGGATAGGAGGTTGAGATAGGGGTCGGGATAGGAGGTGGAGATAGGAGGATGGGATAGGGGGTCGAGATAGGAGGACGGGATAGGGGGTCGAGATAGGAGGATGGGATAGGAGGTCGAGATAGGAGGACGGGATAGGAGGTCGAGATAGGAGGACGGGATAGGAGGAAGGGATAGGAGGTCGGGATAGGAGGTTGGGATAGGAAGTCGGGATAGGAGGATGGGATAGGAGATAGAGATAGGAGGACGGGATAGGAGGTCGGGATAGGAGGTCGGGGTATGAGGACGGGATATGAGGACAGGATATGGGGTTGGGATATGACAACAATATATGGGGATGGGATTTGAAGTCAAAAACTTCCTCCTTTGTTGATTTTCCTCCCCAACAAGGATTAGGAAGGAAAAAACGGGCAACGCTGGGTACTCAGCTAGTATACTATAAAAAAAACAGACAACGGAGCAGTCCTACTATGCTAAGGTAAAAGAGAGACAAAAGGAAGTTCAAAAGATAAAAAAGGGAAAGAGATTGTGTCTAGCATAAAATCACATTTATTGGTGATAAAATTACATTTATTTAAAAACTCTGAAGTGAGGTCTTCGGCAGGGTCCTTGCTTCAGACAACTCACAGTATAGAATTATAGTTCATAAATAGATACTCAGAGATTTCACATATAAGTTACACTAAATCACAAGGGGGTTACACTTAGTGAACTAAATAATGTACTTAGTTTATGGGACAAGTAGATACTGTGCTCTTGTGCGCACAAAGGTACAGTCTGACAATTGCTTAACCAGGGTTTTAAAGAGGTAAGTAATGTCACAAGTTCAAATGGTAAATCGCACGTGGTAGAAAAAGCCTGGCACAACAGATCAGTGCTGTGTAGTTCCAAGTAGAGGGATGATATAGCCGCTATATGGTGTGTCTGTTAGACGTGGTGCTAGTCGTGTGAAATACCAGAGTTCATCAATGCAAGTAGATGTAAAGAAAAACACGTAGCGACTCACCGTCTTCAGTGACAGCTTTATTGCGGAGATCCGTCTCTGTCACAACAGCTGTAGACGCTCACGGCATGTAGGGATCAGGAGCAGCTGTGCAGGGGGGTGGGGTCCAAACGACAGAACTGTTTCACGTCATCCGACGCTTCATCCGGTCTGGACAGGTGAGGAGGTGTGGGGTTTAAGTACGTTCTCCTCCAGGGGAAGGGGGAGGGGGAGAAAAAAACAGACTCACAATAAGGTGTGAATACATACTGAATTAAGTGGTAACAAATACACCAGACCTTTTTGGACGATACAGTCATTAACCGCTTATGTGGAAGCTGACAGAGTTCCAAGGGGACTCAGAGTTTTCAAGAACCCCTCACATTTTTTGGATGACTCTTAGTTTGTGCTACAATGGCATGCAGAACACCTAAAACACTAATTGAACCTCCAACGCCTGGTGTTAGAGAAAAACAGTAAAGATTATGATACTACCACAACCTTACTCTGCAGAGCCAAAATAGAGCTACGCACAATAACAACAGATGAGAAATACAACTCTTTTATGAAATTATTAGAAACACGTCTGAATAACCTCCAATTAAAGCCCAAAAATGGGACAAATACATACGAGATAAAAAAGATTTTGAGGAAAATCAAATATTCACTTGGGCAAAACACCGTCCCCATTTAGCAGAAGGAACAAAAGAACTACCAAAAAGAAACATAAGACAGATTATCTGACCACAGAAACAGAAACAAGCTCCTCTGACGAACCAAACCAGCCGCCACAGCAAAAACCCTTCCAAACTAGGCGTGAGGTCCCTTTAGGAGAAAAACCAGACGGGGGAAAAGAAGAAAAAAATCTGCCGTGGAACAGACAGAAAAAACGCAAAACTGTAACATGGAGAAATTAAGCCCGTATACCAATGTGATTAACCTGACAGACATTGAACTCTCAGATTCATGCTTGCAAGTCCTGTCAAAAGGATTAAACTATAGACTTATTGAGGACTTCCATTACCACCATTTTGAAATAGAACTGTACCGTGCCATCCGAAAAATTAATATACACAAGTTTTTTTCTAACATTAAAACCTTAAGAGCAGATGTAAAAGAGGGAGAGATCCCATGTGATTCAGAAAATTTTCATTTTGATGTAGTACCTGAATTTAATGCACTAGAATGCTTTCAGGCTCTCTGTGGCTTCCAGAGATAAAACTAGCTACTTCACAGGAGGTAACCCCTCCACTTTTGATCCCCCCGTTGCCCCAGGTAGCGCCATAGACCTGTTTCAAAAGGCAGTACTTAAGGACATAAAATCCCTTGTCTACCCGCAAAAGCAAAACAATATCACCAAAGAAGAGAAGTCAGCTCTGGACTGGCTAGCTAGCCAGCCACAGCTGATGGTCTCGAAGGCAGATAAGGGGGGCTCCATCGTTGTATGGAGCAAAACCCAACATGACGAGGAGGTAATGCGGCAGCTTTCTGATAGGGAGGTTTATACCAAGCTTCCCGAAAATCCCACAGGAAAAGTGATGGTAAAATTGAGAAGCTTTTTACAGAGATATGTCCAATTGGGGATACTTAGTGAAAAAATGGCAGAGAGACTCATTCCTAGGGTTCCCCGACCCCCTAAATGGTACGTTGTGCCAAAGGTACATAAGTTGCAGACCCGACCCCCGGGACGTCTGATCGTCTCGGGGATCGGGTCTGCGACAGAGGCATTGTCCTCCTACCTAGAATGGCTTGTCTCTCCCCTGCTCCCATCCATCCCTTCCTTCCTACGCGCCCTACAGTCCTTTAGATGGGAAAGTTCCTACAAGTTAGCCTCTATAGGCGTCAAGAGCCTATACACTCGCATCCCACACGATGCGGGTGTGTGGGCTCTCGGCGACTTCCTAAGAGGGTCACACAAGTCCCAAGAATTTAGAAACTTTGTCACAGAGGGCATGACATTAATCCTGACTCAGAACACCTTCACACAAAATGATGTGTGGTATGTGCAGAGCCGGGGTACCGCAATGGGTACCCCGGTCTCTTGCACATACGCAAACATCTTTTTAGCGATGTTAGAAAGCAAACTCATCTACTCGTCTAAGAATCCTTATATTTTCAACATTAAACTTTATTTTAGGTATGTAGACGACATGTTCGTCGTCTGGGACGGATCGGCCGATCTGTTTCATCAATTTGTACAATACATGAATTATGAGAATGGGCAGAATATGCTCTTCACTTACCAGTTTGGCGACCAAACTTTGGATTTTTGACATGTCCATATCTGGATTTAAGAGAATACAATTAAAACCACAGGTTACAGGAAAGATATTGCACACAACTCCCTGTTACATTACCAGAGTTCCCACCCCCAGCATGTCCAAAATGGGATTCCTTATAGCCAATTCCTCCGCTTGAAGAGGATCAATACTGAAGAATCCCATTATCAGAACCAAGTGGAGGAATTGAAGCAGCGACTGTCAGACAGAGCCTACCCCCTACCAGTGATAGAAGAAGCATATAGAAGGGTACAACAAAAATCGAGAACAGAAATGACTAAAAATAAGTCTAAATTGCAGGAGCATAAGGTGAATTGTTTTGTCTTTAGTTTCCATAACTCCCCCCTCAATAAGATCATTAATAGAGCTATCCATAACCACTGGTACCTTCTGGAGGCAGATCCTGATATTCAGGACACAGCGAAAAATCGCCCCATTAAAACATACAGACGTAACATAACTATAGGTGGCTATCTAAACAAACAAATTCAAAAACAGAAAAACAAAAAAGGTAGTGATTGGTTAAATAAGAGTGCTCCCAATGGAAATTCCGCATGCAAAAATTGTTCAATATGCAAACTTAATCTGCAGCAGCAACAGTTTCGTCTAGGAGGAGAAATCATCCAGGTCCGACAATTCATTACTTGCCGCAGTACACACGTGGTATATTGCCTCGTGTGCCCATGCGGTTTTTTCTATGTCGGAAAGACGAAACGCAACCTCTGCAAGCGGATAAAAGAGCATTTCTACAGTTTAAAAACAGGAAAGGGGGCACCCAAACTCATAAAACACATGAGAGAAGTCCATAACAATAACACTGAGCAATTACGATTTGCAGGGATTGAAAGACTTATGTCTAGTGGCCAGGGCATAGATCGTGACAAGATCTTAATGAAAAGAGAAATTATATGGATCAATAAACTTGAAGCGCTAGGCGCTCTTGGATTGAATGACCGTCACAATCTATCTACCTGGTTATAAGTTGCATGTCAGTTTTGTTTTTAGAGGTGTAGGTCTGGTGTATTTGTTACCACTTAATTCAGTATGTATTCACACCTTATTGTGAGTCCGTTTTATTCTCCTCCTCCCCCTTCCCCTGGAGGAGAATGTACTTAAACCCCACACCTCCTCACCTGTCCAGACCGGATGAAGCGTCGGATGACGTGAAACAGTTCTGTCGTTTGGACCCCACCCCCCTGCACAGCTCCCTGATCCCTAGATGCCGCGAGTGTCTTTTGCTGTTGTGACAGAGATGGATCTCCGCAATAAAGCTGTCACTGAAGACGGTGAGTCGTAACTAGTGTTGCTCGCGAATATTCGCAATGCGAATTTTATTCGCGAATATCGCATATTCGCAAATTCCCGAATATTCGCGAATATAGCACTATATATTCGTAATTACGAATATTGTTTTTTTTTTTTTCACAGAACACATCACAGTGATCATCCCTCTCTGCTTCCAGCTTGTGTGGTGTAAAGAAGGCTCTAATACTACTGTGTGAGACTGGTGTGCGCATTTTTGCATATGCAAAAATTTGCATATGCTAATTTTCCGCATATATTAATTTTCGCATTCGCGAATTTTCGCTTATGCGGAAATAAAACGAGAATATTACGAATATGCGAATATATGACGAATACTCGTCCATATATTCGCGAATATTCGCAAATTCGAATATGGCCTATGCCGCTCAACACTAGTCGCTACGTGTTTTTCTTTACATCTACTTGCTTTGATGAACAAGTTCAAATGGTGTAGACAATGATTTTAGAGTTAATCCTGTTTTGGTTTATAAATCCAAGTTAAGTGGGGTTTTTGCAGCGCTGGAGACTCACTGTTATGAACCCACTGAGCCCTGTCTATGCAGGGTAGATGAAAGACAGTGCGTATCAGCGCTTAGGCATAGACCCCTATACCCCGGCGGCACGGAGACACTGTACAAGAGGGGGATGTGGCGGCACAATGTGCCTCTTACCGGATCAGTTGGTAAGTTTTGAGGAGTCATTCAAAAGAGCGTGGCGGCATTGCATATCATCCAGCCCTGTGTCTCTCTATCCCGACGGCATGGGGAAGGATGTGAGAGAGCAGTGGAGGTTCGGTGCTGTTGATCACTTGCCGGCAATAGGTTTAAGCTGCTTATCAATGGCTCTGCTGGGGCAGTGGCAGATTCCAAGTCGTCCCAATACTTGTGCAGGTAAAGTCTTTAAACCAGACGCGTTTCGGGGAGCCTTGTCCCCTTTTTCAATGGTGCAAATAAAAGACTGAATTGTAGATAGATAGAAGGCTAAGCATAGATAAAAGGCTAATTGTAGATAGATAGAAGGCTATTTGTAGATAGATAGAAGGCTAATCGTAAATAGATAGAACGCTAATCGTAGATAGATAGAAGGCTAATTGTTGATAGACAGAAGGCTAATCATAGATAGAAGGCTAATTGTAGATAGATAGAAGGCTAATTGTAGATAGATAAAAGGCTAATCATAGATAGAAGGATAATCATAGATAGATAGAAGGCCATGCGTAGATAGAAGGCTAATCATAGATGGATATAAGGCTAATTGTAGATAGAAGGCTAACCGTAGATAGATAGAAGGCTAATGGTAGATAGATAGAAGGCTAATGGTGGATAGAAAGCTAATGGTAGATAGAAAGCTAATGGTAGATAGATAGAAGGCTAATCGTAGATAGATAGCAGACTAATTGTAGATAGATAGAAGGCTAATCGTAGATAGATAGAAGGCTAATCGTAGATAGATAGAAGGCTAATCGTAGATAGATAGAAGGCTAATTGTAGGATCTTACAACGCAGAAGCCAGATGGCAGAGATGGGGCCACAATGCAGATGAAAACCTTATGGACATGCTGTTATTTACAGTTTCTTATTGATTTTTAATGGTCTTGGGAATTTTTAAACTGGTTTCCTGCAAAATCATGTGTCTATTACAGACTAGACCGTATGGTTGCATGATTTTGCAGAAAAGCTGGTTGTTATTCCTTGTGTTTCCTTGTGTTATTCATATATTTTGATAGTAATGTGAGGTTGGCGTAACTTACAGTATTCACTTTCTTATTTCCAGATTATCTCATTCAGGGTTGTCAACCAACTATAAATACATCTCAGGTCATTTTTTAAGCTGTAAAAAGCCTTGTGGTTTCCTTGTATGTACCATAGAAGTTATAAAGATAACCAGATGTTTAGAGAAGATGAGAGAAGAGAAGATGCTTCAGATGTACAGCTGTAAGAAGACCACATTCTTTATTTGACCAAATATAATGCTTTAGTGATTCAAAATAGTGATCTTTGGTACTTCTATGGACTATTCATTGCCTTAGTGTCTAGGCAGCTGACTGGCACTTCACCATCAACTCTGCAGCTCTGCATGGTTTCTATGTAAAAGGCTCAAATAGGTGCAGTGCTTTCCAACAACCCACTAAGTTGAAAACCCAATACCTGAGATTTACTAGACATTTACTGTTACGCCGAGCGCTCCGGGTCCCCGCTCCTCCCCGGAGCGCTCGCTTCTCTCTCGCTACCGCAGCGCTCCGGGCAGCTCCACTGACCCGGTGCGCTGCGATACCGTCTCCAGCCGGGATGCGATTCGCGATGCGGGTAGCGCCCGCTCGCGATGCGCATCCCGGCTCCCGTACCTGACTCGCTCTCCGTCTGTCCTGTCCCGGCGCGCGCGGCCCCGCTCCCTAGGGCGCGCGCGCGCCGGGTCTCTGCGATTTAAAGGGCCACTGCGCCGCTGATTGGCGCAGTGGTTCCAATTAGTGTGTTCACCTGTGCACTCCCTATTTATACCTCACTTCCCCTTCACTCCCTCGCCGGATCTTGTTGCCATTGTGCCAGTGAAAGCGTTCCCTTGTATGTTCCTAGCCTGTGTTCCAGACCTCCTGCCGTTGCCCCCGACTACGATCCTTGCTGCCTGCCCCGACCTTCTGCTACGTCCGACCTTGCTTCTGTTTACTCCCTTGTACCGCGCCTATCTTCAGCAGTCAGAGAGGTTGAGCCGTTGCTAGTGGATACGACCTGGTCACTACCGCCGCAGCAAGACCATCCCGCTTTGCGGCGGGCTCTGGTGAAAACCAGTAGTGACTTAGAACCGATCCACTAGCACGGTCCACGCCAATCCCTCTCTGGCACAGAGGATCCACTACCTGCCAGCCGGCATCGTGACAGTAGATCCGGCCATGGATCCCGCTGAAGTTCCTCTGCCAGTTGTCGCCGACCTCACCACGGTGGTCGCCCAGCAGTCACAACAGATAGCGCAACAAGGCCAACAGCTGTCTCAACTGACCGTGATGCTACAGCAGCTACTACCACAGCTTCAGCAATCATCTCCTCCGCCAGCTCCTGCACCTCCTCCGCAGCGAGTGGCCGCTTCTGGTCTACGACTATCCTTGCCGGATAAATTTGATGGGGACTCTAAATTCTGCCGTGGCTTTCTTTCCCAATGTTCCCTGCACTTGGAGATGATGTCGGACCAGTTTCCTACTGAAAGGTCTAAGGTGGCTTTCGTAGTCAGCCTTCTGTCTGGAAAAGCTCTGTCATGGGCCACACCGCTCTGGGACCGCAATGACCCCGTCACTGCCTCTATACACTCCTTCTTCTCGGAAATTCGAAGTGTCTTTGAGGAACCTGCCCGAGCCTCTTCTGCTGAGACTGCCCTGTTGAACCTGGTCCAGGGTAATTCTTCCGTTGGCGAGTACGCCGTACAATTCCGTACTCTTGCTTCAGAATTATCCTGGAATAATGAGGCCCTCTGCGCGACCTTTAAAAAAGGCCTATCCAGCAACATTAAAGATGTTCTGGCCGCACGAGAAATTCCTGCTAACCTACATGAACTCATCCATCTTGCCACTCGCATTGACATGCGTTTTTCCGAAAGGCGTCAGGAGCTCCGCCAGGATATGGACTTTGTTCGCACAAGGCGTTTTTTCTCCCCGGCTCCTCTCTCCTCTGGTCCCCTGCAATCCGTTCCTGTGCCTCCCGCCGTGGAGGCTATGCAGGTCGACCGGTCTCGCCTGACACCTCAAGAGAGGACACGACGCCGCATGGAGAATCTCTGCCTGTACTGTGCCAGTACCGAACACTTCCTGAAGGATTGTCCTATCCGTCCTCCCCGCCTGGAAAGACGCACGCTGACTCCGCACAAAAGTGAGACAGTTCTTGATGTCTACTCTGCTTCTCCACGTCTTACTGTGCCTGTGCGGATATCTGCCTCTGCCTTCTCCTTCTCTACTATGGCCTTCTTGGATTCCGGATCTGCAGGAAATTTTATTTTGGCCTCTCTCGTCAACAGGTTCAACATCCCAGTGACCAGTCTCGCCAGACCCCTCTACATCAATTGTGTAAACAATGAAAGATTGGACTGTACCATACGTTTCCGCACGGAGCCCCTTCTAATGTGCATCGGACCTCATCACGAGAAGATTGAATTTTTGGTCCTCCCCAATTGCACTTCCGAAATCCTCCTTGGACTACCCTGGCTTCAACTCCATTCCCCAACCCTGGATTGGTCCACTGGGGAGATCAAGAGTTGGGGGCCCTCTTGTTTCAAGGACTGCCTAAAACCGGTTCCCAGTACCCCTTGCCGTGACTCTGTGGTTCCCCCTGTAACCGGTCTCCCTAAGGCCTATATGGACTTTGCGGATGTTTTTTGCAAAAAACAAGCTGAGACTCTACCTCCTCACAGGCCTTATGATTGTCCTATTGACCTCCTCCCGGGCACTACTCCACCCCGGGGCAGAATCTATCCTCTGTCCGCCCCAGAGACTCTTGCTATGTCGGAGTACATCCAGGAAAATTTAAAAAAAGGCTTTATCCGTAAATCCTCCTCTCCTGCCGGAGCCGGATTTTTCTTTGTGTCCAAAAAAGATGGCTCTCTACGTCCTTGCATTGACTACCGCGGTCTTAATAAAATCACGGTAAAGAACCGCTACCCCCTACCCCTCATCTCTGAACTCTTTGATCGCCTCCAAGGTGCCCACATCTTTACCAAACTGGACTTAAGAGGTGCTTATAATCTCATCCGCATCAGAGAGGGGGATGAATGGAAAACGGCATTTAACACTAGAGATGGACACTTTGAGTATCTGGTCATGCCCTTTGGCCTGTGCAACGCCCCTGCCGTCTTCCAAGACTTTGTTAATGAAATTTTTCGTGATCTCTTATACTCCTGTGTTGTTGTATATCTGGACGATATCCTGATTTTTTCTGCCAATCTAGAAGAACACCGCCAGCATGTCCGTATGGTTCTTCAGAGACTTCGTGACAATCAACTTTATGCCAAGATAGAGAAATGTCTGTTTGAATGCCAATCTCTTCCTTTCCTAGGATACTTGGTCTCTGGCCAGGGACTACAAATGGATCCAGACAAACTCTCTGCCGTCTTAGATTGGCCACGCCCCTCCGGACTCCGTGCTATCCAACATTTTTTGGGGTTCGCCAATTATTACAGGCAATTTATTCCACATTTTTCTACCGTTGTGGCCCCTATCGTGGCTTTAACCAAAAAAAATGCCAATCCCAAGTCTTGGCCTCCTCAAGCGGAAGACGCCTTTAAACGGCTCAAGTCTGCCTTTTCTTCGGCTCCCGTGCTCTCCAGACCTGACCCATCTAAACCCTTCCTATTGGAGGTTGATGCCTCCTCTGTAGGAGCTGGAGCGGTCCTTCTACAAAAAATTTCTTCCGGGCATGCTGTTACTTGTGGTTTTTTTTCTAGGACCTTCTCTCCGGCGGAGAGGAACTACTCCATCGGGGATCGAGAGCTTCTAGCCATTAAATTAGCACTTGAGGAATGGAGGCATCTGCTGGAGGGATCAAGATTTCCAGTTATTATTTACACCGATCACAAGAACCTCTCCTATCTCCAGTCTGCCCAACGGCTGAATCCTCGCCAGGCCAGGTGGTCTCTGTTCTTTGCCCGATTTAATTTTGAAATTCACTTTCGGCCTGCCGATAAGAACATTAGGGCCGATGCTCTCTCTCGTTCCTCGGATGCCTCGGAAGTTGAACTCTCTCCGCAACACATCATTCCTCCTGACTGCCTGATTTCCACTTCTCCAGCCTCCATCAGGCAAACTCCTCCAGGAAAGACCTTCGTCTCTCCACGCCAACGCCTCGGAATCCTCAAATGGGGTCACTCCTCCCATCTCGCAGGTCATGCAGGCATCAGGAAATCTGTGCAACTCATCTCTCGCTTCTATTGGTGGCCGACTCTGGAGACGGATGTCGTGGACTTTGTGCGAGCCTGCACTGTCTGTGCCCGGGATAAGACTCCTCGCCAGAAGCCCGCTGGTTTTCTTCATCCTCTGCCTGTCCCCGAACAGCCTTGGTCTCTGATTGGTATGGATTTTATTACAGACCTACCCCCATCCCGTGGCAACACTGTTGTTTGGGTGGTCGTTGATCGATTCTCCAAGATGGCACATTTCATCCCTCTTCCTGGTCTTCCTTCAGCGCCTCAGTTGGCTAAACAATTTTTTGTACACATTTTTCGTCTTCACGGGTTGCCCACACAGATAGTCTCGGATAGAGGCGTCCAATTCGTGTCAAAATTCTGGAGGGCTCTCTGTAAACAACTCAAGATTAAATTAAACTTTTCTTCTGCATATCATCCTCAATCCAATGGACAAGTAGAAAGAATTAACCAGGTCTTGGGTGATTATTTACGACATTTTGTTTCCTCCCGCCAGGATGATTGGGCAGATCTTCTACCATGGGCCGAATTCTCGTATAACTTTAGAGTCTCTGAATCTTCCTCCAAATCCCCATTTTTCGTGGTGTACGGCCGTCACCCTCTTCCCCCCCTCCCTACTCCCTTGCCCTCTGGTTTGCCCGCTGTAGATGAAGTGACCCGTGATCTTTCCACCATATGGAAAGAGACCCAAGATTCTCTTTTACAGGCTTCATCTCGCATGAAAAAGTTTGCCGATAAGAAAAGAAGAGCTCCCCCCATTTTTGCTCCCGGAGACAAGGTATGGCTCTCCGCTAAATATGTCCGCTTTCGTGTCCCCAGTTACAAACTGGGTCCACGCTATCTTGGTCCTTTCAAAGTCTTGTGCCAAATTAATCCTGTCTCTTACAAACTTCTTCTTCCTCCTTCTCTCCGTATTCCTAATGCCTTTCATGTCTCTCTTCTTAAACCACTCATCATCAACCGTTTCTCTCCCAAATTAGTTTCTCCCACTCCTGTCTCCGGTTCTTCTGACGTCTTCTCAGTGAAAGAGATACTGGCCTCCAAGACGGTCAGAGGAAAAAGATTCTTTTTGGTGGATTGGGAGGGCTGTGGACCTGAAGAGAGATCCTGGGAACCTGAGGACAACATCCTAGACAAAAGTCTGCTCCTCAGGTTCTCAGGCTCTAAGAAGAGGGGGAGACCCAAGGGGGGGGGTACTGTTACGCCGAGCGCTCCGGGTCCCCGCTCCTCCCCGGAGCGCTCGCTTCTCTCTCGCTCCCGCAGCGCTCCGGGCAGCTCCACTGACCCGGTGCGCTGCGATACCGTCTCCAGCCGGGATGCGATTCGCGATGCGGGTAGCGCCCGCTCGCGATGCGCATCCCGGCTCCCGTACCTGACTCGCTCTCCGTCTGTCCTGTCCCGGCGCGCGCGGCCCCGCTCCCTAGGGCGCGCGCGCGCCGGGTCTCTGCGATTTAAAGGGCCACTGCGCCGCTGATTGGCGCAGTGGTTCCAATTAGTGTGTTCACCTGTGCACTCCCTATTTATACCTCACTTCCCCTTCACTCCCTCGCCGGATCTTGTTGCCATTGTGCCAGTGAAAGCGTTCCCTTGTATGTTCCTAGCCTGTGTTCCAGACCTCCTGCCGTTGCCCCCGACTACGATCCTTGCTGCCTGCCCCGACCTTCTGCTACGTCCGACCTTGCTTCTGTCTACTCCCTTGTACCGCGCCTATCTTCAGCAGTCAGAGAGGTTGAGCCGTTGCTAGTGGATACGACCTGGTCACTACCGCCGCAGCAAGACCATCCCGCTTTGCGGCGGGCTCTGGTGAAAACCAGTAGTGACTTAGAACCGATCCACTAGCACGGTCCACGCCAATCCCTCTCTGGCACAGAGGATCCACTACCTGCCAGCCGGCATCGTGACATTTACTATTGTGGTTTTCTTGGGTCATGGTCACATTAAACAAGTAATAAGAAAATCACTGGCAAAGCTTTATGATCGTTTCCCAACATTATTGAAATCACTGAAATCAGATATCCATAAATGGACACCGAGTTTAATTTTAACAGTGGCACTGATTTACTATTGCAAACGTGACTTGCTTTTGTCAAGTTGTGCGCCAAAATGTGTCTGCGCAAGAATTTGTGTCAAATTGCATCAAAATAAACCTACAACCTGACCTACTTACTAATACTGAATTCACACCCAACTTGTGTATCCCAATAGTAAATAGAGTGGAATCCTGCAAATCCTGTCTGAAATATCATTCCACACTAATACAAACCCAACACTCTTAGAAAATCAGGGAGTAAGAGTGGATACAAATCTGTGAATAGACCCCAGGTCTCTTTCCAGTTTGGTAGAATAACTCATGGCTTCTTTGGTTAATTCCCATACTATGATGGTAATCTGGGAATTACAGGAGAAAATGTGGGGCCCATTCACACTAAAAAATTTTAGAGCTCATCTCAAAAATTCCAGTGCAGGTGCATCCACTTGTGTTCATAATCCGATTTTTGAGTCCGTCAAAATAATTAACATATTCATTATTTTAGTGGAATTCGCTCAGAATTGCATTGCCATCAATGGACAAAGTGGTCCTAATGCCGACTGTTTCAGGTGGTGCTGCAATGGCCACTCTAAATTTCTCCAGGGGATAGACCCTAGTGTGCATTGGCTCTTACTATATGTCCTTCTTAATCCGACAGTATTAAAATTAGGGTTGCCAACCATTCATCACTATAAAAACACCTAAGGTCTACTTTCAGTTGTGAGACTGGCTAAAGGGACATACTCATACAGTATTCTGATAGTCCTGCAAAAATGACTGGATAAGCCATATGCCAAAACTATTTCCACCAGATGATAGCCACCAAGAGTTACCTTCAGATTAAACTTTATCTGTTGATCAAGATGAATAACCTTTATTTGCTGTAATCCTCATACTAGATAATCAGTTACAACTTTAAAGGATATCTCCTGAAAAATTACTTATCCCCTATCCACTGGATGGGACCCAGTGCTCACTGAGGAGTGTGTGCTGCAGCCGGCATGCACTCCATTCATTCCTATGGAAGCGTCGAGAAAACCTGAGTACATCCGTTGGACATCATCAGTGCTCCCATAGAAATGAATGGAGCGAGTGCCATCTACGGGTAGCTGACACGTGCTCCTCACTGAGAGCGCCCGGTCCCGTCAGCTCCTTATTCCCCATCTGTGGATAGGGGATAAGTTAATTTTTGCCTGAGTACTCCTTTAAGGTTTATATAAGTTGGGAAGGAAGTAAGGAAAAATAAAGAAGATAAATTGACAGAACACAATAATGTATTACTCTTTAATAAGAAGATTTTCACATTATCTGCATTGGTAGAGCTCAACCAGCCAGAGGAGTCAACTTTACTAACAATGAACTTAGCAAATTAAGGATCTGTAAGTTAGATCACCTTCATTGTGACACACTGACCTGTCCTTAAAACAGCTATTCCTCATCGAGTTTAATTTCTCAACATTCCTCACTGCTCAAAAAAATAAAGGGAACACTAAGATAACACATCCTAGATCTGAATGAATTAACTAATCGTATGAAATGCTTTCTTTACATAGTTGAATGTGCTGACAACAAAATCACACAAAAATTATCAATGGGAATCAAATTTATCAACTCATGAAGTTCTGGATATGAAGTCACACTCAAAATCAAAGAACAAAACCACACTAAAGGCTGATCCAACATTGATGTAATGTCCTTAAAACAAGTCATAATGAGGCTCAGCAGTGTGTGCGGCTTCCACATGCCCACATGACCTCCCTACAATGCCTGGGCATGCTCCTGATGAGGCGTTGGATGGTCTCCTGAGGGATGTCCTCCCAGACCTGGACTAAAGCATCCGCCAACTCCTGGACAGTCTGTGGTGCAATGTGAAGTTGGTGGATGGAATGAGACATGATGTCCCAGATGTGCTTAATCGGATTCAGGTCTGGGGAACAGGCAGGCCAGTCCATAGCATCAATGCCTTCCTCTTGCAGGAACTGCTGACACACTCCAGCCACATAAGGTCTAGCATTGTCTTGCATTAGGAGGAACCCAAGGCCAACCGCACCAGCATATGGTCTCACAAGGGGTTTGAGGATCCCATCTTGGTACCTAATGGCAGACAGGCTACCTCTGGCAAGCACATGGAGGACTGTGCAGCCCACCAAAGAAATGCCACCCCACACCATTGTCACGATGCCGGCTGGCAGGTAGTGGATCCTCTGTGCCAGAGAGGGATTGGCGTGGACCGTGCTAGTGGATCGGTTCTAAGTCACTACTGGTTTTCACCAGAGCCCGCCGCAAAGCGGGATGGACTTGCTGCGGCGGTAGTGACCAGGTCGTATCCACTAGCAACGGCTCAACCTCTCTGACTGCTGAAGATAGGCGCGGTACAAGGGAGTAGACAGAAGCAAGGTCGGACGTAGCAGAAGGTCGGGGCAGGCAGCAAGGATCGTAGTCAGGGGCAACGGCAGGAGGTCTGGAACACAGGCTAGGAACACACAAGGAAACGCTTTCACTGGCACGATGGCAACAAGATCCGGCAAGGAAGTGCAGGGGAAGTGAGGTGATATAGGGAAGTGCACAGGTGATCAGACTAATTGGAACCACTGCGCCAATCAGCGGCGCAGTGGCCCTTTAAATCGCAAAGACCCGGCGCGCGCGCGCCCTAAGGAGCGGGGCCGCGCGCGCCGGGACAGGACCGACGGAGAGCGAGTCAGGTACGGGAGCCGGGGTGCGCATCGCGAGCGGGCGCTACCCGCATCGCGAATCGCATCCCGGCTGGAAGCAGTATCGCAGCGCCCCGGGTCAGTGGATCTGACCGGAGCGCTGCAGTGAGGAGAGTGTAGCGAGCGCTCCGGGGAGGAGCGGGGACCCGGAGCGCTCGGCGTAACAGTACCCCCCCCCTTGGGTCTCCCCCTCTTCTTAGAGCCTGAGAACCTGAGGAGCAGACTTTTGTCTAGGATATTGTCCTCAGGTTCCCAGGATCTCTCTTCTGGACCACAACCCTCCCAATCCACTAAAAAAAAGGTTTTCCCTCTGACCTTTTTAGATGCTAGAATCTCTTTGACGGAGAAGATGTCCGAGGAGCCGGAAACAGGAGTGGGAGGAACAGATTTGGGAGAGAAACGGTTGATGATGAGTGGTTTAAGAAGAGAAACGTGAAAGGCATTAGGAATACGAAGAGAAGGAGGAAGAAGAAGTTTGTAAGAGACAGGATTAATCTGACACAAAATTTTGAAAGGACCAAGATAGCGTGGTCCCAACTTGTAGCTAGGGACACGGAAGCGGACATATTTAGCGGAGAGCCATACCTTGTCTCCAGGGGAAAAAATGGGAGGAGCTCTTCTTTTCTTATCCGCGAACTTCTTCATGCGTGATGAAGCCTGTAAGAGAGAATTTTGGGTCTCTCTCCATATGATGGAAAGGTCACGAGAAATTTCATCCACAGCGGGCAGACCAGAGGGCAAGGGGGTAGGGAGGGGGGGAAGAGGGTGACGGCCGTACACCACGAAAAATGGGGATTTGGAGGAAGATTCAGAGACTCTGAAGTTATACGAGAATTCGGCCCATGGAAGGAGATCTGCCCAGTCATCCTGGCGGGAGGAAACAAAATGTCGTAAATAATCACCCAAGACCTGGTTAATTCTTTCTACTTGTCCATTGGATTGGGGATGATATGCAGAAGAAAAATTTAATTTAATCTTGAGTTGTTTACAGAGAGCCCTCCAGAATTTAGACACGAATTGGACGCCTCTATCCGAGACGATCTGCGTAGGCAACCCGTGAAGACGAAAAATGTGTACAAAAAATTGTTTAGCCAACTGAGGCGCTGAAGGAAGACCAGGAAGAGGGATGAAATGTGCCATTTTGGAGAATCGATCAACGACCACCCAAATAACAGAGTTGCCACGGGAAGGGGGTAAATCAGTAATAAAATCCATACCAATCAGAGACCAAGGCTGTTCGGGGACAGGCAGGGGATGAAGAAAACCAGCGGGCTTCTGGCGAGGAGTCTTATCCCGGGCACAGATAGTGCAGGCTCGCACAAAGTCCACAACATCCGTCTCCAGAGTCGGCCACCAATAGAAGCGGGAGATGAGTTGCACAGATTTCTTGATGCCCACATGACCTGCGAGATGGGAGGAGTGACCCCATTTGAGGATTCCGAGGCGTTGGCGTGGAGAAACAAAGGTCTTTCCTGGAGGAGTTTGCCTGATGGAGGCTGGAGAAGTGGAAATCAGGCAGTCAGGAGGAATGATGTGTTGCGGAGAGAGTTCAACTTCCGAGGCATCCGAGGAACGAGAGAGAGCATCGGCCCTAATGTTCTTATCGGCAGGCCGAAAGTGAATTTCAAAATTAAATCGGGCAAAGAACAGAGACCACCGGGCCTGGCGAGGATTCAGCCGTTGGGCAGACTGGAGGTAGGAGAGGTTCTTGTGATCGGTGTAAATAATAACTGGAAATCTTGATCCCTCCAGCAGATGCCTCCATTCCTCAAGTGCTAATTTGATGGCTAGAAGCTCTCGATCCCCGATGGAGTAGTTCCTCTCCGCCGGAGAGAAGGTCCTAGAAAAAAAACCACAAGTGACAGCATGCCCGGAAGAATTTTTTTGTAGAAGAACAGCTCCAGCTCCCACTGAGGAGGCATCAACCTCCAATAGGAAGGGTTTGGAAGGGTCAGGTCTGGAGAGCACGGGAGCCGAAGAAAAGGCAGACTTGAGTCGTTTAAAGGCGTCTTCCGCTTGAGGAGGCCAAGACTTGGGATCGGCATTTTTTTTGGTTAAAGCCACGATAGGGGCCACAACGGTAGAAAAATGTGGAATAAATTGCCTGTAATAATTGGCGAACCCCAAAAAGCGTTGGATAGCACGGAGTCCGGAGGGGCGTGGCCAATCTAAGACGGCAGAGAGTTTGTCTGGATCCATTTGTAGTCCCTGGCCAGAGACCAAGTATCCTAGAAAAGGAAGAGATTGGCATTCAAACAGACATTTCTCAATTTTGGCATAGAGTTGATTGTCACGAAGTCTTTGAAGAACCATACGGACATGCTGGCGGTGTTCTTCTAGATTGGCAGAAAAAATCAGGATATCGTCCAGATATACAACAACACAGGAGTATAAAAGATCACGAAAAATTTCATTAACAAAGTCTTGGAAGACGGCAGGGGCGTTGCACAGGCCAAAGGGCATGACCAGATACTCAAAGTGTCCATCTCTGGTGTTAAATGCCGTTTTCCATTCATCCCCCTCTCTGATGCGGATGAGATTATAAGCACCTCTTAAGTCCAGTTTAGTAAAGATGTGGGCACCTTGGAGGCGATCAAAGAGTTCAGAGATGAGGGGTAGGGGGTAGCGGTTCTTAACCGTGATTTTATTAAGACCGCGGTAGTCAATGCAAGGACGTAGGGAGCCATCTTTTTTGGACACAAAGAAAAATCCGGCTCCGGCAGGAGAGGAGGATTTACGGATAAAGCCCTTTTTTAAATTTTCCTGGACGTATTCAGACATGGCAAGAGTCTCTGGGGCGGACAGAGGATAAATTCTGCCCCGGGGTGGAGTAGTGCCCGGGAGGAGGTCGATAGGACAATCATAAGGCCTGTGAGGAGGTAGAGTCTCAGCTTGTTTTTTTCAGAAAACATCCGCAAAGTCCATATAGGCCTTAGGGAGACCGGTTACTGGAGGAACCACAGAGTCACGGCAAGGGTTACTGGGAACCGGTTTTAGACAGTCCTTGGAACAAGAGGGCCCCCAACTCTTGATCTCCCCAGTGGACCAATCCAGGGTTGGGGAATGAAGTTGAAGCCAGGGAAGTCCAAGGAGAATTTCAGAAGTGCAATTGGGGAGGACCAAAAGTTCAATCCTCTCGTGATGAGATCCGATGCACATTAGAAGGGGCTCCGTGCGGAAACGTATGGTACAGTCCAATCTTTCATTGTTTACACAATTGATGTAAAGGGGTCTGGCGAGACTGGTCACTGGGATGTTGAACCTGTTGACGAGAGAGGCCAAAATAAAATTTCCTGCAGATCCAGAGTCCAAGAAGGCCATAGTAGAGAAGGAGAAGGCAGAGGCAGACATCCGCACAGGCACAGTAAGACGTGGAGAAGCAGAGTAGACATCAAGGACTGTCTCACCTTTGTGCGGAGTCAGCGTACGTTTTTCCAGGCGGGGAGGACGGATAGGACAATCCCTCAGGAAGTGTTCGGTACTAGCACAGTACAGGCAGAGATTCTCCATGCGGCGTCGTGTCCTCTCTTGAGGTGTCAGGCGAGACCGGTCGACCTGCATAGCCTCCACGGCGGGAGGCACAGGAACGGATTGCAGCCGAGGAGAAGAAACGCCTCGTGCGAACAGAGTCCCCATCAAATTTATCCGGCAAGGATAGGCGTAGACCAGAAGCGGCCACTCGCTGCGGAGGAGGTGCAGGAACTGGCGGAGGAGATGATTGCTGAAGCTGTGGTAGTAACTGCTGTAGCATAACGGTCAGTTGAGACAGCTGTTGGCCTTGTTGCGCTATCTGTTGTGACTGCTGGGCGACCACCGTGGTGAGGTCAGCGACAACTGGCAGAGGAACTTCAGCGGGATCCATGGCCGGATCTACTGTCACGATGCCGGCTGGCAGGTAGTGGATCCTCTGTGCCAGAGAGGGATTGGCGTGGACCGTGCTAGTGGATCGGTTCTAAGTCACTACTGGTTTTCACCAGAGCCCGCCGCAAAGCGGGATGGTCTTGCTGCGGCGGTAGTGACCAGGTCGTATCCACTAGCAACGGCTCAACCTCTCTGACTGCTGAAGATAGGCGCGGTACAAGGGAGTAGACAGAAGCAAGGTCGGACGTAGCAGAAGGTCGGGGCAGGCAGCAAGGATCGTAGTCAGGGGCAACGGCAGGAGGTCTGGAACACAGGCTAGGAGCACACAAGGAAACGCTTTCACTGGCACGATGGCAACAAGATCCGGCAAGGAAGTGCAGGGGAAGTGAGGTGATATAGGGAAGTGCACAGGTGATCAGACTAATTGGAACCACTGCACCAATCAGCGGCGCAGTGGCCCTTTAAATCGCAAAGACCCGGCGCGCGCGCGCCCTAAGGAGCGGGGCCGCGCGCGCCGGGACAGGACCGACGGAGAGCGAGTCAGGTACGGGAGCCGGGGTGCGCATCGCGAGCGGGCGCTACCCGCATCGCGAATCGCATCCCGGCTGGAAGCAGTATCGCAGCGCCCCGGGTCAGTGGATCTGACCGGAGCGCTGCAGTGAGGAGAGTGTAGCGAGCGCTCCGGGGAGGAGCGGGGACCCGGAGCGCTCGGCGTAACAACCATTACTGACCCACCGCCAAACCGGTCATGCTGGAGAATGTTGCAGGCAGCAGAATGTTCTCCACGGTGTCTACAGACTCTGTCACGTCTGCCACATGTGCTCAGTGTGAACCTGCTTTCGTCTGTGAAAAGCACAGGGCACCAGTGGCTAATTTGCCTTTCTTGGTGTTCTCTGGCAAATGTCAAACCTCATGCACGGTGTTGGGCTGTAAGCACAACCCCCACCTGTGGATGGCGGGCCCTCATACCACCCTCGTGGAATCAGTTTCTGACCGTTTGAGTGGACACATGCACATTTGTGGCATGTTGGAGGTCATTTGGTGGACACCACCTACAGAACCACTCCATTATTGGCGGGGTGTCTTGCTAATTGCCTATAATTTCTACCTGTTGTCTGTTCCATTTGCACAACCGCATGTGAAAGTGATTGTCAATTAGTGTTGGGTGGACAGTGTGATTTCACAGAAGTGTCATTGACTTGGAGTTACATTGTGTTGTTTAAGTGTTCCCTTTGAGCAGTGTATTTTACCATGCACTTGTTATTTTACCTTGCCTTAAGACGTGGAGTTGCTTAGCAATTGTGTGACTAAAATCATCAAAGAACATTCATAAACTATATTGAGCCTTTTCATCTAGATCCTTCTTCACCCTTCTCCGCAGATTATAGATAAGACAACACACAAAGGGTTATGTCTACAAAATTTACACTCTCCCTTCAGCATTCTGGTGCATTAAATAATAATTAAAAAAAAACATAGAATAATCTTTCTACCTCCAGGTAAAGTAGCCTATAAAGAGGAAATGCAGCATACCTAATTCAGTATAATGGCAGAGTTCATAGCTATTCAAGAGAGGAGAACTAAAAGATGAAGGAAATCCAGATTATAACCTTCACAATTTTTTGGCCCTGATTTACTAATACCTGAGTGTTTAATGTGGAGTGTTTTTCTTTTTACTCTGTTTTTTCCCCCTGATTTACTAAACAAAATTTAATCTGCCATGACAGGCAGTATTGTCAAAATGATTACAGAAACATTAAATTAAAAATAGGAAAGTAAGAAGCAAACACACAGAACAGATCAACATACAGTATATGGGTCAAAAAGAATTTAAAAAAAGTTCTACAATGTAACATGTTGAAAGGCTGCATTCACATAGTTGTCTGTCTCTGTAAATTCATACTACATTAGTGCTTGTGCTACTACCCCCCATCATGGAACAGGGTCTGTTCCATGTTGGGGGCAGTAGTACAGGGGCTGAGGGATTGATCGCACCGGGTCTCACTTCTGAAACCTGATCCGATCAGGAGTTTTTAAGCAGGGGAACGGTGACATGCTCCTCCCCAGTGATGTACAGTGTACTTCTACTTTTAAATTCCCTGCCAGGAGCCCTGAATGGCTGGTACAGAAGGGCCATTCAGGGCTCCCGGCGGGGTTTTCAAATAGAAGTGCTGCGGTGGGAAAAGATTTATATTTGTCTGGTCCCCTTGCAGTGCTTCTATATATCTTGCCCCCCCCCCCACAGCGCATTTATATAGGTATTGTCCCCCGCAGTGCCGGCCCGATGCGCTGCTGAAGGAATACTTGTCTTTCATAGCGCTGCGGCGGCATATGTACATAGAAGCACTGTGGGGGCCAGATAACGCTATATGTCTGGCCCTCACTGCGCTTCTATAATCATATGCCTCCGCAGTGCTTTGAATGACAATGAATTCAGCAGCGCAACAGGCCAGCTGGCTTCCCGGCCAGATGTGCTGCTGTTAGAATACTTTTCATTCATAGCACTGCCAAGGGCTTATGATAGCACTACAGGGCAAGATATATAGAAGAGCTGCGGGGGGCCAGGCATATACCCCCCCCCCCAACCGGCGATTCTATATTTCGTTCCTCACCACAGCGCTTCTATTGGAAAACCCCGCCGGGAGCCCTGAATGGCTCCTCAGTACCGAACATTCAGGGTTCCCAGCGGGGAATTTAAAAATGAAAGTAAAAGTACACTGTACATCATTGGGGAGAAGCATGTCACCCGCTCCCCTGCTTAATATCTTCTGATCAGATCGGGTCTCAGAAGTGAGACACGGTGCGATCAATCCCTCAGCCCCTGTACTACTGCCCCCAACATGGAACAGACCCTGTTCCATGATGGGGGTAGGATTCACTCGGGTAATTTCCCAACAGCTTAGAGTCGTGGGGTTTTAGTGAAGCAAAATTCACACGTTTTCCTATAAGGTTTTTCATCATACTCTGAGTGTTTTTTCTTTTTTTGTCGGGAACACTCCCCTTTTTCGGCTAACCATGCCCATTTTGACAGATTTAAAAAACACTCTGAGTGATGATATCTTGTGTCGGGAAACTGTGTCGCACAAAGTGTCGCATGGGCTATGCCACACAAATTTAGTCGTGCAATTTGAGAAAAGAGTTAACATTAGTAAATCAGGGCCTTTGTGTTTTAACCCCTTAAGGACTCGGGGTTTTTCCATTTTTGCATTTTTGTTTTTCCCTCATTACCTTTAAAAAATCTTAACTCTTTCAATTTTGCACCTAAAAATCCATATGATGGCTTATTTTTTGAGCCACCAATTCTACTTTGTAATGACATTAGTCATTTTACCCAAAAATCTAAGTTGAAACGGAAAAAAAAATCATTGTGAGACAAAATTGAAAAAAAAAATTCAATTTTGTAACTTTTGGGCGCTTCCGTTTCTACACAGTAAATTTTTTCGTAAAAATGACACCTTATCTTTATTCTGTAGGTCCATACGATTAAAATGATACCCTACTTAAATAGGTTTGATTTGTTGGACTTCTGGAAAAAATCATAACAACATGCAGGAAAATGTATACGTTTAAAATTGTCCTCTTCTGACCCCTATAACTTTTTAACTTTTTCTGGGTATGGGGCGGTATGAGGGCTCATTTTTTGCGCCGTGATCTGAAGTTTTTAGCGGTACCATTTTTGCATTGATAGGACTTATTGATCGCTTTTTATTCCTTTTTTCATGATATAAAAAGTGACCAAAAATGCACTATTTTGGACTTTTGAATTTTTTTTACGCGTACGACATTTACCGTGCGGTTTAATTAATGATATATTTTTATAATTCGGACATTTCCACACGCGGTAATACCACATATGTTTATTTTTGTTTACACTGTTTTTTTTTTTTTTATGGGAAAAGGGGGGTGATTGAAACTTTTATTAGGGGAGGGGTTAAATGATCTTTATTCACTTTTTTTCTCACATTTTTTTTGCAGTGTTATAGCTCCCATAGGGACCTATAACACTGCACACACTGATCTTTTACATTGATCACTGGTTTCTCATAGGAAATCAGTGATCGATGATTCTGCCGCTTGACTGCTCATGCCTGGATCTCGGCGATCGGATACCAGGAGGCAAGGTAGGAGACCCTCCTTGTGTCCAGCAGCTGTTCGGGATGCCGCGGCAAAATTTTGCCAACGGCGATCCCGAACAGCTACCTGAGCTAACCGGCATGGTTTCACTTTCACTTTAGACGCGACGTTCAACTTTGAACGCCGCATCTAAAGGGTTAATAGCGTGCCGCACTGCGATCAGCACCGCGCACTATTAGCGATGGGCCCCAGCTGTTGTTAGAGGCCGAGCCCGACCCGCTATGGCCCCGCGTTATAGATCGGGAGCGGACTCATGACATACCGGTACGCTATCGGAGGGGAGGAACACTGTCAATACAGAGAATTTTAGGCACCTCAGAAGAAGAGTCTATGCCTCTTGGCCAGGACATTTCACAATGTTTATCTTGGTCAATGAAGCTGCATGACCTAAGCCTATGGTTGTTTATGTATTCCACACCTAGACCTCTTTGAGGGACTATCAGGTTCCCCCAAAAACATTGTTTTATGAGAAGATTCTATTGTATTGGACACAGCTCTCCAATACAAGTGAGTCAATATTATCCTAAGGACACAATTTGAATAAAGTCCCTACTATTAGTCAACATGGTAGCATTGAATGGTGAATAGTATAGGTTAACTTAATAAAAGTACCTGTCACCAAATAAACTTTTCTAAACTAACTCGGGCTATGTTCCCTAACTACTCCTAACACCCCACCTCCCACATTTAAAAAATAAATAAATTCAGAGCTTTAAAAAGCAGTGTATCATACCTTTCTAATCTCCCAGCAGCAGAAAGTGGGCGTTTCCCAGTAGGCATGACATCACTGAAGCCTGCTGGGGGATTACTTCCACCCTCACATCGTTGCAGTGCTGTGATGAATAGAAGACTTCAAGCTCTATGCATGTTTCAGTAAAGCTCTGTGCAACTTTCAATGAGGCTCTTTGCAGCTTTCAATGAGGCTCTTTGCAGCTTTCAATGAGGCTCTCTGAGCTTTCCATGAGGCTTTGTGCATGTTTCAGTGAGGCTCTGTGCATGTTTCAGTGAGGCTTTGTGCATGTTTCAGTGAGGCCCTGTGCAGCTGTCAATCAAGCTCAGTGCAGGGAGAAGCACTTCCTAAATTTGGTCTCCTGCAAGGCCAGGAGGAGACCAAACTCACTGTTTTAATTGTGGCAGGGAACAGAACAGCTACCTAGTGGCCGTTTTTTTCTATTACATTTTAAACATACTTATGTTGATAATTTTGAAAGCAAGTGAATGGGAAAGTGTCTGCTAATTACACATGGAACACTATATTAAACGTTTAATTTGGTGACATGTACTCTTTAAGTTAAGCTGATTTAGGGGAGGAATCTGTTCATACTTATACTCACCAGTCCAGGGCGGAGCTGTCGGCGGCGTCCTAGATGTCCCATCCCTCCCTCCCCTTTTTTAATATTTTTTTATTAAAGAGTACCTGTCACCAAACTAAACTTTTAATATAGTGTTACTTGCTGTAAAAATTCCCAACCTTCATATGTTTTTAATGTGATTGAAAAAACAGCCACTAGGTGGCTCTGTTCTGTTCCCTGCCACAAGTCAAACAGTTATTTTGGTCTCCTCCCGGCCTGGCAAGAGACCAAACCTTCATGTGGGGCATGGTGGGGCACAGCTCTTGCAGTCTTCAGTGATGTTGTGTCTGCTGGGGAACGCCCACTTTTTCCTGTCAGGAGCTCACACAATGTGAGCAAGGGGAAAGGTATGATACAACATTTTGTTAAGGGCAGGAGGGGTGTTAGGAGTAGTTAGGAAATATAATCTGAGTTAGTTCCGAAAATATGGTTTGATAACAGGTACTCTTTAAAGTCACTCTTAGGGTATACCCCTTCTTTAAGATACCCTTCACTGCCAGCCAGGCACACCTCAGGCCTGTTTGTTCACCCAGTGGTTCGCCCCACTCACAGAACATGTAACTTGACCACAAATAGTATTTATTGGATATCACATATTGCTTGATGTTTGCTACATTATGGCCCTTATTTACTAAGAGTGTTGTGTAGGTTTCTTTGTGGGTTTTAATTCCCTACAATTTATTTTCCACGGTATTTACTAAGGTTTCTCTACAATTTCCACTTGTAATCTGTCGGGTTTTCCTCAGCTCAAATCAGTCACATTTTATGTGGAAACCTTAGTAAATATGTTGGGTTTTTGTGAAAATGTCGGGAACATGCCCCTTTTCGGAGACCACTTCCCCTTTTCCCGGCAGGCACGCCCATTTTTCGGATTTTCTTAGCAAAATGGAGATAGTCTGGGTTTTTTCAATTCTGGCGCAAATTCTGGCGCTAAATCTGGCGCAGACAGAATTTCTAGCGCAATGCGACAGAATCTGGCACACAACCCGACAAAACATGTCAGGTTTGCAATAGTAAATGAGGGCCTATATATTTTCTATATTATTTTACTTACACGCTAGGGAGGTTCACACCGCAATTGTGCCTTGCATGGTGCATATACGTCAGCGTCCCATTTTGACAGGCATGGACTAGTACATACACCATTTACTATGTACAGAAAAGAGTGGAGGAAAGACTAGCCTAACAACCGCTCCATTCACTGCCGGTGGGACTGACAGCGATAGCGGAGCACCGTACTCTGCATTCTGTATCAGTCACACTGATGATGAATGGCACCCTGGTTACACAGGAGCACTACTGCTCCTTGCCAAGGGATACTCAGGGATCACTGTTCTCTTGATCTGTGGTGGTCCTGCAGGTCAGATACATGTACAGCTTTCACACTGTTACCTACTTATAATACAACATACACAAGTATCTGTTCAATCATTTATAGCACCAGTACTTTATTGCATATGCAGCTGATTTTCTTTGTATAATTTTGTATTTTACAATGTTATCCTGGGGATTCTCCCTCATCTTTTTGCGGCTGTTGTTGCACCATTTATTTTCCTGACAAATATACCTTCTGAACGGTGTGAAAAGTCATTTACATACATATATAATAGGGACCTTTGTAGATGTTACTATTTTATTATGAAAAATTGTTTGTAGCAGGAAAAAATCTAAACAAAAAATTGAAGTGATCTTGTTGTTGAAGGATGTTGAATAATCCTGATAAGCTGTCATTTATATAATGCACATTCATTATAGGCTGCAACAACCTTCATCCTAATGAAGCAGGGGGCTATCATTTATTTTGAATGGCATTGTGGCTTTAAGGGTCTATTCACACGTACAGTATTCTGCACAAATTTGATGCGCAGGATTTCAAGATGTGTACAGTGACCCCCCCGACCTATGATGGCCCTGATATACGATCATTTCAACATACGATGGCCTCTCAGAGGCCATCGCATGTTGAAGGCAGCAACAACATACGATGCTTTTGTATGTTGGGGCCATCGCATAAACGGCTATCTGGAAGCGCAGACTGCTTCAGCTGCCACCGAATAGCTGTTTACGGTGCCCCATGTGGTCCGCTGACGATCACCTACCTGTCCTTGGGGCTCCGGCGCGTCCTCTTCGGGATCCCCTGCATCATTGGCGCTCTCCATCGTCGTCATCACGTCGCTGCGCACGCCATCCCGTCAACCAATAGGAGCGGCGTGCGTAGCGACGTGATGGCAGCGACGGAGAGCAAAAATGCCGGGGAAGCAGAGGCCTTGCCGGAGCAACGGGGACACCCTGGGGACATGGCAACAGCAATGGAAGGCGACATCCCGGGCAGCGGTGACGAGCGGTTATGGTCCGGAGCGGCGGGGCCGCGTGAGTATAACCTCCAATCCCAGTGGTCTTCAACCTGCTGACCTCCAGATGTTGCAAAACTACAACACCCAGCATGCCGCTGTCCGGGCATGCTGGGTGTTGTAGTTTTGCAACATCTGGAGGTCCGGAGGTTGTAGACCACTGTCCTATACTTTACATTGCACGGATCCCTTAACATGGTGCAATGTCCATTTGGAAGGGATTACCATCGTATGTTGAGGGACCACTGTACAGTCATTTAGTTTACCTAGAAATCTGCAGAAGAAAATCCTGCACATCATTAGTGATGTCGCGAACATAAAATTTTCGGTTTGCGAACGCGAACTTCCGCAAATGTTTGCAAACCGGCGAACCGGGCGAACCGCCATTGACTTCAATGGGCAGGTGAATTTTAAAACCCACAGGGACTCTTTCTGGCCACAATAGTGATTTGAAAGTTTTTTCAAGGGGACTAATACCTGGAATGTGGCGTGCCGGAATGGGATCCATGGCAAAACTCCCATGGAAAATTACATAGTTGATGCAGAGTCTGGTTTTAATCCATAAAGGGCATAAATCGCCTATTATTCCTAGATTCTTTGGAATAACGTGCTTTAGCCCCCTTTAGGCAGCGCATAGAGCCCCCTTTAGGCATCACATAGTTAGACCCCCCCCTTTAGGCATCACATAGTTAGATCCCCCCATTAGGCAGCACATAGATTCCCCCATGTTAGGCAGCACATAGTTAGAGCCCCCCTTTAGGCAGCACATAGAGCCCCCCTTTAGGCAGCACATAGATTCCCCCATATTAGGCAGCACATAGTTAGAGCCTCCCTTTAGGCAGCACATAGATTCCCCCATGTTAGGCAGCACATAGTTAGAGCCCCCCTTTAGGCAGCACATAGAGCCCCCCTTTAGGCAGCACATAGATTCCCCCATATTAGGCAGCACATAGTTAGAGCCTCCCTTTAGGCAGCACATAGAGCCCCCTTTAGGCAGCACATATTTAGATCCCCCCTTTAGGCAGCACATAGATTCCCCCATATTAGGCAGCACATTGTTAGAGCCCCCCTTTAGGCAGCACTGGTTTTATTTCACAGCCAAAAAGGTAATTTTTTTTATTTATTTGAACAACTGTCACACCAAATGTGATTTGCACTAGTGTGACAATGAGCAAAAAAGGTTGCCAGCGGAGTACCCCTTTTAAGCATAGGTCCCCAACCAGGGTGCCTCCACCAGTTGCAAGACACACGGACTGAACTTATAGCCCTTTTTATACTGTAGTTAGTTGCTTGAAGAAACTTAAGTTTTTCACTGGAGTACCCCTTTTAACCAGCGGTCCCCTCCCAACCAGGGTGCCTCCAGCTGTTGCAAGACACATGGACTGAACTTATAGCCCTTTTAATACTGTAGTTAGTTGCTTGAAGGAACTTAAGTTATACACTGGAGTACCCCTTGTACGCGGGAATAGACCATAAAGGGGTATTGTGGCTTTATACATCTTATCCTCTGTCCTTTGGATAAAGCTGGAATACCCCTTTAACATATCCAAACGGATTGACTACAGTGTGTGAGTGGTGGTCCAAAAAATGGCTCAAAAACTGCATTGTCAGTATTCAAAAAAACTGCAAAGTGGAAATCCAGCCTTTTTTTATGTAAAAAAAATAAATAATTTGCAGCCAAATGTTAGCTGAAAGTCAGTAAGTGTTTATAAAATACCAAACCCCCTTGCCATTTTTCCCTTTGGCGTTTTTCTGCAGGTTTAGGTTCAGTGTTTTTTTTCTGGTGTTTTTTTTCTTCTTCTTGTTTCTTCAAATGAAATCATTAAGTCACTTGATGAAAGAATCATATGATGAGAAAAATGCCACTATTTATTAAAAAAACACTACAAAAACTGCATCCTGGAAGTGCAAAATGACACGGCAGATTTTGTGGGGTTTTTTTAGGTAAAAAAAAAAAAAAGCCAGTGAAACCTTGTTCAAAGCCATGTTCACACGTCGGAATTTGCGTGCCGGATTCCGTATTGAAATTTGGCACGGAGATTCCGCTGCAGCAGAGTTCCATATATTTAAATGGGATTCTGCTGCACTGTGCACACAGCGGAATTTTCATACCAAATTTTTCAGGCACGGAAATTAAGTTTTACGTGTCCGCAGGAAGAATTAACCCATTCATTCTTTTTGCAGACTCCACACAGAATGCATAGCCACCTATGAGACGGCACATTACTGTGCAGTCCAAACACCGGTCCCTGCAATTTTCCGACTTGTGAACATACCCTAAGGGTATGTTTGTTCACATGTGTAAATTTTTGCTGCAGATCTGCTGCAGATTTTGTTGCCCTTCGACTTCAAGCAAATATGCAGCAAATGTACAGCAGCAAATATGCACATGTGAATTTAGCCTGAAGAGGATTATTTAACCCCTTCCCGCAAAATCAGGTACATGTGCGTGGTGATTAGGGACGACTTCCTGCATCACCACGTACATGTACCTGATAAGAATAAACTGTCACAGTGCCACCGGGCAAGGGACCATCGCAGCGGTCCCTGGCCGGTGATCACTGCTATTAGTCTGTAAGTACAGAGGGACCAATAGCAAGGATCTGGTGCACGTCTCCTATCTCCTTCCCCCTCTTCACCACCCCTTCACCGTGTGAAGCGATCGGTGGTGTGGGGGGCCCCATCGGAGGAGGCCACCCACGGGCACTCAGGATCGGAGCTGAGCTGGGTTACCCTGTAGATGCAGCAGTCACTGAAACAACAGCGTCTATTAGGGTAACAGGTGGAGGATTGATAAAGTTCTTTAATGTCATTCTGACTACTTTAAGGGGTGCAGTTTATAACATGGGGTGATTTATGCAAGTGTCTAACATTTTGCTATTTTCTTCAAAATCTGGAAAATTGCTACTAAACTTATAAACCCACTAACAGTCTAAAAAAGTTAAAGAATGTTTATCAAATAATGGGAACATAAAGTAGAAATATTGTAGACGTAAATGAATCATTAATTTTGTGTGGCATGACTACTTGTTGTACGAGCAGAAAATATCAAATCTAGAAAAATGCTATTTTTCATTTTTGTGCAAAATTTTGTTTAAAAAAATAAATAAATAAAAACGCTAAATATATCAATCAAAATTTACCACTAATGTAAAGTACAATATGTCATGAAAAAACAATCTCGGAATCGCTTTCATAAGTGAAAGCGTTCCAAAGTTATTACCATATAAGTGGATGCATGTCAGATTTAAAAATTTCCCTTGGTCATTAAGGTAAAAACAGGCTAAGGAGTAAAGGGGTTAAGGAAGGATCTGTAGTTGTTTTGTGCCTCAGTGAAGCATCATATTCTACTCTAAAACAGATGTTTCCAATAAATAATAATCCCATAAAATGGCACGTGCTGGAGCAAGCCACCACTTTTTTCCAGAATCAGCCTATAGTGATCAATGGGATCTCTATGTGGATCCATAATATAGCTCTGTGTATGAGGCTTCACACTATAATTACAATTCACCATTGCCATTCACATACAATATATATATATATATATATATATATATATATATATATATATCATTCACATGTATGTGTATGACTAAGGCCCGACGCTAGGGCCGAAACGCATCACTTGTTCCTCTGTCACCTATGTGCTGAAGTTTTGCTTAAAGTATCTGTTTCCATCTACCTGCGCGGGACATTCTCCTGTTTTGCATATACAGTGGTCCCTCAACATACGATGGTAATTTGTTCCAAACGACCCATCATTTGTCGAATCCATCGTATGTTGAGGGATTCGTGCAATGTAAAGTATAGGAAGTTACACTCACCTGTCCCCGCCGCTCCGGACCGCGTCCTCACCGCTCCCAATGCTGTCCTAGGGGCTCCCGATGCTGTCCTGCTGCTCCGGGTCCACTTTGGGATCCTCCGGCTTCTTCCGCATCTTCTGCAGGGTCCGGGCCTCGCTTTCTTGTGACATTATTACGCTGCTGCGCCGGTACGGCGTGCGTAGCGACGTAATAACAACGCCGGAAAGCGAGGCCCGGACCCTGGAGAAGATACAGAAGACGCTGGAGGATCGCGAAGTGGACCCGGAGCAGCGGGGATATGTAAGTGAACCTGTCCGGGATGCTTAAACTGCTATAGCAGTTAATGCGATGGCCCTGTCATATAAAAGCATCGTATGTCGATGCTGACATCCACATGCGATGGCCTCTGAGAGCCATCGTATGTCGATTTTATCATATGTCGGGGCCATCGCATGTCGGGGGGTTACTGTATATAAATAAATAAATAAATATATATATATATGATTTTAGCATTATCTACTTATCTACTGGATTTTATTATTCTCTTGGATATTCAGCTGTTTGTGATCCTATTTCATAGTAGGACATTTTCTTATTACCTGTCATAGTTAATAGCCAGGATACTTCTCGAAATCATTTAGCTCTACATCCTGTCAGAGCTAAACAAATATAGGCAGCCACAGTCCGACTGACTAATGAATTGTAATTATCTGAAGGCAAAATCTTTCCACAGAATTTTCCATTGTAATTATTCATTAGGGAGTCGTTTAGATTGCTTTTATTATACATTGAATTGTAATGCTCATGTATGTATTACCTGCTATACTGCAAAAGCAGCACAATGTGTATGGTGACCTACCCTAAGGCCAAACACAACAGCAGCTACATAGTATCCGTTTTTTTTTTTTTTTTTTTTTTTCCGTTTGTCTGTTTTTAAACCTTTTCTTTGAAAACTGCCAAAATTGCATGTTTGTCCCTAACATATTCATGGCCAATGTGGGGATGTTGTCATTATTATTTATTTATTTTTTTTACTTTACAAATGTCTGACCAGTGAAACATTTTAATTTAATTTAATTATTTTTAGTGATTGAAAAATAAAAAAAAGTCACTAGACTGTTAACACTTTAAGAAGTGACTACTGACAGCACTCCCTAAATATTAATTGTACATCCAACTCAACTTGCTGACTGAGCACCCCAACATTGTATGTGGTCTTGGGACAGTATATTCAGAAAAGGAGGCTCAAAAATATGCATGTATGTTTAAGTTTTTTATTTTTTTATTTTGCAAGTATTTTTTTTTTTTTTTTTAGAACTAAGCAATTTGCACAGAATACACATCAAATAAGTGACAAAACAAAATAAAAAATAAATAAAAGCATGTTAACTGTAGAATGAATTCCCATTACATTTAATGCAACTCAGTAGGTAATGCCTTACGAATGTAAAATATGTATTGTGACACATAATAGGTGCATATCGCCTTTCACAGCGCTCGTATAAGTACATCATGTGAACCCAGCCTGAAAGTTTTCCCTTTAGGCTAGGTTTCCAGTGAGGTTTTTCATGCAAAAACGCCGATACAAAATGCCCATTTTGCTGCACTGCGTTTTTTCTGTGAAAAAATGCTGCGGCCAGATGTTAGCTGCAAGTCAATAGTGAACTGCAAAATGCCAGATCCACTTGGCGTTTGTGAATTTGGCGTTTAATCTCTTGTTGAGACTTTGGCGTTTTTTTCGGGAAAATCTTGGAAGTCTATGGAAGTAAAAAACGCCAAGAAAAACGACATGTGGGTTTTAACTTTGGCATTTTTACAGGTGGTTTTTATTCTTTTTTGGACTTTAGCAATTCAAAAAAGTAAAAAAAAAAAAAAAAAAGATACCAGTAGTGATGGAAAAAATTGTATTTAACGAAATTTATCTTTTTTCTAATGAAAATGTAATTTTTAAACAGGGATCAATTTATGTGGGCGGGCAGGGAAATAAAAATTTAGCCGACGATAATAAAATATTAGAAAGGCCATTTAAATGTAAAAATAATATATTTGTTATAATTCGTTTTGCTAAACTTTTTATTAATAATGTATTTTAATAATGTGTTGAATAAAGTGTGTGTTTTTAACTTTTTTCACTTTTTTCCCCCTTATTTTTTTAATTTTTTAGGTAGTACTCCTACTCCCAGCTTGGAAGACACTGTACATGTACTAATTAACAGGTCACCCCGGGTGTCACTTCTGACACTCATTGCGATCCTCCTGTATAATGTATAGATGGCTGAAACCATCCGGCCAATCCCCACTCTGGGTGGAAAATATGAATGAGTAATGCGAATTTCTATTCACATCACTGGCGGGTCGGAGTATAGAGCATAAACGTGAGCTCTGTATTGAACCGCTCTGCATATCTGCAATATTTAGGACGATCGCATCGGGTGTCAGGAGTGACACCCGGGCAAATCTGTGTATTAGTACAGGTACTACTTCCATAAAGGAACAGTCTGTTCCATGCTGGGTGTAGTAGTACTACCTAAAAAATTTTAAAAATAGAGAAAAAAATGAGAAACACACACTTTATTAAACTTATTATTAAAATACCGTATTTATCGGGGTATACAACGCACCGGCCTATAACACGCACCCTCATTTTACCAAGGATATTTGGGTAAAAAAAGTTTTTTACCCAAATTTGCTTGGTAAAATGAGGGTGCGTGTGTGTGCATGCATATACCCCGATACACCCCCAGGAAAGGCAGGGGAGAGAGGCCGTCGCTGCCTGCTTCTCTCCCCCTGCCTTTCCTGGGGTCTAGAGCCCTGCTGCCGCCGCTTCTCTCCCCCTGGCTATCGGCGCCACTGCCCGTTCTCTCCCCCTGACTATCAGTGCCGCTGTCCCATTGCCGGCACCGATAGCCAGGGGGAGAGAAGCGGCGCCGGCAATGGGGCAGCGGTGCCGACAGACAGGGGGAGAGAAGGGGCAGCGGCACCCATTGCCGGCGCCACTGCCCCATTGCCTCCCCCATCCCCGGTTGCATAATTACCTGTTGCCGGGATCGGGTCCTCGCTGCTTCAGGCCTCCGGTGTGCGTCCCCTGCATCGTTGCTATGCGCTACACGATGCAGCGGGGCAGCGGCGCCGGCAATGGGTGCCGCTGCCCCTTCTCTCCCCCTGTCTGTCGGCGCCGCTGCCCCATTGCCGGCGCCGCTTCTCTCCCCCTGGCTATCGGCACCGGCAATGGGGCGCCGGCACCGATAGTCAGGGGGAGAGAACGGGCAGTGGCGCAGATAGCCAGGGGGAGAGAAGGGCCGGCAGCAGGGCTCTAGACCCCAGGACAGGCCGGCAGCGCTGGCGGTCTCTGCACCTGCAAAGCCGCTTGCCTTCATTGATTTAAAGCGCCCGCTTTAAATCATTGAACTGCAGTGGCTTATCGGCGTATAACACGCAGGTAGACTTTAGGCTAAAAATTTTAGCCTAAAAAGTGCGTGTTATACACCGATAAATACGGTACATTACTAATAAAAAACAATTATATTATTTTTACATTTAAATGGAAACTTTGTAAATTTTTATTATTATCGGCTACATTTTTAGGTCCCTGCCTCCCCACATAAATTGGTCCCTGTTTAAAAATGTATACAAATTTTGTTATAAAAAAATGTAATTTTCGTTAAATGCCTTTTTTTTCCATCCCTACTGCATCTTTTTTTTTTTTTTTTTTTTGGTACCCAACAAATTTAGAAAAAAATGCCAAAGGGACCAAAAATGCAATTGCCACTCAAATTCAAAAACACCAGAAAAAAAACACCAGAAAAAACGCAGGGAAAATCAGTGGCAGTTTTTCTGGTGTTTTTAAGCCTAAAAAATGCAAGACAAAAACCTCAGTGAAATCCCAGCCTAAATATGTTGAGATTTTTCAAAAATGTCAGGGACATGCCCCCTTTTCAGTGGCCATAACCTTGTTTCAGGATTTCAAAGTAAAATGGAGAGTTGATCGGGTTATTTGAATATTTGGCGCAAGTTCTGGCGCAGACACAATTTGTGACGCAATGCCACACATTTGGCGCACAACCCAACAAAAACAAGTCAGGTTTACAATAGTAAATCAGGGCCATTATGTTCTAACCCTCTTCATGATTTTCCCTGCATAAAGCTAGAATACAACTGAACATTTGGGGCAGCATAGGGTGTAATTCTACAAAACAGCCCCCATCCTTGAAGCCTAGTTTTTCATAGTGGTCCTTCCAACCTGCACTTTCCCAAAAGTTATTGTTCCACTCATGTGAACCCCCAACAGATCTGTCACCTTTCCTTTTTGAACATTCACCTGTACATAAATGTCTGTTTTCAGACGTATTCGGCACACAGAGGTGTGATGTAGCCTGTAAATGGATTTATAAATTGCTGGGGGTGAGACCTCCAGGTTAAATCTGTTCCTTTTGAGTGGATAATTTTATGGAAGAAAACAAGTGTGAATGGAGCACTTAGCGCTGGGTAAGGAGCATGACAAAACGGGGCCTGTCTGACATTTCTGAGGGTTACTAATTATTTTCTCCACTTATAAACTTTATTCCTACGCAAAGGCCAAAAACTGACAATTGGACAAGCTAAGGGGGGCCAATGATGTATCTACCTTTAATGACAATATATATATATATATATATATATATATATATATATATATATATATATATATATATATATTTATATATATATATATATATATATATATATATATATGTACATATATATATATATATATATATATATATATGTGGTGTCCCGGTACCGCATCATATACGGTACCTATGTATGTATGGGTCCCCATAGCCAGAGTCCCTAGGACGTAGGGATCCCTGTCACTTATTTAATCCCTAGTCGCCTCTATTCTAGTGTATAAATCACTAAGTTATTCAAAGGTTAATGTAAATAGAATTACATATGTAAATAAATGGTTCATTACTTGTTTCCATAGCGTTGCAGGACCTGCGGGTCATGTGACTAGGTAAACTCTATGGTTTTGAGCTTTAGGACCTTTGGAGGCCCTGTGACGTAAGCAATCCCATTACACCATGTAATGGTGAATGGCAGATGTTCGGACCAATCAGATTCGCCCCGCCCCCTGACCATATAAGGGCCCTCTGCCCATCTTCTCGTTCTCTTGTTCCTGGGCAAGCAAGCAAGCAAGACCTGCGCAGCAATTATCGCAGTGAGTTAGGCCTGAGCCTTGTGGCGACGGCTGAACAATCTAATTATAGAGTGTATCAATTCCCAAACACTCTGCAGCATCACCAGACCTAATAATTACCCTAAATCCGGACAGATCTGCAAATCTCTCCCTAAATTCAGAGACTGTATATCTAGCTCAAGGTCCGCTACAACTGCCAGTCACTAAGCAACCTAAGGACTGTTTGTATGAGACTGTTGCTGTGCCGTGGATATTGCAAGCACTTCAGTAAAAAGTTGTTCAAGTTCAAGTTCAATCTCTTTGTGGACCTTCAGTTCTTTTATGCACCTATCGTTACTGGGAAGGGCAGCAATAGGCCGGAACCTTGATTCAGCATACCAGCCCTCAGCCTGGCGTCACGAACTCTAGGGTTAACATTAACCCCTTCTATACCTTTACCATACCACCACTACCATACACCCCCCAAGGGCTACTATATATATATATATATATGTATATATATATATATATATATATATATATATATATATATATATATATATATATATGGACTCACACAGATGAAGCAGAGCGGAACTGGTTATGTATTTCCTCCTTTTGCAAAATTTTAACTCGGCAGGTTACAATGACCCAGTGGTTTCAGCTTCAGTCGTATGGAACCCCACTATGACAAGCATGAGAAACTTGGTTCGGTAGATTTGTATGGCACCAAAGTGGTTACTGTATCTGCAAATGACAGTGACTTCCACATTAACATGCACACGTCTGCACTCAGTGAGGCTTGTAAACTGCTTTGAAGACTGGAGACGCTGCTCCATTTATCATCCCTGTGCCTTCACGGCCCCAGCCAGGTGCAAAGGAAGAAAACACATTTGGCAAGAGAAGCCCCAGCACACTGCTGCTGATGGACATTTCAAAGCAGTGATAATGAGCAGGAGATAAGGGGATTATGGGAACATATGCTTGGAAGAAGCTTTGTGACTATTAAACACCAGGTTTAGGCCAAGCAAGGCTGGTGTCCACATACAAGATAAAGGCTGGCTTTTTTACATCAACCTGCAAAACTGGCACTGTAATACCCAATCGTTCTTCCCATCTGCTGCCGGGAGCTTGATGGATGTTATATATGCAGCAGATGATGAGAGTTTTCATAAACTACATGTACTACTCACTCTATGTACAATCCAAACACATGGCATGGAAAGAAAAGGTATTTTGAATGCCTTTGCTACCAGTGCATTTAGAAAGTTATATTAGAACAATAAAAATGGTGGGATAATAAAGGGGTTATTTGGAGATCCAAAAAGGTATTACTCTCCAAATATGGCTACATATCACACTATGGAAATTCTAAATTTCCATAATAAAATTAGCAGGAGCTTCCTTTTGCTCTGGCTGCTGCAAATGTCATAGAAAATTACAGAATTTCCACTTCAATCCGAGTTCTGCTAAGAGAATAGAAACGTTCCTTCTCTCAGTAGAAACCACAGGGAAATTCCAATTAATTAATTGGACTTTGATTTCCAAATTAGGCATAAACAAAGCGGACCCAACATGGACGCTTCTTGTGGAATTTCCTCAAGTGCGAACACATCCTTAGGGTTGGTGCCGACTTGAAAGGGATGGGCCGTATCGCTGGGCCATGTACTAAGTTGCGACCACTGCATACGGGCATCACAATGGAAAAAACAGCAGTTTCTTTTGGAACCTATTCATTTTATGAGCAGAAAAAATCAGCCATGTTTTACTGAAATTCAACCTCTCTAAGGCCATTCTAAGATGACGGAGTCCGGTGAAAAAATCCACTTGGAAATTGGGTTGCAGTCCAATTGCTTTCAATATGATTCTACTGCACTGGCACATGGTGGAATTTTCCCAGCAGACACATCTGCAGCAGAATTCTTGATTCTGGTCTCGGCCAAAGGAATTGACATGTCAATTATTTCAGCCAAATCTGCTCAAAAATGCATTGCAGTCTATGTAGACAGAGCATTTCCGAGTGGTCCTAGTGCTGTCATGTTCTGTCAGCGCTCGTTATTAGCGAAATGTCCGCTGTGTGTACACAGCCTAAGGGTGGTTTCACATAGGCCCCTTTTCCATGAAAACCAATAAAAATTAAATACAATGGCCCAGATTTATCAAACTGTGTGAGAGAAAAAAGTAGAGTTATTTCCCCACAACAACCAATCACAGATCAGCTTTCACTTTACCAGAGCTTGTTAACTGAGCTGTGATTGATTGCTTTTGGAAAATCTCTCCACTTTTTCTCTCACACAGTTTGATAAATCTGGGTCAATATTGTCTTTTGTAAATGCAAAAATGATGCAGCAATGTATTAGGCTCCTTTCACACTACCATCTTCGCCCGGTAGGTGACGTCCGTTAGGAAGATAGCAGGAAAAAAATTTGTGCATGACATGTTTTTTTCTCCCGCTATCTTTGGCCGTAATAACGGAAGTTCTAGTGAATGGGATCCTCTTTGCCTGTTATTACACCCGTTGGGCTCCGTTACAATAACGGATGTTAACGGCAAACAAAGTATAGAAAAAAAAAGCCATTAACGTCCGTTTGTAATGGAGCCTCTTCACTAGTGTAAAAGAAGCTTTAATGGGAAGTTAAAGGGTAGCTCCCACCATCCTATTATTTTTTTTTTGCTAGCCCGTTCCCCCCCCCCCCCCCCCCGCTGGGGCACTAGCCCGTTCCCTCCTCCCCTCCCGCCCCGCATACCCCGTTCCCTCATTACACTTGCAGTTACTGCAGAGTCCGACAGCGGGCGTGCAGGGACAGCGCCGGCAACGAGGCGGCGGCGATGTGCGGGAGGAGTGGCCTCCCAGCCAGTGGCTGGGGAGCCAATGCGCTCACTCCCGCCTGTCTGATTGATATTGGTCCTCTGGTACTTGAAGCTTACCTAGGGAAGCACCCACTGTTAAAGTAGTGACCCCACCTTTTTGTCCCTGTGCCACCCTGTAATGACACTAAGCCCCCAACTAATCAATATCCAATAACATAATCTAGACTAGTACATGCTGGGAAAAAGAAACACTTATAAAGGTCCCAACACATTTCTGTTATATGCAATAATAACGGCCTCAGGGGCCTCTTAGAGACAGTCAGTTTGGTGAACAAGAAATAGCTTATCAAAAAGAAACAATGCATATGGCCTCTCACATGTGTACAGCATCCAACCATGAAGTGTGTACCATCCATGAAACAGGAAAAAAGTATAGATCAGCTCACCAAAGTCCGTATGAAACAAGCATCTGGCAGTTGTCCAGGAGCACGGATGCAGGGAGCCGCCACTTCTCGTAGCACAGAGAAGAAAAAGGAAGCAAGGGTCCAGCTCCTGGTTATGTAGAAATCCAATAAAATGTAGCCTTTATTCGTGCACATTAAAACCATGGACAAAAATGCCATGTGGTGGCAAGTGACATGTCACTTAAAAAGTGGGTGAAACGCAGACGCGTTTCGAGCTATTGCTCTTAGTCATGGCCATCCACGTTAACAAAATGCCTGTATTGGTAAGACACACTGTCTATTTTGACTGATATGCTGTGATCTTATATCCGTAATGACCTTTTGTCCAGGTATTTCTTGATTTGTGGTGTATTTTGCGGTTTTAATCATTTTTTTTTTTTGTAAGGGTATGTTCACAGTTCGCTGAATTTTCGGTGCATTACATTCTGTTTTGGTTTTTATGGGAATTCCACTCGGTCATGCAGACTGTGGATTTTCCACCTTGGAATTTCCATGCGTAAATTTTAGCATCATTCCGTGCGAAAAACTAAAAAAGTAAGCGCATGATGGAAAAAAACAAAAGAGAAACTATCCCGAGCAGACATTCGAAAAGTCACCCTAAAAGTTATGTTTTTTTACTCTATCTGCGAAAATATAATCGGGAATGGATTCTCTAGTACAGAATCACACAGGCTTTGTATATTGTCTAACTCATAAGAAACCCAAGAAATAAAATATCTCTGCATTCCTCCATATGAATTTATGGACCTAATTTGATAATGTGAATAATGGAGATGTGGGTGTCCATGTGCCTTCAGCTTCCCTAAATATCTATTTAATATTGTAGTCATCTGGGCATGCTGAGGGTTGCAGTTTGTTAAGCCCTTTTTATAAATAAAAAAATAAATAAAAAAAGATATGAAATTAAAGATGGTGGTTGTTAAATGCAAATGTAAGCTATATTACTACAGCTATATTATAATATAAACAATAATATAAATATGTAAAAAAAATGAAGGACATTTTCTTTTCTCTCTGCATCCCCAGGTCTGAAAGTTCTAGAGGTTTTCATTAATGTGACCCGGCAGCAAGTGGAGGATTTCCACGGCTCTGAGGATTACTGGTGCCAATGTGTAGCCTGGAGTAATCTGGGGACCTCCAAAAGCAGAAGGGCCTCCGTGCGCATAGCGTGTAAGTATCATGGTGATAATAGACAATCCCTTGCAGTACAGGACATGCATTGTCCCAAAAATGAAGAAACTCAGAATGAAAAAAAAATCTATTGTTCTCTTTCTGTCGCTCCTATGAAGACAATGGCCTAGACCTATCAATCTACCTGAAACTCATACTGTCAGGTTTTAACCATAATAACCAATCGCAGTTCAGCTTTCATATCTTAACAATCTCTGATAAAGAGACCTGTGATCGGTTGTTAAAGGGGTATTCCAGGATTTTTTTTTTAATTTGACTATGCTACAGGGGCTGTAAAGTTAGTGTAGTTCATAATATAGTATGTACAAAAAAGAGAGTTGCAACAGCACTCTTGGTCAAAAAATTGAGGCTCTTAGCGCACTTTTTGATCAAAATGTGTCCCCCCCCATAATAGAGTGTCTGTATCTGTGTGTGACGGTTTTCTAACAATTCTTCTGTGATTTTCACCCCAATATTTATTTTTAACAGCAAACAAAATGACTGTTGTCTCAGATTGATCAATCTGCAACAGCTGTAGGCACCCTGATTGAAAACCACAGGTCTTTGAATGGATGCAGCTCATTTATGTTTCAATGGGTGGGGTGGCTGATGTGTGGGAGGGAGGGAAATGGAATTGTGGGATTTGTAGTAAAAAAAAGAAAAGTCAAACAGGAAATACCAGTTTACAAAAAGCTAGCCACAGTATTATGGTAATCTCACAACATAGCTATTTATGTCCAAGACAAGCGCAGATCCTTCCAAAGCATGTCCATTACTATCTACCAGGTACTTACTAAAATCACATTAAATCCCATTAAACTCCTTTAATGGCAAGACCTGACAGTGTGGGTTTTAGGCAGATTTATAGATTTGGGCAATGTGTAGTGTAATCCTGTAGTCATATGGATGTCATCGCAACGTAGGGAACAAAAGAAAGCAAGACTACACAATGACACCACACAGAAAGTGTGTTCTGGCTGTAACCATGGAGCTGTAGATACACAACAGTGAGAAATGTGTAATTAATTACAACTCAATACAACATTCACTTATTTTTCATTATAGATTTATTGTGACCATTAAAAAATGTGGCTATAATCATTAAAGGAGTTGACTAACCAGTAACACTTATCCCCTATCCTGTTGAGTGCATGATCATGGGGGATCTAACTACTGGGATCCCACGTGATCTTGAGAATAAGATGTAAAGTCTCCCATTGGATAGGGGGGTCCTGTACAGACTTTCAGGGGAGAAAAATTCTCAAGGAGGAAATGGGGGATGGGCACTACAATACGTGTACACAGCAATCTTTTTAAAGCACTGTATAGTAGGTCCCGGTGAAAAAATGCTATGGAGTGCTAGACACTAGCAGAACAGGCAATTCCGCAAATATAAAGAACAGAAGAAAAAGGCATGTCTGCACTCACCATATAATGCATCTAAAAGTTCAGGCTTTATTACAAGAAATTCTTATAGAACAAAAACATATTCACCCTGTTGGAACCAGATGATGCGTCACTGACGTGAAACCGCGCTGTCGTTCTTCATATACGCTCCTGCTGCCGGTTGGTAGCAACCTTCCCTCCCTGCACCCCGGATGAACGGATGAATATGTTTTTGTTCTATAAGATTTTCTTGTAATAAAGCCTGAACTTTTAGATGCATCATATGGTGAGTACGGACATGCCTTTTTCTTCTGTTCTTCATATTTGCCTTTCAGGGGAAGAATGAGGATCTGACCCCCACAGATCTGATATTGATGTCTCATTCTCTATTATAGAATAATTTTTTTAATACACTAACTACAGTGCCATAATACCTAGAGGCCTGGTATGTGACTAGATATGGAAGGCAGGCCCCTCCTTCCCACACCATTGTGCTGGCTTTTATAGTACTACGCTACGGCTGCTGGGGAAGAGCGTGGTGTGGAATGAGTTGTGCTGACATTCAGAGGCCTGGTCCGGTGGTTATATACAGAAGGTTGCTACCCCACTTCTTACCTCTTTTCTGCAGGGCTGTTGTATCCCTACATTCTCTAGAAAGGAACATACGTACTATAGAGGCAGACCATGCAGCTGCTATGGGGTCCCAGTTTGTCCCATTTCCTTTTCTACTGGTAAAATCTGAACATAACTCATCTCTCCACTTATCTGAAGAGAGACACCATAATAGGGGGCCCATTTCAACCTTTGCTAGGGGGCCTCCCTCTCTCTCCTATGTACGCCACTGGTGGTGCAGTGCCACTCACCTACAGTACAGAACTGTACTGTAGGTGAGTGTAGGTGAGTACTGTACTGTATCTTCCCCCAACAATGTATTGTGTCACAGTTTAGTGTGATGCCAACAAAATTGGCTCCTGTACACCTGTAAGGAAAGAGGGAGAACTAAAGCTCCTGGACCCAAATATTACATCTGTTAATACTCTGACACCGACCATCAATAATTCTACTGACTTCAAAGTGGCAGAGTAACTTTTTAGCCCCTCTGGCCCTGGAGCCCAAGTAGGACTTTTACCTCTGCACCCCCCCCCCCCCTTCCCCTCAAAGCTGAACCCTTGCATCACATTATATGTGATGTCCCAGCACCAAAGACTGTCCTGTGTGCTAGAGATTGCCTCGGACACCCTGTCTGGCTGTTTACTGGGCCTATTGCTGTATTTTTTTAACTTTATTATTGTGTGATATTGCTATATTATGTTATGTATTTTTTTGAGCACTGTACCTTTAAGAGATTGAGGCAGAATGACCAGGTGACCCTGATAGCCCAATGGGAGACCCCCAAACCTATCCCATAAAGGGGCACTCTGGCACTTAGACATCTTATCCCCTATCCTATCCCTATCTTATCCCCTATCCTATCCCCTATAACAGCTGTGACGTCACACGGCGGAGCATGATGTCACACAGGGGCGGAGCCGTGATGTCACAATGCTCCGGTCCCGTGATCGACAGTAATCAGATCCGGAGCGAACACACTCCGGGGACTGATTTTAACGGGGTGTGGCATGCAAGATCACGGGGGTCCCCAGCGGTGGGACCCCCGTGATCAGCCATCTTATCCCTTATCCTTTGGATAGGGGATAAGATGTCTAAGTACCCGAGTACCCCTTTAATGTAGTGTAGGGGGGAGGGAGAGGGCAGTTGGAGAGTGGAGTGCAGTGTTCTTCTAGTCAGTGAAGGAGAAAGTGAGAGGAGATTGTGCTGAGAAGAAGCATAAGGGTGAAGAAGTCTACTAAATTCCACAGCCACGCAAAATCTCAGGAAAAGACCCCAGAGCGCAGGTGAATTGTAAAAGCCTGGCGGTAAGCAAAAGTTCAGTTAGGAAAATATCTACTTCAGTCAGTCAAGTTAACATTTCAGTAAGCGTGTGCTGCCACAAATCTTCAGGCTGCATTCAACGGCCACTATAACTCCCAGCAAGGCATTGGGCTCCTCAGGATCCACTCTGCCAATCTCACTGCACAAACTTCTGCAATGTAAAAGACATGCTACCTCAATCATCAGTAAAGAGACAGTTATCTGTAACCTGGCATCGGTGTATTTATTATCCCACGCCTGGCCCAGGAGAAACTGTCGTATCTTCGGACCATGAAGGTTAACAGTGTCCTGGCCTCCTCCCGAGTCACGTACTACAGTCCGTCCAGTTCCCCGTGGCTGCCACATTACTTATCACTCATGTGCTGATTCTAAGCTTCAGCCTATATTTTAATTCATTGCTGCATTCATATTTGTTACAGAAGCAGACAGTGAGCCTGTTTGCAAACACATCCCTCACAGGTCAATTGAGCTCCAATTATATATATTTTTTTAAGTGCTCAATGTAGATACTACACTGCAGAATACAGATCCGTATTGCATGCTTTGTGTAAACATTGAGCCACAAAGGAATGCTGTTAGATTTCCGCTCCGAAGCCTGGAGAATGTAATGCCGCTCTGAACTAATAATACAGGCTGCAATATATATATATATATATATATATATATATATATATATATATATATATATTTCAAAGAGTAACAATTTTTTTAAATTAAATTTTTTGTGGCATTTTTTTTCCATTGACCTTGACTGCATGTGACAAGCTACGCAAAAGACACGATTCTCTGTCTAATACTCTAAAGCAGCAAAAACTTATTATATTCAGGGCTGGTCTTGCTCAGTTGATTCACATTGTTCCCAAGGCAGCTATTTCTTCTGTTAGTGCCTCTACGGCACTGGATTCAAAGTACATATGTGCTGAATAAGAAATGTGTAAAACCTCTTGTTTTCTAACAGTAAAGCTCATATCAGACACAGCAGAGCTTTTATTTTGCCCTTTTCTCTCTACAGACTTGAGGAAAAATTTTGAACAAGACCCTCAAGGAAAAGAAGTTCCCATTGAAGGCATGATCGTTCTCCACTGTCGACCACCAGAGGGAGTCCCCACAGCAGAGGTTTGTGAATGACTAGACTGTTCAGAAATGTGAATTCTATCCAATAATGGTCTATGCAACAATCTTTGTTTCTAAAAATGACTGAATGCTGAATAATAGAAGCATTGCAATTTTTAATGAGAAGATAAAAGGCTAGGCAATGAAGTATCCTCAATGAAACTTAATGTGTTGTATCTTATAAAAATACCAACAATTTATTTATATTGTCATGTGATACATTACGCTTATTTCTCTTTTTGCAAGATTGTTACATTAGTAATAAACAGTACTATTTTGTCTGTAGGACTGACCAATAATTGATGTTCCAGACTTCATACTGTACACATGGCTGAGCTGTGTGCAGTAACACAAAAGGTGGAATTTGCCATGTTTGTACAAAGAGATAAGAATATGGACATGGTTTAGCTGGAAACAGTTCAACCAGAACTTCAGAAATTGGACTTACTAGTAACAGGCATAGATTCTCTTTTCCTATACATAGAAAACCAAAAGATGTGTCAAATTACTTAAGCGGCATAAATATGGCAACATTTTACTCCAGTGTATTTTGGCCCATGACCGGTATATTTCTCTCATAGAGTCATTAGGGGCGTCATAGTATGGCATACTTGTACCACAGTGTGCTTTGTCAGATGAAGAATGTAGCAAATCTACTGTAAAATTTGCCAAACCTGAATCTACAAAATCTGTCTACTGAATTTTGCCTTGTAAAAGTTGTTCTGTTTTCCAAGTGTTCAGATTCTCTGGGAAAGTCTGAAATAAGACAGTCCATAGACTCATTCCGGACTTTTCTGGAAAATTGGAATGCCTGGAAAGTGCAAGAAATGTTTATGAATAGATTTGGGTTTGGCAAACCTTACTGTAGATTCACTCAACTCTAGTCAGATGCTGTGTATATCAATATTTAAGAAACAATGCTTTTTAAGCAGAATACCTCCATAATAACTTACACGCCCCCTCCATGTATCTCTATGGGAAATGCGGAGATGCAGCGTTCATGCATCCCCACCTCTCCCATAGAGCTTTATGGGGGGGGGGGGGGGCATGTCAACGACACACGCTTTAGTTGCGCAGAGCCTTGGCAATGCTGGGTCCCAGTATGAATAGGGGATAAATGTCTAATACTGCAGTACACCTTTAAGAAACCTGTTCTGGAGATTAGAGGGGGGTCTCAGAGGTCAGAACCCTGCTTATCCCCTATCCTGTTCATAGGACATAAGTTGTTAAAGTGTATCCGTCGTCAAAAAAAAGTCCCAAAATGCTGCTTTTTTGTCACATTTTATTCACAAAAATGTTTATAAAAAATGATCTAAAAGTTTTATATATGCAAATGTGGTATCAATAAAAAGTACAGATGAGGGAGCAAAAAAGAGCCCTCATACCGCCCTATATACGGAAAAATGAAAAAGTTATAGGTGGTCAAAATAGGGCGGTTTTAGAATCCTTATTTTGTACAAAAATATAAAAGTATCTAGAAATGGGTATCATTTTAATTGTATTGACCCACAGAATAAAGAACACATGTCATTTTTACCGTTAAATGTACAGTGTGAAAACAAAACTCTCCAAAATGTGCAATATTGTGGTTTTCATTTAAATTTCCTCCCTAAAAAAATTTTTTTTTGGGTTTACCGAACATTTTATAGTAAAATGAGAGGTTTCATTACAAAGTACAAGCCCTTATATGGGTCTGTAGATGGAAATATAAAAGAGTTATGGATTTTAAAAGGCGAGGCGGAAAAAAACGAGAATTCAAAAATAAAATTGGCCTTGTCCTTAAAGCGTACCCGTCAGATACAACAAAATATTTTTTTTTTTAAATATATAACTCAGTACCTAATCCTGACCATGTACATCTATTTTTTATGTGTCTAGCTCCTTTATTTATTTTTTATTACACTTTTAATTTAGCTCACTAGTCTGAATTCCTCTCAAAGGGAGGGGGTGTGGCCTCACTGTGCAGGTCTCCGCCCCCTCCCTCAATATGCTTTCTTCAAACATCTCCCCTAGCATTAGCAAAACTACAACTCCCAGCATGTCCTCGCTGACAGTAGCGGGACACAAGCTGATAGTGAGAGAATTTTTCCTCTAGCTGTGAGCCCTGCACTCACAGCTGTCAATCAAGGAAGTGTGTCCATGACATAGGTGATGATGCATGGACACAGCATGACTAGTATGTGTCCAAGTAGACAGGGGGGCAGTTGTTTGACTGGCTTTTTCAGTATGAAATACTGACAATTTTCTAATGAAAGCAATTGCAAAACCTATTGGTTTTGCATGCTTTACAACATATCAAAAGTTTTTGTATCTGACAGTGCCCATTTAATGTTAAAATGGGCTTGGTCCTTAAGGGGTTAATAGTGGTAATTATAGTCACTATACCCCCTTTTTACCCCCTCCTTTTTTTTAAACAAAATAAAACCATACCGGCAGAACTGTACAACAGGCTGATTTAATGTTCTGCACATGGCAGTGTAAACTATTTCTGCAGAACATCACAGAAAAGATTGAATACTATATATATATATATATATATATATATATATATATATATCTCACCACTCTAAGAATATTATTTGTCTATTCTAACCTTTCCTGAAATACTACCGTATTTATCGGCGTATAACACGCACTTTTTAGGCTAAAATTTTTAGCCTAAAGTCTATGTGCTTGTTATACGCCGATACCGCCCCAGGAAAGGCAGGGGGAGAGAGGCCGTCGCTGCCCGCTTCTCTCCCCCTGCCTTCCCTGGGGTCTAGAGCCCTACTGCCGGCCCTTCTCACCCACTGGCTATCGGCGCCGCTGCCCGTTCTGTCCCCCTGACTATCGGTACTGGCGCCGATAGCCAGGGGGAGAGAATGGGCAGCGGCACCCATTGCCGGCGCCGCTGCCCCGTTGCCTCCCCCCATCCCCGGTGGCATAATTACCTGGGTCGGGTCCGCGCTGCTGTAGGCCTCCAGCATGCGTCCCCTTCGTCGTTGCTATGCGCTGCACGGTGCGGCGCACGACGCAGGGGACGCACGCCGGAGGCCTGGAGCAGCGCGGACCCGATCCAGGTAATTATGCCACCGGGGATGGGGGGAGGCAACGGGGCAGCGGCACCGGCAATGGGTGCCGCTGCCCCTTCTCTCCCCCTGGCTATCAGCGCCGGCAATGGGGCGCCAGCACCGATAGTCAGGGGGACAGAACGGGCAGCGGTGCTGATAACCAGGGGGAGAGAAGGGCCGGCAGCAGCACTCTAGACCCCAGGAAAGGCAGGGAAAGAGAAGCGGGCAGCGACGGCCTCTCTCCCCCTGCCTTTCCTGGGGTATATCGTGGTATACACGTGCACACACGCACCCTCATTTTACCATGGATATTTGGGTAAAAAACTTTTTTTACCCAAATATCCTTGGTAAAATGAGGGTGCGTGTTATAGGCCGGTGCGTGGTATACCCCGATAAATACGGTATATTACAGTATCCTATTCATTTTCACAGGCTGCTTTGCATTTTAATATTGGCTGGCCTGGGCTCTCAGTTCCCTGCCCCGCTCACAAAAATAGTTCACTGCTTTTTAATTAAAACATTTTTTTTTAAAACATTTACATTTTTTTGCTTAAAAATCAGGTATGTCCACAGTATATTCATTAGAGGAAAGGGAGTACGGCACTGCCACGTACCTTTGAATATTGCTGGCTGCTGTAGTGCAATCCGGTTTCTACACCTTGGCACTTCGAAGGTAACATAAACCATGCTCAATCCTCAGAAACCACAGAAGCAAAATATCCCACTTGGAGAAGAAATAGAGGAGGCACTGGATAGCAGTTACTTGAAATTTATTCCTCAGGTCACAGATACAAACACTGGCCGACGGGCCATTTCTCTCTCACATGCGCTTAATAATGGCCACAGTATCAGTTTTACATCTTCTATTTCTTTATTTTTGTGATACATAAGGAAATTATTGAAATCCACATAGTAGACTTTTTTCTTTTCAGCACAGAGCTGAAATAATCATTATCAATAAACAGTAGCTACAAAGGTCACAGGTTAAATATGTGGTAAACCACAAGAGCACAGTCAATTGGCCTACTTATTCTACAAATGAATTGTGGTTAACCACATATTTAACCTGTGACCTTTGCAGCTACTGTGGTGTAGTTTATGATTTTCTCTGCTCTGGCAGAATAGAATAAAATGTAGACTTCTTTCTTGGGTGTTTAAAATATTATAAGGCCACCAAAAATTTATAAATACATAAAAAGGAAAATCAAACATTAGAAATAGAACTATTTAATTAAAAAAATAAAAAAATAATTTCATTTTAAAACATACAACATAATTACCTACAAATTCAAACATCCTTACTGCATCATTCCTGCATCTTTTTTTTTTTTGTGGGACCCAAAAAAATAAAAAAATTATAAAAAAAAAATGCCTGCAGGGAAACTGCCAAAGGGGTAAAAATTCCATTTCCACACAAAGGTAAAAATGTCAGAAAAACTGCCAAAACGCAGGAAAAAGCTGTGGTAGTTTTTTCTGGCTGTTTTTTCTGCCATTTTTGCCTGTGGGAAAAACCCTCAGTGGAATCCTAACCTTATAGTGATGTATTTCATGCCTGAGAAAAGCCTATACTGACCTCTGAACTGGCAGGGTTAAAGGAAATCTGTCATCAGAATCACCCGCACTAAACCTGTTACACAGGCTTGTAGTGCGGGTGATCCTGATTAAAACGCTCCTTACCTGGTTAAAAATGGTTGAGCGCTTCTTAAGATATCTATATTTTTAGTTTTCTGTTATTCCCTGGCTTGGGACTCAGTGGGAGGTGTTATCATCTGGGACTTGGCCACACGTCATTCTAGCTGGGCGGAGCTGCCGCCCGGCTCATGAATATTCATGAACTTATCCTCGTGGTCTAACTCCTTTTTCTAGGTCTGGTGTATGAGGATAAGGTCATGAATATTCATGAGCCGGGCGGCAGCTCCGCCCAGCTAGAATGATGTGTGGCCGAGTTCCAGATGATAACACCTCCCACTGAGTCCCAAGCCAGGGAATAACAGAAAACTAAAAATAAAGATATCTGAAGAACCGCTGAACCATTTTTAACCAGGTAAGAAGCATTTTAATCAGGATCACCCGCACTACAAGCCTGTGTAACAGGTTTAGTGCGGGTGATTCTGATGACAGATTTCCTTTAAGAGAATTTTCGCTGTTAGTCCCGATCATTAGTTGTTCTATTCAATGTCAACCTGTGGAAAAGAAAACTGTCAGTGAATAGAACAACTTATGACTGCTGCTGATAGAGTTAATGTGAATTGGGGGGCAGCTTTCTGCAGTTTCAGCTCATGAGGTGGACAGATACACAGAGATATCCCCTATTCCATACATATATTATTCCTTCATAATGTATTATCATTTTGTTATATAACTTTTATCTATAATACACAGGGGTGCAGGTCAGGTTGTTATATCGAGACACAGCTTTGCTAACTGTATTGTAACTGTTGTGAGCCAAACACTGGATTAAAGCTGGCTACATACCTTAAATTTTGTCCAAACTGTTTGACCAACAGCTATCTTTCAGTCTCCACATACAAACTCGGCTCAGGAGAAAGCTGCTGCCAGACATCTCTGGTTGCAACTTATCTTCCCTGAGAACAAAAGGATAAGACATGTTAAAATCCAGCATTCTTGACCTTTTTCTTACCTGACATCTGTCATAAGAGGAGAATCGTGAGACCCCCCATATTAGTTGACCAGCTGATCGTGACAAGATTGGCCAGTTAAAATGGCATGTATCTAATGCATTTGGCCAGCATTATGGTCTAGTATAAGCCATATCAAGTAAATAACTATACTAAACATCCGCAACTCAAGCAAGCAGCGGCTGATCAAATAGATTTCTTAGCGTATTAGGCAGATATTAGTTGTACCTGAACACTTGCCGAGAGGAGTTCAGAAAAACGATTTTAAACATCTTTCCAGTGCTCTGAAAATCTTCACAAATGTTTACACTGCTCATGACATTTCCTCTTCTGGAACTAAAGAAATGGAAATTCCAGACCAACGGGCATTACACATTAAAAAGGACTTTACGAGTATTTTCCTGCATGCTGGGCATCATCAATTCTGGACCATCACCTGCTGGAGAATAGAAAATGACTTAGAACAGCCACTGTAGGGTGACACGTGTTGCGTAGGATGTGACAGAGCCTCACATATATTTCACAAATTTCAAAAGAATTGTAACAAAAGTAACATTTATGTTCCTGTCTGGAAATGAAATCTGGTTATCCTGAGCTCAGGTTTCACAGATGACAAACGCCATTTTGATCCCTGGCATGGAAAGAAATTATACTGCACTCCTGAAGTTGAGAAATGTTATCCAAACACATTCCAGAACCCGAGTTTAAAGGAAATATGTCATCAGTTTAACCTGCACTAACCTGTCTGTACAGAAAAGTAGTGTAGGTTCACACGAAGAAAAAAAATGCACTGGAAATGGTGCTGGTCCAACTGGAGTTCCCAGAAGAAAATTCTGAAAGCTGGTGTATTGGTAAAAGTGTCAATTCGGTTTATTGACACTGGGTACAGAACAATAACGCATTTCGAGGGTAAAAATCACTCTTCCTCAGATTGGCTATGCCAATCTGAGGAAGAGGGATTTTACCCTCGAAACATGTTATTATTGTGTACCCAGTGTCAACAAATTGAATTGACATTTTCACCAATATACCAGACTTCATAATTTTCTTCTGGGTACTCCAGTCGGACCAACACCATTTCCAGTGCATTTTTTTCTTTGTGTGAATCCTTTCTACAGGTTTCCTTCATGGATACCAGGTCAAGTACTGCCGGGCAGCAGGCCATCATCTAAGGCTACCCCATTGCAGGGGTGATATGTCTGAACCCAAGCTAATAATAAGGTGAGAGTCCACTTGTTACCTGTGAATTGCCATTTGGACTCATACCCACAGAGTTACAAGAGGGGCTGTCCTCTATCTCTCTTTTCTACTTGTTCTCATTTCTTGGTAGTGCAGGTAACACTGATGACAACCATACTTATCTGGTTGCGTTCTGTGCTCCGGTTCTTCCGCAATCTTCCATCGTATCTTTCGTTCTGGGGCTGACTTTTAGAATGGGGTGGGACCTAGCAGAGAAGCATCAGCAGTGATGTCACAAAGCTCCGCCCATGCTCCAAATCAGCTTTGGAGAGGTAGATACAGCAGATTATTCTGGTAGAACCAGACCACAGAACGGGGATAGGAAAGTATGGTTGTCATCAGTGTCACCTGCACTACCTGTCTGTACCAACAAGTTAGTGTAGGTGAAACTGATGACAAATTTCCTTTAACATTACTTCTCAGTTACTGGCCTAATCGCAATCCCTGGTGCATTAGAATATCGCAGTACATTCCAGATATCTGTACCTAGTAATGGTCAGGGGTCAATATTCTGCACTGATTTGTAAACAGTGTAAAGTATGAGATATGGGACTGTCATTTCACCTATTGACACAAATGTTGAGACTGATATGTTGCAGTCAAAACCTCTTAGATGTAGCCATCAATAATTATCTATTTCTTCTACCGTTCTATTGTTCTTTGTATATGGAGATTCATGAACACTCGACATGTTGTCAGAGATCCTTTCCTTATCTCATAGGTATTTGGTCTGTCCCTGGAATTTTCTTTTGAACAAGTTATAGTACTGTCAAGTATGACATATTGACTGGCAACCAATTCCAGCTGCCTAGCATTTAGCTACATTTAAAGAAGATACTGTAACATGTCATAGTGAGGCATCTGTTTTGTGTTAAATGGGTTGCTCATCTGGATAATCCCTGCTTGGGAAACACAGCCTTAGGGCATATAGAAATCTTTAGGGAGGGATGAACAGTGGGCAGGACCTTTCTAAATTTGCCAGAATGGAGAGGCACCATAAGGCTAGGTTCAGACTATGGAATTTCTGAGTGTAAGGCTCAGAAATTCAGGCACAGTCCCATTGCTGTGGATAGCATTCCATTGCACAGTGCACACTATGGAATTTCAGTGGCAAAACTTTCACCAAACTTCCACCATCATTGTGGTAGGGCTTTATGGCTGATGTTGTGGCGGGGCACATTAGCTTGCATTTTGGTGTGTCACTGTGGCTAACATTGCAGTGTGTCACTGTGGCCGGAATTGTGGTGGGACATTATGGCTGAAATTGTAGTGGGGCACAATGGCTTGCATTGTAGTGGGGGAATGTGGCTGGAATTATGGCAAGGACACTGTGGCTGACATTGTAGGGTGGGGTACAGTGGCTGGCATTGTGGCAGGGCACTGTGGAGGGCATTGTTGCTTGGGGTACAGTGGCTAGCAGTGTGAAGGGGCACTGTAGTACTTTATCCATGCCATATTTAACCTGTAGGTAATCTACAGTAAAAAATAAATGTAATTCCTCTTATATGGGTGAATTCCTATATTCTGAACAATATGAACAATATAGTATTGTAAGTGGTCAGGCATTTTTTTTTTAAATGGCCATCTTATACCATCATGTGTACACATCTCCAGTCAATACCATGTCATGTGTGGGGGGCTACATCAACCGGATCCTGAGATTCAACTCCATAACAAGGCAGCTGCAATACAAAAATGACATATGAAAAAGCCTATATACCAACTGTATTTCAGATGTCTATTTCAGATGCTAGGAAAGGCGTTGATTTCAAGGCAGAGCATAGGTTCCCCGTCTGTGCACATCGCTCTAATATATCAGTTTGGAGCAGGGTAAAGTCTTGCGCAGATGCTAGGAAAATAAAGATATGAGCGGAATGAGCCTCTCCCTGCATAAGTAGCTGACACTGCAGCAGAGATATGGATGGGGAGGCTTAATGGGCTCTTTGGAAAAATGCAGGTTTTTCTATCGTTACCATGACAGTCATTTATTCCGGCGCGCTAAAAGCCCTGGCTCCGGCACAAGACGAACAATTTGGTTTCCCTTTGAACATTTTACTTGTTGATGTGAACTTTTAAGAACATTTATAATGCAAGAGAACACAATCTCAACACAAGACACTTGTTATTTCATGGAAACCAATTTATCGGCTCAAAAACAATTCATTATCCACAAGACGCAGGTTATTCCACATTACAGCCCACACGGGAGAACCCATCACTCCTCTAGGAAGCGTTTAGGGGGGTAGGGGGAAAATGGAAATGGGATGTCTTCAATCTGCAGTTTCTTCTTGTCATCTATTTCTTAGCACATCTGTGTTGCCTATATTGTGCCTGGTTGTGCGCCGAAAAAATTCTGAAAGGGAAAAACCGTAGACAGTAAAGATGGTTCAATGTCTTGAAAGCAGTACAATCCAATGCTTTATTTAGATGATGTTACAGAGGAATTTCCCAACCAGGGTGCATCCAGCTTTTGCAAAACTACAACTTCCAGCATGCTGGAAGTTGTGGTTTTGCAACAGCTGGAGGCACCCTGGTTAGAAAACCTTGCGTTATAGGAAGGAAATTTTGGGCTTACAAGTAGCCATGATAAACTGTAATGCAATATATTGCATCAGCTTTGCAATTTAATGTTATCATAGTAGTAATATGATCAGCAGCTCCCCTTTTTTTCATGGGCTGTATTTAGTATTGCAGCTATGCCTCATTCACCTAACTAGTTTTCTTTTTGTTCTCTTTTTCATCGTATCATTCTGGTAATACTACAACTACTACTACTACTACTACTACTACTACTACTACTACTAATAATAATAATAATAATAATAATAATAATAAAAATAGTTATAGGGCCATAATATATACAGTATGTATGTATTATTTCTACATTATTTTTTTTCATAACTTTTTCATCATTCCATAACAAAAATGATAATAATAATGTATATATATATATATATATATATATATATATATATATATATTGTAGAGGAAGGCAGCACATCCAAGCATGCAGTGTGTGCAGGCAGGTCTAAGGGGGGTAGCTATTCAAAATGAAGGCAACTGCAGCACACAGGCATATTCAAATGAAAAAGTGGTTTATTCCATGAACAAAGTGCATGTACGAAGTTTCGTTGTTCTCACAACACCATTCTCAAGCGTAGATATATATATATATATATATATATATATATATATATATATATATATATATATATATTAATAATGATACAACCAACTAGCTATATATATATATATATATATATATATATATATATATATATATATATTATCATTATCATTTTTGTTCATTATTATATTTGGATTTGAACGTAAGAGATATGTATTATGTGTTGCCCCCTCCCCATTCCCACCGTCTTTATGTTTTGATCACAGGATTAGTCACACTCATTTATGCACTCCTCCAGCACGTACACAGCACAAACTAATGAAAATGGTCCAGTGAGTGATAGCAATATAATTCTAATAACATGTGATTCACAGTATAACAAATGGTCCCAGAAACAATAAATGTATAATAGCCTTAGTGAGGCAGCTTGTGATTAAGTGGAGCGCTATCTGAACATGACGGATCTTCACTATTAATTATTACAAAGAGCCGTACAGATGGAAAAAGAAAATAAATTGCATAAACTACTCTGTGGCCCAAATCTGTGATGCTCCATAATAGAGGTGACCATTAGCTATTTTTTTCTCATCTCGGGATGATTATAAAGCTCGGGCTGTGAAAAATACTTTTAATGATTTCAAGCGTTCAATGTCACAGAAATATATTTTGTAACACTTTGGGTTATTCCGTGATTTACAAGGCCTTCTGCATTCCTATTTAGTTTTATTTGTTCCATGACGGGAACCCACATGGAACCCTGTACAGTAAGGTTGTGAAACATATCTAGATATTAGTCACCTCCTATAAATTATAACAGTAATAATAAGTAATAAATATATGCTTTATATTCTCATAAACATATGCTTTCTAGTTATGAATAAAAAAAAAGGCTTTATAAACTAGAATGCTTTACTCAGGTAACATTGTATTAGCCTTGTAAATATACTCAAGTAGACTGGGCCTAATTCTGTATGCCCTTAGGTCCAACAACATGATGATCCAGCCTGGAGAGGACAGAAGAGTTTTTTCCTTACCTAAAGATTAGCAAATCAGTTTGGTCCCAACTTAAAAAAAAAAAAAAAATTGGATTTCTTAGAATTCAAACATCTTGTATTTTGTTTCAAATTAGTTTCATCCATGATCCTGTACCTTAAAGGGGTACTCCGGTGGAAAACAATTTATTTTAAATCAAATGGTGCCAGAAAGTTAAACAGATTTGTAAATTATTAAAAAAATCTTAATCCTTTCAGTACTTATCAGCTGCTGTATACTACAGAGAAAGTTATTTTCTGTTTAAATGTATTTTCTGTCTGACCACAGTGCTTTCTGCTGACACCTCTGTCCATGTCAGGAACTGTCCAGAGCAGGATAGGTTTGCAATGGGGATTTGCTTGTACTATGGACAGTTCCTGGCATGGGCAGAGGTGTCAGCAGAGAGTACTGTGGACAAATAGAAAATAAATTCAAAAAGAAAAGAACTTTCTCTGTAGTATACAGCAGCTGATAAATACTGGAAGGATTAAGATTTTTTAATGGAAGTAACATACAAATCTGTATGACTTTCTGGTACCAGATGATTTAAAATAAATTGGAGGTGGCATCAGTATGAGGAGACGATATAGTAGCTGAATGAAACAGCGTGGAGGTGGCAGCAGCAGGAGGAGAACATATAGTGGCTGAATGACAGCCTGGAGTTGGCGGCAGCATGATGAGACCATATAGTGGCTCAATGACACAGCGTGGAGGTGGCGGCAGCATGATGAGACCATAGGACCTCACAATTGAAGAGATTAAAGATATTTTTTTACATTTAAATTGAAGATTTCAAATAGATGAACCTTAAAAGTTTTATTTAATGTGCCAGCAGCATGAGTAGACCCCATGGTGGTAGTGACACAGCCTGGAGGTGGCGGAAGCATGAGGAGACCATATAGTGGCTGAATGACACAGCCTGTAGTTGGCAGCAGCATGAGGAGAACATATAGCGGCTGAATGACACAGCCTGGAGTTGGCAGCATTAAAAGCAGACCATAAAGTGGCTGAATGACACAGCCTGGAGTTGGCGGCAGCATGAGGAGACCATATAGTGGCCTAATGACACTGCCTGGAGGTGGCGGAAGCATGAGGAGACCATATAGTTGCAGAATGAGACGGCCTGGAGGTGGCTGGAGACTTTAACAGGAACAAAATGGTATACCACTTAGATGTACGTATGTGGTATGCACTTATGAGGGGAGGACAATGCGCTCCTGTACGCTTAAAACAGTATTTGTCTACAACACCAGCAGGTGTGTACTTTTGGCTGACCTTTCATAGTATCAAGGCCCTTAAGACTTTAACAGGAACAAAATGGTACACCCCTTAGATGTACGTATGTGGTATGCACTTATGAGGGGAGGACAATGCGCTCCAGTACGAAATGGTACACCCCTTAAATGTATGCACAGGTTATGCTTAATAGAGCACAATATGCTTTTAGTGCTCTGCTCACCCTAACTGGCTGGCTACTATTAATTTTTCAGTTGTTGTACACATCAGTGCTGCAGCACACAGTCGCTGTACTACACCCAAAATTGCACTTTCTCTCTCAGTCTCACTCCCTCCCCTATCAGTGCTTCGTGGCTGGATTTGGGCTCGAGGTGAATTGCTGCTGTAAAAAAGCTTTTCTGTGCAACACACTGCTCTCTGTCCCCCTCTCTCTCTCTCTGCAATAGTATGCTGATGTAACTGGCTGCAAGATGGCTGCCGATTAAATAGGGCTGTGACATCACAGGTGTGACTGGCTGCTCATAGGCTGCATGCTGCATGTGATTCGTATCCCATCTACCTGCCTTCCCAGTATTCCTTGCCTCACATGTGGATCCGCCATTTTAGATGCCTAGAGCCTGGACCGTACTACATGAAGTTTAATTAAGCGATTTGCGAAATCAAATCACGGCGATATTCGTATTCAGTACAAATCAAATTTTTCCTGAAATTCGTAATGAATTCAGATTCGTTAGATTCGATTCACTCATCTTTAGTTGTGATCCTATATGCATTGCAGCTTCCAAACCACAAAATTCACTGCAATCTGTCCAGTCACTCATCATACTGTGTGGCAGCAGGGATTCCTATTTATACTTTGTAGTTCACAACTGCTTGTGCGTTTTGAGAATACAAATGTAGTTGAAAGCAGCGCTTACTGATTTTCCAGTAGAGGCGACCTCAATTAGTCATGTCCCTCCTCCTTCAGGTAAAGTAGGAACCCAATAGTTTTTTGCTCCCCTTGAGTTTTCCTTTACCTTTGTCCTAAAAGATTTAGATAGTTAAAAAGTGGTGTGGTCAAAAGCCAGGGACTTCGTTGGGAAGCAGGGGTCCTGCCTGGCCACCAAATCATTCCACCTGTGGGTTTGTTTTTTGCAGCATCAATGGTCGCCTTTCTCAGGAGTCCCTGCATACTTTGTAGTTTACAACTGCATGTGCATCCTGAGGATACAAATGTAGTTAAAAGTGGCGCTTACTGGTTTTCCAGTGGAAAGTGACCGCTGTTAGTTGTATTCCTCTTGCTCTGTTAGTTGTAATCCAATAGTTCTGGGCATGCTCGGAATTGGAGATTAACAACAGCTGAAGGCGACCTGGTTGCTAAACACTGGTATATTCTATGCAATTGCTGCAATAATTTTCTCAATCATAATGCCATAGTCTTAATTCTGGCATGATCACGTCAGCCATAAGGTATTATTAAATCTGAGCTATTAGAATTTATCTTAGCTTAGGCTTTAAAATGGAAGGTGAATTTTAAGTAGATGTGCAAGACCTAAACTCCTCTTGTTATTGGACAAAGAAAAAAAAATCCCCATTTTACAGACAGAAATAATAAATGCATTTAAGCATTGTAGTAGTTTACATCGGTTAGAGAAGCCATTGATTTAATTCACCTTGCCGTGAATATGCACTGAAGCACGAGCTCATTTGCAGACAGACACTCTTATCTGCTCAGATTACTCATCCTGTGTCTGACGGCAAGCCCATGATATCTGCCAACAGTACAAATTGCCAAAACAACAGCACATCAGTAAATAAGAGCATCGTTTAAGAGACAGACGTGACATCAGAGATAAACCTTAAAACAATCCCACAGCGAGATCTCTCAATGAAGCACATTTGACTAAATTGTTTAATGTCTTAATAGAAAGCTAATGGTCTTTGAAATGGAAACATTTGATTGGTTAAATACTAGTAATTAAGGGGCATTTAATGCCTGCTTGGAGCGGAGAGCATTTAAAGGGAATTGTTTCAGTAATGAGAAAATTGCTCAAAAGACCCATATTGATAATACCCATTATTTAAGGAACCGATGGTTTGGATTCTATCATTTGGACTGGTGTTTTATTCATATCATTGCACTAGGCACTTAAGAAATGAGCTGGAATGTCTTCTGAGAACATTTTCCCCTTGAAAATCATTAATTCCTATTATTCAGAAAGTTACACCATTTTTAGAACTTTACACTGGAGAAAACGGAGTCAGCAATAGATATGAAAATATAATCCACATATTCAAGCTAGATTATAAAACGTATGTCTCACCAAAGAGATTTAGGGGAACTGTTACGCCTAGCGCTCCGGGCCCCCGCTCCTCCCCGGAGCGCTCACGGCGTCTTTCTCCCTGCAGCTCCCCGGTCAGTCTCGCTGACCGGGAGCGCTGCTCTGTCATGGCCGTTGGGGATGCGATTCGCACAGCGGGACGCGCCCGCTCGCGAATCGCATCCCAGCTCACTTACCCGTTCCCGTCCCCTGCTGTCATGTGCTGGCGCGCGCGGCTCCGCTCTCTAGGGCGCGCGCGCGCCAGCTCCCTGAGACTTAAAGGGCCAGTGCACCAATGATTGGTGCCTCGCCGAATTAGCTTAATTGGCTTCCACCTGGTCCCTGACTATATCTAACCTCCTCCCATGCACTTCCTTGCCGGATCTTGTTGCCCTTGTGCCTAGTGAAAGCGTTTTGTGTGTTTAAAGCCTGTGTACCAGAACTTCTGCTATCTCCCCTGACTACGAACCTTGCCGCCTGCCCCCGACCTTCTGCTACGTCCGACTTTGCTTCTGCCTACTCCCTTGTACCTCGCCTATCTTCAGCAGTCAGAGAGGTGAGCCGTTGCTAGTGGATACGACCTGGTCACTACCGCCGCAGCAAGACCATCCCGCTTTGCGGCGGGCTCTGGTGAAAACCTGTAGTGGCTTAGAACCGGTCCACTAGCGCGGTCCTCGCCATCCCTCTCTGGCACAGAGGATCCACTACCTGCCAGCCGGCATCGTGACAGTAGATCCGGCCATGGATCCCGCTGAAGTTCCTCTGCCAGTTGTCGCTGACCTCCCTACGCTGGTCGCCCAGCAAGCTCGTCAGATCGCCCAACAAGATCACCAGCTGTCGTACTTGACCACCATGACACAGCAACTCCAGTCACAACTACAGCAAGTACAGTCACAGCTACAGCAGCAACAACCATCTCCTCCGCCAGCTCCTGCACCCCTTCCGCAGCGAGTGGCCACTCCTAGCCTCCGCCTGTCCTTGCCGGACAAATTTAATGGGGACTCTAAGTTTTGCCGTGGCTTTCTTTCGCAATGTTCCCTGCACTTGGAGATGATGTCGGACCAGTTTCCTACTGAAAGGTCTAAGGTGGCTTTCGTAGTCAGCCTTCTGTCTGGAAAAGCCCTGTCATGGGCCACACCGCTCTGGGACCGCAATGACCCCGTCACTGCCTCTGTACACTCCTTCTTCTCGGAAATTCGAAGTGTCTTTGAGGAACCTGCCCGAGCCTCTTCTGCTGAGACTGCCCTGCTGAACCTGGTCCAGGGTAATTCCTCCGTTGGCGAGTACGCCATACAATTCCGTACTCTTGCTTCTGAACTATCCTGGAATAATGAGGCTCTCTGCGCGACCTTTAAAAAAGGCCTATCCAGCAACATTAAAGATGTTCTGGCCGCACGAGAGACTCCTGCTAACCTGCATGAACTCATTCATCTAGCCACTCGCATTGACATGCGTTTTTCTGAGAGGCATCAAGAGCTCCGCCAGGAAAAAGACTTAGATCTCTGGACACCTCTCCCACAGTCTCCACTGCAATCTGCGCCTAGGCCTCCCGCCGAGGAGGCCATGCAAGTGGATCGGTCTCGCCTGACCCTGGAAGAGAGGAATCGCCGTAAGGAAGAGAATCTTTGTCTGTACTGTGCCAGTACTGAACATTTTTTGGTGGATTGCCCAATCCGTCCTCCACGTCTGGGAAACGCACGCTCGCACCCAGCTCTCGTGGGTGTGGCGTCTCTTGATGCTAAGTCGGCTTCTCCACGTCTCACGGTGCCTGTTCGGATTTCTACTTCAGCCAGCTCTCCCCTCTCAGCCGTGGCCTGCCTGGACTCTGGAGCTTCTGGGAATTTTATTCGGGAGTCCTTAGTGAATAAATTCCGCATTCCGGTGACCCGTCTTGTCAAGCCACTCCACATTTCCGCGGTCAACGGAGCCAGGTTGGGTTGCACCGTGCGTTACCGCACGGAGCCCCTCCTAATGTGCATCGGACCTCATCACGAGGAAATTGTATTTTTTGTCCTTCCTAATTGCACTTCTGAAGTTCTCCTTGGACTACCCTGGCTTCAACACCATTCCCCAACCCTGGATTGGTCCACTGGGGAGATCAAGAGTTGGGGTCCCTCTTGTTCCAAGGACTGCCTTCAACCGGTTCCCAGTACTCCCTGCCGTGACCCTGTGGTTCCTCCTGTATCCGGTCCCCCTAAGGTCATTAAGGACTCTGCCTGCCACAGGAAATGCCTCTCCCCCCCTCCCAGTCCCATCAGGCAAGCCTCTGTGTCCCCTCATGGCCCTCGTCCTGGTGTCACACTGCCCCGTGCCAGGTCTCGCCCTCTGCCCTCTCTCCCCATTCCTACTCCTGCTGTTCTGCCTGCCGTTGAGGAATCCCTCCATCCTTTCCCGGTGTCCTCATCCCAGGGGAGGCAGTTACCGGACAAAGAGAAGGGGAGACCTAAGGGGGGGGGTACTGTTACGCCTAGCGCTCCGGGCCCCCGCTCCTCCCCGGAGCGCTCACGGCGTCTTTCTCCCTGCAGCTCCCCGGTCAGTCCCGCTGACCGGGAGCGCTGCTCTGTCATGGCCGTTGGGGATGCGATTCGCACAGCGGGACGCGCCCGCTCGCGAATCGCATCCCAGCTCACTTACCCGTTCCCGTCCCCTGCTGTCATGTGCTGGCGCGCGCGGCTCCGCTCTCTAGGGCGCGCGCCAGCTCCCTGAGACTTAAAGGGCCAGTGCACCAATGATTGGTGCCTGGCCCAATTAGCTTAATTGGCTTCCACCTGGTCCCTGACTATATCTAACCTCCTCCCATGCACTTCCTTGCCGGATCTTGTTGCCCTTGTGCCTAGTGAAAGCGTTTTGTGTGTTTAAAGCCTGTGTACCAGAACTTCTGCTATCTCCCCTGACTACGAACCTTGCCGCCTGCCCCCGACCTTCTGCTACGTCCGACTTTGCTTCTGCCTACTCCCTTGTACCTCGCCTATCTTCAGCAGTCAGAGAGGTGAGCCGTTGCTAGTGGATACGACCTGGTCACTACCGCCGCAGCAAGACCATCCCGCTTTGCGGCGGGCTCTGGTGAAAACCTGTAGTGGCTTAGAACCGGTCCACTAGCGCGGTCCTCGCCATCCCTCTCTGGCACAGAGGATCCACTACCTGCCAGCCGGCATCGTGACAGGAACATATACTAGTTGAGGTGTTTTTTTTTTTAGTAAAGCTTTGCCCATTTTCAGCTTTATTCATGCTTCGAATGTCCCCACTTTGTCCAAATGACGATAATGCTCAAAAACTGCCACTTATGTGCACAAATGAGCGACATTTGGGCACAAAACTAAAGCTCTGCATTGGGATTGGGATCCCGCAGGACCAATAAAGACTTAAAGGCACAGGTGGTGATGAGGTTGTTGCGGGTGGGACAAAAAAATACAATGGGTCCTGCAAAATCCAGCACAATCCTTCAAACCTCTGAAATGCCACATAGGGCTGATAAAATAGCCCAAGGGGGGGGGGTGATGAAATGGCAGAAGAGGGTAGAATCCCTAAAAGCTGTGACAAAATGTTTGCGGGAGTCGGCAGGACTGGACACACCACACATATTGCAGGAGCAGACTGGCATGGAACAAACACCTTGCGGGAGCGGTCTGTCTGGGCATGCTAGGATTTGTAGTTTTGCAACATCTAGAAGTCCACAGTTTGGAGACCATTGTCATGGAGTTGTCTCTTGCCAGTACATCTGCGGTGGAGACCATTGTCATGGTGCTGTTTCATGTCACCACATCTAACCATTTTAGATGCCGTCCCTCCTTCTAAGCCATTTGAGAGAAGGACATGGTCACTTCTACCTATGTTATGACTGACACACATAGAGGATGGAGGAAAGAGCCACATGTATCCCATGTGCTATGTATGGATACTGTTAAAATAAATAATATGACAAAGTTAATGCAGAAAGAAATGAATGTGTTGTTATGACATGCACAATAAATTCATCATTATAATATATTTAGCAAAATCAATTACGAGTTTATACAACTTGGATGCAATGCAATGATATTGTGATGGTTGGCATGCTAGCCAGGTGAGCAGTGGTTTTTGTTTTTCCTGGGATATTATCCATTAGTTAGAACACAAAGAGTTAGTATCTGCATACACATGCTTGCATGTTTTACCAGGCGTAGAAAATTACCTCCCAGACTTCCCAGATTAATATTTAAAATATTTGCTTTCTGGTTTGCAGAATATTACAAGATGCTAAAACAACAATGAAATGATGATTCTGAATAATGCATTTACTAGCATTGGAAACATGCATAGCCCTGCTGCTACGCACTGGATAAGAGTTGTGAAAAATACATTTAGGATGTATAATCATTATGCTATGCACACATAGTCAGCACAGAACAGTAAGGAGATCTGGGCATGCTGGGAGTTGTAAATTTGCCACAGCTGAAGGCACACTGGATGGGAAACCCTAATCTAATATAAGATGGATGGTATTATTGAGTGGTGCAGAGCTAATATGTAAACCTGTGCCCTTGTGCCTGAGGGAGCCAAAACGCCCTTTTTACCACATAAAAACAAAAAAACCACCAGCATTGGAAGGTAGCCCTGTTCAGAGGTGTAGCTTGTAGCTTCAGGACCCGCAATTTAAAATCTGGCCCCCATGTGCCAATTATAATACTGGTTTCTTATTGAGCAGATAACTTTGGGACTCCCTTAGGCACCAGAGCCCCTGTGCACCTGATACCTCTGCACCCCTTATAGCTACGCCCCTGGTCCTGTTAGGCTGAGTTCACATCACGTTTTGTCCCATACGGGAGCGCATATGGTAAGGGGGAGCTAAAAACATGCGCTCCCATATGCCTTTGTATGCACTCTTGTATGTAATTCATTTCAATGAGCCGACCGGAGTGAAACGTTCGGTCCGGTCGGCTCATTTTTGCACCGTAGGCGCTTTTTCCCCGGACCTAAAACTGTGGTCGACCACGGTTTTAGGTCCGATTGTAAAAGTGCATATGGTGCAAAAATGAGCTGACCGGACCGAACGTTTCACTCCGGTCGGCTCATTGAAATGAATTACATACAGGAGCGCATACGAAGGCATACGGGAGCGCATGTTTTTAGTTCCTTCCTGCCATATGTGTTCCTATATAGGACAAAATGTGATGTGAACCCAGCCTTACAGATTTGTCATTGGGGCCCATGAGCTTCAAGTTTTCCCTATGATGTAGTCTACACTTTGCAGTAAATTATTATTTTTTAGCTTCTGGAACATTCATAATAATAATAAAAAATAAAAAAAAAAGTCAAACAATAGCTTCAAGTTGCAAATGAAAATGTTTTTATTTTGTTATAAAGCACACAGCATGTACAGATTTAGGATAAAGAAAACTGAATGAAAAGAACGATCATAAAGATTACAGTTTTCGCATCTGTTTATAGTCGGAAATTAGAGAACAAAATGCACGTTTTGAAATTTCTTTTTTTGTTTTTAAAGTTAAATTGCAAAAATATTTTGAAGGACTCCTCAATGTGGTAAAAAATAAAAAAAAATAAAAATGGACAATTTCAACCAAAACCAAAACCTTCACTGATATTATATTAAAGGCTTACCAGATGGTGTTGTTCCCATTCATACATATCAATAATTCTTCAGGAAATTTTACAACCATTGCTTGTTATAGCTGACCAATGACAAACTAAGGGTACGTTCACATGGGCGGATTTATTTGCGGGTTTCTCGCTGCATATTTGAAAGGGGGTGGGCTCTTCGCGGTTGTCTGCAGCAGATTTTCCGCTGCCTAATTTCCGCTGCGGAAAATCCGCTGCAAGCCCCATTTCAAATACGCAGCTGGAAACCTGGAAATAAATCCGCCCCTGTCAGCATACCCTAAAATGAAGTTGAACATCTCTGAGCTCTAAGTCTCATAGTCTCTAGTTTAAAAAAGATCTGTAAAGGTAGGATCACACACAGGAGCCACAGACAGTCACATAGTGACAACAGAGCAAGCTCCCTTGCTGCGGCCAGGCAGCTCAGCTACTCCAGAGCAGCAGGGCGCTCGCTCTGCCATCGCTCTGTGACTGCCGGTGGCGCATCCGCAGAGTGAAGCATGCTACTTATGCGTTTTGTATGACCCTACCCTGAAAGGATGTCCCCAAAATAGTCCCAGAAACATTGTTTATCCATTATCCCAAGTCATTGATCGTGTATGGCAAGTTGGGAAGACTGTAATGGCCAATGTGGACTTAAATGTGCACAAAACTAGGGTGTATTTTGAGCATATGACATCACTTCATCCCTACTTTCATGATCCCCACCAACCATGACACTGAAGAGGCTGCAGGGATCCTTTAGCAATGCCTCAGCGCTCCATCCCCATCGACTGTTTTTCCCTGGTCTCCAGTCGTGCAGAGATCTGAAGCACAATTCCAATTCAGTAATATACCATTTCATGGTGAAAACCTCTTTCTTGCTCATTTGTATTCCATCCTTTATTAAACACTTATATACAGCCATTTGTAATTTAACTTCATCTTAGAATTGCCCGTGCTAGCAGCATTAAATAACTGATCCTGAGTCTGAATGTCAGCTATGCATTTAAACGAGTTATAATATGAAATCTAACCTATATGGGAGTCCCCTTAGGGTTATCATGATATATCAGCACTTTTAAACAATTTGTTAATAATTTCCTTTTTCTATTGTTTGTGTAGGCTTATTCATCATGTCTTGACATAATACAATTAAACCATATCGATATTTACCGCTGGACAGTGTAAATATTTAATGCTGACATATTTGATTTGAAAATATGTATTGACTACAATTTACAGTGTTTGCTCCTTACTCCATTGTCCTAGAAAATAAGGAATTTTACATGTGTATATGTGTACCTTGAGAGGTTCATATTGCATTATGTTGTTGGCTGATTCTGGGATTTATAATTTGGTGCAAGTTGTTAGTAATTTTGGCTCAAATGTTGAAATCAGCTGTTCACAGCGCCTATTACACAGAACTCACCACCACAGAGGACGCGTATTTTACCCTGTAGAGCGGCCATTTCGGAGTCCCTCCTGCAGTATATAAGCAAGCGACATGAGTTATTTTCTTTTGTGGGGTTTATAGCCACCATGTGAAATGGATTTTATTTTCAACTTGGGTATTTTTTTTGTTTTGTTACTTCAGTGCAGTGGTCTTCAACCTGCGGACCTCCAGATGTTGGCTGTCCGCGCATGCTGGTAGTTGTAGTTTTGCAACATCTGGAGGTCCGCAGGTTGGAGACCACTGCTTTAGTGCCTACCTTTCCTGAACCTGTGTGGCCATGTCCAATGCTGGCTCAACGGAGGGTGAAGGTTCCTCAGCGACAACTATGTCGCAGGATAGTATTGAGCAGCCCTCGAGGCGTCGCTGCTTTCACAAAAAAATGTTTTTAATGTATTTTGACGCCTTTACATTTTCTGACATTGCTAAGTGTGTTTTCCATGTGCAAAATTTCTTGGTGGTGATTTGCGCCAAAAAAACGGGATTTGCGCCAAAATTGCGCAAGATCGATTGGCGCAAATGATGAATTACTGACTAAAGTTAAAATCACACACAGGACCGTGTGATTTTGAGAAAGTTTGTAAAAATGACAGAGGAGAAGATGTGCCAAACTTTGGCGCAAAAAGACACTGCCCCACCTCTGCCACGCTTATCCCCTGTAAGTGAGCGCTGGGACCACTGTGTGATTGACACACAGGTCCCCACCCCCCCGATGTCTGTGATGTGCAGTCTGGCGTATACATATAATGTGCACTTTTATGTTATATGAAATACAGTGCCCATACTCCTCTTCTTTCTTCTCATGGTGCTGGAGACGCGCTGCTTCTGCTTTCTCGCTCCCTGCCTCTAGCACTGCACAGGTGCACTGAGCTGGAGGCAGACAACGGGAGCGAGCTCTCTGCCTATAGTGAAAGCAGAAGCAGCGCGTCTCCAGCACCATGAGAAGAAAGAAGAGGAGTACGGGCACTGTATTTCATATAACATAAAGGTGCACAATATATATATAGGGTCAGTGGAGTCACGCCGGCCCGCACATCATGGACATCGGAGGGTTGGGACCTGTGTGTCAATCACACAGTGGTCCAGCGCTCACTTACAGGGGAAAGGCGTGGCGGAGGCGGGACATTACAATCCCCAGCCACGCCTATCCGACTGTTGCTGACCGCACGATAAAACTATTTTCCTGCTGATAAGTGATAAACAGCAGCCAAAAGTACAGCTGCATTACACATATCATCATCTATACTATCATGTTATTAGTCTGGGGGGTATAATTTCCATGACAGTTGCGCTTTAAGATGAATCCTGAAAACAGATACAGTGCTGTTTTTGGAAGAAATCAGCTCAGTTTTTCTATTTACTTATAATCTTTTAAAGAGTACCTGTGGCCAACCCAACAAATATTAGATTTTATAGTTTCTTGATACACCCTTCCATTTCTGAGATATGAGGATTTATAGTTTGTCTGAAAATTCAGGCAATGGTCAGATGCATGTGAACTCAATTGTAATAATAGAAGTGAATATATGATGATGGACGGGGTTATATAGTCAGGGGTGTGAATGTTGTTCATTGAGGGGTGTGTATGCCTACTACACTCCCCTATGACTGTATAATCCCGCCCATCACTTGAGTCACTCCCATTATTAAAATTAAGTGCACACCCATCTGACTTCGGACAAACTATAAATCCTCATATCTCTGGAATCGAAAGTCATAGCAAGAAATTGTACAAATGTGTGTGATCAGGGCACCCAAGCTATTAAATGATGATGAAATCTAATTTTTATTGGATTAGCCACAGGTCCTCTTTAAGGATAGTTAAATAGTAAACTCTATTCTTGACTATCCTGTTCTGTGGGGGCCGGAGGTGGCTCTGTTGCACCTGTTACTTGATGATATTCCCCTGCCCAATGCGCCAATTATAGTTAATTTCTTAACAGTATACAAAACCAATATAGCTAAGTGTTGGAAAAGCTATAATGTGCCTGATATTTCTCATTTGGTAACACAACTCACATGAACTACCTTATAGCATCTACTATGAACCGTATTCCCCCATTTAACATTACATGGTCCAAGTGTGCAGAATTTAAATTTGATTTTGCTAACCGCCCTGGACGCACATGCCAAGCTCATAGTTAATTTGCACCATTTCAATTTGTAGCATTAATATATGAGGTACACCTAGTTTCTCTTTGGTGAGTAACTATATCTTTGGGTTTACTGAAACCATTCTACCTGGATTGTATGGAGTCAGTTTTTGGTTATCACTGTTGGTTGAAAACTTTACTAAGGACCTAATGGTCTGAAACGCGTCGGCATTGTGTTTTAACTCACTTGGTGTTTTTCATCTTATCTATTTTTTAAATGGAATAATTAAAATGTTGGACTTTTAGTTTAATTTTGTCTGGTAACTGGACATTTCCCTATGGGATTATCTTGCATTGTAAAATACTAACAGGGCAGAATATAAACATGCAAACTGATCAGGAACATAGGACACTGTTCACAAACAGATACAAGTACAAAGGACAAAGATCTGATCAACCAAACAGGATATACATATAGAACACTGTTCACACTGGACACAGATAACTAACAAACAGATTGGGTCCAGAACACAAGACTGGATAATGGAGCAAAGACTCCAGGAACAAACAGGAATAAAAACTCAATCCCACAGAAAACCTCCACAAAACACAAGAATGTCTTGCCACTGTAACTCAATCTCCCAGAGTCCACCATGGAGCACGGAGATATCTCAATGTTCCAGAGTCCCATTAAAAGGTTACAGGGATGTCTTGTTACAAAAACTCAGAAAACGGATACAAGAAAACTCCCAGTGTGAACAGCGAAATAGCAGAATGGACATACTAATCCTAAAACATACAAATGTAACACACACTAAAATCTACAATAAAATATTATTTAACCATGGCTAAAAACTCAGATCATATCACAAGATAAATATAAAGTAAATGCTCAAGCAGACATAGAAGTATAATGCACAGACATAGCAACATTATTGCACAAGCAAAGTGTATGGCACTAAATAACCAGCAACTAGAATACTGAATGAGCTGCAGTTATATAGCCACACCCACCTAGCACATGGGTGAAATGCTTAACACTTCTATGCCTGGCAAGGAAAGCACAGAAAAACATATAATGCATGAAAACCAAGGTCAGAAAAGGGCCTAAAACGGAATAAGGCAAAAACAAATACATGGACATTACAGTACCCCCCCCCCCCCACACACACACACACACCTTTAAAGAGGGGCCACCGGACCCTCTAGAAAACACAAAACAAGCATAAAAAAACTACCAGAATTATTTTTACAAAAAATAACTGGGCACCCAGGTGGCTCCTTGATTGCCACCTAGAAGGAGATGCTTGGCTCAGGGCCGGAGGAATGCCATCACTGCGGCAAAGAGGCACTTGCGTCTTGTCCACTTGAAACAAGATACAGGTATATGGAAAATGGCACCATACCAAGTGGGTAGGCTGGTTATTCTGTCATGACCAACTGGGAGCAACAGGGAGAGTGAGCCCTAAACTGACCCTAAAAACACTCTCCCTGTCTACTTGCCCATCCATCCTAAGTGATGGATCGACAACTTGGAACCGGTCCCTCCCTGCGTTACAGTGAAATGGCGTCAAAACAAATAATATACATAGTCGGTCACAGGCCAGAAACAGAGATGGAAAACTACTAGACAACCAGATATATCAGACAGGATACAAATACTAACACGACAGAATATAAACAGGCAAACTGATCAGGAACATAGGACACTGTTCACAAACAGATACAAGTACAAAGGACAAATATCAGATCAACCAAACAGGATATAAATATAGAACACTGTTCACACTGGACACAGATAACTAACAAACAAATTGGGTCCAGAACACAAGACTGGGAAACAGATGAGTCAGCAAAGACTCCAGGAACAAACAGGAATAAAAACTCAATCACCCAGAAAACCTCCAGAAAACATGAGAATGTCTTGATACTATAACTCAATCTCCCAGAGTCCACCATGGAGCACAGAAATATCTTGTACTAAATCTCAATTCCCCAGAGTCCCATTAAAAGGCAACAGGGATGTCTTGTTACAAAAACTCAGAAAACGGATACAAGAAAACTCACAGTGTGAACAGCAACATAGCAGAACAGACATACTAATCCTAAAACTGACTAATGTGACACAAAATAAAATCTACAATAAAAGACTATTTAACCATGGCTAAAAATTAGATCATATCACAATATAAATACAAAGTAAATGCTCAAGCAGTCATAGAAGTATAATGCACAGACATAGCAACATTATTGCACAAGCAAACAAAGTATATTGCACTAAATAACCAGCAACTAGAATACAGACTGAGCTGGAGCTATATAGCCACACCCACCTAGCACATGAGTGAAAGGCTTAACTCTTCCACGCCTGGAAAGAAAAGCACAGAAAACAGATAATGCATGAAAAACAAGGTCAGAACAGGGACTAAAGCGGAAAAAAAAATTCAAAAACAAATAAACGGACATTACAGTTTTATTGCCAATGGTTATGGACTTCCTACTGGCCCATAGTGGTACTCAATACTTTTCCAAGCAGAAATTATTTCTTGATTTCAATCATTGTGTCAGCTATTTCATTCTGCTTTCATGTTGCTGTGTTACCATTGTATTTGCCTAGTGTATTGTACGCTGCCATAAATCTAATAAACAATGAGTTATAAAAAATAAAAAAGAAGGATATAAGGATATTTAAATAGTGCACACCTCACCAGCCTGGGTCCACGATCCATAAGGATATCCAATGAACTAGTTGAAGAAAAGCAGCATTTCTTAAGATACCAACAGTAACTTCCCTGACTGCAATTCACTTGTGATATACCAGTAGCCTACCTTGTGCCTTTTTTTTTTTTTTTTAGGATTAGAGTTCATCAAGATATTTTTAACTTATTTTTTAATTGTTGTGTTGTATTTCCTCAAACAGAATCATGCCGTTCTATAGAATTACCAGTTTCCTCTGTTAAAATTGGAAAGTAATTCTTCTTCCTTTAGTCCAGTGGTAGAGATAAGCAAGGAACAGTAATAGACTATTGTACTACACAGATGTAATCTGAGGTAAACAAAAGAGTGGTCCTCTTTTAGGTGTTAGAGGGAAACGACTGTCTCTGGTACAAAGAACGAGATAGGAAATGGGATGTACTATAGAATTATTATTACAATGCCACACATGTCAAAACACAGTAGATCAATGTATCAATTAGCATACTTAAGCCAACTGGAAGATTTTGTAAAGTGGTATATCTATATTCAGTTACCAATAGATATAAAAATATTGATTCCCAACTTTAGTAAAAGACTGCAGAAAATAACAAGCATACTCGTTGGGGCTGTGAATGAGTTAGTGGATTTCATGTGGTTACATTTTAAAAGACAATTTTATTTCAACTTTAAAATAAATAGTGATATTTTTTGAAGGAGTTATTACCCCTTAAGGACGCAGGGTTTTTCCGTTTTTGGATTTTCATTTTTTCCTCATCACCTTCTAAAAATCATAACGCTTTCAATTTTGCACATAAAATTCCATATGATGGCTTATTTTTTGCGTCACCAATTCTACTTTGTAGTGACATTAGTCATTTTACCAAAACATCCACGGCGAAATGGAAAAAAAAATCATTGTGCGACAAAATTGAAGAAAAAATGTCATTTTGTAACTTTTGGGGGCTTCCATTTCTACGCAGTGCATTTTTTCGGTAAAAATAACATCGTATCTTTATTCTGTAGGTCCATAAGGTTAAAATGATACCCTACTTATATATGTTTGATTTTGTCATACTTCTGAAAAAATCATAACTACATAAAAATTCTCATCTTCTGACACCTATAACTTCTTTATTTTTCCACGTGCGGGCCAGTGTGAGAGCTCATTTCTTGCGCCATAATCTGAAGATTTTTATCGGTACCATTTTTGTATTCATCGGACTTTTTGATTGCTTTTTATTCATGTTTTCATGATATAAAAAGTGACTAAAAATACGCTATTTTGGACTTTGGAATTTTTTTTGTGCGTACGCCCTTGACCGTGCGGTTTAATTAACAGTATATTTTTATAATTTGGACATTTCCACATGCGGCAATACCACATATGTTTATTTTTATTTACACAGTTTTTTTTTCTTTATGGGAAAAGGGGGGTGATTCAAACTTTTATTAGGGAAGGGGTTAAATGACCTTTATTAACTAATTTTTTCACTTTTTTTTTTTGCAATGTTATAGCTCCCATAGGGGGCTATAACACTGCACACACTGATCTTTTAAACTGATCCCTGCAAAGCCATAGCTTTGCAGGGATCAGTGTTATAGGCGGTCAATTGCTCAAGCCTGTATCTCAGGCTTGGATCAATCAAACGCAGATCGGACGCGAAAGAGCAAGGTAAGGGGACCTATATCAACTTTGATCCCTGCATCTAAAGGGTTAATAGTGCACGGCACAACGATTGGGACCGCAGGCTATTAGCCCAGGGTCGTGGCTACCATGCGGGGTCATGCCGTGACCCCGTTTTAAATACCGGGACCGGACGTAAGGCATACAGGTACGCCCTACGTCCTTAAGAGGTTAAAGGAACACAAAACAGTCATAAAGCAACTAAGCAACTTATACACATGAACCTCTTAGTAAGCTGTTGTTGTCATATATACAAATCAGGGGTGGATATTAGAGATGAAAAATTAGATTTGGCCGATTCACAGAATTTCCTGAAAAAATTTGATTTGGTACGAATTTATTTGCGGCAAATCAGTATTAATAACAGCTAATTCCTTTCTACAGAAAGCCTCAATAGGAGTGTAGAACCTTTTTGCCTTGCTTTAATACGCGTAAGGTGTGTGCTGGGTTAGTGAAATAAAATGCAGGTACAGGTGTGTACTTTTGGCCTTTCACAGTATCTAGGCCCTTAAGACTTTAAAAAGAACAAAATGGTACACCACTTAAATGTACGCACAGGTTACACTTAAAGGGGTTCTACGGTGCTTAGACATCCCCTTTGGATAGGGGATAAGATGCCTGATCGCGGGAGTCCCGCCGCTGGGGACCCCCGGGATCTTGCACGCGGCACCCCGTTTGTAATCAGTCGAACACGCTCCGGGTCTGATTACGGTCGACCTAAAGGCCGGCGTGTGACATCATGCCTCCGCCCCCGTGTGACATCACGCTCCGCCCATCAATGCAAGCCCACGGGAGGGGGCGTGACAGCTATCACGCCCCCTCCCGTAGGCTTGCATTGAGGGGTGGAGCGTGACGTCACACGTCGCCGGCCTTGTGGTCATCCGTAATCCGACCCGGAGCGAACACGCTCTGGGGACTGATTACAAACGGGGTGCCGCGTGCAAGATCCCGGGGGTCCCCAGCGGCGGGACTCCCGTGATCAGGCATCTTATCCCCTATCCTTTGGATAGGGGATAAGAGGTCTAAGCATCGGAGAACTCCTTTAATAGAGAACAATATGCTTTTAGTGCTCTGCTCACCCTAACAACCTGGCTTCTATTAGCTTTTCAGTTGTTGTACACACCAGTGCTGCAGCACACAGTCGCTGTGTACTACACTTAAAATTGCACTTTCTCTCTCAATCTCACTCCCTTCCCTATCCGTGCTTCTAAGCTAAATTTGAGCTTGAGGTGAATTGCTTCTGTAAAAAAGCTTTTCTGTGCAACACATTTCTCTATGTCCCTCTGCAATAGGACACTGATGTGATTGGGAGGGGAATCACTGCTGTAAAAATGCTTTTTTGTGCAACATACACTGCTGTCTGTCCCTCTCTCTCTGTAATAGAATGCTGATGTGACTGGCCGCAAGATGGCTGACAATTATATAGGGCTGTGACATCACAGGGGGGGCTGGCTGCTAATAGGCTGCATGCTGCATTTGATTCAGGGTCATCCTGCCGACCCTTGTTCCTGCCTTCGCAGGATTCCTTGCCCCATGTTCATATATGTGGATCCGCCATTTTAGATGCCCTGGAGCCTGGACCGCACTAAATGGAGTTTAATGAAGTGATTCTGGCGACTGAATCGTGTCGATATTTGCATTAGTTATGAATCAAATATTTCCTGAAATTGGTAGAGATCCCAAAGATCCCATTTCACTCAATTAGAGATGAGTATCTGATCACTGCGGTTGCGACCAATGAAACCAAATTCATTATGAAAAAAGGAGGTCTCTTGTCAGTGGAAGTAAATTAACAGCTCACCTTGAGTAAAGAGGTGAATCAATGAGGTCCCATCACTAGAACCCCCCCACCCATTAGATACTTATTACATGGATGGGTAAGGAGTTTAAACCTTTGGATAACACCTTTAAAGGAAAACAGTCATCCTGTTCACCCACACTAAACCCAATACACTGGGTTATAGTTTGTGGGTGAACAGGAGTTGGATGAGAGGTCGCTGACAAATATACGTACCTTAGGTCCGGAGATGTGTCCCACCAAAGATCCACTTCTATATTCTCTGAATTGGGCACTGGAGGTGGGCCCTGTCTGCTCAATTTTCATATTTGTTGTCTGTGACTCCGCGTCCTAATGAGCATGTGCCTAGTGAGCATGCGAATGTGCCAATGCTCACGTGACCAGTAACAATTAATATGCAATTGGAGCACTCAATGCTATTATTTGCCACATTTCTACCCGTTTACCTTCAGTAATCTTAAAGGTTGCGTGACATATGCGATAACCAAAATAGGGTTCTGTCCCCAAACAAAGGAACAAAGAGAAAACTTCTTGCTCCACCATTTCTTCAGATGTGACATGTAAACTTCAGAACATATATTGTACATGAATGAGTGACTCTCGTAGAGTTTGCCTAATCAGTCTTAGCGTAATCAGCCACAAGTGGGTTATTTATTGATTTCATGCCTTTCAGCCGCTTGTGAATGTTCCTTTCTCTTAAGGTTTGATCTCAAGCCTGCTTTTTTCATTCTAATATTACATATGAGACCTTACTACTTCAACATCGCTCTCTTTGATTCTAGCCCCCCCCCCCTCCCCCCCCCCTGTCTTCCACTAAGAGTCTAAGAGTTTTTCCACAAGGAGAAAAACATTTTCTAACAAGTACATGACCGAGTATAGTAGACCTACAGGTTCATCTATGACTAAATTGATGAATATCGACTACTGTACGCATTTCAGGAAAATACGAAAAGGGGAAACTGGGACACAAAATAGGGACTGAAAATACAATCTGTAACCCCTATCTGATTGCACTAGCACTGTCATTTTGCTGATAGAGTGGCGTCTCAATCATGTACAATTGAAGTTCAATTACCCGTGCACAGGTACTTATCTTCAGGATGACGGTGATGAGGTAGAGAAAATTGGAACAAATAATCCAATTCTGTCAGGTAATCTTTAAAATCAAAAGACGCAAGGAATGAATCAATCTATGGCCTTATTTCATATCAAGTTGGGAGAGGTTGTTCCCAAGCAAAGAGATTGTGAAAAACATAAATTATTGTCCATCTCCAGTTTGTAATGCTTCTCAAAGAAATTCACGTTTGTATGTGTTTGCATTATAAAGTTTTCTTTAGGCTTCATGTTTGTAAGGTTTTTTGCACATCAACCCATCAAGGGTCACAACCACAACTGGCTAGGCTTTTCCTTGAATTGTGGTGAGGGGCTTAAAGTACCATTGTTATTTGAAAAAAGACTCTATCACATGTCAAAAGTTTTGATTGGTTGGGTCTAGGTGCTGGGACCTCCACCAATTGCCAGAAAAGGGGGGAGGGGCAACTACGTGCTTCTCTCCCCATTTTATTCCTTGACATGCAGGACATGAGTCTTTATACTTTCTATAGAATCCTTCTCCTGCAGCAAGGCAAGAAGCAAATAGAGAGACATTAAGGTGGCAGCTTCATCCCACTTATTCTAGAGATCGGTGAACGGTCCAGAGCCCACAGATCCTAAGTCTGTATAACATGTAAATTTTGTTCTTTTCTTGACAGTGTCATTTTAAATAGCAAGATAAAAAAGGATAACATAAATGAGGCCACTAATAACACTATAAGACTCTTTCATACCGTTTCATGTCTTTGATAATAGTCCAAAGAGGAAAGGATTTATCTCATCTGCTCCATGCAAGTATAAGGCTAAAAATTCCTCTTTGGAACACTTTCATGATCCATCCCAATGGCTATTGGTAAGCACTGCGGGTTGGTGCGTGAACCAATAGTCCATACTAGAATACAGGTAGAAGAAAGATGATACCCAGCACTCACCAGTAATGCACAGTGAACATTTATCATGCCATAGTGTAGTACGAGGACGTGTTTCGGCATGGGAGCCTTCATCAGTGCCAACATATCCCTATATTGAACATTCTAGAATACAAGCTAAAACTGTAATAAACTTTTAGTTCTCCTGTCAAGATTATATAAAGCGACTCCTCTACATCTTCCATGTAAAAAGCTCTCTTCCTGTGTTGCTTGTATTCCTTAAATTCTTGAAATTATAGACAATGCTGTCTGTTTACCTTTGTACAGATCACCTGGTCTGATCAGGTTGCAATGTTTCATGTGTATGTTTTGTACTTTTAACAGACATCAGTGCACTAGAAAGCATAGAAAACTTTTCTGAAAATAATGTCTTAGAGGTCTTAGAGAAACTATTTACTAACCATCACTCTCTATAAGACCTATCATCACCATATACATTATGGTCAGTTTACTATATAATCTAGCTATGGATGGGACATATCCATACAGAAAGGGAAACAATAATATACATATATAGTTTTTTTTTTTGCTTTTTGCTACTTTTTCCTTAGGTTCTGCCACATGCACACACACAGGCCACAACTATATTGAGAAGATCATGACCTGATAACTCAGTGAATAACTTGAAAGGTTAATGCAATTTAATTTAATGTGCAACAACCTGACCCACTTTAGGTGCATAAGTGTGTATTCTTGTAAATTCTACAATATAAATGAATTATATTATTAGTGAATTAACCCCCAAAGTAGATCCAAAGACGTGATCTGGATTAGTTATCCATCCAATGTGCAACTTCTCCCTCATGATGTAGACCAGTGTCTGGGGGTGGAGTTACAAATAAAATGCTGTGCAAACCAGATATCTTACTGAAGCCAGTATATGGCTCATAAAGTATTTTCTCTGGCTATGGACATGCGTCGGCTTGTAACTCCACCCCTAGACACTAGTCTCAATATTGATGGGGACTTATGATACGTGTCTCTATTGGCATATATTTCTTGTTTGTTGAGACAAGACCATAGTAATCAGCTGGGTTCTGCTAAGTACTGCCATGGCAGTTGCTGCGGAATAGGCTGCTTGAAAAATATTTATCATTTACCAATGCATTTATAGGGTGACAAAATACGAAAGGTATGTCCTGATCACTGTAGCTCCGAAACACACATTTGCAAGGACAGGGCTCAGAGCAAAGCCCTGTAGTTACATCAAAGGCACAAGGGAAGTTCAGCTAGGTATGTATTCTACAGGAGTCATAAAGCACTGGCTTACACCCGACATGTTTCTGACGTCATCAGACATCCTTAAAGGAGATATCCAGCCAAAACTGGTTAGAAAAACTGAACTTAATTAAGATGAACTTAATATATATATATATATATATATATATATATATATATATATATATATATAAAGGCATCCCAGCTGATTTGTTTCAAAATCAGACCCCCGTAGACCCTATAAACAGCATTTGAAAAACCTGCCGAGTGAGCAAAAAAACTACACCTACACTGGGCTTGTTTCCTTTTTCATGTGCAGCTATATAAAGGTAATTTCATTTGGTTACAGTTCTCCTTTAATCATGGGAATCCCATGGTGTGGTATTTGAGCCCTCCTAAACCTGTTTTAAAGCAGGTTTAAAAGGGCTAGAGTCCCACACCATGTAAAACCGATGATTAAGGATGTGTGATGATGTCAGAAATGCGTCAGGGTAAAGGTAACACTGAATGTTCTGTGTTCTCCGCTGGACGCAAAATAGAGCTTCCTGTTGAATACACATCTAGCTATTCTTTCTTATTATTGAGTGACATTTTACATACACCGAATTGCTTCTAATATGTTCTCACCAGTGTATGGACTCTTGTCACATAAATATTAGTTAGTTTTATTGTGACCTTTTGTACATGACATACAGATGTGTGACCTAGAAACTTCTGTAGTGCATAAGCTATACAGATGTAGCAGAGTTAGCAGTCAGAGTCATAGGCCGGCATTTATCATTGTAGGTGTAAGTGAAGCATTTTTCTACACTTTTTTTGTGTGCTGGTAATGTGTAGGAGAACCAAATTTATACAATGGTCACAGAGCATTTGAAAAATTTTGTGCAGGTCACATTTTCTGAAATGTTTCTCTTCACATACACCAAAAAGCAAAGTCTGGGCTGGTGTAGTTTTAGAGACTTTTCAGTGGCTTTGTGTCTTTTTTATTCATAGTTCATAAAACCCTTCCATATCATGTGTATTGCCAAAATCAGTTGATTGTAACTCAAAATCAGCAGAAATGTGTAAACCAAAAGGCGCAGATAAACCATGCTTGTGCCTTTTTTGCACCTTTTGTAGACACAAAAAACAGTCTAAAGACAATGATAAATGTCGGCCATAGTGCATTAACGGAGGACGCTCCGGCATATAAGACGCACCCAATTTTAAATTAGGAAAATCTAGAATACAATGTAAAGTATAGGTCACAGTGATCTTCAACCAGCGGATCTCCAGATGTTGCAAAACTACAACTCCCAGCATGCCGTTGGCTGTCCGGGCCTGCCTGGAGTTGTAGTTTTGTAACATCTGGAGGTCCGCAGGTTGAAGACCACTGGTATAGGAGGCAATACTCACGTGTCCCCGCCGCTCCGGACTCGTCACCGCTCGTCACCGCTGCTATGGATGTCGCCCTCCATCGCTGTTGTCGCGTCCCCGTCGCTCCGGAACGTCTCCTCGCTCTCCATCGCCGCCATCACGTCGCTACGCACGCCGCTCCTATTGGATGATGGGGCAGCGTGCGCGATGACGTGATGACCACGAAGGAGATCGCCGGCCATGCAGGGGATCCCGGCACGGAGCAGACACCTAGGACCAGGTAAGGTCCCTCTCGGTGCAAGCGGTTAGTGTCACTTTCGTTTCAGACCCGGCGCGTCTGAAGAGTTAATACAGGGCATCACCGCAATCGGTGATGTCCTGTATTAGCCGCGGGTCCCGGCCGTTGATGGCCGCAGGGACCGCCGTGATAGGTGTGTATTCACCGTATAAGACACACCAACTTCCCCCCCCCCCCCAGAAAAAGTGTCTTATAAGGCGAAAAATACGGTAGATGTATTGATGCACTAAGTCTGACTATTAACTCTGCTACTGTACATCTGTACAGACATAGTACCAAATGAGGCCCGTGTTGTTATGTACATCTGTGACAAAGTACAGAAGGCCCAGAAGCATGTTCGCCAGCCTTATTCACTGCACAACACATGCTCTTCATCATTTTCTTGGTGCCCAGGCTGCAGGCTTGATAATAAACCATTTCTATTCTCTGCAGCCTCTCATCTCTTCTACCCTGAAGTGCTGCACTCTCCTATCTTCTAAATTGCCTTACATTAGCATTCTACAGTTGTATGTTAGGCACGCACACAAGGCTGTTGTGTCCCCTGTCCCCAGATCCGGCTCCTTTTGATGTTGTTCACCTGACTTGTATTCCATATGATTTCACCTAGAAAGCCAAATGTATGAAATCTAGTAGTCCCCACTTCTGCCTCCTTCCTTTGCAGCAATTTTTAGTATTGCACTGTGTTTTTATTACATGTGCTACATTCCATTTATCTCAAATCATATCCTTTCCTCCAGTTCTCTATTATTCCTATCATCAGGAACCTGTAATAGGCAGCTGTAATGTATTGTAATGCTAACATGGGCGCCCAGACCAAACTCTTTCAAAATCCCTCCCTGACCAAGGTAATGTAACTGGTGCTGAAATGAGTTCTATGACATTCTACTTTTTACCTAATTGTATAATGCCAACATTTACGGAACATGAATCATAATTATTTTATGCTTAGTGAGTTGTGAACAATACAAGTTCTGTAAATATGGCAGGGATATTAGAAGACTGCTGTTGTATTGCTATGAATGGTTTTGCTACCAAAACACAACCCCTTGTCATATCCTCTATAAATGTGTATCCCTCTCTATTAGATACAATTAAGAGGAACCAGAGGAATGGAGAACATACATTAAAAGTAGGGTAACATGTGCCATATTTTGCTGTGTATTTGATACTGCGTATTTTCCTACTCATTAAAGTCAATGGGTAGCAAAATACGCAGCTGATTTTGCTGCCCATTGACTTCAATGGGTAGGAAAATATGCAGCAGCAAATATGCCGCAAAATACGGCATGTGTGACCAGATCCCAAAGTAATATTTTAATTTCAGACCATTATCCTCATTCACAAGACAAGGGATAACTAGTGGAGAGGCAGGAATCTGGCTGCTGGAAGCCTCACTGATCCCTTTTTCCCCCTCCTTCCTCTGTATCCCTGGGTAACCCAGTGGTTGGACCCATGACAATCCACAAATTATTCCTTGTCCTGTGAATAAGAATATCTCTTCAAATCACCATTATTGAAAGACAGGAACTAGTCTTGCTTCTTTTAATAATGATATAATAATACAGGGAGACATCTCTCACTGGAGAAGACCACTCTTTATCTCTCCCATTTTTCTTCCATTGTCTTGCAGTTTGAGCTTTTCATAGTTTGTTCATTTGTAGATATATGTACAGCTAAATAGCCCAATGCCGCCGCCCCCCATCCGCCTCACATAGCATTCAAAGGTGAGAACAGTATAGCACATGTTGCACTGTATGGTACATTAGGCCTCGTTCACGTCACGATTGGGGCCTCTGAGGCATGGATCCATTAGCAAAATGTCAAAATGACATGTTGATGTATCTATGCTTGGACAGATATGAGCCCCATTCATTTTAATAGCCCAAGCTTTGTCAGCTAGTGACTACATTCAATACCGCAGAGAAATAAAGACTGTCGCACTCACCACTCTAATCAGTTCTTTATTCAGTCAGGTGAAGCAGGTACAGTGATCTGTCATGCAGGGGCACATACCTGGGGATGGTGTCTGCTTCGGTTGGTATACACGCTTCGTCTAGCCAACGCTCATTTTAGTGAGTGTTGGCTAGACGAAGCGTGTATACCACGCGAAACTAACACCGCCCCCATGTATGCCCCTCTGCCTCACAGATGACTGTACCTGCCTCACCTGACTGAATAAAGAACTGATTAGAATGGTGAGTGCGACGGTCTTCATTTCTTTGCTGTATTGATATACTCTGAACTTAACTTCTGACTCCTCAGCACCATTATCTATCAGCTTTTCAGCTCCCTCTCCATTGCTACCACTCCCATTTAACCAAAGATATTTCACCCCCAAGAGAAGTGCTAAACGTATCCTGTTCATTTCTACTTTGTTCATTTCCCGAGTGTATACAAGTTTTTGCTCAGTCTGAGAAATGTGGCATGCAGCAATTTCACGTCTGAGACAATACTCTAATACGTTGGCACAATTATTTGAACAGGCCATTGAAATGAATGGAACCCGTACCTGCTGAGCAAGTAGATGTCAGCATGCCTGCCATTTCCACATTTTCCCAATGTATCAATGGCTCTGAAGCACCAATTGGGGTGTCAATGAGGCCTTAGAGAGATGCTACTACACTAGACGGCTCTACTTGGAGCCAGTGTAATGTGGTGTGATACTCTTTGGCTTCATCTTCTAGCCAGATCAGCACTGTCTCTTCTCTTCTAGCCAGACCAACACTGTCTCTTCTCTTCTAGCCAACCAGCACTGGCATGAAATGAATGAGACTTTATTCACATCGACATTAGGATCTCTGTTTACAGTTGAAACCACAGCGTAGTATCCAATCCATTATACGATACCAATGGCACCCAATAGGCTCCACTGACATATATTGGTACCCATGGTGTTCTGTTGAGTTGTTTGACACTTTCATGGACAAAATAGCACCATACACAACGCTATTTATTTATTTCTTCTTTATTTTTCCCATTAATTGTGACAATGTGCAGCAGAGGATGCAGACATATCCTCTGATGCAGATGGAAGCAGAGACATTTGTATAGCAGTGTCATAGCATGAGCTCTATTGATTTATTAAATATGTTAGAACCTCTTTTGGTAGAAGAAGTATTTCCGAGCGTGTAAATAAATCTCCCTAGATTTAATACTGTATTACAGAACTGACAGCAGTCAGGGCAGTGATGTGCAGCCCTCAACAGCTGGAGGCTATAATACAAGGCCAAAAAATACAATGCAAGCTACCCGTCTGACAGATACTTCCAAAACCTCCAAGTGTTACAGTGGCAAGACAAGAATGACATACACACTGAGCTTGAAATTCTTCCAAATAATCAGCAATTTAAACCTCCAAGCTGACATCTGGTTGGATCCTGACAAGACGTCTTTTGAAGTAGGAGCCAGACCACTTCCTTGGATCAGAAATAAAAGAAAAAAAATTGCTTAACCCAACCTGCCAGATAGTTGCATCAGTCAGCAGATGCTCAGACACTGCTATGACGCCCCTCACTGGCACCCTAATTCATACAGACCTTCCTGTTCCTTGTTACAAATGACATTGCTGGCTCTAAGCTCAATAAAAAAAAAAAAATAAGGCTTGAAGAATGGAAGCAAAAAGCTTTAAATACATACCGTATGGGTAACGCTAATTCCATACAGTTTGTAATGTATACATTTATACACGGGAAAAATGGAATTAGCACTTTGCAGTTGATCTGATTTTGCAATGCGCTATTGCAATGCATGAACTACTTTCATCCATATGAAGATGGGAACTAGAAATGAGAGGTAGCTATGGCACACAAGATATACAAATCCACATTTGTAGATAATGCTGATGGTGCACTTAGGTATAGCTGGAAATTCAAATTTGAACTGGAACTGCATGCTATTGCTACTGTGTACTCTAGAATTGTCATATCTTAAGCAGTGGTCTCCAAACTGTGGACCTCTAGATGTTGCAAAACTACACCTCCCTGCATGTCCAGATGGCTGTCTGGGCATGCAGAGAGTTGTAGTTTTGCAATATCTAAAGTTTGGAGACCACTGATCTAGAGAATTAAGGAGGTTTCTCAGAGTAAAATTATTGATGACCCATCCACAGAATATAGTATCAATAGCTGTTTAGCAAGGAGCCGAAACCCAGGACTTCCACTGATCAGCAGTTTGGGCCAGCCACATTGCCAGAGGTAAACAATGTATGGGAGCTGGAAGCTTTAACCCTGTACATTGTAGTAGTAATAGTGTTGCCAAATAACTGCACTCCAGCTCCCATTAGAGTTAATGGCAGCTTTGCTGCAGTAAACTGGTGCTACCAATACCACAAAGTACAGAACCAAGTTTTCTGGCTCCTATACATATATTGTTTACTTCTGGCAATGTGGCTGGCCCAAACAGCTGATCAGCGGTTACTGGGTTTCAACACCATGCTGATTAGCTATTGACAGTCTATTCTGTGGATAAGGTTCTAAAAACAGGAGAGAAGGCGCTCCATAGGGTAATACCACCGGAGATGGGGGAGGGCAGAGTAAAAGCTAATTTTAAACTGCTCACCGTGGGTGGTTGTGTAGCCTCATACACAACAATGGAAATCGCTTGGATACAATGGTCCGTCTGCGGCCCTCCTGGTGTGGATTCCACAACGTATAGGTACAAGAAAAGGCTTCAGTATAGGGTGCAGGAGTACATCGGCGCTGAACGGACCTAGGACACAGCAGGTAAGAAGGTAAAATCCAATTTATTTGATGCAACGCGTTTCCCTGCACAAGTGCTGATTCATCAGGCATCATGCCTGATGAATCTGCACTTGTGCAGGGAAACGCATTGCATCAAATAAATAGAATTTTACCTTCTTACCTGCTGTGTCCTGGGTCCGTTCAGTGCCGATGTACTCCTGCACCCTATACTGAAGCCTTTTCTTGTACCTATTCTGTGGATAAGTCTTTAATAATTTTACCCTGGAAATAAAATTTAAGATTTTGTGAGTTCTAACCTTATGAAGAAGCCAATCGTCTTAGTCTTGAAAAATTATTTCCTTTTCCAAAGGCTCTAGATCCCTAGAGAAGTCAGGTTGACTTTTCCAAGGAATTGGGACACTTGGATAGCGAAACTACTTTTTTTTCAAGATGAAAGGATTTGAATTTGCCAAATTTTACTCAAAAATTTCTCATGTCTAGATATAATGCTTAAAGAGTACATGTTACCAAACTAAACTTTTAATATATTGTTCCTCATGTAATTATAAGACACTTTGCTAATTACTTTCTGTTAAAATTCTCAACCATTATATGTTTTTAATGTGATTGAAAAAATGGTCACTAGGGTGCTCTGCTCTGTTCCCTGCGCTTGTCAAACAGTTAGTTTGATCTCCTACCAATGTGGCAGGAGACCAAATTCAGGAAGTACATGTGGGGCACGGCAAGGCACAGCTCTTGCAGGCTTCAGTGATGTTGCGCCTGCTGGGGAATGCCCATTTTCTCCTGCCGGGAGCTCACACAATGTGAGCAAGGGAAAAGGTATGATACAAAGCTTTTTAAAGCTCAGATATTTTTTTAAGGGCAGAAGGGGTTTTAGGAGTAGTTAGGGAATATAAACTGAGTTAGTTTAGAAAATATGGTTTGATGACAGGAACTCTTTAAATATGGCTATCTCCAAGGCTGCCAGGGCCTGATGGAAGTTAAAGTTCAGCAAAATCTGAAGAGGCACAGGTTAGGGAACATTGCCAGAATCAGGAAATTTCTCTGTATGCACAGTGCAACAGAATTCTATTGAAATCAACGGGAATCTGCTGCAGCAGAATTTCCGAGCAAAATATTCCTGTAGAATTCTGATTTGAAATTCCGTAGTGTGAACATGGCCTTAGGTGTTCAACCAGCTAACAGAATCAGAAAAGGGCTCTTTTGTACTTTTTTTAAATTTATTTTTTAGACTTATTGTATAGTTAAAAAAAAAAACTTTGCTTTTCAGCCCTATCTGAAATGCAGGTATATATGAAATGATAGTCTTGCACCAGTCTACTAGATATTTATGTCCCCACTTTGTACTCTGCCAAGGGAAAGTTTAAGGCTGCATTCACACTACAGAATTTTTGAGGCTAGAAATACTGCTCATAAATTCTGGTGCAGCAGCCTCCCATTGTTTTCAATAAGATTTTGCAGCACAATGCACACTGCTAAATTTCAAATTCAGGACTACGCCAGAAGAACGAACATGAAATCTGTTTGGATCATGGAGAAGGCACGTGTCCGTATGCTCCAAAGAATGAAAAATGTTGGCAGTGCCTGCAGCTAACGGTAACTGGAATATCTGGAACATCTCAGAGATTTTTTAGTGTGAACACAGTCTAAATCTTACAATGTAGAGTTATAATAACAATGTTGTTTTATTTTATCTGTTGTAATATAAGAAAGTATAACAAATATTAATAATTAGAAACATTTTTTTGCCACATTAGTTTACCTTACCATGGTCAAGGGGCTCAAAGTCACACATCAAGGGTAAGTGGAGGACAAATGCGTAGATATAATGTGACCTTTGTATGACACTCCAAAAATTGATGCACCTGTACACCAATTGCACACTAACACTTGCAATTTATGTGAGATATATATATATTTTTTTTTATTAGACTGATTTCAAGGTACTGCACTATTTTATTTTTATTTATTTTTTTACATTCCAAAAATAAAAAATGGAAGGTATTACCTGAGAGGGACACAATGGTGGGGAAGGATAATAAGAATTATACTCTTTTTAAAATGGCCATTGGAAAGCAGGGGCCCCACACAGATTGGGTTTATATCACAACTGTTCCCTCTAATGCACATATACAGTGACAGACTGTCAGAATGGGATGCTGATGTTTGTTTGCCTGGACAGGCAACGCACCCATTGAAGTTAATGGCCGGAACATAGTCAACTTGTGACTACTTTTAGATAATATCCCGAACATAGACCTGAACTAACATTAAATCAAAATTGTGGTGTGAACAGAACTTCTAATAGTAACAAAGGAAAAGGTAGTGGCACCGGTACCTTAAACCTCCTGAGACCACGAGATGGAAATGGCATCCCGCAGATATGGAAACTCAACCCTGGCAACGGAGGTGCTAGTACAGTGAAAACAACAATCACTGAATAGTAATATACAAAGAACAAAAGTGCCCTGCACTCACCGCTATAGTCTAGGTACTCCTGCTCCCATCTCGGGTCACGGCTCAGACACGGAGGACTCGGACAGTGGAGCGCTCAGAGGCGACTGCTGGCGGTTTCACGCATAGGAATGCGCTTCATCCGGCCTCCCAGGCCGGATGAAGCGCATTCCTATGCGTGAAACCGCCGGCAGTTGCCTCTGAGCGCTCCACTGTCCGAGTCCTCCGTGTCTGAGCCTTGACCCGAGATGGGAGCAGGAGTACCTGGACTATAGCGGTGAGTGCAGGGCACCTTTGTTCTTTGTATTGTCACGATGCCGGCTGGCAGTAGTGGATCCTCTGTGCCAGAGAGGGATTGGCGTGGACCGTGCTAGTGGATCGGTTCTAAGTCACTACTGGTTTTCACCAGAGCCCGCCGCAAAGCGGGATGGACTTGCTGCGGCGGTAGTGACCAGGTCGTATCCACTAGCAACGGCTCAACCTCTCTGGCTGCTGAAGATAGGCGCGGTACAAGGGAGTAGACAGAAGCAAGGTCGGACGTAGCAGAAGGTCGGGGGCAGGCGGCAAGGTTCGTAGTCAGGGTGGATAGCAAAAGTACTGGTACACAGGCTTTAGGACACACAAAACGCTTTCACTGGCACAAGGCAACAAGATCCGGCAAGGGAGTGCATGGGAGGAGGTCAGATAAAGGCAGGGAGCAGATGGAAGCCAATTAAGCTAATTGGGCCAGGCACCAATCATTGGTGCACTGGCCCTTTAAGTCTCAGGGAGCTGGCGCGCGCGCGCCCTAGAGAGCGGAGCCGCGCGCGCCAGCACATGACAGCAGGGGACGGGAACGGGTAAGTGACCTGGGATGCGATTCGCGAGCGGGCGCGTCCCGCTGTGCGAATCGCATCCCCAACGGCCATGACAGTGCAGCGCTCCCGGTCAGCGGGACTGACCGGGGAGCTGCAGGGAGAAAGACGCCGTGAGCGCTCCGGGGAGGAGCGGGGACCCGGAGCGCTAGGCGTAACAGTACCCCCCCCCTTAGGTCTCCCCTTTTTTTTGTCCGGTGACTGCCTCCCCTGGGATGAGGACACCGGGAAGGAATGGATGGTTTCCTCAATGGCAGGCAGTACAGCAGGAGTGGGAATGGGGAGGGAGGGCAGAGGGCGAGGCCTGGCACGGGGCAGTGTGACACCAGGACGAGGGCCATGAGGAGGCACCGAGGCTTGCCTGAGTCGACTGGGAGGGGGGGAGAGGCATTTTCTGTGGCAGGCAGAGTCCCTAACGACCTTAGGGGGACCGGATACAGGAGGAACCACAGGGTCACGGCAGGGAGTACTGGGAACCGGTTTAAGGCAGTCCTTGGAACAAGAGGGACCCCAACTCTTGATCTCCCCAGTGGACCAGTCCAGGGTTGGGGAATGGTGTAGAAGCCAGGGTAGTCCAAGGAGAATTTCGGAAGTGCAATTGGGAAGGACCAAAAATTCAATTTTCTCGTGATGAGGTCCGATGCACATTAGGAGGGGCTCCGTGCGGTAACGCACGGTGCAATCCAACCTGGCTCCGTTGACCGCGGAAATGTGGAGTGGCTTGACAAGACGGGTTACCGGAATGCGGAATTTATTCACCAAGGACTCCCGAATAAAATTCCCAGAGGCACCAGAATCCAGGCAGGCCACGGCTGAGAGGGAAGAGCTGGCTGAAGTAGAAATCCGTACAGGCACCGTGAGACGTGGAGAAGCCGACTTAGCATCAAGAGACGCCACACCCACGAGAGCTGGGTGCGAGCGTGCGTTTCCCAGACGTGGAGGACGGATAGGGCAATCCACCAAAAAATGTTCGGTACTGGCACAGTACAGACAAAGATTCTCTTCCTTACGGCGATTCCTCTCTTCCAGGGTCAGGCGAGACCGATCCACTTGCATGGCTTCCTCGGCGGGAGGCCTAGGCGCAGATTGCAGTGGAGACTGTGGGAGAGGTGTCCAGAGATCTAAGTCTTTTTCCTGGCGGAGCTCTTGATGCCTCTCAGAAAAACGCATGTCAATGCGAGTGGCTAGATGAATGAGTTCATGCAGGTTAGCAGGAGTTTCTCGTGCGGCCAGAACATCTTTAATGTTGCTGGATAGGCCTTTTTTAAAGGTCGCGCAGAGGGCCTCATTATTCCAGGATAGTTCAGAAGCAAGAGTACGGAATTGTATGGCGTACTCGCCAACGGAAGAATTACCCTGGACCAGGTTCAGCAGGGCAGTCTCAGCAGAAGAGGCTCGGGCAGGTTCCTCAAAGACACTTCGAATTTCCGAGAAGAAGGAGTGTACAGAGGCAGTGACGGGGTCATTGCGGTCCCAGAGCGGTGTGGCCCATGACAGGGCTTTTCCAGACAGAAGGCTGACTACGAAAGCCACCTTAGACCTTTCAGTAGGAAACTAATCCGACATCATCTCCAAATGCAGGGAACATTGCGAAAGAAAGCCACGGCAAAACTTAGAGTCCCCATTAAATTTGTCCGGCAAGGACAGGCGGAGGCTAGGAGTGGCCACTCGCTGCGGAAGAGGTGCAGGAGCTGGCGGAGGAGATGGTTGCTGCTGCTGTAGCTGAGACTGAATCTGCTGTAGCTGCGACTGGAGTTGCTGAGTCATGGTGGTCAAGTACGACAGTTGGTGATCTTGTTGGGCAATCTGTCGGGCTTGCTGGGCGACCAGTGTGGGGAGGTCGGCGACAACAGGCAGAGGAACTTCAGCGGGATCCATGGCCGGATCTACTGTCACGATGCCGGCTGGCAGGTAGTGGATCCTCTGTGCCAGAGAGGGATTGGCGTGGACCGTGCTAGTGGATCGGTTCTAAGTCACTACTGGTTTTCCCCAGAGCCCGCCGCAAAGCGGGATGGACTTGCTGCGGCGGTAGTGACCAGGTCGTATCCACTAGCAACGGCTCAACCTCTCTGGCTGCTGAAGATAGGCGCGGTACAAGGGAGTAGACAGAAGCAAGGTCGGACGTAGCAGAAGGTCGGGGGCAGGCGGCAAGGTTCGTAGTCAGGGTGGATAGCAAAAGTACTGGTACACAGGCTTTAGGACACACAAAACGCTTTCACTGGCACAAGGCAACAAGATCCGGCAAGGGAGTGCATGGGAGGAGGTCAGATAAAGGCAGGGAGCAGATGGAAGCCAATTAAGCTAATTGGGCCAGGCACCAATCATTGGTGCACTGGCCCTTTAAGTCTCAGGGAGCTGGCGCGCGCGCGCCCTAGAGAGCGGAGCCGCGCGCGCCAGCACATGACAGCAGGGGACGGGAACGGGTAAGTGACCTGGGATGCGATTCGCGAGCGGGCGCGTCCCGCTGTGCGAATCGCATCCCCAACGGCCATGACAGTGCAGCGCTCCCGGTCAGCGGGACTGACCGGGGAGCTGCAGGGAGAAAGACGCCGTGAGCGCTCCGGGGAGGAGCGGGGACCCGGAGCGCTAGGCGTAACATGTATATTACTGAACAGAACATCTGTTAACCTTATGTCAAGATACTATTAAATAAAAAATAAAAAACATAGCTTTGCCCTCGTAAAAGTAGGTTGAGGATTCCTATATTCAGTCCCAGATCAGCTAGTTCAAGTGAATACATCCACGTGACACATTTGAGATTCGGCCATGTGCTTCAGTGCTGCAGAAAATGATCCCGAGGAAAAGTGCAAAGAAATTCATCAGATTCTTTTTTTTTTCTCTGCCTACAGTGACAAACTCATTTAAGCCTCTCTGTCACACCATAAAGAATAGGGGGGAAATGTGTTCCATTCTGTGTCATTGCCATGCTAGGGACATCCAAGATCAATACGACTAATGGCTTTTTAACTTTGTATAATATCCAACCAGGAGGTCCCGTCCTCATTCACATATTTTCAGTGTGTTTTTAATATTCTAATGTAATATTATTGTTTTTGTGTATGTGTATTAATATTAAAAAGGAAAAAGAGAAGTAAAAAATAAAACATTATTTGATTGTTGAATATTTTGAGATTGATAAAATACAATTTGACAGTAAAGTCAATTTAGAATTTTGAATCACTTACCATTACTTTAGAATGTCTATCAGCTCACAAGTTATGGAGAGCTCAATGACGCGTAGGACAGGGACATTGGTCCCACAAGTAGACATTCAACATTAAAACAAACAGTAAACACTTAAGAAGTTTCATGTTATATTAAGACATGACAAAAAATGCTGCAGTGTTTTATGGAAAAACTAAGCGAGAGATGTTTCAGGGCTGGTTCCGCCTATTTGGCCTTAAAAATTCTGCCACCAAAGCACACCTCTAAAAGTTAGGCTAGTCAGAGTTGGTGTAGAATTTAGTTTTAATTTTCACCTTTTTGCAGGTGAAAATTTAAATGAATATGTTGCTTTCATGACACCATGGCCCTCATTTACTTAGAAAATCGGGTTGTAAGTCTATCTTGCTTTCTTACCCGACTGCTTTTTCCCCCTGGTATTTATTATTATGTCGCATCCTGTTTGTCGCACGTGGTTTTTGTTGGTTTCGGTTTCCAACTCCTCTGAGTTTTTCGGAAAAAATCCACAACAATTCAACAAATTCGGGTTGGAAACCTTTATAAATACGTGGGAAAGCTCAGAATTGTCGGGTTACGCCCCTTTTTCGGGTTTGGGAGAATCCACATCGGGTCCGTCGGGAAAAAATGTTGCATCCTGTTGCAGACTGGCGCACGATGTCTGCGACATGTCGCAGACAAAGATGCTCCAAAAAAAACCGACAAAACAAGTTGGGTTTAGAATAGTAAATGAGGGCCCATGTGTTGTGTAGCTCACTGTGCGTGGTGTTGTGTCAACTTAGTGAGAGAAGCACAAAAAGTCGCAAGGTGGGTGTTTCCACATATTTTTATTTTATTTTGTAATTTTTTCCTGGTGAAAGCTTCATATGTCTCCCTCTAAGTTTTACACCAAGCTGTGACACCAGGGAAGTGTCTAGTAGGCAGTCTTTCCAGCTGCTGTCTCCTTCCTTGGCTTGATTGATAAGCCTCTCTTAAATTTGTTAATGGGAAGACAACTGTCAATCAAGTTAATCTGGGTGGGGGGTTCCCAGGAGACTGCCTACCGGACATTTCTCCCATGCAATGGCTTGGATTATTGTACCAGTTCATAGTTAAACTTAGTTACCAGCAATGAGTGATCCTGTCAGGATTTGATACTGTCCATGGTTTCGCCAGCATAAATCTGCTGACAGACTGCCTTTAAGCCACATTACCATTTTCTTGTTATCAGGGGTATGAATAGAAGTTTTGTTTTTTAATACAAGTTCAAAATTTGTAATAGAGCCCACAGGTGCAGGTCTTATAATAATTCCATGGTGTGAAAGCCACAACATCTCTATGCCTAGACTTAGATTTGCTATAGAACTATTGTACAATGTCTACACAAAGTCTCTGGTTTCTGTGAGTAACTCCTCTCTGATACTCCCTTGGCTGGACTAGGAGTGAAGCTCCATGATATAAAATACTTTCATTATAGGTATTGGTGTCCCAAATAAATCCAGACAGTGAGATCTTTTTTCCTCTTTGTCTTAGTATTGTCTTTCCCCCGTCTTATTGCAGGGCCCGAGGAAGGTCTTTTTTATGTTTCCCTTACAGTCCTCATTACAGTATTAGAGACATCCTATACTTTCTTTCACGTGAGCAGACTGGTTGATCAGGCATGACAAAGCTACATGCAGCATTACAATCCTCATCATGTATGATAAAACTCTACTTCCAAACAAATTAGGGTCTTAACACATAATAACCAGGTCTGTACTGTGCATTAATTTTACTTGTCAACAGTGATAACATCGACTTGATCTTAACAACAGTATGAGATAGGGTCACTGGTTTAATAATTTGTCGTAGATAAGGTCAAGAAAGACATGTATCCATCAATTCCTCCCTACAGTACAACACAGTTTAATTGGCAGTGGTGCTCATTCTTTGCCTGTAGCCATATTGATCCAGGGGAAGGCAAACAAATAAAGTCAATGAAACATTTTATAATTATGCCTAGTAAGGAAAAAAAAAATTGAATCGCCCCATGGATCAGCATCCTTTACTATAAGCCTTCTGTGACATGATGTAGTCTTGACACTCTTGACATGTCTATGTCTTATTTTTAATTTCATATGTTGCTTGTAATGCTTTTATTTCTATAGTTGAAGCTGAAAGGCAAAAAAATGAGAATTTTTTTAATTAAAATATTTTAATAAATGCACTTACCTTTATTTTTTTGTGGTGTAAAATAATATTTCATGACTAACACTAAATGACTGATATCCCTACAACTCAGCAGTGGGATGTTGATGATGGAATGATCAATATGATATTGTGCATGTTTAGAAAGCCCATTTCATACTGGGTTATGATCTATGCTTACATACATACATGTATGCTCACATTTGTATATCTGTACAGACCAGTATGCACTTTATATATAGTAATAGCGTGCCTCTTTAAAGATTTGCATTTTAGACTAGATGTAAATAGGCACACACAGATACCATCTGAGCCTATAGGAGTCCTCAGGCTACATACAAAAGAGTACTACAAAACATTCATAATGATCCTATATAGATTCATAAAGCAGTGATCTGCATACATTATTTACAAAATTAAGTAGTAATATTATTTTTCTGTAGTTACAATAGCAGGTATTTGTGGATGTTGGTGGACACAAGGGCTTCCACTAAATGTACCAACACCCTTTCAGTTGGCACAAGGAAGTGCACAATAAGTATGTACAGTATATAGTCCAATCCCTAAGAAAAGTCGGAGACGGCACTAGTACTACTATCTTCCAATATGTTGCAAATATAGCAGTTAATTATCAAACAAATGGATGTATTTCATCAACCTGGATATGTGAATAGGAGGGAGCTCTGATGTCTGGAGGTGCTCTACGTATATCAGACACTGGTTACAACTGTAGCAAATATAGAAAGAATTGAAAGATACAGAGCAATTACACTCTCGTGCGGGGGCTAGCGGCTGATAGTTGATCTCAGTCCCAGTCTTCCATGGCGGGGAGGCGGCAGCTGTAACAAGGGGAGCCTCAGATGCCGGCCATGGACCGTATCACGCCCACTGGCGCTTCATCAGGCCGTGTGTGCGTCATCTCTGTGTATAGAGTAATTTTCCCTGGGACACAGTCTGTATAGTGTTCGGAAGAAGGAAGCAGGGTGGTACCTTAATGGTAAATGTGCAGCTAATCAGCTTAAGACAAGGTAAAGTATGAAGAAACTCAGCTTTTTATTTAGTTTAGCAAAACAGTCTAATGGAGTTTTGGTCACTTGCAAAGTACCAACCAGAATAATGGTTTAAGTGAAGAGGTGCCCCTTGGGCAAACAAGTTAGTGAGTTTAGGGTATTGAAAAAAAAAAGAAATGTGTCAATGCCCACTGCAGGGTGTAGGTCTTAGACTCATTCCAGAATGTGACAGCCACAACATCTCTAGGCCCAGACTTAGATATACAATTGAACTTTAGTACAACTTTTCCTCTGCTTTCTGTATGTGTAACTTTTTTCTGATACTCCCTTAGGCTGGATTAGAGTGAAGCTCCAAAATATAAAATATTCTTTTTATAGGTATTAAAGCCCCAAATGGGTCCATGTAGTGAAGTGCCACTCTTTTTCACTCTAAGTTAGACAAGACTAAATTGAACAGGATATTCTCTCTTATGAATGGGCTAGGGAAGCTCCTCCTACTATCTAAAATGTTTCTTAATGCAATGTAATACTAGTATAAATATATAAGCTACCTCTCTAACAGCAAGATAAAGCACTTAACAGTACAGCATTGTTACATAGGATCATTATATAAATAGTGTAAAACACTATAACATTTGTAAAACACACTTAAAAGAGGATATATATCCTACAACCAACATACTTATCTTACAGAACCACATCGTGAGACACTGCATTGTATTTGCTTTTCAAGGTAATATAAAGAACAGTTGCAAGCGGGCGTATAGCTTGTGCCATTGGTTGTCCTGTTTCACCCTACAGCATTTGGCTGAAGTGTATATACTGACCTTTAGTGTTAACAACATGACTGGAGGTTAGCCAGATCTCCATAACAATTGGGCCTGCAGTAGAGTCCTGCAGTGGTGTAGCTATAAATATGTTTTGTGCAGGAAAACAACTGGTTAAAGCATTATTACTTAAAGTTATTGTTCTCTGTCACCATAATTTGGATTAACCCCATTTTTCCCTAAATTAAAAAATTCTGTTTCCGGGTATGATATACTGTAGGTTTGGTAAAGATTTGTTTCAGATTTTCCCAAATAACTTAAATAAGGATGATAAAATCTGCAACAAATTTGCAGTAAATTTGCAACAATTCTTAGAAAATGTGCAACAAAGCTGTAATAAATCTATAGCATATCCAACACGTCTGAGCTTGATATAACTCAAGGATTTCTATTGAAGAATTCAGGATAAACAATGCCAGAATAATTGCAAATTTTTATGCTGAAATGGCATTTTTCTTTCAGCTACTGAGCACAGCTAACATTTAGTCAAACATTTGTGAGAATTTTTTTTTTTTACAAAAACACCAAGTGTGTTTGCAGCCATAATATACAGATAATAAATATTTAAAGGGGTACTCCAGTGGAAAACATCTTTTTATAAATGCCAGAAAATTAAACAGATTTTTAAATTACTTCTATATAAAAATCCTAATCCTTCCAGTACTTATCAGCTGCTGTATACTACAGAGGAAGTTCTTTTCTTTTTGAATTTCCTTTCTGTCTGACCACAGTGCCCTCTGCTGACATCTCTGTCCATGTCAGGAACTGTCCAGACCAGAAGCAAATCCCCATAGCAAACCTATCCTGCTCTGGACAGTTCCTGACATGGACAGAGGTGTTAGCAGAGAGCACTGTGGTCAGACAGAAAGGAAAAAAAAAAAAAAAAAGAAAAGGAACTTCCTGTGGAGCATAAAGCAGCTGATAAATACTGGAAGAACAAATATTTTTAAATAGAAGTAATTTACAAATCTGTTTAACTTTCTGGCACCAGTTGATTAAAAATAATAAAAATTAAAAAATTCCACCGGGGTTCCCCCTTAATTATGCTGAACATATTTTTATGCTGTTTATGTTTGGACTTTTTTCATATGTTTGATGCACTAATGTGTTAATTATTTTATTTTCATGCAAATATATGTATATATATATATATATATATATATATATATATATATATATACATATATCAATCTATCTATCTATCTATCTATCTATCTATCTATCTATCTATATATATATATATATATATATATATATCCTAGTCCAGTACCATAACACATGCTTGAAGTATTAACTGGTCCTGCTTCTGTGAAGCGCCTAATATACCTTCTATTTTATTATTCTCCGTACGTCCTCTGAGGCTAATAGACTCCTAGATATGTCTTAGAACTTGACCATAACTGTACACTGTAAATCAAATTATCCAGATTTCAGTGTGCTAAAGACATCCCTGTGTTGCTGCGGTGGTCATGCCATTGTCATCCAGGCTTTAAGTGTCTTTTTGCTTTAAATAATTATGTGTGCCAGTCAGCGGCGAGGATTTAGCACAGATACCGAAGTAAATTATTATTGATTGGTAAATGCTGTCACACGGCAGTAAGGTGTTAGCAAGGAGAAAATGAAGGAGCAATCTGTTAGCTTTAGGTCCTTAAGACAACCAGCAGTTTATAAGAATGACGAAATTTTGTCGTTAGCATCAATAAATGCACTTATATTGTTGTACTGGCTCACTGGTATGTTTACCGAGCAGAAGAGCTTTGTATGCAGGAGATGCCCAGTGCCCATTATTCATAAAGCTTTCTGTCACAGCTCGGAGCTCTGCAACTTAAAATCTGTCTTTTCTCTGGATAATAAAAATGTCCAACGCAGTTTACCAGAGATGTAAATTTACGTTTTTAATTTGCCAGCATGAACTACAGAGAATAACGCCGGCTCTGTGGGGAGGAATGGTTTTTATCTCTTCACTGCAAGATTATATGGTACACCAGACTGGTCAATGGATGTAACTACTAATGTAATAGGCATAGCGGCTAACAGTGCCCAAAAACTAAAGGCGGTCTACTTCACTCAGAGAGAAAATGCTGTTAGTATTGAGTATGGGGTATTCTAGGTTCTGTTATAGGGACCTATGGTTTCTTGATAACCACTTTGCTGTGTTCAATATCTGTCCACTACTGCTTTTCCTTTTGCATTATCCTTCTGTTGTGACATCATTATATGTGCATTATCTATTGGGAGACAAAGACAGGAATGAGGGTCAGGAATTGTTCAATGTCTACAAGATGTCTCAACCAAAGGAAGCTGGGTGCTATGTGAGAAATCCAGGAATAGTTTGATATCCCTAGCAGACATTAGCTACTAAGGGACTTTGATAAAGTCTGTTTATGGGCAAGTTTAGGTGTTTCAGTTCGGCTCAAATGTGCACAGGTACTGAAGACTGCTAATTATTGGGCATACAAGAGAAGATGTAGCTCAGTATGCAGGGTCCCAACCCTCTGATAGGAGTTGTACTCCTGAATGCCTAAGCTTTAAAAAGGGACTTAAGTAGTGGGTCCGTAACCATAGTGACAGTCCTTACTTACAATAAGTGAAGGCAGTCCAGTCAAAATAATACACTATAATGCAGACGGAGGTCGGGACACAGAATGAAATCACTCAGACTAACAGAAAAATAACTAGGCATACACAAAATAAGTCGCTATCCACAGTCCGAGTTGATACCAAGAGGTTACAGATAAGCCAATTGGCAAGGCCAGGAGAAGGGTCAGAAAGTGGAGCCAAAGAGTCAAAATGCCAGAAATAACACATACAATATAAATTCTAGCTAGGAGTACACAGAGCTCTTTAGCAGGCAAGGATTGGGAGTAGACTGCCAGCTTATATGGAGCTAGAACAGACGCTCACATCAAGGTCAGCTGACCAGTCCAGACAGCTGGGCGTAGCCCAAAACAAAAGAGAGAGAGCTGTCTGAACCGTTTAACACCACGGGTTCTGACATTAAGAACTGAGTGAGTAACACAAATTGTTGATAGTTTTTTTGGGTGCCTGGTAGTAAGCCACCTATATAGAAAAATACAATTTCTGTAAAGTCAGTTCTAAACAAGCAGGCTTTGTTTTGTGTTTTTTCCTGAGTGTGAAGGCTGTGTTTGTTTGTTACTAAAAATTAGAGACAGGAGAAGCCCTGTATGAACTGTGGGGGAGATTTATCATTGCTTTTAGAAAAAAAATTTTTTTTGATCAGGTGCAGTTCAGACGCAAGCAGCATATTTTGAGACTTTTCTGTGCCTTTTGATATAGACAGTTTCACTCGTTTTGCCTACCCATAGAACTTTTTCTTTTTGACCGTGCAGTGGTCACATATTTATCATTTGCGACTTTTGTCAAAAGTCGCTATTTTGTGCGCAAAGGTAAATTTTAAGGCGCAAAGCTACACCACCTACCAGTAGGCGTGATAATAATTTCTACCTTCCACAATTCAACCTTTAACCCCTTCCCGCAGAATCCTATCTATAGAATTGTGCAGGTCCTTCGCACATTCCGCCGTCTATAGAAGGCATTCAGTTAACCTGGCGATGCGCGGCATCACACAGGTTGACTGGCAGAAGTCCCGCTGTTACCAGCCCGATAGCCGATAACTTATACCGATATTCCGGTATGTTATCGGCTATTTCTCCCCCCTCCCCACCCCCCACCCCCTCAGAAGCCGCTGCAGATCAATGATTTAAAGCGGGCACTTTAAATCAATGAACTGCAGGGGCTTAAGCGGGGCCAGAGACCGCCACCGCCGCCAGCTTCTCTTCCCTTGCCTGTCCTGGGGTCCTACCTAGTCCAACCACCACCGCCGCCGCCACTGCCCCCATTGCCTCCCCCATCCCTGGTGTTATAATTACCTGTTCCTGGTGTCTGCACTACTTCTGGCTCCGGCGGCGTCCTGAGCTGTCACTGTGCTCACTGTGTGTCACCTGCACAGCGCGCAGGACGCAGCAGGAGCCAGAAGTAGCGCAGACCCTGGGCCCCCAGAACAGGTAATTATAAAACCGGGGATGGGGGAGGCAATGGGGCAGCGTCGGCATCGGCATCAGAGGCAGCAGTGAAGATCGTCACTAATCTTTGCTGCTGCTTCTAGGAATTTTAAAACTAAAACTCCCAGCATGCCCAGACAGCCTATGACTGTCTGGACATGCTGGGAGTTGTAGTTTTGCAACATTTGGAGGGCCACAGTTTGGAGACCATTGTGCAGTGGTCTCCAATCTGTGCTCTTCCAGATGTTGCAAAACTAGATGTCTCAGCATGCCCAGACAGTCCAGGCATGCTGGGAGTTGTAGTTCTGTAACATCTGGCCCTGCAGATGTTGGTGAACTACAACTCCCAGCATGCCTAGGCAGTCTGGGCATGCTTGGAGTTGAAGTTTTGCAACATCTGGAGGGCCACAGTTTGGAGTCCACTACACAGTAGTGTAGTTCTGTAACATCTGTTCTCCTCCAGTTGTTGCAAACTACAACTCCCAGCATGCCCTTCGGTTGTCTGGGCATGCTAGGAGTTGTAGTATTGCAACAACTGGGGGCACACTGTCTGGGAAACATTATCTGTTTTCTAACTCAGTGCTTTCCAACCCGTGTGCCTCCAGCTGTTGCAAAACTATAACTCCCAGCATGCACTGACATACCATGCATGCTGTGAGTTTTAGTTTTGCAACAGCTGGAGGCACACGGGTTGGGAAACACTGAGTTATGTAACAAACTCTGTGTTTTGCAACCAGTGTACCTCCAGCTGTTGCATAACTACAACCCCCAGCGTGCACGGACAGCCAAAGGGCATGCTGAAAGTTATAGTAGTGTGCCTCCAGCTGTTGTATAGCTCCACCACACGCTATTGACCCTTTAGTCCTTGATAAAGGACTAATGTCGGGTGAAATGTCGGGGGGGGGGGAGGGGATGATTTTTTATTAATTTTTAATCTAAAGTGGACACTCCAGAACATTGTTGTGGACTGCAGCCACAGCAAGATAAGCAAATGAGCATGTAGTGACGTGCAGTACAAAAGATCAATACTGGCTGGAGATATTTCCATTACATTTTAACTCTTATTTTTGGCAAGAATAAAAGTTATGTTTTAGGTTTCAGTTAATAGTGGGTGGTGAACCAGGGTTTCAGTGATCACTCAGTGATCAATTGTAAATAAAACATTTGTGGAAATTAACCCTCCACCCATAGGTCCAGTTCTATAAATTATTATAAAAGTTCACTTTTATTATTCTCCATAGAAAAGAAAATTATATAGTGAAAAAATTAAGGTGCATGTTACGGCATATCATTCCTATCTTTTCAGGCATTAGCATACATTTGTTTTTGTGATCAGGTAGAACATAAGCGTTTTAATTTAGGTCACTGTTCACACTAGAACATGTGTAGTCACTACTTATAATATTCCCAAGCCATAGTCCATAGTTGTACTCAGTTATACCAAGGTACGCCTAATAGCATATAAAAAAAATCTACACTTATTGCTTGTCTCAAAGTCCTCATTCATAGACCTCAATGCACACACTGCGATGTATAAATGGTTCCAAAGTCCATGTGCATGAACATATAAATATATATATATATATATATATATATATATATATATGGTCCTGCAGAGTGATTAGCCTGAGTGTCCAACTAGCATAGACTTCAGTGTACACATAGCAATTTTCCAATCAGTTCCATTCCATATGCAGTGACATTATTTAGTGAACATACGCTGTGCAGTGACTATTTTAAAAGCCTTGTTTCCCGAACTTGCATCAGCGTCCTCGTGCTCTGCCTGTTCAGAGAGTCCTCGCCATCAGCTCACTCCTCATTCAGTGTGTCTCATGCAGATTCATATTGTCTCATACGTATTCAATGTGTTTCCTGCAGTAAATTTCATCAGGAATCAATGTACAGCATTCTGTTTTACAGCATTGTCAAAGATTATTTCGGCTCCATGTAGCGTGATGCCGATACAGCACTGATGGTGGCCGTATCATACATATGTATATACATTTACCTTGTCATTTAATGTAATTTCACAGGATATACTATTCCTGTACAGTGATATAACTGTGTGCATTATTATTGTGTTCTAAAATATTCGTAACTTATCATGTTCTAGAGTTTAGAATGTTAGAATTGACCCTAATATAGCTATCACGCCCCCTCCCGTAGGCTTGCATTGAGGGGCGGAGCGTAACGTCACACGGGGGCGGAGGCGTGACGTCACACACCGCCGGTCCTATAGTCGCCCGTAATCAGACCCGGAGCGAACACGCTCCGGGGACTGATTACAAACAGGGTGCTGCGTGCATGATCACGGGCTCACGGACTCCCGTGATCAGGCATCTTATCCCCTATCCTTTGGATAGGAGATAAGATGTGTAAGCACCGGAGTACCTCTTTAAAATACTGTAAGAAGAATGTCGGTAAGAAGAAAGCACTTGACATGTTTCGACCCTCCTAGTCTTAGTCATAAGTAAAAATAGAACACAATTGACACGTTTAAAAAGAGCAGGTGGGCGAATACTTATTCACATGTTTCAACAACATTTTAGTTATTAATAAGACTCACATAAGGATCAATACATAAGAACATAAAAAAAGTAAAAAGACAGCAGTCTCGCTCCTGCCATAGACTTGCATTGAGGGGGTGGAGCGTGACGTCACACTGGGGTGGAGCTGTGACATCATGATCACCGGCCCCGTCATCAGACCCGAAGCGGATGTTCGCTCCGGGGCCTGATGAGAGCGGGGTGCTACGTGCGAGATCGCGGGGGTCACCAGCCACGGGACCCCGCGCAATCAGGCAACTTATCCTTTAGATAGGGGATAAGTTGTCAGCACGGTAGTACCTTTTTAATATCCCACCAATAAAGAAAATACATTTTTGCACATAAAATCACATACTAATGTACGGTATGAAGCTAAAATGCAAACCAGTCTTACATGCAGTCCAATGACTATGGGGAGATTTATGTGGTAGCCCTTGGGTATGGTATAGGTATAGAAGGGGTTAATGTTAACCCTAGAGTTCGTGACGCCAGGCTGGGGGCTGTATGCTGAATCTATTTTCCGGCCTATCGCCGCCCTTCCCAGTAACAATAGGTGCATAAAATTACTGAAGGTCCACAAAGAGATTGAACTTGAACTTGAATAACTTTTTACTGAAGTGCTTGCAATATCCACGGCACAGTAACAGTCTCATACAAACAGTCCTTAGGTTGCTTAGTGACTGGCAGTTGTAGCAGACCTTGAACTAGATATACAGTCTCTGAATTTAGGGAGAGATTTGCAGATCCGTCCGGATTTAGGGGAATTATTAGGTCCGGTGATGCTGCAGAGTGTCTGGGAATTGCTACACTCTATAATTAGATTGTTCAGCCGTCGCCGCAAGGCTCAGGCCTAACTCACAGCGATAATTGCTGCGCAGGTCTTGCTTGCTTGCTTGCCCAGGAACAAGAGAGAGAAACATGGCCGGCGCTCCCTTATATGCGCAGGGGGCGGGGCGAATCTGATTGGTCCGAACATCTGCCATTCCCCATTACATGATGTAATGGGATTGCTTACGTCACAGGGCCTCCAAAGGTCCTTAAGCTCAATACCATAGAGTTCACCTAGTCACATGACCCGCAGGTCCTGCAACGCTATGGAAACAAGTAATTAACCATTAATTTACATATGTTATTCTATTTACATTAACCTTTGAATAACTTAGTGATTTATACACTAGAATAGAGGCGATCTGGGATTAAATAAGTGACAGGGATCCCTACGTCCTAGGGACTCTGGCTATGGGGACCCATACATAAATAGGTACCGTATATAATGCGTTAATGGGACACCACATTTATCAAAGCCTGTTCAGAGGAAGAATAGTGCAGTTGGCCATTGCAACCAATCAGATTGCTTCTTTTGTTTTCACAGGCCTCTTTGTAAAAGGAAAGAAGCAATCTGGTTGGTTGCAATGGACAACTGCACTGGTCTTCCTTTGCACATGTTTTGATAAATCTGCCCCTATGTGCCTGTTTTTTTTTTTTTTTTTTCCTTGAGTGTTGTCCTGTATTCTATACACCTATTTATCCCCTCTCCTCATCTTATCCTCTCCGACTCTCTTCCCTGTCTCTGGAGGGGATGTGTTTCACATACTGGACTGCAGATAGAAGATTGTACAGTGACAGTGAACAACAGAGCAGTTTTTCAATAGCCAAATATGTGTCTAAAGACACTGATTAATTATAGCACGACCTTAGAAACAGAGAATTTGTTGGCAGATAAAAACTATTAGACCCATCTCATCTGCCCAATATTTTGAATACTATCAAAAGTCACTGGTCCTATCTTATATAGTGTTGAGTACGAATATTCGTAATGCAAATATTTTTTAGGAATATTTAGAATATAGTGCTATATATTTGTTATGATGAATATTCTTTTTTTTTTCACATGCAAATTTTTATGCAAATTTTCCATGCGTATAGGGGTCTATCACGTGGGTCTGTATTTTTTTTTCACATGCTAACTTTTATGCAAATGTTATGCAAATTTTCCATGCAAATTTTTGCATGGAAAAGAAAGTGAATGAGCATAGCGAATATGCGAATTTCGCGAACATAGGATGAATAATCGTCAATATATTCAAGAAATATTGTAAATTCGAATTTGGCCCCTGCTGCTCATCACTAATCTTATATGAAGGATAGCCTTATGCCCATCCCATGTATGCGTAAATTCCTTCAATGTAATTGCAGCGACCACTTCTGCAGGAAGGCTATTCCATGCATCCACTACTCTCTCAGTAAGGTAATACTTTGTGATATTACTGCATAAACCTTTATCCCTCTAATATAAAACTATGTCCTTTTGTGGTAGTTTTTCTTCTTTTATATCTCCTCTCCTCCTTTACTGTGTTGATTCTCTTTAAGTATGTAAAAGTCTCTATCATATCCCCTCTGTCTCTTCTTTCTTCCAAGCCATATATGTTAAGGTCCTTTAACATTTCCTGGTAAGTTTTATCCTGCAATCCATGTACAAGTTTAGTATCTTCTCTGAACTCTCTCTAGAGTCTCTATATCCTTCTGGAGATTCGGCCTCCAGTACTGCGCAAAATACTCCAAGTGGAGTCTCACAAGTGTTCTGTACAGCGGCATGAACACTTCTCTCTTTCTACTGCTTATACCTCTCCCTATACACCCAAGCATTCTGCTAGTATTTCCTGCTGCTCTATCACATTGTCTTCCTACCTTTAAGTCTTCTGAAATAATGACCTCCTGAATCCCTTTCCTCAGATAATGAGGTTAGGACAGTATCACATATTCTATATTCTGCCCGAGGGTTTTATGTCCCAGGTGCATTATCTTACACTTATCCACATTAAACTTTAGTTCTGACCATTCCTCTAGTTTACCTAAACATTTTCTATTTGGCGTATCCCTCCAGTATTATCAACTCTGTTCCAAATCTTCATCAGCAAAAAGACCAACACCGTACCATTGTGACTGATAAAGATATTAAACAATATGGGTCCCAGTACAGATCCCTGAGGTACCCCACTGGTGACAAGACGTTGCTCTGAATATTCTCCATTGACAACAACCCTCTGTTGTCTGTCGCTCAGCCACTGTCTAATCCACTCAACAATATGGGAGTCCAAGACCGGTCAAAGACTGTAGTCTATTGATAAGTCTTCTATGTGGGACAGTGTCAAAAGCCTTACTAAAATCTAGATATGCAATGTCTACTGTACATCTGTACTAATACTAATATCTAATATTTTAGTCACCCAGTAAAAAAAAAAAAATCAATTACATTTGTTTGACACGATCTCCCTGAAGAAACCTATGTTGCTTTTCATATTACAATCCATGGGATTTTAGATGCTCTCCAATCCTATCCTTTAGTAGGGTTTCCATTCATTTCCCCACTTTCCCCACTGCCTTACATCTTGTAATAGTGAATCATGCAGGCATCCATAAATAGATGCAATGTCTGTGATAAGCGAAAGGAATCATTGGAATTGAAATCCTTTGCAGTGCCAGTGATGCCCAAAGCAAACCCTGGCAGCACAAAAACTACTTTTTGGCTTTCAATCTACAGATTTGACAGAAGTCCCATAGACTTGCCCAGAGTGTTATACAAGAACATTTTGGCTACTTGTGATGAGCGGCAGGGGCCATATTCGAATTTACGATATTTGTCCTATGTTTGCAAAGTTTTTTCCATGCGAAAATTCATACTAAAATTTGCATAATGCACATGTGTGATTATATCTTTCTCCTAAAAGAAGGGAGGGATCAGTGTCCTCTGACTGGAAATGCCAATAAAAATTTGCATATTCGCATACATTTGCAAAAAAAAAAAAAAAAAAACAACAATAGTTGTCATTACGGATATATATCACTATATTCAAAATATTTGCAAAATCGTGAAGTGCCAATATTTGTGGTAAAAATTTGCATTTTGAATATTCGTACTCAGCACCATTAGCTACACACAGTACATAAGCAAAAGATCATTTACATTACAGTTAAACAACACAAATGGCATATATATTTTTTTTTCCTTAAGACCTGAAAGCTTTCACTTGTGTCGGGCTTTAAAGGGGTTATCCAACATTAGGTGACTTTAATGCTTGCCTGCCAGACAATAATGGACATGCTTACCAAGGATCCATGCTTGCATTGGTGGTAAATGGCCGTGTCCTGAGTTCCCATAACACTGCTGGTGTGTTTTTGTGTGAACTAGCTATTTCCTGTTTCTGTTCCCTTCTTCCAACTACAATCCCCAGCATCCCTTGATTCTAGGTGAGAGGTGATGTTTCTCCCTCCCACACATCAACCAACCCACCCATTGCAGGACAGCTAGGTTCTCTTCCATGAATGCTATCCTTGAAATTAAAATTCCCTGCAGCCTTGTGGAGAATGATCTCCCTCCCAACCATCGGTCACTCCACCTATTGAAGCACATACATGCTCCCTTTCAACACCTGATTAGTGATGTAATGTCTCGGGTTGCACTACAACCTGGGAAAGGCCCGAGAAAACAGTCATTTTGTATGCTGTTAAAAATGAACATCCGGGACAAGTATCACATTAAATTGTGAGACCAGCCATCAAACACAGGTACAGACACTATATTATGAAACAAATTTTACAGCCCTTGTAGCACGGTCAAAATAAAAAACGGAATACCCCTTTAAATGTTACCAGCCTTCGTCCCTATTGTCATGCACCAATGTTAACAAATACACATAACAATGATGGGAAACATGTTTTTTTTCTGGAGTGTTCTTTCTATTTTCTTCACAAACAGATTGCATAAAGTATATGAATAAATCAAGCAAATTTGGACAAGTAAAATTAGGGTACATAGGAATATTTCAGATGAAGCTCTACTGTTGTAGCTTGCTCCTATTCTAAATCATTTTCAATGTAGAAAAGTTAATGAAAGTTGTCATTGTCACTGGGAGAGGCATGTTTCTGAACAGTGCTGACCAGCTCAGGGGAAGTCATTAATTTCCATTAGTATTCTCAAGCCAAAATTCTTACATACAATATTTTCTTATAGCACAATGAAATATTTCCTTTTTTTTTACTTTTTTATATTTTTAGCCTTCTGCAGAGCTGTTTGTATGACCGATGAGGAGAACTACAATATAATGTGCTACTTGTTGAGAAATTACAATGCCAACTCTGAGCTGTTATATCAGACTCTGTTCTAATTTCTGTTATGACTTTCACCATTATATGGTACAAATGGAGAACGAGTAGCAAATCCTTTAATTGATGCAATTATAGGCCATTGTATGTGGAGACTGAAAGCCTATACAGTCTTGGAGGTGTCATGGATAGATCATACAGCTTTCTTTCTCCCCAGGCAATGTATTAGACACAGCAACCAACACAATCCTGTGCTAAGGATTAGGATTTGTAGTTGTTATCGGTGCTGATAACCTTAACCCCTCAGCATGCAGGATGGTGACTCCAACACTCAAAGAAAGAAAATCAGGACATAAATAATAGGGTGAATGTACATTGTTCAGGTCCCACATATTACAGTTTTACAGCATAGGTATAGTAACCGGCAACAAGAACTTTAGTAAAATTGACATGTTGTGGCAGACAATGTTATTTTAGGCTAAAACTTTGCAGCAGTTCAGCCATAAGTAATCGTGCAATGAGGGGAATTTCAAATTCCATGCACCAGTGCCCATCTTTGCATGCACTCCCACTTTGCACTAATAAAGTTGGAGCTTGTGCAAACTATTTGCACAATTATATGCTCACTGCCTCAGGGAACCATACATTCTCCCCAAGTGTGCTTGATATCATTCCCATTGTCAAAGTCATTAAGTCCTCTTAAGGACGTAGGGCGTACCTGTGCACCCTACGCCTGGTTCCGGTAAATAAAATGGGGTCACGCCGTGACCCACCCATCATACCGGGTCGGTCCCGGCGGCTAATGATTGCCCGGACCCTGGGCTAATAGCGCGCGACACCGATCGTTGTACCATGCGCTATTAACCCTTTAGACACGGTGATCAAAGTTTTTTGCCAAGTCTAATATGAAAGTGAAAGCTTCCTGGCAGCTCAGTCGGGCTTATAGGGACCACTGCGATAAAATCAGGATGTCCGATCAGCTAGCATGCGAGCGGAGGTCCCCTTACCTTGCTCCATCACATCCAATAGGCGATTGATTGCTCCAAGCCTGAGATACAGGCTTGAGCAATCGACCGCCTATAACACTGATCAATGCAAAGCTATGGCTTTGCAGTGAACAGTGTAAAAGATCAGTGTGTACAGTGTTATGGGAGCTATAACACTGCAAAAAAAAAGTGAAAAAAAGTTAATAAAAGTCCCATTAATCCCTTCCCTAATAAAAGTTTGAATCACCCCCCTTTTCCCATAAAAAAACAGTGTAAATAAAAATAAACATATGTGATATCGTCGCATGCAGAAATGTCCGAATTATAAAAATATATCATTAATTAAACCGCACGGTCAATGGCGTACGTGCAAAAAATTCCAAAGTCCAAAATAGCGTATTTTTGGTCACTTTTTATATCATGAAAAAATTAATAAAAAGCAATCAAAAAGTCTGATAAATACAAGAATTGTGCCAATAAAAACTTCAGATTACGGCGCAAAATATAAGGTGTAAGTTTCACCGAAAAATGCACTGCGTAGAAACAAAATCCCCCAAAAGTTACAAAATGGCATTTTTTCTTCAATTTTGTTGCACAATTAATTTTTTTTTCTGTTTCGCTGTGGATTTTTTGGTAAAATTACTAATGTCACTGCAAAGTAGAATTGGTGGCACAACAAATAAGCCATCATATGGAATTTTATGTGCAAAATTGAAAGCGTTATGATTTTTAGAAGGTGATGAGGAAAAAATTTAAATGCAAAAACGGAAAAACCCTGCATCCTTAAGGGGTTAAAGTATATCTCAAATTTCATTTAAGTTTTGCCAAAACCAATTATTCTTAAGCAATCTTATAAATATATTGTGTCAGACAATTGTACCTGCTTATGTCCAAATTGGTCCCAGAAGCTGCAGCCACATTCTTCTCCAGAAGCAGCTTCTTACTATTGTTATGTACTGTTGTCATGAATGCTGTGTACGGCCAGGCAGGGCAGAGAGTACAGGGAGTTGCTACGATAAATAGAACTAGCCTTCCTCTCTGCTACTTGTTCTGCCGCCTCTTCAGCTGATAACTATTGTATATGTACAAAGTATGCCCATAAGTCTATCATCACTCAATTGCAATAGTACAAAAAAAAAAAAAAAAAAAAATAGCACTGGATCAAAGATCCCAAGGCCACAGTGATCAGCAGTGATTCTCCATCATACTCCCCAACATGTTTCACCCTCCAGCTTCTTCTGGGGCCACCACTCACTGATTACCTAATGTCCGATGTGTCCGAAGTGAATGGAGTGGCAGCACCCAGATATATCCACCACTTACTATAAGACTGCAAAAAATAGTGAAATGCTTTACTGCCATCGTTATTAATGTGTCATTATTTAGAATATATACAACAGTTATTCTAAGTTACAGTACCCCTGGTAATCTCTTACACTCAGCTTAAGTATCATTAAAGGAAATGAGTTAATCAATTTCAGCTTTGTGCGGATTGTGTATGCCTGTGGTATACTTTTTGAAAAATGTTGTGTTTTCTAGTTTCAGTATTTGCATCAAGACAAGCCCTACTGTTTTGTTCACCTTGTCATCCCACTTCTGATTGACAGCCTTATTTCTATTACTGTTTATCAGTGGTACAGTGGAGGATTGGAAGCTATTGGCACAGTTAACTTGAATTTTTAGGAGTGGTTAAAGGGATATTCCCTTCTACAGGGGTTATTGGGAGTTGGTATACAATTTAGAACTGCTATCTATGTTGTTTCCATTGCTCAAGAGTTATGGAAAGAATGTGGTAGCTATTGGTGTTTACACAATTCCCATTAACATAAATGGGAGTTACACAAACTGTGTAAAGCAGTCAGCTTAGCTATTTTTTGCTTCCTGACTACCTCTGGCAGGCAAAGGATGTAGTGGGTTGGGGTGGGTTGGGGGGAGGGTTTCAGTTTTAGAGAGATCGGATTGGCAACTATCAATCTTTTATGGCATATCCTGTGAATATGGCATACATGTTCTAAATGCAATTTTAACATTAGTATACATTTATTCTAGAGTCTAAGGAGAGAATTAGTCAGCAGCACTATATCATGTTCAGAGCTCAGTTTCAAGGAGGCGATGCGGGCCTGCAGGATGCATGCAACCTCTTCTCCCCACCCCAGTCAAGAGGGGTGGGGGAGGGAGAAGACATGCATGCTGTGGCTCAGCTCCTCCATTTTGACACTTGGACTCTCATAATCTAGAGCCGACAGATTTAAAGGACAACTGCAGCATTATTACACTTATTCCTTTAGGGGATAAGTGTTTGATCGGGTGGGGGGGGGGGGGGTCCGACCGCTGGGGCCCCCGCATTAGCGCTCAGTGAGAGAGCTAATGCACATAGCGTCGACCTAGAGAGGTCGACAGTTTTGCCCCCTCCCTGCCTCCACCACATACAGTTCTATGGCAGAGGAGGGGAGGCACGAATGCTGCCTCCCTGCCTCTCTCATAGAACTACATGGAGGAGGCGTGTTGGCCGTGGCACGTTACGCTGCGGCTGGTACGCCTCCTGCACAGGAGAGCTGCAGCAGAGCCGTGGCTCTGTGAAGGAGATCGCGGGGGGGGGGTCCCAGCACTTGGACCCCCGAGATCAGACACTTATCCCCTATCCTATTGTATTTTTCCGCAGATGTCCTTTAAAGTTAAATAAATAGTAAAGAAAATTTGAAGATCTGCAAAGTTTAAAAGCTTTTTATACATTTATATAAAATGAAGAAGATGCATTTAGGTAAATTTCACTTTTAAAGCAGTTTTAGTTTATTTTTCCTTTTTATACTTTGCCTTTAAGAAACAGCAACAAGGTCAAGTAAACTCTGTAGCTACTGCCAGGCTATGTTATGAATGCAATGTAATCACGGGATAATTCATTGCAGTGAATAACACAGTAACATATTAGCAAACCAATACCAAGATGGGCAATTTCCTAGGCTCCAGCTGTTTGCTAGCTGCATCTCCCCTGGCTGAACATCTTGGAGAATGTAGTTCAGTAACAGCTGGGGCTCAGTAAGAGCCTTGATTCCTCTATAGAGAATGGAAGAATGAATGGAAAGGCGCTCTTATTGGTTGATAGGCTCAGTAATAATCTTTAATGCAAACAGGAGGCCTCTCATAGGGGTTTACATGTATACTGGCAAATAGCATGCAAGCATTATATTTATTCAGTTATTTAGATGGGTTTCTAGGCAGCAGTTACTGGATTTCTATTTGTACATAATAGAAATGCACTTCAGATGGGGTTACGAATTATCAAAATCAGTGGTAATGTAGAATTGGATTTTTTTCTGCGCCTGGATTGAATACAATCTTTCTTTTCATCTGCAAGCTCATCTTTTCTCTAATACATACACTTGTAGTGTTATCGCTGCCGTGGTTCAGCGCTGATAATAATACTATGCATTAATAACAACACAGATGTACGGTAGCTACTCTGTTAGCTCTTGTCTCTCAAAGTAAAACGAGTCAAAATGAACATTTTATACTAGCTGCCTGTACACTTATTTATAAGACCATTGCACTTTTTTGTATACAATATTCACACTCCCTCAGATAGTTGGCTAGGTAGGCCATCTTTTTCCATATAGATCCGCCTTGTTTTGGTATTGTCAGAGTGAAATGAAAATCATAAAAATGGGGACTTTTGGATGAAGAGTCAAATTGAGACCTTTCGTCAATCATTTATTTTAAAGGGAAATTGTCAAAAGATTTTACCATGTATATGGTGGAATTTTCTTCCTAACCATTCCTGGGAGGCATTTCTGCCAACAGGGATGGTGAGGATATATATTTTAAAAGTATCCCCCACCAGCCGCTAAGTAGTTCCCCTGGGCGGGAGCAATACTCACTTAGTCCCGTCTTCTCATCTTCTCTGGCTGTAATCACACATCTTGACCACGGACTGTGTCATCACTCTGCTCCATCTGCTTAGGGAGCAAAGCGGTGACGAGGGCTGTCAATCCCACTGAGGGGGGTGTGATTACAGCCAGAGAAGATGGAACTAGGCGAGTATAGCTCCTCACCCAGGGAACTAATTATGGGACCAGTGGGAGACACTTATAAACTACATATCCTCACCATCCCTGGGGGTGGGGGTGGGGGGCAGCCTGGGCACAAAAATGTAGATGTTTATATTCAAATATACATTTTATATTATAATATATATATATATATATATATATATATATATATATATATATATATTATAATATATAATGTATATTTGAATTACAATCATCCAGTAGGATACACACATTCGCACACCTATATATCCATTGTTTTCCATACTTACAGCTCCAATGGATATCACTAGCATAAAGAAAATCAATAGAAATGATTAATCTCCTGTCTATTTTGTACATACTGATGTTTGCACATATCGATTTGTTTAATATCATATTATTTATTCAGTATTTACCATAAGTAGGTGCAGTTGGATGTAGAGCGTAGCTATATGTATTACTGTGTTTAGAAACACAACTGGCATTTGGTGTTTTATGGTTGTTTTGTTCCTGTTATGATCCAATAAAAAAGTTCTTGTTTTCCACCTGCTCCGACTGATGGACATCTCCTTGTTTTTACATGTGTATCCTGCTTGGGCGTGGAATGCTGCCGCCCAGTCCGTACACAGGTTTGGGAAGCGTGGAGTGTGTAGCTGCCAGCTATCCTTTTGTATAGGGGGTTCAGAGGTAGCAGTAACACCGGGGCCCCAAGCCACATCTGTTCCATAAAACACCAATATTATAAATGGCACATGGGGCCCTGTTGCACATTTTGCATTGGAACCCAGAAGCTGCAAGTTATGCCTCTGGTACAGAGGGTGCTTAATATAACCGTTTAGTTGTAAGTAACATATAGATTTTGTCCTAGGACCCAGGATGTTTGATTTGCCCCAGAGATTTGGCTTAGAATGTAAAGCTGTAAATAACAGTTTCTATATCAAGATATGAAGAGAAGGGTACACTTATACAATAGAAGATGAAAGGTCCTTGATAGACTCGAATAGTCTTTTTCCTCTAGTCCTTTCAATCCTTCAAAAATGAAGACTGTGTAAAAAATACCTCTTTTGTGTATATTCAACATTGCAGACATTTTACATCGACATTGTAGATAAATTGTCATAAAGTTTTATTCTTTCATTTACCCTCACACTTGTAAACCAGATCCAAAAGGATGATGATATGAGTAAAACATGTCTTCCTTATATAAGGCATTGACAAGTGTTTGAAAGTGACTGCTAAGACAATCACTTGCTATAATTCTTGGTTTGACTTTTCCAGCACAAGGAGTCTTTGTGTCTATACACTTCATACCAAAGACTAACTAGCTTTTTATTAATCTGTAACAACTCTGAATATGCTGAAAAAGTCCCCAATGACAAGAAGCCCTCGGTGGGCCTCCTCTTTCCTGCTTCGAACCATCCTCTGTATTCAAATGAAGCCATCTGAACTGCAATATACAGTAAGACAGCTAATGAATGTGTCTCCTGAATATCTAATATGCAATCAACTGCACCTCATTAACTCAGCCATTCAAGCCATTAACAGCTAACAGAGCTTCTTGCTGACAAGAGAGCAATGAAATACTTGTACGGCTCCGTAAGAAATGGGGACTGGACACTAGGACATAGAAGTGATTATGTTCCGTTCTTCACTGAATAATTGGCAACCTAGGTCTCTGCCTTTCTGATTTCATTTATTATTTATATACATTGGAAAAGACTCTTTCTTGAAGTGGAGTGTTAAATGTATAGGCATATTCATTAGGGGCATGAAACATGCACTGTTATAGAAGGCATACGGGAACTGCTCTTGATGAGGGGCCTGCTATAGACAGCCCTATGTTTTCTTCCCTAATAGAGCATGTTCAGTTATTAGAGAAATGTCCTACTATTAATATTCCCCTCCAGAAGCTAAGCTAAGACAATAAGATAAGCAGGTGATTGGTGGGGATCCAACCATTGGGACCTCTAGCAACCATGAGGGTGGAGGTTCCTTGTCCACCGGATGAATGGAGTGGCAGTGGGTGAATACATTCTCAGATTTTACTCTACCCACTCACTTTGGGACTGCCAAAGAAAGCCAAGTACAGCACTTAGTTATCTTCAAAATGGCAAGTGAATGGAACAACAACCAAATTGTTGTTACTCAGTTCAAGGGACAAGGAACCCTCATTTTCATGATCACAATGTATTTAGACCAGAGGTCAAGTCCTGGGGAAAAAAAAGTGTGGGAACTCAAGTTTTTCAAGGGCTGATCTTGCAGGACTGCTGCTAATGGGAACAGTGTTCCTGCTGTGGAAAAAGTGCAAGAACTGTGTTGCCATGCTTACCTGCAGGACTTGGGCCCTGATTTAGACTTAATATTAAGTATATTTTGCCTATTTCAAAATCGTAATGTTATCATGTCATCTACATAGAATCTCCTTATATCTTTACCTTCCCGCTTGAAGAAGACATGAATGGTTAAAGCCTTATTCCAGAAGAAAGATTTTCCCTTCAATAATGTAACCAATACCCGCTTTCTATTCACATTTCCACTTTTTTTCCCAATTTATAAGCATTTCACCTTTTTAGTTGATGTATATGTTTAACTTAGCCCAGAACTGAGAGCCAAGTTTGGCTTTCTTGGGTGGAGCCCCCATACTGTTCTCAACCAGATTCAAGCTAGATCTATGAAGACACTACACTTTGAAAATGCTGAAACAGGAAGTGATGTCATTAGAAAACTACAAATATTTTACATAGCTTAAGAAGAAATCATCATAAGGAACAATGGGGGGCATTTATCATTGTCTTTACATCTGTTTTTGTGTGCACATTTGTCGCATATTTGGTGCAGTGCTGCACCTTAGGCTATTTTTTGCGACTTTTAGTTTCTACTTAACCTGTTAAGGACCAAGGGCGTAAACTTACGCCCCTAGTCCCGCTCCCGTGATATAATGCGGGGTTACACGGTAACCCCGCATCATATCGCGGTGGGCCCGGCGTCATAGTGAAGCTGGGACCCGCCTCTAATAGCACACGGCACTGATTGCGGTGCCGCGCACTATTAACCTTTTAGCCGCGCTCAAAGCTGAGCCGCGCGGCTTAAAACGAAAGTAAAAGTGCCCGGCTAGCTCAGGGAGCTGTTCGGGATCGCCGCGGTATAATCGCGGCATCCCGAACAGCTGTAGCACAGGAGGAGGTCTGCTTACCTTCTCCTGCGCTGTCCGATCGCCGAATGAATGCTTCAAGCCTGAGATCCAGGCTTGAGCATTCAATCGCTGAAAACACTGATTGATCCATTCCTATGGAGATGGATCCATCAGTGTAAAAGATCAGTTAATGCAATGTTATAGCCCCCTATAGGAGCTATAATATTGCATAGGAAAAGTGTAAAAAAAATCATTATCCCTTTCAATGATCCCTTCCCCTAATAAAAGTTTGAATCACCTGTCATTTCCAAGAATAAAAAAAAAAAATTTGTGTAAATAAAATATGTGGTATCGCCGCGTGCGGAAATGTCCGAATTATAAAAATATACCACTTTTTAAACCGCACGTTCAATGGCGTACGCGAAAAAAATACCAAAGTCCAAAATAGCGTATTTTTGATCACTTTTTATATCATGAAAAGATGAATAAAAAGCGATCAAAAAGTCTGATCAATGCAAAAATGGTACCGACAAAAACTTCAGATCATGTCGCCAAAAAATGAGCCCTCATAACTCCCTGAACATGGAAAAATAAAAAAGTTATAGGGCTCAGAAAATGACAATTTTAAACGTATAAATTTTCCTGCATGTATTTATGATTTTTTTTCAGTAGTAATACAAAATCAAACCTATACAAGTAGGGTATCATTTTAACCGTATGGACCTAGAGAATAAATAAAAGGTGTCATTTGTAAGGAAAAATGTACTACGTAGAAACGGAAGCCCCCAAAATTTACAAAATGGCATTTTTTTTTCAATTTTGTTGCACAATGATTTTTTTCCCGTTTCGCGGTAAATTTTTGGGTACAATGACTGATGTCATTACAAAGTAGAATTGGTGGTGCAAAAAATATGCCATAATACAGATTTTTAGGTGCAAAATTGAAAGAGTTATGATTTTTTAAAGGTAAGGAGGAAAAAACGAAAGTGCAAAAAACAAAAAACACCTGGTCCTTAAGGAGTTAAAATAAAAACAATAATGTGAACAGACCAGCTGTTAAGGTTAGTCTTATGCAGTGGTAACGAATTTATCAATTGTGACTTTTTTAAAAAGTCACACATTTTGGCACAAAAACCACCTAAAAGTCACATACACTAGCCCAGACTTAGCTTAGCTTTTTGGTGTATGTGAAGAGTGAAATTTCAGAAAATGTGACCTGCACAAACTTTTTCAAATTCCCTGCAACCATTTAATACATTTAGTGCTCCTACACATTACCAGCACACAAAAAAGGGGGAAAAAATGCTTCACTTACCCCTACAATGATAAATGCCCCCCATAGGTCAATGAATTATACCACCAAAATGTATTGTTTGAAAAATCTGATTAAAGGGGTTATCAAAAAATACAACAGCACTCCAGTTATAAAAGATTAAAGTGCAGGATGCAGGCCACTCCTTAAAATCAAGTCCATCGATTTCTCAATGTCCATAGAAATAGATTTCAGTGCAGCACTCCATGGTTATGAAAAAAGTGATATTTTATTCCATCAAAAAAAGTGAATACAACAGTGACGTTTCGATCCTCTCCAGGAGAAAGCAGAGATGTCAGCAGAGAGCATTGTTGCCAGACAGAAAAGAACAACTCAACTTCAGCTCCTGATAATTATTCGAAGGATTACGTTTTTTTAATAGAAGTCATTTACAAATTTGTTAAACTTTCTGGAGCCAGTTGATATAAAAAAAAAAAAAAAAAAGTTTTTCCCGGAATATCCCTTTAATAACATAGACTGTCACTTGGAATATCATGCTTTCCAAATGTCAGCATCATATACTGCATATTTTTACTATAACATGGTAGGGGTATGCTGCCTAAAAGATAGACATTATTAATATGGATGCCACAACAGGCATAGCAGTTAGAAAGGCCAGATAAAATCAAGTTTTTCCTTTTTTTTTTTTTTATAAAATTAGAGATTTTTTTTTACTACTTACAAGCATGTAATATATATATATATATATATATATATATATATATATATATATATATCAAAATCAAAAAATGTTGCAGCATCTTTTAATACTTTTTTATTTGACTAGCAAAATTTGGTAGGATTTTTTTCGGATTCATGAAAGCGTGTCTCTACAAAATTCTGTTAGTCCAATAAAAAAGGTATTACAAGATATGGCTACTCAAATTCACTATATATATATATATATATATATATATATATATATATATATAGATATATATATATATATATATATATATATATATATTAATTCTGTCTAATGTCTTTTAGGTGCTACAGGAATGAATTCTGAACAGATATATCCTTTGGGAGCTGCATGTACCTTGATAAGTCATCTGAAAATGAACTGTTTGAATAAAAGGTCACCCCTTTAGATCTATTGCCTACCTCACTGGACAAAAATTCAGCAGGCAAGTCAAAAATGATATCCAACTGCGGCTAGACATAAACTATCTCAGCTTCCAATCACACCCTATCCCCTGGTAGCAACAGATCTCTTGATTTATAGCACTAATAAAAGCCTCTTCCAACTTATTAAGGATGAAATGAGGTTGGATATCCATATTTATTCCTGACAGTTACATTTTTAATTGAAAGAAATTAAGTCACAGGAGATAATGTTAACCAGCCAAGCCTAGATAGATGCCAGGGGTAAAATGAGTGATAGTCCACTTATACAAATGTGTCCCTAAATAGAAATAGGAGAAAAATATGAAAACGGGAATCTCAAGAGGTGGCGCTAATTGGAGGATGACTAATTATGCAAATGGCACTGTTATATGAGAGATACATTTCTATTCCTCTTCAGTTGACAAGCATTGGTTTTCCTAAGGATGACATAAATCGCCACTTCCTTTAACCCCTAAGGTTACCTTGTACTGTAGGATGTGAAAGGCACATAGAGACCATTTTTCCTTATTGCAGTTCTTCTTTAGAGATGGAAACAATGGCCTTGACAGCTCTTCAGCAGACCTATGGGAAGCACACAAATTAATTATTATTTTTAATATGTGGGTGATGAATAGATAAAATCGAGCACAGACAATAAAAGAAGTCTAATTGTATATACAAAAGGTTATTCATCAGAAACTCAGCAGCCAATCTCTCCTAATGTCACTGGCGCAGCCATACACTATTTTCTCGCTCGAGATGGCGTTTAGCCCTGGTGCATTGTTAACTACGATGAAGAGATTAATTAAAATATGAGAACTAAAGACATTCAGCAACAAAATGACGTGGCGGTATTGTTATGTTACTTGGAGTTTAGTTTTTCTTTCTTTTTTTCTGCATTTCTCATTATTTTGTCCCTAATCTTCAATGGATGAATGTCTTTTATCTTCATAAACAGTGAAATATATTATTTAAAGAAGATTGCTGAGGCAAAAGAAATATGTTGAAGTCTGTGTTGAAGTCAGAAGAAGGTTGTCCTTCTTACAAGGCAGCATTGCAAAGGCTTGGATTACAAAAGTTGCTATTCAACCTCTACCTTGTTGCTAAAAAAAACTGTCTTTTGTAAGCTCTTCTTTCTTTCACCAGCCGGTGTGAGCTGCCCTCTAAGATTTCACTCCCCCCTGTCCACTTAATAAGCTGGTATCTCTAATACAGAGTATGCAGTTGAATGGTAGGGCGTTTCTAATGAAGATTATTTAAAAAAGTTCCTACATTTTATGTTCAGGCGAAAAACCAACAATGAAAATGTTTTTCTTTTGCTACAAGTTAAGGAAAAAAAAAGAAAAACTCAAAAATAAACAGTTATTAAAAAATAAAATAATAAATTTCCAAATTTTTAAACATTTTAGAATATATTATTTGGAAACAACATGTTTTTTTTTTCTTTCTTGTATCCCATATATATTTTTGAGGACACTTCTTTTTTTATTTTTATTTTTTTTACACATTTGACAGGTGATGATGTTTTCAGTAAAAGACGCAGGAGGGATTTATCAAAACATGTGTAGAGGAAAAGTGGTGCAGTTGCCAATAGTAACCAATCAGATTGCTTCTTTCATTTCTCATAGGCCCTTTTAAAAAAGAAAGAAGCAATCTTGTTGTTTTTAGCAACTGCACCACTCTTCCTCTACACATGTTTTGATGAGTCTCCCCTTCCAATATTTAGGTATTCCATTTCTAATGCAGTACTTTGCAATGTTTTAGGCAGGTGTTGAAGAAGTGATGCAAAGTAGGACACCTGCTATCAAGGGGCCTCTGATTGGATCCAAATGTGTATTCTGTGGCAGGACAACAACCCCAAACATATAGCCAATATTATTAAGAATGTTCTATTGTAAAGAAGAACAAAGAGTTCTGGAAGTGATGATATGGTCTCCACAGAGTCCCGATCTAAACATCTTCGAGTCTGTATGGAAATGGATGAAGAGACTTGAGAAAATGTAAGCACGCATCTGGTTAGTTTTTCAAGAGGTTTGAAACAACCTCCTTGTCGAGCTTCTTCAAAAACTGTGTACACGTACCTAGAAGGATTGATGCTATTTTGAGGTGGTCACCCCCAATATTGATTTGTTTCTCTTTAGTTCATTCACTTTGCATTTTGTTCATTAATACAATAAATCTTATACACTTCTATTTTTGAAAGCATTCCTACTTTGTAGCTTTTTGGCACACCTGCCTAAAACCTCTGCACAGTATTGTAGATAACAAGGAAGCATGTTTTCATATGTGGATGTATTTGCTATTAATAAACATGTCTCCTGCATATGTATCTATTTTGTTAAAAAGTGAGAAAAGTCTCTAAAGCTCATTGAAGAGTTTCAGTCTCCTAAAATACTTTGGGACATTATGTACTTTGAGTACAAAAATGGAAATAAGGAACACAATGCTTTGAAGGAAATTGGCAACAATGAGATTGACGAGAAGTTGAAGGCATTCCACGTCCAGTTCTGTGGGGAGCACAATGCTTTTTGTAGCTACATTCTCCTCAGTAAACATTTCTAGCTTAACTGCCAGGCCTGGATGCATCATATAAGCATGTTTTTAAAACACGTTTCCATTCCATTCATTTAAAATACATTTGCAAACTGTTTGCAGAGTTTGAAAACAAAGAAAACATTTCACTTACAGCTTCCAGAAACACATCTCTTATTGTGAACAGGGTTTTACAGCCCAAAAAGAGGTCATGATGTCTTGGAATTATATCAGTACCTAGAATTAAGTGGTCAAATACAATTCTCTCATGTAATGGCTGATGGATTCCATGACTGATAATTGTTGGTGTACTATGATGGAACCCATAATGGGGTACCCTATGACGAGCATATGAAATTAGGGGCTCATATAGTGGTCTTACATGGGTGCTACTCTTTTTGTGTTGGCCCTTGCATGAGTGTAAATAGACAACCAACTACCCTACAAAGATATTTTTGGATAAACATAGCACAAGAACTCTTGATCTGACCTGAGTTCTTTCCCTGCTTATTGCCTTATTGCCACTTTTAGGCTGTATAGTAAAAAATAAATAAAAATAAATTATACCCGAAAAATCGTAAAGGGCTCCACCTGCTCAGTAGAAGACTGATTTTGTAATTAAGAACATCAAGGTATATATTGATAAAATCTTGTTTTGCTTTGTCTTCACTCAACCTCTAAAATACACTTTGATTTTCCTCTTCGGATTAGAGAGCTTTCATAAGGAGGAAGGAATGTTATTTATCAATAAGTGTAGTATCCTGTGATATATCTTAAAGGGGTATTCCAGGAAAAAACTTTTTTTTTTTTGATATATCAACTGGCTCCAGAAAGTCTAACAGATTAGTAAAATTACTTCTATTAAAAAATATTTATTCTTCCAATAATTATCAGCTGCTGAAGTTGAGTTGTTCTTTTCTGTCTGGCAACAGTGCTCTCTGATGACATATCTGCTTGTCTCAGGAACTGCACAGAGTAGAAGAGGTTTGCTATGGGGATTTGCTCCTACTCTGGACAGTTCCCGAGAAAGGTACAATTCAACTTCAGCAGTTCATAAGTACTGAAAGGATTAATATTTTTTTAATAGAAGTAATTTACAAATCAGTTTAAAGGGGTACTCCCATGGAAAACTTTTTTTTTTTTAAATCAACTGGTGCCAGAAAGTTTAACAGATTTGTAAATCACTTCTAATTAATTACTAATCTTAATCCTTCCAGTACTTTTAATGGGCTGTATACTAAAGAGAAATCAAAAAAAGAAATGCATTTCCTCTGATGTCATGACCACAGTGTTCTCTGCTGACCTCTGCTGTCCATTTTAGGAATATTATTTATCAATGATATAGAGGATGGTATTAACAGCTCTGTTTCTATCTTTGCAGATGACACCAAGCTTTGTAGCACAGTACAGTCTATAGAGGATGTGCATAAGTTACAAGATGACTTGGATAGACTAAGTGTCTGGGCATCCACTTGGCAAATGAGGTTCAATGTGGATAAATGTAAAGTTATGCATCTGGGTACTAATAACCTGCATGCATCGTATGTCTTAGGGGGGATTAAACTGGCAGAGTCACTGGTAGAGAAGGATCTGGGTGTACTTGTAGATCACAGACTACAGAATAGCATGCAATGTCAGGCTGCTGCTTCCAAAGCCGGCAGGATATTGTCATGTATCAAAAGAGGCATGGACTCAAGGGACAGGGACATAATACTCCCCCTTTATAAAGCATTGGTACGGCCTCACCTGGAATATGCTGTTCAGTTTTGGTCACCTGTCCATAAAAGGGACACTGCGGAGTTGGAAAGGGTGCAGAGACGCGCGACTAAACTAATATGGGGCATGGAACATCTTAGCTATGAGGAGCGATTAAAGGAGTTACAATTGTTTAGTCTTGAGAAGAGACGTTTAAGGGGGGATATGATAAACGTATATAAGTATATTAATGGCCCATACAAAAAATATGGAGAAAAACTGTTCCAGGTTAAACCCCCCCAAAGGACGAGGGGGCACTCCCTCCATCTGGAGAAGAAAAAGTTTAGTCTCAAGGGGCGACACGCCTTCTTTACCGTGAGGACTGTGAATTTATGGAACGGTCTACCTCAGGAACTGGTCACAGCAGGAACAATTAACAGCTTTAAAACAGGATTAGATACATTCCTGGAACAAAATAAGATTAATGCTTATGAAGAAATATAAAATCTCATCCCTTCCCCAATATCGCGCCACACCCCTACCCCTTATTTCCCTGGTTGAACTAGATGGACATATGTCTTTTTTCGACTGTACTAACTATGTAACTATGTAACTGTCCAGAGCAGAAGAAAATCCCCATAGCAAACATATGCTGCTCTGGACAATTCCTAAAATGGAGAGCAGAGGTCAGAAGAGAGCACTGTGGGCATGACATCAGAGGAAAGGCATTTCTTTTTTGGATTTCTCTTATACAGCCCCTAAAAAGTACTGGAAGGATTAAGATTTTTTTGTAGAAGTGATTTACAAATCTGTTTAACTTTCTGGCATCAGTTGATTTAAAAAAAAGAAAAAGTTTTCCATGGGAGTACCCCTTTAACTTTCTGGAGCCAGTTGAGATATATATATATATATATATATATATATATATATATATATATATATTAAAAGTTTTTTCAAGGATAACTCCTTTAAGTATACTCAATTTACAAATTTGTGACTGATTTATTGATAGTATCCTTGCATTGTGGTCTGTCACCCACCAATGGGGAGTCATTCCAGACCAGCACCAATACAAGGTTATGAGACAAGACACGTCAAAGGTTTTGATCTGTCAAGGTTTGGGTGTTCAGATCCCCTCTGACTGTTTAAATGAGTTGGCTGAACACTTCTCCCCTCACCTTGCTGCCGACTCCATCTCGCTGCAGGAGATGGGCTCCATTGAAAGTCTATGGAACGAGATCACAGCAAGCAGGGGAGAGAAGTGCTAAGTGCTCTTCTCCTGGCTCTGTCTAATGATCAGTAAGGGTCCCCAGTTTGGTACCTAGACAATGTAATGTATATTATTTATAATTTAATTATACAAATTACTTAGAGGCTTCAACACAACCTTTATCTGTATGTTCACCTCTTATCTTACACTTTGGTCATTTAGCAATTATTTACTTAAAATTAAGTTTTATGTTTATGTATTCCTTTTCTGCATTTTCCGAATACTTTTTTATTTACCAACACATGGTCCTCCTATTATACTATGCTGGTACTGTACCAACCACCAATCCTTTAAAGCCAGAAAAAAAAAATATTACTCAACCACATGCCATATTAACAATGGCTACAAGGCAAAATAATGTTGTACTTTTCCTCTCTACCTGGAAATCTTTTTTTTTTTCTAATGGTAAAATAATGTATTTCTATAAGAACAGTATGTCTAACATTGCTAGCATAAATAACTGATCTCAGCTGTTGGAGAAGTACACTTGGGCTATGTCTTTTTTCGACCGTACTAACTATGTAACTATGTAACTATATGTACGCCAATGTTTGCGTTAATGTTTTTTACTTTACTGTTGCAGTAGAACAAGTCATAAATACTGGACATTTAGATGTAGCTTTCAGCGTTGGCGTGTTTTTTATGCTGTTTAGTATGCCTCATGCATTACAATCTAACACCAGATTTCGAGTCAGATTTTGACAATACCTGCCAGTCCCCAGTGTGGCTTGTTGGTTGGGTTCTTATTGCAGATGATGGGATTTCAGGGTCGAAAAATTAGGTCTATAGTGCTGAGGGAACTATAACAGAGATAGGAAATACAGGATAAATGAGACACAGAAGGCTGCATCTAGATTATCTGTGGGGTAGGCTGAGGCTGGCACAGAGTTGACTTGCTCTGTAAATCGAGTTACTGGAGAGGTTTGTATATTAGAATGCTGGATTGACGTATTTGGGAGATCTCACACTTACCTCCAAGGCTTCGTTCTTTGAAATGATAAATCTGTTCACTCTGAGAGTTTTCCCAACAAGGCTCATATTATTTCTAAGCATTGAAAAGCTGAATGGCCAAACATGGAATGTGTGGGTTACTCAGTCTGTCTTCTTTGCTGCTCCTGCAAACCCAAAGAAATGATTTAATATTTGTTTTCATCCTGGTTTATTTTGTCGCTTGTCTGTTTTATAATATTTATAGACTTACGTAAAATAGCACTCTTCTTGTACTCTGTTTTTAAGAGTATATATATATATATATATATATATATATATATATATATATATGGTGCAAGTATTTCTTTTTGTTTTTTCTTTTATCTCCTTTGCATTTGTGTGATTTGCCGGAAGATTATCATGTACTTTATGTAAATGCAGTAGATGTGCTCAAAAGGAGCTCAGGATTGAAAACAATACTATTATAAGTAGTGTTGGTTTTAGAGACGTTTCGACCAGCTCAACCCAGTTCTGCTTAAGAAAGACCAGGATGAGCTGGTAGAAACGTTACTTTTGTGAGAGAATATTCATGGAATAAACTTTTCTTGTTTTGTTTATCTGGGTGCTGTGGAAAGATCCCTTTTCTATTTATCTATCTAACTATCTGTATGTATAAAGTAATAAACGAAAAGCAACCACACTCCCATAAGGTGCAAAATGTAAGGTCTTTATTCACACAATCGTGAAGGTGGCGACGTTTCGGCTAGCTCACCTAGCCATTATCGATATAGCTACCATTCCTACTACAGTGTTTACAGAACCTCTGCAAAATAGACAAATGACAATATGTAGCTTGTCTACCTTACTTTCTAATTTAGGGAAATGTAAAAATGGTTGCAAAGTGAGTTCATATATTACAGATCCCATGGTCTTTACTTTAAAAGTAATTACTCACATGTTGACAGTATGCATTGAAATTGATGCATTGTTGGCCATGTATAAACAGCTTCCCACAATCCAAGACTAAGGCCACAGTGTTTTACAGTTTAACACTAAAGACAGCCTTTAGCTGTCCCAGATACAGGGATTTATGCTGCAAACACAGATAACTGGAGAGGGCTCTTGAAACAGTGGGTATAGAAAGGAGTCAGGGGTGGAAACGTGAAATAAAGCTGTTGGAATATAATTTGGCAGACAGACCAGGCTCATTTGTATGGGAACAGAGCATGCCTACTGACAAATGTTGGTATATGTGACCTTGGGTGTTTGTTTATGGACAGTAATAGTGTAATTTACTATTTATGTAAATCCTCCTTTGATCTCCAACATTACTGGCCTCCATTTAGCAGATAACATTATTACATGTTGGGATGTTAGACGGATAGAGCTGGGGGCAGCAGGAAGGAACGCTCGCACTCTTGAAGAGCCTTTCTTGAAGTGCTCACATGTGTTTGAAGTACAGTGTTGAAGAAACAAGGGACCTAATTTCTTTTCAAAAGCAAATATTTGATCGTCTGTTATCACTGGGTTCATCTACTCTGAATTCCCTGCTCCGCTTTGATTTTCAAGCATAAAGACAGAGCCGATTTACCTGGTTTGTACCAAAGCCTAATCCTTTATTTTAACATCCCACAAGCTCTTTGTTTATTTCTTTTATTCCGACTCCCTAATTGGTTGTACAGTTTGGTGCGAGAACACCACTAGGGGCCCGATCTACACTTTGGCATGCTGAAGACTGCTGAGATTTTTTTTTTGCCATAATTCCTCCTAATACTGCAAAGCATGGCCCCTTGTGATCTTCACTCTAGGTGGATAACCAAGCACACATTTGCTTCTACGCTCTGAGAAGCCAGAATTTGGGTTGCTGTTTGCAAGTATAGCTCAATGTTGATTAACCTCATGTTTCCAGCCAAGTCCTTTAGTTATTTAGCTTTTTAGTTATTACAGGAAATCAAAGCTGCTAACTCCTTCCCGCTCCTGTTTCTGTGCTCGAAATACCTTTGTTTTCTGTCACAATTAGCAATGTACTTAATCATAAATAATGTGAAGTTCCCCCATTCTAACGAAACAAGGAGGAATCTGAAAATTGTGGCCCTCATTAGCATAGGAGTTATTGATATGCAATGTCTTCTCACCAGGTTGTGGAAACCAAAAATATTATTTTTTTGAATATTTGATTCTGTTATGTGATTCATTGAGAGAGAATTTCTAAATGTTGTCAATTCGAAATAGCTACTTTTGAGATGTTTGAAAATGCAAAGCAAACATTTTCATTTGGGAGGTCAGTTGCATGTTTATGCTACCATTGGGTGCAACCACAAGATGCACATATACCAACCATTAGCAGCCCATAGTAAAGATGGGGCATGTCCAGTGGAAGACAGCAGCAAGATTGTCAGCATTTGGCAAAGTCTAAATCTGCCCAATCTGAATGTTCAATAGAAAATGGAGGGGAGGTGCTTAAAAGTTTGCTGAGACAGAGGACTTCTGGGTATAGCCATGCAGCACTAACTCCCAACATAGGTCACTCAATAGTTCGCAGTAGGGCCCTTGTTCAGCTTTGTTCTCCTCCGACTTAGATGATACTCCTTCTTAGAGCTGTGTGGTGTCATGGTACTGGACTTGGTCCCGTACCTTTGTCGTAAGTCCCCACAGTCAGAGTTCCTCCATGCTGGTAGGGCTTTCCTGGTGGGTTAACCCCTAGTTGCTTCATACTTCGATTAAGAAATAGTGTTGAGCGGCATAGGCCCTATTCGAATTCGCGAATATTCGCAAATATATGGACGAATATTCGTCATATATTAGCGAATATTCGCATATTCGTAATATTCTCGTTTTATTTTCGCATATGTGAAAAATTTGCGTATGCGAAAATTAACATATGTGAAAATTAGCATATGCAAAAATTAGCATAAGTGAAAATTTGCACATCAGTCTCACACAGTAGTATTAGAGTCTTCTTTACACCACACAAGCTGGACGCAGAGAGGGATGATCACTGTGATGTGTACTGTGAAAAACAAAAAAACAAAAAAAAAAACGAATATTCGTAATTACGAATATATAGTGCTATATTCGCGAATATTCGCAAATTCGCGAATATGCGATATTCGCGAATAAAATTCGCTTTGCGAATATTCGCGAGCAACACTATTAAGAAATGTATATAGTTAATATATTTTGCTATAGTGTAAATACATGTACAGGACCTTAGGTCATGTGATCGTAAATAATTGTGTTATGCTAAGGTTCAAGGACCTTTAGGTCATGTGATAGGTCATGTGATGTAACCATAATGCCTTGGTTTAGGACTGACAGGTCTGGGGACCAATAAGCTTTGATCCTGCCCCTTTGATATATAAGGGTGCTGTATCCACTTAATCTCTCTCTCTTGTATCCTGGAGATGAAAGAAAACAGATCTGTGATCACAGCTACAAGACAAGCTAGGCCTGAAGCCTTCCACTTCAGCACTTTCTAAACCGTGAGTTAATCTAACTCAAATCTCACCAATCCTATGTGACTACTGAACCTAAACATACCCCTAAATTCAGTGGAACAGCGTACAGCAAAAATCAAAGCTTATTTTACCTCAAAGTCCCAGCCAACCTGTGAGGAGCCTAAGTCCCGGTCCTCCTGCAAAAGACTGTTTGTTATCATCATCTGCATAAAATCTGCTGTAAAGTTATTTCCATTTTATTACTACTTCTGCTGTGGACAATCCTTTATTCCTCCCTATCGTTCTTGGGATGGGTGGCGGTAGGACATTTATATACTTAGAGGAAGCCCGCACCCTGGCGGCACGACAATCAAGGGTTAATGCTACACCCTGCAACACTACTCTGCAACACCCCTGTTCACCCTACATCCCCCAAGCTCACCACAATTGAGCACTTTGCTTTCACAGTGTGGACCAGGGATGAACCTTTGGGTGAAATCCTGCTTATTCTTTATAGTGCTGTGAACTGAAACAGGACAGCAATTTGCATGTAACAGCCTTTACCATGTAACCAGGACTAACACTTTGGCCTAGTTATATGTATGCTAGCAGGCTAGGAGGTGTTTAACCGTTGCTGGTCTGAGCCAGACTGGAACTAACTGATGTGGGTCCAATCCTCTGTTGAGAGGAGGCTGGACAAGGGACTCTTCCTGCAGCCTTTTAGAAGTTTCTGTATAGAAATCAGCTGGAAAGTATCATGTGACCAAGGCATCATACATCTTATACAAGTTATATGCAAATCTTTAACAGTTAATTATTAGTGTATGCTATTAATGGAATTCAATGTACAAAACAGTTTTGTAAGTCAATTCACAGCACCCCATATATAGATTCATGCAATTTAAAGAACATTTTCTCACAGTTACACAACAACTTCACATGTATGGTAGCTGGAACATAGTTACCACGGCACTATATATCTATGACCTTTCTAATTTTTATTGAATCGGCAACCTGATTTACTATGGGCACTATGAGGGACATTTATCAATGTTTGCTTATGTATTCTTTTTTTTAGTAATTTTTTCCTTACTTTTTTTTTGCTTATGTGTGACTTATTTATCAACTGGTTTCAGCCTGTTGATAATTTTCTTTCACGTAAGCAATTTTTCCTTTTTTACTTTGGTAGTAGCTTTTTCATGTTTGAGCTGGAGTAAACTTAGTAAATTTTTAACCCTGTTGCGACTTTTTTTGCGCAATTGCGACTGTTGCAGTTAATAAATACCTGACTACCCGTAGTCCATTTTAAAATTATTACTACGTAGTTAATTTTTGGAAAACTTGCTTTTCTTGCTTTCCAGTCAACATGTTGCACGAAAAATCGCGTAGTCGCAGTTGCAACAATTTTGCGACAATTATAGTAAAGAAAACCTAACTAAACCCGTTGACAAATGTCCATATATGTGGCTACATCCACTGTATGCCGATAATAAATGCACTTTAAGGGTCCAACATTCTTATCTTACTACATCTGATAAAAAAAAGTTACATTTTATTAATGTACCAACTCTCATTTGCTGCTCCAAGCAATTCATGTATGAGCAGAATAATCTAATTTTCACAACACAGTAAAGTCAGTATGTGTTTGGCAGCTGTCATCCCATTTCAGGAATCGAGTTTCTAGAAATAGCTTTCTATGCCTGTGCACAATACTCATATGTGTTCACATAAACACATATCAACTCCTGATAATTCATTCTATCTATCTATCTATCTATCTTTGTCCTTTTGATATTTTGATCGTGTTATTTACTTAGTTATTTAGTTTAGCAACATGAAGATGTGTTTCTTTGACTACAGACTTTGCATTCTAGCACATAAATATTCTCATTTGCATAAAATGAGAAGCAATGTGCATTTTAATTACGTAAATGTGTTATGGAATGGTGTGAGATTAACCTTTAATTACCATAATACCACAATCTATATGTAGATCAGATATACATTATAGACATCAGTAGACTTGTCAGGTATATGAGCTTTGTCATGCATAATGCCTCAGTGAGACATATACTATATAGTTAAAGGGGTTCTCCGGTTCTTACACATCTTATCCCCTATCCAAAGGATAGGGGATAAGATGCCTGATCGCAGGAGTCCTGCCGCTGGGGATGCCCGTGATCATGCACGCGGCACCCCGTTTGTAATCAGTCCCCGGAGCGTGTTCGCTCCGGGTCTGATTACGGGCGACCACCGGGCCGGCGGCGTGTGACGCCACGCCTCCGCCCCGTGTGATGTCACGCTCCGCCACTCAATGCAAGCCTACAGGAGGGGGCGTGATAGCTATCACGCCCCCTCCCATAGGCTTGCATTGAGGGGCGGAGCGTGACGTCACATGGGGGCAGAGGCGTGATGTCACACACCGCCGGCCCGGTGGTTGCCCGTTATTCATACCCGGAGTGAACACGCTCCGGGGACTGATTACAAATGGGTTGCCGCGTGCATGATCACGGGCGTCCGCAGCGGCGGGACTCCCACGATCAGGCATTTTATCCCCTATCCTTTGGATAGGGGATAAGATGTGTAAACACCGGAGAACCACTTTAATTGCAGAACTATAAGAGTAAATGGCATATAATTTAATATTTCGAAAAATTGCCTGAAAAAAATATTATGTATAGAGATGAGCGACCCGAGTGCAGAGAATCCTGTCTCGCTTAGAAATTTAAGGGTGACAGTGACTCTCCGAACAAATCGCAGCCAACAGTGAACAAGGTCATCAAAGCTATTACATGACATGCGGAGCAAAGCATTGATCACTGGGTTGGCCACAGACAGACAGTGACCTCCTGTCACTTGCAGTGCTGTGTCCAGTTGATGCACTACAAATCCAGCCAGCAGTGAATTAGTCCAAAAAAACTATGACACAACAAGCAGAGCAAAGCATTTATCACTGAGCTTGCCTCAGACAGTGATCTCCTTTGATCTGTAGTACTGTGTACAGTTGGTACACTACAAATCCCAGCCATCAATGAACAAGCCAATAAAAGCTGTCACATTACAATGCAAAGAGCATTACAATGCATTGAGCAGTGGGCTGACCTCTGACTGTGATTTTCTTTTAAAGGAATTGTTGATTAAGAAAGGAGTATTGGATAAGATTACCCTTGCCATGTCCTCTGGGGGAATCTATGACCACGCATAGTACCAATGGGACTGGTGGTGGTAGGCATGGTGAAGATACTGTAAGGTGTATATGCTGATGGGGGAGCAAAGAGCCGAAGGTCAGACATCAGAAGTTCATAATGGGGGGGGGGGGGAGCGATGAGGAGGAGTTGGATGATGATGAGGTGATTTTGGACAGAAAGTGGGAACCAGGTGTAGGAGATGGTATGTTCAGAGCAGGAGTGTAATGCTACTGTTAGTGAAGAAGAGCGCAGCTGAGGTAGGGTCAGAACATAAATGAGATTTTTCCTGGTTTCCCGAGACTTCCAACATTCACAATAAAGGGGATCTCTGTTCCACCCATGTAAATAATGTGGTGGTAAAGAGTACACACTGCAGCTATATTCACTCTCTATGGGAGTGCTGAATATAGCCAAGGGCCGCACCTAGCAGTCTCCATCAATCCCACAGGAAGTAAATAAAGTCTTAGCACTCATGCTTTACAACCACTTAATCTAACCGGGGGGGGGGGGGGGAGTACCCCATTCTCATGATTGGTGGGGGTCTCAGTGGCCAGCAGATGACATAGTTATTATCTATATTTGAATAAAGTCAAGAACCACCGATACCCACAAACCCCTTGGCTACATCAACGCCAAAAGAGGTAGATGATGCACAGAATGTTGTTCTTCTTTTTGCAAACACTAAATATAAAATGAGCTAGGCAGATACAGAGATCTGCACTGTTGTGTTTAAACCGGGCTTGTCCCGTGGTCCCGGCAGGGAATAGAAGCAGTGCTACTATGTTAGCAGACACCTATACGGCTCCTCACTGTGCTCATACCCCAAGTGAAAATGCATGGTGACAGTCACAATCAAAGAGAGGAATGGAGGGGGAGCACTTACGATCTGGAGACAACTCAGGTGCAGACTTTGTCTTTATTCAAGGTGCATAACAATCCTCATCGAGCAGGACGCCAAGGTATGCAGAGTGGTGAAGTGAACAGCCGCTTTCGCTCCGAGAGCAGGCACTTCTTCAGACTACTGCCTCTTCCACCACCTGGAGGCAGGTAAATATACCTCTCCTCACATGTCACGGAAGGTGGGTGTTCCCATACAAAAGTTAAAAACTATAATACACATAGAAACTATCCAACTTGCAAGAAATGTTTCACAGAAAGACACTCATGTCTAATCTATCTTTAAGTCCAATACCTCTCTGGGCGTTCGTTTTTAGAATCCATCTCACTTCTTTCTGTAGGAGCATTTTCTTTGTGACCATGCCTCCTGCTGTGCCTATTATTTCAATGGCAAAAAATTGTAAGGTTTTTAGATCACTAGTGTGCTCATCTCATATATGGGAGATGAGCCTAGGGGATCCCTTACCTTTTTTTTATAGAATTTACATGCTCTCTGAATCTGATATTGACAGAGCAGGTGGTAAAGCCAATGTAGACTCTTTTACAGGCACAGCGGATAGCGTAGACTACATTTTTTGTCCGACAACACACAAAATATTTACAGACCACTTCTACTCCTCCTAGGGTAACCAATTTCTCTGTACAACAAAAGTTACACCAATTCCAACTATCTCACTTAAAGGTACCTTTCGGTATATCCTTATTGGGCCAGTTTGAACTAGGGGAGGTATCTTTAAAAGGGCTGCTGACTAGGACATTTTGCAAATTCCCGCATTTTTGAAGGTGACCAGGGGTCTATTTATAGTGTACTCTCTCAAATCTGGGTCATACTGCAAAAGGGACCAGTTGTTGTTATCGGCTTTTTTTTTGGGGGGGGGGGGGGGGCCACTGGACTGTAAGTAAATGAGAAAGGAAAAGTTTGATGACACTTGTTGCTTCTATCTAATTGAAAGTGAGATTTTTTTCCCTGTCAGAAGGGATTCTTTTTTTACACTGCTTGTTCTTTTCAACGCCTCATCCAACACTTCACTTGGGTATCCGTTTTGTGTTAGACGTGTGTGCAAATCTCGTGCCTGCACCCAAAAGTCACCATCCCTACTATTAATTCTCCAAAGTCTCAGGAAATTTCCATAAGGGACAGGCCTCTTAATGTGTTTGGGGTGGTAACTTCCACAGTGCAAAAGCGAGTTGCACGCCGTGGGTTTCCGGTCACCATGACTTTCAGGAATTCTAGTACAGAACCCCCAATTTTCCATGTGAATTTGAGGTTCATGTCATTTCCATCGTTCGGGGGGAACACAAGGTCCACAAAGGTGGACTCTGTGCCCGTTCACACAATGAAAATGTCATCGACAAATCTGTAATACCGGCAATAAGACATATATATGTGTTACTCTCAGTGAGGATATATTTATTTTCCAACCCCGCAACATACATGTTAGCCAGGGTGCAGGCCACAGGGGTCCCTTTGGCCACCCCACTGGTTTGGGTATACCAGTTGCTGCCAAATTTAAAGGAATTACAAGAAAGGATGAACCTTAAAGAGTCACAAATAAAGTTTATGTAGTTCACGCTTTTTCCGGAACACTCAAGGAAACCCCTGATGTTCTCTTTGCTTTTTTCCTGTGGTATACTTGTGTAGAGACTTTCGATATCTATTGACACAAGTATACAGTTTTCAGGCACCAGGAGTCCCTCGAGTGACCAAAGAAAGTAGTTTGTATCTTTTACCAAAGCTGGAATCTTGGTGAGTAAAGGATGGAGCAGCCAGTCGATGTATTGAGATATTGACTCCGATAGAGTCCAAACCTTGCAGACAATAGGTCTTCCGGGTGGGGACTCCAACGTTTTGTGTACTTTTGGAAGAAAGTACCAAACAGCCTCTCTAGGCTCAGTAGGAAGAAGTCTTTCAGCTTATCTTTTGGATGTAACTCCCTTTTCAAAATAAACCCTTAAGAGAGACTAGAGTTTACCTTTTTGTCCTATAATGGGGTTACCGGATAATTTGACATAATGTAGGGGGTTACTCAGCTGAAGATTAGCCTTTTTTACATAGTACTCTTTACTCATTAAAACTATGTTTCCCCCCATTTTTTACCACTATGTCTTCTCGTTTCCTCAGTCTGCTCTTTCCTCTCTAGAGAGATTCTCTGGGTCTCTAGGGTGGCATAACACCTTGACTTCGTCCAGAATCTTTTTCTAAAAAAAAGGTCAAGGCCACTTCTGGGTGTAATTTGAGGGCAAAATGTAGACCGTATGCCCCCAGCAAACTCGGGGACTTCCCTCTCATCTGATACATTATCTGGGGTTTCACACTCCAATCTTGTTTTTTTATTGTTGCCTTTATTCCCCCAAAACTTTTTTTCTTCTGTGACTAAATATAAAATCCTCAGAAATGTACCAAAGAATGCCTTCAGTTCATAATGCATTGGTGCTATGTCCCATAGAAGTATTCTGATTTCGAAGCCTGGAATAACTCTGGAGTAACAAATGAGTAGTTTTAACCTGACAATTATACCATTTATTATACCCTTTCATTAGATTATTGGTGCATTATGTAGTGTGAAATTATAACTAGAGTATATAATATAAATTTCATTCCTCTTATGGTGTGTGATTATTCTGCAGAATCTTTAAAAACTCAAGTGCTGAATAAAATGGCATTGCATATGAGTCTTCTGCAGGATGTTCTCCATATATATTTTTCAAAAATGTGCCTGAAGAGAGGCTTAACCCACATACTAATTTCTTCTAGATTTGTTCTAAGGTGTGCAGAATAAGGCTTGTGTTCACACATGGTTTCTGTTATAATTAAAATCATGACAGTAGTGCTGGATTATCAAACCATGGACACCAATGGTACCTGAATATCCCCATTGACTTATAATGGTGTTATGATGTTTGTCATGTCGAGTAAAATAGGTTTAAATGTTGTACTACTCCTCTTGTCAAATTGTACAGATCTACCAACTGTTACGCCGAGAGCTCCGGGTCCCCGCTCCTCCCCGGAGCGCTCGCAACATCCTCGCTACGGCAGCGCCCCGGTCAGATCCACTGACCGGGTGCGCTGCGATACCGCCCCCAGCCGGGATGCGATTCGCGATGTGGGTGGCGCCCGCTCCAGACCTCCTGCCGTTGCCCCTGACTACGATCCTTGCTGCCTGCCCCGACCTTCTGCTACGTCCGACCTTGCTTTTGTCTACTCCCTTGTACCACGCCTATCTTCAGCAGTCAGAGAGGTTGAGCCGTTGCTAGTGGATACGACCTGGTTACTACCGCCGCAGCAAGACCATCCCGCTTTGCGGCGGGCTCTGGTGAACACCAGTAGTAACTTAGAACCGGTCCACTAGCACGGTCCACGCCAATCCCTCTCTGGCACAGAAGATCCACCTCCTGCCAGCCGGCATCGTGACAGTAGATCCGGCCATGGATCCCGCTGAAGTACCTCTGCCAGTTGTCGCCGACCTCACCACGGTGGTCGCCCAGCAGTCACAACAGATAGCGCAACAAGGCCACCAGCTGTCTCAACTGACCGTGATGCTACAGCAGCTACTACCACAGCTTCAGCAATCATCTCCTCCGCCAGCTCCTGCACCTCCTCCGCAGCGAGTGGCCGCTTCAGGCCTACGACTATCCTTGCCGGATAAATTTGATGGGGACTCTAAGTTTTGCCGTGGCTTTCTTTCACAATGTTCCCTGCACTTGGAGATGATGTCGGACCAGTTTCCTACTGAAAGGTCTAAGGTGGCTTTCGTAGTCAGCCTTCTGTCTGGAAAAGCTCTGTCATGGGCCACACCGCTCTGGGACCGCAATGACCCCGTCACTGCCTCTGTACACTCCTTCTTCTCGGAAATTCGTAGTGTCTTTGAGGAACCTGCCCGAGCCTCTTCTGCTGAGACTGCCCTGCTGAACCTGGTCCAGGGTAATTCTTCCGTTGGCGAGTACGCCATACAATTCCGTACTCTTGCTTCTGAACTATCCTGGAATAATGAGGCCCTCTGCGCGACCTTTAAAAAAGGCCTATTCAGCAACATTAAAGATGTTCTGGCCGCACGAGAAATTCTTGCTAATCTACATGAACTCATTCATCTTGCCACTCGCATTGACATGCGTTTTTCCGAAAGGCGTCAGGAGCTCCGCCAGGATATGGACTTTGTTCGCACGAGGCGTTTTTTCTCCCCGGCTCCTCTCTCCTCTGGTCCTCTGCAATCCGTTCCTGTGCCTCCCGCCGTGGAGGCTATGCAAGTTGACCGGTCTCGCCTGACACCTCAAGAGAGGACACGACGCCGCATGGAGAATCTCTGCCTGTACTGTGCCGGTACCGAACACTTCCTGAAGGATTGTCATATCCGTCCTCCCCGCCTGGAAAGACGCACGCTGACTCCGCACAAAGGTGAGACAGTCCTTGATGTCAACTCTGCTTCTCCACGTCTTACTGTGCCTGTGCGGATATCTGCATCTACCTTCTCCTTCTTTACTATGGCCTTCTTGGATTCCGGATCTGCAGGAAACTTTATTTTGGCCTCTCTCATCAACAGGTTCAACATCCCGGTAACCAGTCTCGCCAGACCCCTCTACATCAATTGTGTTAACAATGAAAGATTGGACTGTACCATACGTTACCGCACGGAGCCTCTCCTAATGTGCATCGGACCTCATCATGAAAAAATTGAGTTTTTGGTCCTCCCCAATTGCACTTCCGAAATTCTCCTTGGACTACCGTGGCTTCAACGCCATTCCCCAACCCTGGATTGGTCCACAGGGGAGATCAAGAGTTGGGGTACCTCTTGTTTCAAGGACTACCTTAAACCGGTTCCCAGTACTCCCTGCCGTGACCCTGTGGTTCCCCCTGTAACCGGTCTCCCTAAGGCCTATATGGACTATGCTGACGTATTTTGCAAGAAACAAGCTGAGACTCTACCTCCTCACAGGCCTTATGACTGTCCTATTGACCTCCTCCCGGGCACTACTCCACCCCGGGGCAGAATTTATCCTCTGTCCGCCCCAGAGACTCTTGCTATGTCTGAGTACATCCAGGAAAATTTAAAAAAGGGCTTTATCCGCAAATCCTCCTCTCCTGCCGGAGCTGGATTTTTCTTTGTGTCCAAAAAAGATGGCTCCCTACGTCCTTGCATTGACTACCGCGGACTTAATAAAATCACGGTAAAGAACCGCTACCCTCTACCTCTTATCTCTGAACTCTTTGATCGCCTCCAAGGTGCCCACATCTTTACCAAACTGGACTTAAGAGGTGCTTATAATCTCATCCGCATCAGGGAGGGGGACGAATGGAAAACGGCATTTAACACTAGAGATGGACACTTTGAGTATCTGGTCATGCCCTTTGGCCTGTGCAACGCCCCTGCCGTCTTCCAAGACTTTGTTAATGAAATTTTTCGTGATCTCTTATATTCCTGTGTTGTTGTGTATCTGGACGATATTCTGATTTTTTCTGCCAACCTAGAAGAACCCTCGCCAGGCCAGGTGGTCTCTGTTCTTTGCCCGGTTTAATTTTGAAATTCACTTTCGCCCTGCCGATAAGAACATTAGGGCCGATGCTCTCTCTCGTTCCTCGGATGCCTCGGAAGTAGAGCTCTCTCCGCAACACATCATTCCTCCTGACTGCCTGATCTCCACTTCTCCAGCCTCCATCAGGCAAACTCCTCCAGGGAAGACCTTCGTCTCTCCACGCCAACGCCTCGGAATCCTCAAATGGGGTCACTCCTCCCATCTCGCAGGCCATGCGGGCATCAAGAAATCCTTGCAACTCATCTCTCGTTTCTATTGGTGGCCGACTCTGGAAACGGATGTTGTTGATTTTGTGCGGGCCTGCACTGTCTGTGCCCGGGATAAGACTCCTCGCCAGAAGCCTGCTGGTCTTCTTCATCCTCTGCCTGTCCCCGAACAGCCTTGGTCTCTGATTGGTATGGACTTTATTACAGACTTACCCCCATCCCGTGGCAACACTGTTGTTTGGGTGGTCGTTGATCGATTTTCCAAGATGGCACATTTTATTCCTCTTCCTGGTCTTCCTTCAGCGCCTCAGTTGGCAAAACAATTTTTTGTACACATTTTTCGTCTTCACGGGTTGCCCACGCAGATCGTCTCGGATAGAGGCGTCCAATTCGTGTCAAAATTCTGGAGGGCTCTCTGTAAACAACTCAAGATTAAATTAAACTTTTCTTCTGCTTATCATCCTCAATCCAATGAGCAAGTAGAAAGAATTAACCAGGTCCTGGGTGATTATTTACGGCATTTTGTTTCCTCCCGCCAGGATGACTGGGCAGATCTTCTTCCATGGGCCGAATTCTCGTACAACTTCAGAGTCTCTGAATCTTCTTCCAAATCCCCATTTTTCGTGGTGTACGGCCGTCACCCTCTCCCCCCCCTCCCTACTCCCTTGCCCTCTGGTTTGCCCGCTGTGGATGAAATAACTCGTGATCTTTCCACCATATGGAAAGAGACCCAAAATTCTCTCTTACAGGCTTCATCACGCATGAAGAAGTTTGCTGATAAGAAAAGAAGAGCTCCCCCCATTTTTTCTCCCGGAGACAAGGTATGGCTCTCCGCTAAATATGTCCGCTTCCGTGTTCCCAGCTACAAATTGGGACCACGCTATCTTGGTCCTTTCAAAATCTTGTGCCAAATTAATCCTGTCTCTTACAAACTTCTTCTTCCTCCTTCTCTTCGTATTCCTAATGCCTTTCATGTCTCTCTTCTCAAACCACTCATCATCAACCGTTTCTCTCCCAAACTTATTTCTCCTACTCCTGTCTCCGGTTCTTCAGACATCTTCTCCGTAAATGAGATACTGGCCTCCAAAAAGGTCAGAGGAAAAACTTTTTTTTTAGTGGACTGGGAGGGCTGTGGTCCTGAAGAGAGATCCTGGGAACCTGAGGACAATATCTTAGATAAAAGTCTGGTCCTCAGGTTCTCAGGCTCTAAGAAGAGGGGGAGACCCAAGGGGGGGGGGTACTGTTACGCCGAGCGCTCCGGGTCCCCGCTCCTCCCCGGAGCGCTCGCAACATCCTCGCTACGGCAGCGCCCCGGTCAGATCCACTGACCGGGTGCGCTGCGATACCGCCCCCAGCCGGGATGCGATTCGCGATGCGGGTGGCGCCCGCTCGCGATGCGCACCCCGGCTTCCGTACCTGACTCGCTCTCCCTCGGTCCTGTCCCGGCGCGCGCGGCCCCGCTCCCTAGGGCGCGCGCGCGCCGGGTCTCTGCGATTTAAAGGGCCACTGCGCCACTGATTGGCGCAGTGGTTCCAATTAGTGTCTTCACCTGTGCACTCCCTATGTATACCTCACTTCCCCTGCACTCCCTCGCCGGATCTTGTTGCCCTTGTGCCTAGTGAAAGCGTTCCCTTGTGTGTTCTTAGCCTGTGTTCCAGACCTCCTGCCGTTGCCCCTGACTACGATCCTTGCTGCCTGCCCCGACCTTCTGCTACGTCCGACCTTGCTTTTGTCTACTCCCTTGTACCGCGCCTATCTTCAGCAGTCAGAGAGGTTGAGCCGTTGCTAGTGGATACGACCTGGTTACTACCGCCGCAGCAAGACCATCCCCGCTTTGCGGCGGGCTCTGGTGAACACCAGTAGTAACTTAGAACCGGTCCACTAGCACGGTCCACGCCAATCCCTCTCTGGCACAGAGGATCCACCTCCTGCCAGCCGGCATCGTGACACCAACAATGGCTACTGACCGTAATGAACACAGTCTGTGCAGGCGGCTGACAATGAGAGTAGTATAATGACTCTCACATGACAATATTTGATTCATGTGAGGCAGGGTAAAGCTCCAGGGCAATTTTGTAGCCCAAGACTTGCTCTGAGACTCATGTGATCAAAGGATGTTTTTCTGGAAGTCCTGTGTGAAGTCATGGGACTTCTGGAAATTTGTCCTCTGATTACATCATTCACAGGGCAAGTCTCCAGTGAAAAAATTCTGCATGGAAATTCAGTTGCAGTAGAATTCCATTGTTTTCAATGGGATTCTGCAACACCATGCAATTGATGGAATTTCTGATTCTGGACTTTGCCTGAGCAGACATTCCGCCGTGTGAATACATGTTCACAGTAAATGCAAGAATGTAACTTATAAGGATTATAAGGGGGGGGGGGGGGGGGGGCAAAAAAGGCCTCTACCACCCACCTACTTTACTCTAGCCTTAATATGATACTCACAGGTTCAAGACATAAAAGTTATAAATACTGCCACTAGGAGGCAGCCTTCACCAAGCTGTATTCAGCTCTGTAATTGGCCATGATGCTCTCTTTCTCTAATATAGATTCCTATTTCTATGTCATCAATAAGGTTGTAAAATGTAAGAGGTTTTTGTTAACTTTTTATCAACAGCTTGTCAGGTATTTCTACAAATATAAAAATCCCCTGAACCTCATGTGACAGATGGTGCTGAACTGTCAACCAAGCGCTGCCTAGAAATATTCACACGACAACTGATGATGTCTGTGATGATGACTCTTAGATCCCCATTTGTTCATCACAGTTCCTATTTGAGGAAGAAAAACCATTTGGGCAAAGTCTTTAATGAGAACTCTGCAAACCCTGCTCCGGATTCCCAGAGGTGGTCGGGGGAAACGTGTTCCTTACATGGCAAAGGTTGTTATCCTGGTAAAAGTTAATTAAGTCACAGTGCGCACAATGCTGTTTCAGCTCAGTCTTACATCCTCAGCCACAGAGCGAGCGTAAATTGCTGGTTTCTTTGTTAGAGCAGGCCTCTTGCCGAGAGACAAGTCTATTGAGACTTGACTGCATATGGCCCAGTAGTGTGCTTATTGCACCTTGAGGGTTAATTATTTTACTATAAGACCAGCACTAAATGCCAGTCATTTTAATCAAATTGACAGCAGTATACCCTGGATTGTCCACCTTGCTACTTGTTACCCAAATCTGTCACAAACAATAGTCATTTTTGTCACTTATTTATAGAAATGAACTACTTTAATGCAAACAGATTGTATAAAGCCTTAAAATTTTACAGATAAATATGTAGGAACTGTACCCCCTTGTGTGCAGTCACCAAATATGTTTTGTGGCTATACAGAGAGTAGGAAACCCAAATTACCTTCCCATACTTTAGGTCAATTATATATTGGTACATAAACCCTGGATAAAAACTATCCATCTCTAACTGGCTTCTCTTTGAGGAAATGCCTGCTGTGTAATGGAAAAAAAAGGTTACAGCTGAAGAAACAGAAAGGTAGTACTATTTGTGTCTACTTCATATACAAGGAGTGGTATGGTGACACAATTATACATACATATATATTTAACAGATGTTGCCCGATGCTAGGGCAACTATCCGATGCCCAACAAGTATTCCTTTTTTCCTTTTGTAACTAGTAGTGTGTGTGTGTGGTATGTATTCACAGTACGAGTTCACACTGAGTAATTCAAGATGAATTTTCTCGAGTAATTCCTCTTGAATTCTCTGCTCCAAATTAATGCACATCTCCTTTGCCCATTGACTTTAATGTTTCTTCCGCTGTCCTGTTCACACTGTGGAAATTCCGCTCCTGGAATGCCTACGCTGAATTCCTTTCCGCTTGAAGAGAGAACATGTTCATTCTTCAAGCGGAATCCACGGGCAGAATCCAATACAAGTCAATGGTAAAAAAAAATGTTTGCCCGACATCATTTTCACACAGAATTCATGCAGAATTCAAGCAGAACTCAAGAGAAATTCAAGAGGAATCCAGAAAAGTAGAATTTAATAGCCTCCTCCTCCATTCCTCTTTATTTCCGCATGGAAATTCCGCTCCAATTCCTCTTCAATTCTGCTTGATGGATAAAGTAACAGAAGGCAACAATTTCCTGACCGAAATTATTCCTTGTGAATTCCTCAGTGTGAACACACCCTTATATATTATATATATATATATATATATATATATATATATATATATATATATATATGTGAGTGTATTCACCTTTTTTTTTTCTGGCTTGGGGACCTAGACCCACTTTTTTCCCAAGGGCCCTTTGCTGTCAATGTTCACCTCCTGTGCCTACTTAACTTATAGGAAGAAACAGGAAGCTAGTTCTATCAGTGCCAACAGGATTTACTGGGAGAGATTAGAAAGCAGTACTATCTGTGCCTGCATAATTTACAGTAAAAAGCTGGGAATCAGTATTATCTATTCTCCCATCATTTATAGGGAGTGGCAGGGAGGTAGTATATTTTTTGTAATATCATTTACAGGGAGGGACAAGTATGCAGGAATATCCGTGCCTACTTAGTTTACAATGTGAAACAGGCAGGCAGTACTATTTTCATCTCTTTTTATTTATAGAGAGTAACAGAGAGGCAGTAACTTAAAAGAAAAACTTTATTTGTATCCCATTTGCAAGAACTTTTCTTCCATGAGTATTTTCCCATTACTGATTACGCCTGTTAGGTAACCTGCTGCCTGCTGAATGCACAACAACCATTAAAAACCCCACTCTTCTTTTTACAGAACTGTTTTTGATAAATTGTTTCCATATCTGTAATAGTTATTATATGCAAATAATTTTACCCCACATGATTCAAATTGGAAACAGTGAGATAGGCCTGGTTATTGAAAAATGTAGGATGCACCCTAAAAAATGGAGAAGAAAATACAGTATGTCAAAACCATGACAAACTGCTACAATTAAACAGCAATGCTATTCAGTGAGGCTGGCTTTCTAATGTTAACCTATTTATTATTTATTTTATTGAATTTTTTCATCATTGCTCTGCCATTTTGCATTGCAGAAAAATGACTGTCTTTACCTGATTACACATCTTATTGTATCCCCCAATAGCTGTCCTGTCTGCAGGCTACTACAACTCCCACCAGTCCACAACTCCCACCAGTCCACCACAGCCTGTTGTCTGCTGGCTACAACTACTACCAGGCCACCACAACCTGCTTTTTTGTCAGTAGACAACTAGTGTTGAGCGGCATAGGCCATATTCGAATTTGCGATATTTCGCGAATATATGGACGAATATTCGCCATATATTCGCTAAATTCGCATATTCGCGTTTTATTTTTGCGTTTTATATGCGAAAATTCGCGTATGCGAAAATTAGCATATGTGGAAATTAACATATGCAAATTTTCGCATATGCAAATTTCCGCATGTTCGAAAATTCGCTCGCCAGTCTCACACAGTAGTATTAGAGCCTTCTTTACACCACACAAGCTGGAAGCAGAGGGATGATCACTGTGATGTGTACTGTGAAAAAAAAAAAATAAATAAAAATAAACGATTATTCGTAATTACGAATTTATAGTGCTATATTCGTGAATATGCGATATTCGCGAATAAAATTCGTATTGCGAATATTCGCGAGCAACACTATAGGCAACTACAACTCCCACCAGTCCACCAGTTGCTTAGCTAGTTTGAAACCCTTGTCAGGGGTCCATAGCAGTATGGAAACAGGGGCAAACTTTACCTTGAAATTGAATGTGCTACATACTATAACTGATATTTCATTCATCACATACCATTGAGGATGATGTGTTAAAGCATTCTGCGTCAAGTTTTTCATGTAGTGAAAAAATTGCAATAAATAAAATGCTACAAAATCTTTAAAAAAAACTTTTTTAATCTCCAAAGTTTTATAAATAGTTCTATGTGCTGAGCATTTGTAGTCAAGGAGAACACACAGCCTTCAGCTATCTGTACATGGTGGGAATTTTAGTTTTGCAACCGCTGAAGTGCCACAGATTGGTGAATACTGCCGTATATCATGGCACTAACATACTACATCTCAGTAGCAAGCTACTTTATTTAATTTGTTCGATTAGTCACTTCCAGTGAGACAAAAGTAAATCCCTTCATATATAATGACAATGGAGCACCAGGATATAACCAGACATGGATCTTCTGCCTGTTATAATCGGGATCCTTCAGGGATATGTCCTTGATATACAGTACATTGCTGGCACCTGCAAAGTTTTGATTCAAAGAGCTTGAAGAGAAAATAAGGAGGTAGCTGAGAGTAATGCTCCATCTATCTTCTCAGCAGCAAGATACTTAAAAATATTCCTACAGGGTCAAGTTGGAAATCTAGAATCCCACAAAGACTACTTTAAACTCCGTGGGAGAGAGAAGGGATTATTCTCGGATCCCGAGCCAACATTAATTTCTTGGAAGATCATTTATGGTCATTTTTTAGGTCAAGTCTTCAAGTAAATATTTGTTATCTCTATTTTTGAGACTTAAAAAGATGTGACAGGATGAAGACATTAGAGGTTTTGGCTTCATATGTGGCAGCTTTCAAAGTACTTACAAATAAACCTATTAGTTTAATGTACAGTAAGGGATCTGCAAATCTAGGAGTTTTTTTACCATTAAATTTAATGAAAGGAAAGCCATTTTTACTTGTATCAGTCGGTGTCAATTACGTTTAATTTTTTATTTTTTTTTCTCTCCCTGTGATGTGATGGAGCTTTTGATAAAAGGAGAGTAAGAAGATTGTTATGGGCATATGTTGCATTAAATGATTCTTGTCTGCATTTCTGTATTTTCTCCACTGAGAATACAAATAGTTTGCTGCAAAATTAAAGAGTTTTATTTTTTATTCAGTAAAATAAAATGGTCCTGATGGTCAGGACTGGGAACTAATAAAACGCCAGATGAAACAGGAAAATTATTACAAATATTTATAAATAGATGTTTTAACATCATATTTCACACCATTTAGGTGTTAGGGTGTCTATATTTATATGTTGTATTTAAGTCAGCTCATTTAGTTGGGCGTAAGCCACCAAGTTGGAAGTTTGAAGCTAGACTTGGCTTCCAAACCAATAAGTCGGTACAACTGCTCTTAATGTTATATAACTGTGGCATCACCTTACTTCAGGAAAGAATACATAGAACGTGTTTAAAATTTGAAGTTTTCTTGGTCAGTTAGCCCCATAATTATCTGACACCTCCTGTTCTGTAATGATCACCTCGCACCAGACAATGAAAGGTGTCACCAATACTCTCATATAGAATCATGTACAGAAAATGGCGTAAGAAAAATCTATAAGCAGAAAATAAAAGCAACTGATTTAAAACATAGATAGATAGTGATGTGTCAAATGAGAAATGCGGCACAAAACTTTTCCCTTCCCTTGTGCCTGGACTGCAAAAACTAAAAGAAACAAACTTTAACTCACCTTCCTATGTTTCCTCGTTGGAAGGTTTCATGTAAGGAGCTCGGGCCTGCCTTCTTCCTGCTGCCCGGGCTTCTTACATGACAGTGCACTCAGCCTATCACCGGCTGAGAGGGGACATCGCTGCAGCCGGCAATACGCTGACTGCAATGTAATGTTCCGAGCCTAATAAGCAGGAAGCATAGCCACAGAGGAGGAATGGGACGACGATATTGGCACAATGGGGGAACGTAGGAAGGTGAGTTAATGTTTGTTTTTTTAGTTTTTGCAGCCCGGGCACAAGGGAAGGGAAAAGTTTTGCACCACATTTCTCCTTTAATAGATCTGTATTCATCCCATAGGAGGCAATGGAGTCTAAAAATGTGGATTAAAGAGTCACTGGAAGGAGGAATGAGGAGGTGTTCCTGCCCTCAGCACTCCTGGGGCTTGGGAACACCTCTTTGACACTTAGCGCCAGAGAATAAAAGGGTCTTTCTATGAAAGTACAGATAGATGTAGGTATCATGTCTCTCCCTGTCCTAACAGCTATCCAACAGTGTCAGCAGTTAAATATAAATGGAAGCTGACAGATTCTCTTTAAAAAGTAATAAGTAAGATTCCCTTTAACCCCTTAAGGACATGCACCGTGAATGTATAGCACTGCTTAGCACATCTTAGCGTACAGTGCCGTACATTTACGGCACTGTTTTCTGGGATCGCCACGTCACCGGACAATGTGATCGGGCCGGGATGGCTGCTGTTTTCTAACAGCAGGCATTCTGGCATATCGCCGAGGGGGGTAATGAGACAATTCCGGGTCATACGGGTCTCCAGTGACCCGGAAAATAAGGAGAATTGGGGATGTCCAAGACACCCCCGGTCCACTGAAGGCATAGGAGTTAGGTGACAGGGGTGCCACCCCTCCTATCCCTGCTATTGGCAGAAGCAACCTACCAATAGCAGATCGGGGGCGGGGGGTCCTGTGACCGGCGGCAGTGGAGGTCCCTTACCGGCGATCGACGGCAGGTGGCGATCCTCTCTCCACCTGGTGCTGCGTGTGGCATGCAGCGATCCTACGGAAGCTGGTGAGTTGCCTAGAAACATCAGGAGGGCTACAGTTTGGAGAACACTAGATGCCCTCCAGATGTTGCAAAAACTACAAATCCCAGCATGCCCAGACAGCAAACTGATGTGTGGGCATGCTGGGATTTGTAGTTTTGCAACAGTTGCAGGGTAACAGTTTGGAGATCACTGTGCAGTGGTCTCTAAACTGTGGCCCTGTAGATCTTGCAAAACTACAACACCCAGCATGCCCACACAGAAGTTTGCTGTCTGGGCATGCTGGGATTTGTAGTTTTGAAACATCTAGAGGGTCACAGTTTGGAGATCACTGTGCTGTGGTTTCTAAACTGTGGCCCTTCAGATCTTGCAAAACTACAACTCCCAGCATGCACGAACAGCAAACGGCTGTCTCGCCATGCTGAGAGTTGTAGTTGCGTACCTCCAGCTGTTGTATAACTACTTCTCCCAGCCTGCCCTTCGGCGATCAGTACATGCTGGGAGTTGTAGTTTTGCAACAGCTGGAGGCACACTGGTTGGAACATACTGAGTTAGGTAATAGAACCTAACTGAAGGTTTTCCAACCAGGGTGCCTCCAGCTGTTGCAAAACTACAACTCCCAGCATGCATAGTCTGTGAGTGTAGTTTTGAAACAGCTGGAGGTTTGCCCCCCCCCCCCCCCATGTGAATGTATGTATCACATGGGAGGTTTTACAGTGAGTTTCCTGCTTCAAGTTTGAGCTGCGGCAAGTTTTCCGCCGCAGCGCAAACTCCTAGTGGGAAACTTACCGTAAACCTGCCTGTGTGAATGTACACTAAAAACACTACACTACACTACACTAACACATAATAAAGGGTAAAACACTACATATACACCCCCTTACACTGTCCCTCCAATAAAAATGAAAAACATATCGTACAGCAGTGTTTCTAAAACGGAGCCTCCAGCCATTGCAAAACAACAACTCCCAGCATTTCCGGACATCCACTGAAGGAGTTTAGCCACAGCTGGAGGCATCCTGTTTGGGAATCACTGGTGTAGAATACCCCTATGTCCACCCTTTTGCAATTTTCTCTTTCATTTTGCTGCTATTCCTGTGAAACACCTAAAGGGTTAACACACTTACTGAATGTCATTTTGAATACTTTAAGGGGTGCAGTTTTTATAATGAGGTAATTTGTGGGGTATTTCTCATAAGAAGGCCCTTCAAATCCACTTCAAAACTGTTGTGTGAAACAATTTTGTGAAAAATGTTTAAATTGCTGCTGAACTTTAAAGCCCTCTGATGTCTTCCAAAAGTAAAAAAAAATCAACTTTATTATGAAAATATAAAGTAGACATATTGTATATGCGAATCAATATATAATTTATTTGGGATGTAAAAAACTTACAATGCACTGTTCCAAATTATAACGCACAGTAGGTTTCAATCAAACTTTTAACAACATTTTGAAACATTTTAACAGGTCACGTTACACTTTAACATAGGACTCCTTATTTGATAGCAGCATCACAAGTCTTGCATCCATTGAACATGTGAGTTTTTGGACAGTTTCTGCTTGAATTTGTTTGTTACATGTCAGAATAGCCTCCCAGAGATGTTGTTTGGATGTAAACTGTCTCCTACCCTCATATATCTTTTGCTTGAGGATGCTCCAAAGGTTCTCAATAGGATTGAGGTCAGGGGAGGATGGAGGCCACACCATCACTTTCTCTCCTTTTATCCCCATAACAGCCATTGATGTAGAGGTAATCTTTGCAGCATGAGATGGTGCATTGTCATGCATGAAGATGATTTTATTACGGAAAACATAGTTCTTCCTTCTGTATCAGGGCAGAAAATGGTTAGTCAGAAACTCCACATACTTTGCAGAGGTCATCTTTATACCTTCGGGGACCTTAAAGGGGCCGACCAGCTCTCTTCCCATAATTCTGTCCAAAACATTACTCCACCACTGCCTTGCTCAAGTTGCAGCCTTCTTAGAACAGGGTGGCCATCCACCAACCATCCACTACTCCATCCATCTGAACCATTTAGGGTTGCACGGCACTCATCAGTGAACAGGACTGTTTGAAAATTAGTCTTCATGTATTTTTCTGCCCATTGATGCCATTTCTGCTTGTAAGAATTGGTAAGTGGTGGCCGAATAAAAGGTTTATGCACAGTTGCTAGACTCTGGCGGACTCTACTCCTTGATGTCCGTGGGACTCTAGAGGCACCAGCAGCTTCAAATATCTGTTTGCTGCTATGAATGGTATTTTAGCATCTGCTCTCTTGATCCGATGCATGGATCTGGCAGAAATCTTCCTCAATTTGCCTTTATATGCACGAACAAGTCTGTTCTCTGAATCAGCCACAAATCTCTTAATAGTGCGATAATCACACTTAAGTTTTCGAGAAATATCTAATGTTTTCATACCTCGTCCAAGGCAATAAGCTATTTCACTCTTTTTGGCAGCAGAGAGATCCTTTTTCTTCCTCATATTGCTTGAAAATGGTGCTCTGCCTAATAATGTGTTTTTTTTTTTTTTAGTTGTTTTTCCTTTAATTGGGCTCACCTGGCAATCTAAGTATCTCAGGTGTCTGAGATTGTTTTCAGTGATCAAAAGAGTCCTGAGACAATATGTCATCAATGAGTTAAACTGAAAAACTAAATATTTAACCCCTTAAGGACGGAGCCCATTATCACCTCTAGGACAAAGCCCTTTTTTGCAAATCTGACCACTGTCACTTTAAACATTAATAACTCTGGAATGCTTTTAGTTATCACTCTGATTCTGAGATTGATTTTTCGTGACATATTCTACTTTAACATAGTGGTAAAATTTTGTGGTAACTTGCATCCTTTCATGGTGAAAAATCCCAAAATTTGATGAAAAAATTACAAATTTAGCATTTTTCTAACTTTGAAGCTCTCTGCTTGTAAGGAAAATGGATATTCCAAATAATATTTTTGGGATTCACATATACAATATGTCTACTTTATGATTGCATCATAAAATTGACGAGTTTTTACTTTTTGAAGACGCCAGAGGGCTTCAACGTTCAGCAGCAATTTTCCAATTTTTCACAAAATTTTCAAACTCGCAATTTTTCAGGGACCAGTTCAGGTTTGAAGTGGATTTGAAGGGTCTTCATATTAGAAATACCCCATAAATGACCCCATTATAAAAATTGCACCCCCCAAAGTATTCAAAATGGCATTCAGTAAATGTTTTAACCCTTTAGGTGTTTCACAGGAAAAGCAGCAAAGTGAAGGAGAAAATTCAAAATCTTCATTTTTACACTCGCATGTTTTTGTAGACCCAACTTTTTAATTTTTACAAGGGGTAAAAGGAGAAAATGTATACTTATATTTGTAGCCCAATTTCTCTTGAGTAAGCACATACCTCATATGTCTACGTAAATTGTTCGGCGGGCGCAGTAGAGGGCTCAGAAGCGAAGGAGCGACAAGGGGATTTTAGAGAGTACGTGTTTCTGAAATGGTTTTGGGGGGGCATGTTGCATTTAGGAAGCCCCTATGGTGCCAGAACAGCAAAGAAAAACACATGGCATACCATTTTGCAAACTAGACCCCTTGAGGAACATAACAAGGAATAAAGTGAGCCTTAATACCCCACAGGTGTTTCACGACTTTTGCATATGTAAAAAAAAAAAAAATTTCACTAAAATGTTGATTTTCCCCCAAATTTCACATTTTTTAAAGGGTTAATAGCAGAAAAGCCCCCCAAAATTTGTAACCCCATCTCTTCTGAGTATGGAGGTACCCCATAAGTGGACCTGAAGTGCACTGCGGACGAACTACAATGCTCAGAAGAGAAGGAGTTATATTTGGCTTTTTGAGAGCAAATTTTGCTCGGGGGGCATGTCGCATTTAGGAAGCCCCTATGGTGCCAGAACAGCAAAAAAAAAACCACATGGCATACCATTTTGGAAACTAGACCCCTTGAGGAACGTAACAAGGGATAAAGTGAGCCTTAATACACCACAGGTGTTTCACGACTTTTGCATATGTAAAAAAAAAAAAAAAAAAACTGCAAAATAACCCCCACATGGCATACCATTTTGGAAACTAGACCCCTCACAGAATGTAATGAGGGGTATAGTGAGCATTTACCCCCCACTGGTGTCTGACAGATCTTTGGAACAGTGGGCTGTGCAAAATTTTTCATTTTCACGGACCACTGTTCCAAAGATCCGTCAGACACCTGTGGGGTGTAAATTCTCACTGTACCCCTTATTACATTCCGTGAGGGGTGTAGTTTTCAAAATGGGGTCACATGTGGGTGTGTTTTTTTTTTTGCGTTTGTCAGAACCGCTGTAACAATCAGCCACCCCTGTGCAAATCACCTCAAATGTACATGGCACACTCTCCCTTCTGGGCCTTGTTGTGCGCCCCCAGAGCACTTTGCGCCCACATATGGGGTATCTCCGTACTCGGGAGAAATTGCGTTACAAATTTTGGGGGGCGTTTTTCCCTTTTACCTCTTGTGAAAATGAAAAGTATAGGGCAACAGCAGCATGTTAGTGTAAATTTTTTTATTTTTTTACACTAACATGCTGGTGTAGACCCCAACTGTTCCTTTTCATAAGGGGTAAAAGGAGAAAAAGCCCCCCAAAATTTGTTAGGCAATTTCTCCCGAGTACGGCGATACCCCATATGTGACCCTATTCTGTTGCCTTGAAATACGACAGGGCTCCAAAGTGAGAGCGTCATGCGCATTTGAGGCCTCAATTAGGGACTTGCATAGGGGTGGACATAGGGGTATTCTACGCCAGTGATTCCCAAACAGGGTGCCTCCAGCTGTTGCTAAACTCCAAGCATGCTTGGACAGTGTATTGCTGTCCAGAAAAGCTGGGAGTTTTTGTTTTGCAACAGCTTGAGGCTCCATCTTAGAAACACTGCCATACAATACGTTTTTCATTTTTATTGGGGAGGGGGGTGGTGGGGGGGCAGTGTACGTGTGTATATGTAGTGTTTTACTCTTTATTTTATGTTAGTGTAGTGTAGTGTTTTTAGGTTACATTCACACTGGCTGCAGATTACACTGAGTCTCCCCCTAGGAGTTTGAGCTTTCAGCTCAAATTTGTAGCGGGGAACTCACTGTAATCCGCCGCCAGTGTGAATGTAGCCTGTACATTCACACGGGAGGGGGGGTCAAAACTACAACTCCCAGCATGCACTGACAGACCATGCATGCTGGGAGTAGTAGTTTTGCAACAGCTGGAGGCACTGGCTGGAAAACCTTGAGTTAGGTTCTATGACCTAACTCAGTATTTTCCAACCAGTGTGCCTCCAGCTGTTGCAAAACTACAACTCCCAGCATGTACTGATTGAGGAAGGGCATGCTGGGAGATGTAGTTATGCAATGGCTGGAGGCACGCAAGTACAACTCCCAGCATGCCAAGACAGCCTTATGCTGTTCCTGAATGCTGGGAGTTGTAGTTTTGCAAGATTTAGAGGGGTTCAAGTTGTAAATCACTGTCCAGTGGTCTCAAAACTGTGGCCCTCCAGATGTTGCAAAACTACAACTCGCAGCATGCCCAGACAGCAAACTGCTGTCTGGTCATGCTGAGAGTTGTAGTTTTGCAACATCTGGAGGGCTACAGTTTGAGACCACTTAGTGATCTACAACCTGAACCCCTCTAAATATTGCAAAACTACAAGTCCCAGCATGCCCACACAGCAAAAAGCTGTCTGGGCTTGCTGGGAGGTGTAGTTTTGCAACATCTGAAGGGCCACGGTTTAGAGACCACTGTAAACTGTGGCCCTCCGGATGTTGCTAGGCAACAACTCACCTAGCAGGACCCGGAAGTATTGCTGCTGCCACCGCCGCCGCACGTGGGGGAGGATCGCGCTCGGGGATCCAGGTAGGGACCTTCGGCACCGACCTTCCCTGGACGGTTCCCCTGTTTTCCCGGACACCGATAGGTGGGCAAAGCGGGGGAACCGAACTTTAACCCCCCCTCCCCCGGTCTGCTATCGGTCAGTCGCTCGGCCGACCAATAGCAGGGATAGGAGGGGTGGCACCCCTGCCACCAAACTCCTATCCCTTCAGGGGGATTGAGGGTGTCTCGGACACCCCCGATCCCTCTTATTTTCCGGGTCACCGGGTCACCAGTGACCCGTATGACCCGGAATCGCGCAGATCGCAGGTCTGAATTGACCCCCCTTGGCGATGTGCCGGGATGCCTGCTGTTAGATAACTGCAGTCATCCCGGCCCGATCACCGCTACCAGTGACGCGGCGCTCCCGGAACCCCGCGACGTACATGTCGCTCGTCATGAAGGGGTTAATCTTTGTGACACTTATTATTTGCATAATAATTTGGAATAGGGTATAGATATCATTTATTTTTGGCATGCTCACAAATCTAGCACCATAGAAATGCTATACATTTAGTTAAAAAGTTCCCTAATATGTCCTGTAAGATAAACTATACTAGTTATACATTACATGCCAAAGCCTTCCACCATAGTCAGAATAAATATACTTCACTATGGAGCACAATCACTATGTAAATGAGCCTGTGAATGTGTCACTTGTATTTGTTAAAGTAACGTTATTGTGAAATGACATGTAAGTAGCTGTCTTAGCTTCTTTTATTAGTCTAATTTAATAATCAGGACAGACATGAGTGAACATCAAAAGCTGCTGGAATAGGCTTACATTATATTAAACATACCCTAAAAGAATGTAATTGTAATTGTTTTACATGCACCTTGACAGGATTCATTGTTCTCCACGAACAACATTTAAAAAATGGTTGAACATGAAGAAAGAGTTTCAGCTGCAATAACTTTCTTAAAACGCTATAGATATTTATTCTTGCTGGAATTCAGGTCAAGTACACAGCTATCTACTTTTGGATACCAAAAGTACCACACTAAAGTATGATTTGTATCAGTGTAATTGGCAGATACATTACACATCAGGAAGTCCATCAAGCTGCCCATACACCTTATAATAAAGACTTTCTAAGGTATATGGGGGCCTCTTGACTCTCCACCAAGAGGTGATGAGGGTATAAAGAAGGGTCAAGCGTGTCAGATTTCACTGCCTAGCCCTTATGTTTTTGTAAGGATAAGCAAGCGCCAAAGCAGTCTAGCAGCTTATTCCTTCCCTTCCCGATAGAGAAAACATGGAACAGCCAAACGTTTAAGTGTATAAGGAGGTCAGGAGAGATGACTGTCCGATGATCAAGCATTTGATCAACAGCTATTAAAAATGTATTGCAGCCTTAAGTTACAGGCCTGAAAACCCTCCTTGGAACCCCTTCCTTCAGCATAATTCAATGAGCACAAAGTGATGCATGTATCCCTGTAACTTAATACTGATAGCTTTTCCTTAGAATAGGCCCCCAGTATCAGACCAGTGTGGCTATGACTCCACCAATCACCTTGTTCAAGGCATTATGATACTACAGTGAGTGCTGCACCCTTTACAATGTTTATCAGGGATGGCTCCTTGGACATCTTGTAGTGGCTGTGCCTGGAACTGCAGCACAGTGCTGTTCACCAGCATGGGACTTGATTAGGGCACAATGTCTGGTAAGCAATGAAGAGATTAAGATTGCTCACACGAGGGCATACATAGGGTACAGTAGGCCTTCAATAACTTTTGTGTGAGGACATTGGTCAACATGATGATGTCATGATGTTATTGTTCTGCACTCGATTGGACACCTGTGCTAGTTGCTCATAGGAAACCTGTGGTAGTTGACAAGGGCTCTAAATGGGGCCATTATTGACATGTGTGGTGTCCCGGCACCGTATTTCATACTGTGCCTTGGTAAGGGGGGTCCCCAAAGACAGAGTCCCTAGGACTGTCAGGGTCCGCTTCCCTAGTTAGCCCCTAGTCACCCCTTAGTAAGTTAATATTTATAAATATTATCATTGTAAATATGTATATTGTGTTACTCACTTGTTTAGCGTCGCAGGACCTGCGGGTCATGTGACTTGGTTCAGAACTCTATGGTATGTTGAAGGACCTTAGGTGGTTCTTGTGTCACATGTTCCCCCACAATGCCGTGTAACGGTGAGTGTCAGTTGTTATGGGCCAATCCAAAACGTCTCAGTCCCTGCCCATATAAGGCAGCTGCGGCCATTATTCTCTCTCTTGGGTTGCTGTCACTGAACGAGGTAGGACCTCCACAACTTTCAAGTACGTTTACCAGGCCAAAGCCTTGCGGCCTCGGCCTATACCACAGCGGATAGATATATATAATTCCCCTCTACTCTCCGCAAGATCATTGGACCTAAACACACCCCTAAATCCAGCGGATCTATGCAACAGAATCTTCCTCAAGCTAAACTGAGCTTATGTGATCCCAACCAACTGTCAATCGCTGCTCAACTACAAATAGACTTTGTTATCTGGACTGTTATTTATATTGCCTGTTACCGAAAATCTTCAGTAAAAGTTCCTGCAAGTTTTCAGTTAAACAGTGGTTGTGGACAATCCATTTATTACGCATTCACCTATCGTTCTTGGGAAGGGTGGCGATAGGCCCTAGCAACACTATAGTATTTAACCCTCACCCTGGCATCACGATTGACAATGGTTAACAGCGCCCTTTATTATCCAGAACAGCAACACCCCAACTTCCCTACATACCCCACCAAGGTACCACACATGCATAACACAGGCTTCAATGCAATGAGTTGAAGAAAGATGTGAGCTGGGGCTGGATCTAGCTAACAGTGGGGGTAGGAACACCCAAACACCAACCAATCAAACTTTCTGACACTTGTTAGAAACTTTAAAATTGACAGTAATGCTTTAAGACTAATTGAGGGACATTTTTACAACATTATTGCAAGTACCGTATTTATCGGCGTATAACACGTACATTTTTAGGCTAAAATTTTTAGCCCAAAGTCTATGTGCGTGTTATACGCTGATAAGCCGCTGCAGTTCAATGATTTAAAGCGGGCACTTTAAATCAATGAACTGCAGCGGCTTTGCAGGTGCAGAGACAGCCAGCGCCCTGGGGTCTAGAGCCCTGCTGCTGGCCCTTCTCTCCCCCTGACTATCGGCGCCGCTGCCCGTTCTCTCCCCCTGACTATCAGTGCCGGCGACGATAGCCAGGGGGAGAGAAGCGGCGCCGGCAACATGTAATTATGCCACCGGGGATGGGGGGAGGCAACGGGGTAGTGGCGCCGGCAATGGGTGCCGCTGCCCCTTCTCTCCCCCTGGCCTGCAGATAGGTAGCGGGAGAGAAGCGGCGGCAGCAGGGCTCTAGACCCCAGGAAAGGCAGGGGGAGAGAAGCGGGCAGCGACGGCCTCTCTCCCCCTGCCTTTCCTGGGGGTGTATCGGGGTATACATGCGCACACACACGCACCCTCATTTTACCATGGATATTTGGGTAAAAAACTTTTTTTACCCAAATATCCTTGGTAAAAGGAGGGTGCGTGTTATAGGCCGGTGCGTGGTATACCCCGATAAATACGGTATACCGTTGGTAGCTATGGGTTCCAGTAGGTTAATGATATATGTTGTGCTAATTACAATAGATTGCTTATAAAACCCATAGTTTATTTATAGTTATCACTATTATTTTAATTTAACTAAAGTACAACATTTGGTGTAATGTAAAATTATATACTCATGGATGGCAATACTTACTTGGCCTCCCCATAGTGAAATTTCTCCTCAGTGAAAGGGAAACAAGAGAACACAATCTGTTAATGAATGAATACTCACGCTGTGTACAAACTGTTTTCTATAGCTCATATATACATAAGTAGAAGGCTTCTACTTTATTAAAGCATTGATCACACTGTGAGGGGATGAGGATCAAATTCTTCGAGAGGTAAGAGGCCACTTAACCTATGTGCATGCCTTTTAGAAGAGGTTAAACAATAATAGTCACTCATTGACTTGTATGAATGGTTAAACCAACAGGGGACATCAAAATAATTCTCCCTCACCTCCAAGCCTTGAAGGTAGCACTCTGTCATGAGGCTGCCTGAAAGCAGATAACAGGACAGGATATTACTTGCTTTGTTACCCTGGCAGAGGAAGCAATGATTGCCAGCTTAGCTGGCTACCCCAATCCCGATAAAGGTGTTGTTGTCAGGTCCGCTGCTGTCCTGCACATCTGTCATGGTAATTGAGGCACTGGGCCTGGCAGCAATTTCCTGATGCCAAGTAGCTACCAGCGCAGGATCAGGAAGAGTCAACGTATCCCATGTCAGCGATAATGTAATACAAGGAAGGGTGTTAGAGTCTTATCTTTATTAATAGCAGAAGCATTATTCGCAAGCCTTCACATCATGGAAATATTAAATCAGAGTAAAGCCTTTGTGATGTGATGAAGATTATAAAATAAATAAATAATCTGATCATACATAAATGATAATTAAATCAAATTCCATTTAAAAGTTACTAATAAGTGCACTTATGGCTTTATCAAATAGCAAACACTTAAATCTCAGATGTGGCACAAACAAAATGTGCTTAATAGCTGAACGTTCTGGCTGCATGAAATATCCTTCATGCTAATAAAGGGAATTATTATAATGAAGTATGTTTTTTGAGTTCAAGTAAAGAAAACATTTATAAAATCATCAACAAAAATATTCCCATTTAGTACTTTGTGCTCTTGTGATGCCGGAATTCTTTACAGTGCAGCTCTGATGTTGGTCCGACAGCAGGTTACCGGTTTAATTCCCTCAGCAACTTCAGAGGCCAAGACTTAAGTGATCAGAATAAGGATTTACCAGAAGACCCATAGACTTGCATGGGACTACCATCAAATCTTTATCCTTGCATGAGACTACCACTTAATCTTCTTTTCCTGAATTTGTCCCCATAGAGGACTTTTAGGTACAACCTTAAGATTGCAAACACTGAACAATGCCCCTGCATAGATCATCGATCAGTGTTATCAGCACTCCATTACTACAGGCTGCCATGGCTTCCTGCAGCATTGAAGTGCCGATCGGACGACAAGGAGACAGTTAAGTGTCCTCATGCCATCCTTTCAGTTGATTGAGACCCCACAATTTTACCATAGCTGACCTGTAGCAATATTACTGTTTAACATTTCTTTCTAATTCAGATTTTGAAATCCACTGATTGCTGTGCAATTATCAAGTAAAATATGTAAAGGAGCAGGGACTCCTGTCTAAGGCATGAGTCCCTGATCCTGTATAATACACTTAATCTCTGGGCTGGGTTCAGCCAGAATGTAGCGAATGGAAGCTTTGATGCATCCAGCACTGACACTTACCTTGGAGACACTCAGTATATAAATATATAAAAAAATCATATTTCTTTGTGAAATTTAGATCAAATTTCATATATGCCAAACAGGACTGGCTTCACCTATGGGCAAAATAGGCAGACACCTAGAATGTGATGGGGGCGCCATTCTGCCCTCTGCAAGAACGTTTCACCAGGTTCTGACAGCCGCTAAACTGTCACCCCAGTAGTAAGGTGATTGCATGAGGAGGGGTTTGTTTCACTGTGTCACCCCCGTAGTAAGGAGATAACATGAGGAGGGGGTTTGCTATGGGGATTTTCTCCTACTCTGGACAGTTCCTAAAATGGACAGCAGAGGTCAGCAGAGAGCACTGTGGTCATGACATCAGAGGAAATGCATTTCTTTTTTGGATTTCTCTGTAGTATATAGCCCATAAAAAGTACGGGAAGGATTAAGATTTTTTAATAGAAGTGATTTTCAAATCTGTTTAACTTTCTGGCACCAGTTGATTTAAAAAAAAAAAAAAGTTTTCCACGGGAGTACCCCTTTAACCCCTTAAGGACACATGACGTTCTCATACGTCTCCATTTCCGAGTCCTTAAGGACACATGACGTATGAGAACGTCATGTGTTTTACCGGCCCCCCGCAACCATCTGGAGCGGAGCCGGTCCCCGATGCCTGCTGAAATTGTTCAGCAGGCATCGGGGCATATCGCCCAGGGGGTCATTATGACCCCCCATGTCGGCGATGGCCGCAGATCGCTGGACAATTCAGTCCAGCGATCTGCGGCGGATTCCGGGTCAATCGGGTCTCCAGTGACCCGGTGACCCGGAATTATTGGCTGATCGGGGCCGTCTCTGAGCCAGCGCCAGCAGGGGTGAGGTGGCACTGGTGCCACCTCACGATCGCCCTGATTCGTCGGCCGGATTACCGGCCGACCAATCAGGGCGCCTGCTGCGGGTGTCACTCCCGCAACCCGCTCCGCCCCTCTTCCGGAGGACGTGAGCGGGTGCGGGACGTGCACCCGGGTGCTGGGGACCCCGATCCCCGGCGCCCCTGTTGGGATCGGGGCCCCAGGAGCAGCGGCGGCGGCGGAGACGACGAGGGACTGACCTGTGCGGCGAGGATCGTTGGAGGTGAGTGACAGCCTCCTGCTGTTGCTTAGCAACAGCTCCCAGCATGCAAAAAGGGCATGCTGGGAGCTGTAGTTATGCAACAGCAGGAGGCAGACCACCACAACTCCCAGCATGCCCTTATGGGCATGCTGGGACTTGTAGTTTTGCAACAGCTGGAGGCACATTCTTTCTATGGAAAAGTGTACCTTCAGCTGTTGTGTAACTACAACTCCCAGCTTGCACAATCAGCTAAAGTGCATGCTGGGAGTTGTAGTGGTGCATCTGGTGGTTGCATAACTACAACTCCCAGCATGCCCGTTGGCTGTCGGTGAATGCTGAGAGTTGTAGTTTTGCAACAGCTGAAGGCACACTGAGTTAAGTAGTAAACCAGTGTGTCTCCAGCTGTTGCATAACTACAATCCCCAGCATCCCCAGCCAAAGTAGTATGCCTCCAGCTGTTGCATAACTACAACACCCAGCATGCCCTTCCGCTGTCCGTACATGCTGGGGGTTGTAGCTTTTGCAACAGCTGAAGGCACACTGGTTGCAAAACACTGAGTTTGTTACCAAACTCGGTGTTTCACAACCAGTGTGCCTCCAGCTGTTGCAAAACTACAACTCCCAGCATGCACTGATAGACCGTACATGCTGGGAGTTGTAGTTTTGCAACAGCTGAATGTTCCCCCCCCAATGTGAACGTACAGGGTACACTCACATGGGCGGAGGATTACAGTTAGTATCCGGCTGCAAGTTTGAGGTGCGGCAAAATTTCTGCCGCAGCTCAAACTGCCAGCGAGAAACTACTGTGAACCCCCCGCCCGTGTGACTGTACCCTAAAAACACTACACTACACTAACACACAATAAAATAAAAAGTAAAAAACACTACGTATACACATACCCCTATACAACCCCCCTCCCCAATAAAAATGAAAAACGTCCGGTACGCCACTGTTTCCAAAACGGAGCCTCCAGCTGTTGCAAAACAACTACTCCCAGTATTGCCAGATAGCCGTTGACTGTCCAGGCATGCTGGGAGTTTTACAACAGCTGGAGGCACCCTGTTTGGGAATCACTGGCGTAGAATACCCTTATGTCCACCCCTATGCAAGTCCCTAATTTAGGCCTCAAATGCGCATGGCGCTCTCACTTTGGAGCCCTGTCGTATTTCAAGGCAACAGTTTAGGGCCACATATGGGGTATCGCCGTACTCGGGAGAAATTGGGCTTCAAATTTTGGGGGGTATTTTCTGCTATTACCCTTTTAAAAATGTAAAATTTTTGGGAAAACAAGCATTTTAGGTAAAAAAATATATATATTTTTTTACATATGCAAAAGTCGTGAAACACCTGTAGGGTATTAAGGTTCAAATCACCCCTTGTTACGTTCCCCGAGGGGTCTAGTTTCCAAAATGGTATGCCATGTGGTTTTGTTTTGCTGTCCTGGCACCATAGGGGCTTCCTAAATGCGGAATGCCCCCAGAGCAAAATTCGCTTTCAAAAAGCCAAATGTGACTCCTTCTCTTCTGAGACCTGTAGTGCGCACGCAGAGCACTTTTCACACCCATATGGGGTGTTTTCTGAATCGGGAGAAATTGGGCTTCAAATTTTGGGGGGTATTTTCTGCTATTACCCTTTTTAAAATTGTAAAAATTTTGGGAAACCAAGCATTTTAGGTAAAAAAAATATATATTTTTTTTACATATGCAAAAGTCGTGAAACACCTGTAGGGTATTAAGGTTCACATTACCCCTTGTTACGTTCCCCGAGGGGTCTAGTTTCCAAAATGGTATGCCATGTGTTTTTTTTTTTTGCTGTTCTGGCACCATAGGGGCTTCCTAAATGCGGCATGCCCCCAGAGCAAAATTTGCTTTCAAAAAGCCAAATGTTACTCCTTCTCTTCTGAGACCTGTAGTGCGCCAGCAGAGCACTTTTCACCCCCATATCGGGTGTTTTCTGAATCGGGAGAAATTGGGCTTCAAATTTTGGGGGTTATTTTCCGCTATTACCCTTTTTAAAAATGTAAACATTTTGGGAAAACAAGCATTTTAGGTAAAAAATAATTTTTTTTTTTTACATATGTAAAAGTCGTGAAACACCTGTAGGGCATTAAGGTTCACGTTACCCCTTGTTACGTTCCCCGAGGAGTCTAGTTTCCAAAATGGTATGCCATGTGTTTTTTTTTTGCTGTTCTGGCACCATAGGGGCTTCCTAAATGCGGCATGCCCCCCAAAAACCATTTGTCGCTCCTTCCCTTCTGAGCCCTCTACTGCGCCCGCCGAACAATTAACATAGACATATGAAGCATGTACTTACTCGAGAGAAATTGGGTTTCAAATACAAGTAAAAATTTTCTCCTTTTTATCCCTTGCAAAAATTCAAAAATTGGGTCTACAAGAACATGCGAGTGTAAAAAATGAAGATTTTGAATTTTCTCCTTCACTTTGCTGCTATTCCTGTGAAACACCTAAAGGGTTAATACGCTTACTGAATGTTTTTTTGAATACTTTAGGGGGTGTAGTTTTTATAATGGGGTCTTTTATGGGGTATTTCTAATATGAAGACCCTTCAAATCCACTTCAAAACTGAACTGGTCCCTGAAAAATAGTGAGTTTGAAAATTTTGTGAAAAATTTCAAAATTGCTACTGAACTTTGAAGCCCTCTGGTGTCTTCCAAAAGTAAAAACTCATAAATTTTATGATGCAAACATAAAGTAGACATATTGTATATGTGAACCCAAAAAAATATATTTTGAATATCCATTTTCCTTACAAGCAGAGAGCTTCAAAGTTAGAAAAATGCAAAATTTTCATTTTTTTCATCAAATTTTGGGATTTTTCACCAAGAAAGGATGCAAGTTACCATAAAATTTTACCACTAAGTTAAAGTAGAATATGTCACGAAAAAACAATCTCGGAATCAGAATGATAACTAAAAGTATTCCAGAGTTATTAATGTTTAAAGTGACAGTGGTCAGAATTGCAAAAAACGCTCCGGTCCTTAAGGTATAAAATGGCCTGGTCCTTAAGGGGTTAAAGAGGTTATCCAGAAAAGAGGTTATCCAGAAAAACAGAGCTAATTTCTTCCAATAACAGCAACTTTCGTGTCTTGTAGGTTGTGTGTGTTATGACAACTTGTCCCCATTCACTTCAACCTGAGGACAAGTATGGATTTATTTATTTTTATTATTTATTAATATTAAGAAATCATCTCTGTTTTTCTAATTCTGGAGAAGCCCTTTAATAGGTAAACTATTTCAGCACCAAGGACAGTACAACTATAAAACGAGTGGCTGATGGTACCAGAGTCTCATTGAGAAGAACATAACTAAATATCTTGAGTAAAGGTTTGTAATGAACAGTATAGAATACAAATACAATGTTCTAAAATGAACATGTAGTTTATGTGCCTAAATGAAAACAATTGTACATTATTTCCAAAACCAAGGAAATTGAGCAGTTGGACATCATATCCTCCCTGTTAATGAAAACTGACATCTTCAGACACTTTCCCGAGGATCCTCATGCAAAGATGGTTTGTGCCCATACTGCATCACTGAGCTGAGACGCTGCGTCCAGACTCTGCTGTGCATATACATAATAAATGGAAGTCATAGAGCAATGTTTGAGCTCTGCGGCTGACGGATAAACTCCAGTCAAAGCACTCAAACTATGGCAGCGTATCATGGTTGACCGCTTGTATCTGACATAGAGAAATTCTCTACTCCGCTATATGGTTACACAGTTAGAAATAATGATACAAGAAACACAATATTCATGATAGTCCTATCAAGCTTTATATGGGGTTACTGCTCTCGGTATAATCATAAGTTGGGAATGTGGAACTCGCAAAATGCTATTTGCCTGCGACCTCTCTTATGTTGTAAATATCTTATTGTCCATATTGTGTTGGTTATTGTGACAAATATAAAGGCATCACAAAGTAAAATATTGACACATCACATCAAGGCAGTACATTCCAAATTGTGAGCAGAATACTGGTGATGCGGGGGGGCATATATATTGGCTTATATAAGGCACCTGAAAACACACAGGACAGGCTAAAAACTGTGCACAGTAATGAAGTATGCATGTCCCAAGCAGTATGCAAACTCCAGTCCTCTGCATGCAGGCACAAAGATTAAAGGGGTACTCTGGCACTAGACATCTTTTCCCCGATCCAAAGGATAGGGGATACGATATCTGATCGCAGGGGTCCCACTGCTGGGGCCTCCCATGATCTCCCCCAGCATCCGGTGTTCTAAACAAACTCAGGGTCCCTACAGCAATGGTCGTGACGTCACACCCACTCTCCCTCGTGATGTCACGCCTCACCTCCTCCATTCATGTCTATGGGAGGGGGGCGTGTCGGCTGACACGCCCTCCCCTCCCATAGACATGAATGGAGGTGGCATGGCGTGATGACACGAGGGGGCGTGATCGTGACATCACAAAATGTTCAGAATGCTGGAGCACCGGAGTACCATTTTAATGGTCGGCATTAGACGTTCTTCTTCTACAGTAGTATTTCCCAACCTATGGCTCTCCAGCTGTGGCAAAACTACAACTCTCTTATGTGCTGACACCCAAAAGCTGTCAGGGTCTGGTGGGAATAATAGTTTGGCAACAGCGGATGAGTTATAGATTAGGGAACATTGTTCTAAAGGATGCAGTCAGGAAGAATGCACAGCACATTCTGTCTGATTATATATTTACTATTAAATACATTTTTTACCAGAGGCATACTGGTTATATCATATTAAAAAAAAAACAACGTAGTCTCAAGGTGATAACAGGTGCTCAACCCCAAGTGCAATTGTGCACACATACAATGGGGCAGAGGACCTGCACCTATGGACAAGAGTGGGGTTTCAATCCTGTGGTAACTATACAATGACATTAGCTAATCCTCAAAACTGATGTAAAAATGAGACATTAGCCAGTATATCCTTATATGAAGGACATACCTGAGCCCGCATACCACGCCAAGGTTTCTCATGTGATGCGGGACCTAACCACTAACCTTTTTCCTGGCCAGATACATATAACCAGGAACCAGATATACAGCAGCCTAAGGTCCAACTTGCAGACTGCTTCCCAGTCGCCTCCAGTGTGTACTGGGCACACATACAATGGGAGGGGGAGACAGGTTACAAGCCCCACCCTTGCTGGTCTATATATAGCAGGCCTCACAGGTGAAACCCCCAATGCTACCCAATAAGATAAAAGGGCGCATTGGTATAAGCCTTAAAAGACGCTTGCCGGCTTATATTTGCATGAACATGGCTATAGCAGGAAACTCAACCCCAAGTGCAATTGTGCACCTTCGCTGGGGTGGAGGCCCTGCACTTGTCAACCGTTGCTAAGGGCGATATCCCCAGCAAAAAATGCGTACAATGGAGGATGCCTGCAGACGGTCACAAGTACCACAATCACATCCTGACACCTGATAAACGTGTATGTGGATGTGTACAACATGACTAACTTTAAACAAAAAAAACAACGTAGTCTCAAGGTGATAACAGGTGCTCAACCCCAAGTGCAATTGTGCACATATACAATGGGGTAGAGGACCCGCACCTATGGACAAGAGTGGGGTTTCAATCCTGTGGTAACTATACAATGACATTAGCTAATCCTCAAAACTGATGTAAAAATGAGACATTAGCCAGTATATCCTTATATGAAGGACATACCTGAGCCCGCATACCACGCCAAGGTTTCTCATGTGATGCGGGACCTAACCACTAACCTTTTTCCTGGCCAGATACATATAACCAGGAACCAGATATACAGCAGCCTAAGGTCCAACTTGCAGACTGCTTCCCAACTTGCAGACTGCTTCATATTGTACTCACTCAGTAATAGGGTGTATTTACACTATGATTGTGTAGTTTGGGGCACATATAACTTAGCATCAAAATGGAATGCTGATGTATAAGGACATGGATAGGCTCAGGCCCCTTTGTCTTAAAGGGGTACTCCGGTGGGAAAAAAAAAATGTCATCTTAATCGACTGGTGCCAGGAAGTTATATAGATTTGTAAATTACTTCTATTTAAAAATCTTAATGCTTCAGAGTACAGGAAGTTCTCTGGAGCATACAGCGGGTGAGTGCTCCACTTTCAATTTTTTTGGTACCTACACATTTGGAATATTCTCAGTTTCCGTGAAGCACCTCCTAGGATGCTAATTGGGTTTTACATGCTCCATCTCCATTCATTGTCTGCATACTAGCAATGTTGCATCTATAGCAGTAATATATTCAGTGCCAATTCACTTTTGCTTCTTTTTCTGGTTGTCACAAAATTATATTTGTGTGGAATTTATTTAAAATGCGGCACCAATGGCACACACCACTTTTAATGAAATGGCTGGAAAAATACATTAACAAAAGGGGGGGGGGGGGAAATCCTTTGAAACACTGTCTTTTATGGACACATTGAACAATACAGAACTTTGACTTTTTGGCAGCCCTTGTTAGAGGACTTAAAGTGTACCTGTCACTTGAAAAGACTTTTGACGTGTGCTAGAGACTTGTCAAAAGTTTTCATTGGCTGGGGTCTTAGTGTTCAGATTACAACGAATTGTTAGAACAAGTTGGGAGAATAGTGTTCGGTGGAGCGCTCCTCTTCCTTCTCTGTATGCGACCAGAGAAACCCCTAGACTTGCAATGAAAGTTTGTCTCGATCCTGTGGCACAGTGCCAGGAGTGAGAGCACTTAGTGTGGACTTCTCCTGGCTTGTTCTCCTGATCGGTTGGGGGTCTGAACACTTATGCCCTGACTGAAAAAAAAACTTTTGACATATCTCTAAGACATGCCAAAAGTTATTTTCGGTGACGGTGCCCATTTTGGTGCCTGAGAAATATGTGTATATTTTCCATGCCATTCCGTGTCCTCTATGTGTTTTCACTTGGCGCTCTTGACTTTCAAAAATACACACATTAACATTATTTGGTATATAAAATGATTTAACACGAGTGCCACTATCTTAGAAGAAAATATACAGTGTATGTTTCAATAATAAAAGAACATCCTAACAGCTGGCCGGGACCATATTAGCGCCCGGAGAGTGTACCTAGTCGATGTTAGTAATAATTCACATTTGGGCCTCTCAGCACTGACAGGCTACAAGAAGAAACCTTTAATTTGCTGTGAATACAAATGATGGAGACACTTGAGCTACCTCGGATGGAGCTTAAACACCTTTCCCCAGACATCCAGTAAATTAGAAAGAAAGAAAAAAAAAAAAAAAAGATTAATTAGAAGAACTTAATGATGTTTCCATTAATGTCATCCCATCTGTGTGATCATCCCCAAAAAGACATCATTTGGAGATTAGATCTCCCTCTGTGATACTGGGAGCTGTATCTGTAGACTTTCCCCAAAACACCTACACATATGTTTCCAATCATTATGTTGAGCACCAGAAGAATACCAATCATCCCGCCGTAATTAGGATGGAGACAATAAGGAGGGGAATGGGTTTTCTGATGGAGAAGATCCGCGATGTAGCAGACTCAAGGACATCTGCATCAGTGAAGAGACCGGTCATATTGAGCAATGGGTAGGCAGCAGAATGGATGCATTAAAGTGTCAGTAATCAAACCCACGATGACCTGTGTGTAAGATATAAGAAGTGAGAATAGTGCGATACTGATAAAAGATGATGGTGTTCCTGGAGAGGTGGCAAGGCAGCAAGGAGGTGCACAAGCACAGTCACAGGTGCAGGGAGGTCAGTGCTGGATAAAATGTTCATTTCCCACTGAAATGACACAAAGCAGACACAAATGATAATACACTTTCCAGGAGATTACATTTTTTCAATACAACAATACAGTTAATTCCTGTGTGTCAGTGTCTGAATGCTACCCTATTGACCCTTAAATGGATTCTCCTGCAAAAGACACAAACTGTGTGTGGTTTAAAAAAAGTATAATAAGGCAACTTACTAATATAATGTCATTAGCCCTACTGCACAGATCTGCCTTCATCAACTGTGTTCTCTCCCTTTTAGTTGTGACATCCCATCAGACTCTCTGAATGCAGTGTTTCCAAACCTTATATCCCTCATTTTTCTGTCTGTTTAGGACAAGACCGTGCATGTGAAGGGGGAAGCTCGTATTACTGCTCAATCGATTTTAAAAGGCTTGTCCAGGTTTAGTAAAATACTGCTTCTTTTTTGCAAAGAAAAAAAAAAAAAACACTTCTCTCCACAGGTTGTGTGTAGTACTGCCAAGCTGCAATAACAGACACAACCTGTGGACAGGAGTGGTGCTGTTTTTGCAAAAAAAAAGAACCAGCATTTTTCATATCCTGGACAACCCCTTTAAGGCAGCAAGAAGCCTTTCTCAGCCACAGTAGCTTCCTTCATAACAAGCTCACTGCTGTCTTATCTGAGAAAGGCTTCCTGCTGTCTTAAAATCTAATAAGTAGTGATATGAACTCCCCTCTTCACGTCAATTGTCTGGTCCTTAGCAGACAGGAGGAGAGGGGGGTGGAGGAATGGGAGCTCTCTGCAATTATAGCCTATGAATGATGTCAAGGGAAAGATGTGATCTGATATACTTTTTGACACCATATACAGGTTGTTTATTTTGCTGGAAAACCCCTTTTAAACACTATTATTTATTAATTATTATCAGGTTATACAAAGAGAAAAAAAGGTTCCATTGCTCCTGCTTGAGACAGTGAGTCTGGTACATGCTGATACATCCATTTTAAGGGATATGGATATGTAGCTGTACTTTGTCTGCTAAAAGGGGTACTGCGGTGAGAAACATTTTATTGTTGTAATGAACTGGTGCCAGAAAGTTAAACAGATTTGTAAATTAGAACAAAGTGGAAAGGTTGGAGAGGCTCTTACCACACTAATTACCTGCGACCTGAGCTACCCAAATGACACCTATACCTACGGTGTCCAACAAAGCATACAAATAATAAAGAAATTGGGGCTCAAGGTCAATGAATATTGGATATAAATTTATTGATTATTCAACAGTATGATAAAAATACAATTAGTGGTATGTGACCTACAGGGCCCATGTAGGCCAACTCTACCACAGATATTATGTAAAAAATATTGAAATATCTATAGCATTAAAAATCAATATAATAGATGGAACATAAAATATGCATTTATAAAATAACCACAATAAAATATCACAATAAAAATATAAGATATGGGTGACTTGAAAAAAAATTATTTAGATCTAATAATAGGTATGGAGTCAACTGTCTCTTTAGATATATGTGGTAGCATCACTGATGGTGTCAAAATTGTGTCCAGTTTATGTTAGTTGGTTAAAATGTCATAGATCTTCGTAATAACTCCTCGCTGGTGTACGTGTCAAACCTAGCTTGTATAGCAAGGAGCCCGCTGCAGGAGACTCGGCGGTCTCACAGTGAAGCAGCAATGAGCAGATTCGGTGGACACAAATAGTGGATACCGGAGTAAGTATATAGTCAAAATAAAATAAATACCGGAATATGAAGGTCCCAGTGAGGTCCCGCCTCCCTGGATGGGGAGCGTGCTGCTGGAGACTCGGCGGTCTCACAGTGAAGCAGCAGTGAGCAGATTCGTTGGCCACAAATAGTGGGTGCCGGAGTAGTCAGTATAACGTATATTAACGTTATGTGCAGGTCCCGGTGAGGTCCAAGCTCCCTGGGCGGGGAGCGTGCTGCTGGAGACTCGGCCGTCTCAGGTATGCAGCGGTAGTGGTGGGCTCACCATTAGTGGACTGTAGCGCTTCTATTGTAGATAACTGGATGGACAGGCTGTGTCCTCGTGGCAGGGATTGCACCCTTGTCCAATAAGGTTGGGAGCGCTGTATCCTGATAGAAGAGACTTGGTATTGTGGTACTTGTGGTTATTGCTGTGGCTGGACGCGTTTCAGGTCCCCATAGGACCTTTCTTCAGCAGCTGCTGAAGAAAGGTCCTATGGGGGACCTGAAACGCGTCCAGCCACAGCAATAACCACAAGTACCACAAAACGTCTGTCCGGGCATGCTGGGAGATGTAGTTTTGTAACAGCTGGATGTCCACATTTTGGAGACCACTGGTATTAACAATTCCCTACAGAGCTGATCATTGTTTTCTACTCATCTCAGGAAATGTTGAGCCAATAGGAAATTTAAGGAAAAAGACATCTGTCTCTTCTTTTAAGCTTTAACAATCAGCAACTAAAATGTTAAACTGGGTTAACCCCCTTGCTCCCAGTGCATTCGTCTAATGTGCCCACAGAGTTCTAATGACAAGACATATGCCAAAAGCAGAACCTTTGGCTGCTACTTCTTAGAAAGCATACCTATTTTCCAATTTTTTTTCAAATGCGTTGAAAAACATAGTTAAAGGGGTATTCCGGGGGTTTGGGAAATGTCAATGTAAGACAGGGGGAGCAACGTTAGTCTAGTTAGTAATATATAGAGATGAGCAAATTTTTTGGAAATTCGATACGGCCCATTGTCTGAATTTTCCCAAAAAATTTGGTTTGATCAAAATCAAATCGCTATTTAAAACTGCTATTTCCAGGCTACAGAGAGCCTCAATAGGGGTGTAGGACAATTTGCCTTGTCATAATACACATAGGGAGTATGCTGGGGTAGTGAAATAATACTGTTATTCAGTATGACATGTAGCCTGATGAATTTAGGCATCTGCCACTCCTCTGGCACTTCTCTGCCTGACATACTTGTACAACTGCTGAGTGCGTATATATTACACTTATTATAGGAAATTAGAATAATATGCCCCAGTACGATTACACCTGAATTGGGCATTAAAAGCAGGTTTATAGGTATTTATGGCCTTTAAAGGGGTACTCCGGCCCCGAGACATCTTATCCCCTATCCTTTGGATAGGGGATAAGATGTCTCACCGCTGGGGTCCCGCTGCTGGGGACCTTCGCAATCTTGTATTCGCCACCCACCTGTTTGAGCTTCACGCCACGGTGACAGCTCACAAACAGCCAGGTGGCGACCACGGGGGTGGCGACACGGGCGGAGTAGTGACCTCACGATTCTCCAGCCCCATGATCGCCATCCGGCTGTCCTTGAGCTGGCACCGCGGCATGTAGCTCAAACAGGTGGGTGGCAAATACAAGATTGCGGGAGTCCCCAGCGGCGGGACCCCCACGGTGAGACATCTTATCCCCTATCCTTTGGATAGGGGATAAGATGTCTCAGGGCCAGAGTACCCCTTTAACACTAACTAGCCCCTGTGAGTTTAACAGGAAAAAATTTAAAAGCGCTGAGTGCATATATATATATATATATATATATATATATATATATATATATATATATAGTATATTACACTTATGATAGGAAAATACGCCCCAGTATGGTTACACCAGAATTAGGCATTAAAAACAGGTGTGTATGCATTTCTGGCCTTTAACATTTACTGGAGCTTAAGAGGAAAAAACGCAAAAGCGCTGAGTGTGTATATATTACACTTAGGATAGGAAAATATGCCCAAATATGGTTTCACCTGAATTAGGCGTTAAAATCAGGTGATTAGGTATTTTAGTGCTCACACTAACTGGCCCCTATTAGATTTAGAATAATACACCCCAGTACAGTTGCAACATATAAAGTGTACTCTCTCTCTATCCAGATGAACTTATATGCTGCTGGAAAGATCTTCTTTCTCAGTAGCACAAACAGACAGACACTGGCTGGTATAAAATTTCTTTGTCTTTTTTCCCCCCGGAAAAAAAGACAATGGCCCTCATTTACTAAGAGTGTTGTGTAGGTTTCTTTGTGGATTTGAATACCCTACAATTTATTTTCCACAGTATTTACTAAGGTTTCCCTACATTTTTCACTTTCCCTACATTTTGCTTTTTTTACACATGTTCTGATCTGTCTGGTTTTCCTCAGCTCACATCCACCACATTTTCTGTGGAAACCTTAGTAAATATGTTGGGTTTTTGTGAAAATGTCGGGAGCACGCCCCTTTTCTGAGACCACGCCCCCTTTCCCAGGCGGTCTCACCCCTTTTTCAGGTTTTCTTAGCAAAATGGAGAGTTAGTCGGGTTTTTTTCAATTCTGGCGCAAATTCTGGCGCAAAATCTGTCCCAGACAGAATTTCTGGCGCAATGCGACAGAATCTGGCACACAACCCGACAAAACATGTTGGGTTTACAATGGTAAATGAGGGCCAATGGGTGTGCTGCAATGGGTGGGGGGACTGATGAGTGGGAGGGAAATAAACCTGCTCCCACCTTGAAGCAAAGGATCCTGGGGATTGTAGTCTGATGGAGGCCATAGAAAAAAGTAGCCAATTCCCAAAAACAAGACAGCAGTGTTATGGGGGACACAGGGCATAGCCATTTACCACCTATACAAGAACATACATCATGAGGGTGTCCATGTACCATTGCTGTTCAGAGAGCCAGATAGACAAAATGGAAAGACGGGACTGAGACATATTTCTGGTTTTCCACGTTTGTTATAATGAGAAATTTATGAAATCTAATGAACTGAAAATATGCTTACTGGAGCGGGGTGGCAGCACATTGATTAAAGACCTTCTGTATCTCAGTGGACTCATTTAGACAATGCTGTAGATAAGGTAATGTCCCCCCCACCCGTCTCTCCTGCCCATAGTGTCACTGGCGGGATCTATTCAATGAAGATAAATGTCTTTCTATTCTATTGATGAAATAGTTCTGGTTTCTGAAGGGGAATGAAAAAAATCAATATGATAGTCTTCCTTACACTATATACTTTGTGCTCTTATCCAAAGAGGCCTGTAAATGTGAACAAAATGTGCAGTACAACAAGATAATTTTCTTAAAACCTCTAAATCAACTTGTACTGATATCCTCCTTACATGGACACACATATTATGGAGCCAAACCATGCAGCTACCACAGGGCCATTGTCCAGGGGGATCCCGGTTAGTCCTGGGCTTGGTTACTGACTGGTGAGGACTTATGCAGGACTCCCCTCTTTAGAAATATTGAATTGTTAAGACCCCATTAACATCTCTTTTTTTGTTTGGTATTTGTTAGGATACCAGAAAAAAAAAAAAAAAATAATTATGCCAGCATTTACCTTGATTTCTGCTTCTACATACTGTATATGTGATGGGCCCATTGACTTTAGTAGATAAAATGTAGTCTACTAGTGACTACAATTGGTTTATTTACCAAGCTTTTACTATGACGTAACAATTGTATATATTCAGGAATAATCGACTAAGTTTGGTCCCATAAAGTCAATGGGTCCGACTCAGTTATGCCATAGTAGTTCATCATAAACTTTTGGTGATATCCTGACAAATAATGTCGGCATAGGCTGAAAAAGAAGAAGAAAATTTCAGAACCCATAGGGTTAATCGGTTCTGACAATTTCTTTTGTTTCTTTTTGTTGTTGGGTTACACCTAGCTCTCTGGGTTGGTCAGCTGACCTCATTAGCTTTCACCTGTGTACTTGCAGTTTATATCCAGGCTTTGCCTGCGAAAGAGGTTTCCTCCTGTAGCTAGCGTTATAACTTGTTTATTCCTGTTTACCCGGTATCTGTGACTTTTGGCTTGACTTCTCGACTTCTCTCTGGTATTAGCGTTATTGTACTTAGACAACTCCTGGCATTAACTCGACTAGTGGACAATGACCTATTGTGTGTGTGTGTTAGATTTTATTTCTGTGAGTCTGTATGCTTCCTCACTGTATCCTGACCTGTGTCTGCATTGTAGTTTATTTTGTTGACAGTGACTTCCTTCACGTATTTAGGGAGGGACTGTTACTGTGGTTGTTGATCCGCTATTTGGGGTGAATAGGCAAGTAGGTAGGGATAGAGGGAGTAGGTCAGATCAGTACTGCATTCCTTTCCTGCCCATACGTGACAGCAAATAGGGTACACCAAGCAAATGGTTAGTAATTGGCCCAAGAGTAATAGAAGAAACATCGAAAGGGAAACAATCATCAGGGGCTTCTCCCCTGGGTAACAAAACCTGAAAATTTTATGTGGGCCTATTTGTTATTGATATGGTTTTATATTATCAAATAGATATATACCATTGTGTATACAATGTCTATCCAATTTAAAGATGTGTCCATCTTTACATTTCTTTTAGTTTAGTTAAGGATTGTATTTTCCCATTAAACCAGTTCAACACAATATCAGGAAATGCTATCCAAACACTCCAAAAGTCTTCATGTACATAACAATCAATGGGTGCCCCCTTATAGACACAAACCTAGGGTTAGAAGGTCTTGAAATCAGGTTGTTGTGAAAAGTTGATAATCTCACACCATGCATCACTGTCATTTACTACAGTATGTATCAGTGCAGTAATATCAGTATCAGTTTTCTGAGGTTAAAATGTTGTATTGTTTTTACTTTTCAGCAGATTTACACCAAACTCGCATATTCTTTAAACGTGTAAAGGGGGCATGGCATTTTTGGTCCAATATTCTTAGTATAATTAAGGGCAAAAACTTTCATAAATTACAACTGAAATCTTTGTCAGCTTGTATCCAATTGGCAATCTTGTGCTAGTGCACCTTACCTTGAAACCAGTATATAAAATGCTGATGTTTAAAAGGGTTTGTGCATAAAAAAAGTTTCCCCCATCCACAAGATAAAGGATAACTAGAGGATTGATTGGGGCCTGATTACTGGCACCCACAATGTCCTCTGAATGAATTGATGAAACATTGAGAAATGGGGCGCGCTCCCTGGTGCAGTATCTTCAGAAGTAGAAAAAAACAAAACCAAAAACCCACCACCACACATTTGCTGTCGTACTGACCTTATGCAATTGTGCACTCAGATTGGCAATAGATGGTTATAGAGGGTATTACCAGTCTGCTGCTCGTCTCCATCGGGTATCCGTCTCCCAGGGGGTACAGAATGTGAATTATGAATTGAGAGGCCACATAATTATGAGAATACTTTACTATACATTACCAAATTCCAACCATTGTGTTTAGCGATAACACCTGTATATGTTGGAGAGACTCCCCTAACTCTTAGATGTACCAATAAGGCCCCTTTCACACTACCGTTGTCACTCAGTAGTGTGACGGCAGTTGCGGCTATGGATCAGTGAATCGAATCTGACAAATCCGAATTTGTAATAAATTTCAGGAAAAATTTGATTTGCAACGAATGCGAATAGCACCACAATTTGATTGCGCTAATTGTTTAATTAAACTCCATTTATTGCAGTCCAGGCATCTAAAATTGCAGATCCACATGTGAGGACACGGGGCAAGGAATCCTGGGAAGGCAGGAAAGCGGGATGACCATGAATCACATGCAGCATGCAGACTATCAACAGCCAGCCACCCCTGTGATATCACAGCCCTAAATAATCAGCAGCCATCTTGCGGCCAGTCACATCAGCATTCTATTGCAGAAAGAGAGGGACAGAGAACAGTGTGTGTTGCACAGAAAAGCTTTTTTACAGCAGTGATTCACCTCCCAGTCACATCAGCATTCTATTGCAGAAAGAGGGACAGATAGCAGTGTGTGTTGCACAGAAAAGCTTTTTTACAGCAGTGATTCACCTCCAAATTAAGCCTAGAAGCAATGATAGGGAAGGGAGTGAGATTGAGAGAGAGAAAGAGAGAGAGAGAGAGAGAGAGAGAGAGAGAGAGAGAGAGAGAGAGAGAGAGAGAGTGCAATTTTGGGTGTAGTACACAGCAACTGTGGTATACAGCACTGATGTGTACAACAACTGAAAAGCTAATAGTAGCCACCCAGTTAGGGTGAGCAGAGCACTAAAACCATATTGTCCTCTATTAAGTGTAACCTGTATGTACAACTAAGTGGTGTACCATTTTGTTCCTGTTAAAGACTTAAGGGCCAAGATGCTGTGAAAGGCCAGGCAAAAGTAAATCCTTGCTGGTGTTATAGACAAATACTGTTTTAAGCGTACTGGAACGCCTTGTCCTCCCTTTATAAGTGCATACCACATACGTACATCTAAGTGGTGTACCATTTTGTTCCTGTTAAAGTCTTAAGGGCTTAGATACTGTGAAATGCCAGCCAAAAGTACACACCTACTGGTGTTGTAGACAAATACTGTTTTAAGCGTACTGAAGCGCACTGTTCTTCCCTCATAAGTGCAGACCACATACATACAGCTAAGTGGTGTACCATTTTGTTCCTGTAAAAGTCTTAAGGGCTTGAGGAGGACAATGACGTGCAGACACACCTTGATGATGATGAAGCTGATCACACTTGGGAGCTGGGTGCAGAAGGGGCTTCACGAGGGGGCGGGTGAGACGTCGTGAGGGGCCGGGCGTGACGTCACGCCCAGTGGCTACGAACACGGAAGCCCGCACACAGCGTTCGGAGTAATGAACTTACGGACGTTGTGAGCGGAGTTCCGAAAGTCAGGGCAGCGCACAACCCCTTTAAGGAGCTGCTCCCCAGTTACAGACATTACTCCGCATCAGATGACAAGTAATTATTGAGGATATGCAGTAAAATAAATCTTAAAGGGGTCATCCAGGAGAAAATAACTTTTTTTTTATATATCAACTGGCTCCAGAAAGTTAAACTGATTGTAAATTACTTCTATTAAAAAAATCTTAATCTTTCACTAGCTGCTGAATTTGAGTTGTTCTTTTCTGTCTAAGTGCTCTCTGATAACACCTGTCTCGGGAACTGTCCTGAGTATAAGCAAATGCCCATAGCAAACCTCTTCTACTCTGTGCCGTTCCCGAGACAAGCAGAGATGTCAGAGAGCACTATTGACAGACAGAAAAGACTAACTCAACTTCAGCAGCTGATAATTATTGGAAGGATTAAGATTATTAAATAGAAGTAATTTACAAATCTGTTTAACTTTCTGGAGCCTGCCGATATATATAAAACGTGTTTTCCCTTTAACTTTTCTTAGGATATATGTACCCAAAACTTTTTTTGAAATCAAGCAAATGTAAAGGTGTGCAAAAAACTCCATGTGCCACCTACACCACCAAGTATTGATGTGATGCAAAGACCTGTAAAAGGTGGAAGGGAACAATGTATGGTCCATTGTCACCGGTGGGGGTAAAAACTTCCCCTGTAAGGCCCTACTCTCTCATTATTAATTCCCTTCTTGGCAATTGTTACTTGCCCTAAAAAGGTCAGCCCCACACAGGAACCTATCTCTATTTCCACCTACAAACACTGCCATTTCCCAGGGTTTTTAGGTGGAAATAGGGAGAGTTTCCTGTGTGGGGCTGCCCTTTTTTCTTGCCAAGAAGGGAATTAAAAATGCGTGAGTAGGACTTACAGGGGAAGTTCTTACCCCCACTGGTTACAATGAACCAAACATTGTTCCCTTCCACCTTTTAGAGGTCTTTGCATCACATCAATATTTGGCAGTGTAGGTGGCACATGGTGTTTTTTGCACACCTTTTCTTTTGTTTGATTTAAAAAGAAAATTGGGTACATATTTATTCGTGCACACGAACACTTTTACAAAAGAGACCATTTTCTTCTGCCTACCTACATGCCTCAGCTACTATTCTGATCCTACCACTCGCCTGATGCCACACATCTGATGCCAAGTTCTCCTTTTTTCACCCACCTTCATCACTGGGTACTGGTATTGCCACCCACTGCCCCACTATGTCACCAAGTCATTTTTAGGACTCCTGATGCTGCTGATGCCACCTTTGGGCTGTCTCATTCTGCCGCCACATGTTCTCCTCATGCTGCTGCCACCCCAAGGCTCTCTCTGTCTGCAACTATAGGGTCTCCTCATGCTTCCGCCACCTCCAGGCTGTGTCATTCAGCCACTATATGTTCTCCTCATGCTGCCACCAACTCCATGCTGTGTCATTCAGCCACTATATGGTCTGCTCTTGCTGCGGCAAACTGCATGCTGTGTCATTCAGTCACTATATGATCTCCTCATGCTGCCCCCAACTCCAGGCTGTGTCATTCAGCCACTATATGGTCTACTCTTGCTGCCACCAACTCCAGGCTGTGTCATTAAACACTTAAGGACTCAGGGCGTACCTGTACGCCCTAAGCCCGGTCCCGGTGTTTAAAACGGGGTCACACAGTGACCCCACATCACACCGGGTTGGTCCCGGCTGCTAGTCATAACCCGGGACCCTGGGCTAATAGCGTGCGGCACCGATCATTGTGCCGCACGCTATTAACCCTTCAGACGCAGCGATCAAAGTTGACCGCCGTGTCTGAAAGTGAAAGTAAATGCTTCCCGGGAGCTCAGTCGGGCTGATCGGGACATCGCGATGTCCGTGATAGCTATCACGTCCCCTCCTGTAGGCTTGCATTGAGGGGCGCAGCGTGACGTCACACGGGGTCGGAGGCGCGACGTCACACTCCGCTGGCCTTGTGGTCGTCTGTAATCAGACCCGGAGCGAACACGCTCCGGGGACTGATTACAAATGGGGTGCTGCGTGCGAGATCCCGGGGGTCCCCAGCGGCGGGACTCCCGCGATCAGGCATCTTATCCCCTATCCTTTGGATAGGGGATAAGATGTGTAAGCACTGGAGAACCCCTGCAATAGTTTCTGACTCAGACAAAGGTGGCAGCATAGAACACTATTGTCAGACTGGAAAGAACTACACAGCTTCCTCTGGAGCTTACAGCAGCTGATAAGTACTGGAAGGATTAAGATTTTCTTAAATAGAAGTAATCTATAAATCCATATAACTTTTTGGCACCAGATTATGTGAAAACTTTTATTTTCCTATGGAGTACCCCTTTAATGCAATCATTATCATTGCTGTTATTCATATTTGTCATATTTATGTTTCTAATTGAAAAAAAATATATACATTTATAGACTTTTTCTTTAAGGTTCAGATTGTAAAGTTATGACAATTAGTCTCCTAGAACCTTGCCAAGGATGTCCCCTGTCTCAAAAGTGATGTACACATGGGTAAATTGGCTTTACTGTGAACCCTTTTTTTTACCTTGACAGCTGCCTCAAAACTAATTGTATCTAACAATTTCCTCCCAATCTTATCATGTTGTGCATTGCTTTATTCTCTGGCAGGGAATGGATGATTAATGACAATCATTTCTTGTGGTTGCAGCAGTTTCGGGTGTTGGGTTGCCTTCCATGTGCTAATTATAAGACTTATTATTAATACTTCTAGCCCTCACTACTGAGAACACAGGAGGAGCAAACTAGTGACACCGCTGTACCATCATATAATCATCATGTATTAATAGTTGCTTCACTTTGCCATAACAGCTAATTTACTATAGCTTGGTGGGTGTTTTTGTATTCATAACTTTAAATTAGGGATTTGCATTGTTAATTAGTAACGCAGTAAATTTGTGTTCACACATTCAGGTTTTTAATTGCAATTATTGTATACAAATCCAGGAACAGATTGTATTCAGAGGACACTTAATGGGTTTGTCCAGGATTTGAAACACAGAGCTAATTTCTTCCAAAAATAGTGACTCACCTGTCCAATGCTTGTGTGTGGTATTGCAGCTCAGTACCACTGAGGTGAACAGAGCCAAGTTGTAATATAACACATAACCTGAGACGTGACGCAACGCCATGCCCTCTCGTGACGTCACCCCCCCCTCCATTCATGTCTATGGGAGGGGGCATGACGGCTGCCACGCCCCCTCCCATAGACAGGAATAGAGGGGGCGTGGCATGATGTTACAAGGGGGGGTGTCATCATGTCACATCTCCAGTCCCATAAAGAAAGAGCTTTCCGAGACTGGATAAGCAGCCCGGATAGAATGTGGGTGCTTCGAGATCACAGGGGTCCCAGAGGCGGGCCCCCGCGATCAGACATCTTATCCCCTATCCTTTGGATAGGGGAAATATTTATTTGGCTGCATAACCCCTTTAATAAAGGATAGACTGAGACTTCTGTTCTTTTCAAATTATTCCCTGCATTGTATTCAATAATTGCAAACTGGAAACTTGAACGTGTGAACTCGCCCTACTGAATAAGGCACCAAGAATTGTGCTGCAAAAACCCCATTTGCTGTGTTGTACAGGTAATGTATATGTCAGTTGGCATTTGCCTCATAATTGTATTTGCCTTCCTCTGGATGAACACAGAAGGGTTATAGGTTAAATGCGATGGACTTCCACCTTGCAGCCACATGTGATGCCAGTCCAACTGCCTGTAGTTATGATTGGCTACTAAGACATTACACTATGATAAAGTTGTCATTGCTTTCTATGTTACTTCAAATGGCATCTATAACAGAATGAATGGAAGATCTGCCTTTTCTAAATGAAACTGGAATAGATGGTTATACTGTAAAGTGATACAAGAAGTGATGTCCAGCTCACCACTAGTGTTGAGCGGCATAGGCCATATTCGAATTTGCGATATTTCGCAAATATATGGAAAAATATTCGTCATATATTCGCAAAATTTGCATATTTGCAATATTCACAGCCTTTTTTTACTATGCGCCATAAAATTTGCATGTGCATGCGCATTCACCATAAAATTAGCATGCACATGCGCAATATATCATGATAAAACAGCTAAAAGAAAGGAGGGATCAATATGTGTGAAAAGTCAAATATGCAATATTCACGATAAATATTCGAATTGCAAATATTCGCGCCCAACACTACTCACCACCAGGTCAGGGGTGCACGGAAGCGTGGGAACTGCAGGCGTAGATAAGATAAAGATGAATTGAGGTTCCAGCACCGCAGTCACAGAATAAAAATGCTGCTTTATTGAATCATCAGGAACACAGAACCGAGCATACACCAACCAAGGAGTGACGCATTTCGGCGGGCGTAGCCACCTCAGTCATATTACACATACACAGAATTCGTCCACTCTATGTAGGGGAAAACTCCACCCACCGCCCGGTGAATCACCTGGCCGGAATTGGGCGTAGGCTCCACCTACACAGGAGGGGACTTACACATAATCTTCACCTCAATGGCCGACATTTATCAATCAGTTTACACCTTTTTTTCTCCGTACAAAAGGCGCTATTTTGGCGCACTGAGTGTTATTTAGCGCCTTTTGGTGGTAGAATATTTTAGTCATTCCAGATGTTTTGGAGTAGCAGTACACGCTTTTCAATTCAGCGTATGCCGTGAACTGAAATTTATGAACTGCGACTTTTTGTAAAAAGGTGCAAAAAAGGCACAAAGCCACTGAAAAGTGTGTAAAACTACACCATTCCAGACCTGGCGTAGCTTTTTAGTTTATGTGAAGAGAGAAATTTGAGAAAATGTGACCTGCATAACATTTATCAAATGCTCTGTGACCATTTAATACATTTGGTGCTCCTACACATTACCAGCACACACAAAAAAGGTATAAAAAAATGCTTCACTTACACCTACAATGATATATGTGGGCCAATGTGCCTAAAAAATAAATAAACAAATAAACACAACAATAGGAGTGACAGTGTTCATGGCAGTGTGAGTGACCACACTTCATCCATAGCCAACTGCTACCCCATTTAAATGTAATAATTAAAAAGGTGTGAAGGTGTTTTTAACACACCATATCAAAAACCATATAATACAAAAGAAAAAAAAATTATTGCAATTGCAATAGCATGGATACAATTGTTAAAAACACAAACAATGTGTAATCACAATGCTTTGTTCACATCCCATAAGGAAGACAATAAGCCAATGCCGGTCAGAGCAGAGCAGAGCATGTGATACACATAATAGGAGGAAAGAGCAAAAGTAACAAAATCATAATACTTTTATTTTTATTATTATTGTTACTAGTGTTTCTGTAAGTATGTGCACGAAGGGCAAATAGCCCCTACATTAATCTACACAAGATCACATATCATAAAATCCAAAATGCTCCTATATTGTCGCACACAAACCCACATAAACTCCCATAAATTAAAGATTGATAATTTTTCAAAGACCTTGGACAGATAAGTCTTACTGGGAGAATATTGTACAGTTAACTGTCATACATGGTTTCATTGCAGACTATCAATTCAATAATGCTAAATTACATCTTGTTGTTTATTCATTCCGATCGGGAATCTCATTCCCATCTTAAGTATCCAAAAGAATCCAAAAGACCTCTCGGTCGAGCAGTTTTTGTCTGTGGTCACCACCACGTACGGGGGCACTAACTCGTTCTATCCCTTGGACCGAAGACTTGAAATAATGCCCTGGTGAAAGTCAGCTCAATACTTGCTGACCATGGACATGTGTCGGGAACTAAAATGTGGGATGACAGACAAATGCTTCCAAACTCTCACTTTTAGAGCATTCGTCGAACATGTTGGATATTACATTCCCGACATGTGACCATGTATACAACAAATGTCCTATTACAGTTAATGTAATGTTGGATTTTGAATCTGTCTCCATTGGCAGCAGAGACAAACTCAGTACTACTGTTCATGACTGAACAGCAAATACATCCACTGTGTCCACACTTGTGGGATCCTGGACATGAGAGCCAATTTGGCTTCCTACCGGTCTTACTAGTAAAAAAAAAAAAAAAACTGGGCGAAACAATACTGGCAATAGTGTCAGCCTTCCTAGAAACACAACGGAAACCATTATGAAACACATGAGAATATGCAGGATCCCCATTAATCATGGGGATTCAAAATAATCCTGCATATAGCTGCAAAATCACTACACTGTGTTGAAAAAACAATAGGCTGATCCACATTGTCAGCATTGTCACATTGTTTGCCACCTATGAGAAGAGTCTCCCGGGTTCTTTTTTTGGCTATTTGTATTGCCCGATCTAAAAAACATGGCCGATTGCCCTGGTCTCTAAGGCGAGATAGCGATAGCTGTCGCCTCACTTTCAAAATTATCATCACGGGAGCAGTTCCGGCGTGCCCGTACCATCTCCCCCACTGGCAGATTTTTGATCACATGAGCCCATGTAAAGAATGGAATTGACAGCCATTTCTTTTCGGGAAGGTCCTCGTGATGATACACCCTGAGGCACTTTCCCTGATCAAAAGCAAATCCAAAATGGCATGGTTTGCGACTGATATGAGACAGTGTTGTCCATAAGAAATGTGGCAGATTCTTATATGGCCGCTACATCCGATTCCCATATGAATATGAGATTGTCGAAGTAGTGGCCATACCACCTGATGGAAATGGCAAACAAATTTGTGGGGGCAAAGAGAATCTCTCTCTACCACCAACATATATATATATATATATATATATATATATATATATATATATATACAAATCATAAAATGTTGCGGTATCTTGTAATACCTTTTTTATTGGACTAACAGCATTTTGTAGAGACAAGCTTTGGGGATTCCTCCCTTTATCAAGTCCAAAGCTTTGGACTTGATAAAGGGAGGAATCCCCAAAGCTTGTCTCTACAAAATGCTGTTAGTCCAAGAAAAAAGGTATGACAAAATACTGCAACATTTTATGATTTGCATCTGCATCACTGGACAAATACGGCTACCCAAATTTACTATAAATAAATATATATATATATATGTGTGTGTGTGTGTGTGTGTTTGCGAGAGAGGGGGAGAACTTTGCCAGAAATATGTAGTATCGCAAACCTTCTGAATAATGTGAATATGTTTGAAGAAACGTGAGAGCAATTTTATGTGTGGGGAATAACAGAATATAGGGAAGTAACATCTGCCGTTATCCACACACATTTGTCGTTCCATGTCAGATGCTCTCACATAGAAAGAACATGAGCTGTATCCTTAATGTAGCCTGGCATTTGATTAATGGGGCTGTAATAAATTGTCAACCCACAAACATAACCGCTCATTGAGCGATGAAATGCTGGCTACAATGGGCCTCATAGAGGGAGGAAATTGATTCTTATAGACCTTGGGGAGGGAATAGAAAATAGCAACCACCGTATATTGTATCATAATATATTCAGCTTGTTTTTTTGCTTACATATCCGTCTGCCATCCCAAGGTCCACGAGATTCTGTATTAACGGTTTAAAATGGGTGGAAGGATTTCCTCTCAATGGCCTGTATGTGCTAGCATCGGCTAACATTGCAATATTCAACTTACAATACAGGCACTTGTCGAGGATAACCACCGCTCCCCCTTTGTCCGCTTGTCAAATGATGATATCATCTGACTTACCTAGACACTCTAAAGCCCTTCTTTTATCAGAAGACAAGTTGCTGTGGCGGACAACATGCTGCTGAGATAAATCTACCAGCTCACGTTCTACAGCTTGCTGAAAACACTCAAGTAGGGGGGTTCTAGACATAATGGGATAAAATGTGGGATTACATACTTTAAAATCCGGTTTCTCATCTCATATTTCCATATTATGCAATTGTTGTAGCTTAGACAGTGTCCTAAGGTCCCCAAATGAGAACCCAAGTGCACCTCGAGTGTCAACAATTGCATGTTGATCATAATGAATGTTGACAGTAAAAGCAGTATTATCATGCAATTCATTAATAGGTAAATCAATACTTCGTACATCATTGTCAACATAATATATGTCTTCAACATTTTCATCTCCACCCACCATATTAGCAAAGTGTTTCTTGATGGTCATTTTTTTGATGAACTTATTAGTGTCCAGCAAAGTTTTGAGTAAGTCAAATGTGCAGGAGGGAGCAAATATTAACCCTCGGGATAATGCAGAGAGTTCAGCAGAGGTAAGGATCTTTGTGGACAAATTAAACAATTAGATTGGGTAGCAGTTGGCTATGGATGAAGTGTGGTCACTCACACTGCCATCAACACTGTCAATATTGTTGTGTTCATTTAATTATTTTTTTTAAGCACAATGAGGTTAAGATTATGTGTAAGTCCCCACTGTGTAGGTGGAGCCTTCGCCCAATTCTGCACAGGTGATTCACCTGGCGGTGGGTGGAGTTTTCCCCTACATAGAGTGGACAGATTCTGGGTATGTGTAGTACGACTAAGGCGGCTACACCCACCAAAATGCCTCACTCCTTGGTTCCTGCATGCTCTGTTCTGTGTTCCTAATAATTCAATAAAGCATCATTTTTTATTCTGTGACTGTGGTGCTCGAACCTCCATTCATATATATGGTTATACTGTAGTATTCAATAAAAATGGTTCAAATGTTACAAAATTTGGCAAAAACAATCCGAAGAGAGTAATTTATTATAATTTATGAATGAATTTATCAATTCATACATCAATGTAAAGGGAAAGTGCACTGTAGCAAGAGGTGCCACATTTATTTAGAGTACTAAGTCCTCTTAATACATTTGGTGCATGTTTCAGTGGTTTTGTACCACAATTTGAAGTCTATTCCACAATGTGAAGATTTTTGGCCTTACATACACCTATTTCTATCATAAATCAGCTGGGTCTTGGGAGATCACCCTCCTACCCCCTTGAACCTGCCTACTTATTTAAAAAGTGGAGAAGACATAACATTCTGTTAAATTTATTTTGTTTGAGAATTTTTTTAAAGGGAATGTGTCATCAGTTTTATGCTGCAGCGAGCAAGCAGCGTGATGCCAGAACGCTATGAATTATTCTGATACATTCAAGTGTTTAAGAGTAATCTTAGTTTAAAAATGCAGCTGGGACCCTGGTAACTAGTCATAGGGGGCGGGTCCTCGTGGCTGATCTCCCTGCTGCCAGTACTGAGTGACAGGTCCCCATACACACATAGGCTGGGCAGTAAGCAGCCACCGGGACCTTACCCCTGTGACTAGTTACCATGGTCCCAGCTGCATTTTTAAACTATGACTTCTCTGAAGCACCCAAATGTATCAGAGTAATTCATAGCATCCTGGCATTAGTACTCCGGCGCTAAGACATCTTATCCCCTATCCAAAGGATGGGGGATAAGATGCCTGATCGCAGGGGTCCCGTCGCTGGGGACCCCCGTGATCTTGCATGCAGCACCCCCTTACCAGCAGTCCCCGGAGCATGTTTGCTCTGGGTCTGATTACTGGCGATCACGGACGCCAGAGCATTGTGACGTCACGGCCCGCCCCCGTGTGACATCACGCTTACAATGCAAGCTTCACACGGTCGGGGCCGTGACATCACAATGCTCTGGCCCCCCGTGATCGCCAGTAATCAGAACTGGAGCGAACATGCTCCGGGGACTGATTCTAACGGGGTGCTGCATGCAAGACCATGGGGGTCCCCAGCGGCGGGACCTCCGCGATCAGGCATCTTATCCCCTATCCTTTGGATAGGGGATAAGATGTCTTAGCGCCAGAGTACCCCTTTAATGCTATACATGGTCAGGGTATGATAAAACTGGTTCTCTTTAACTTTTGCATGATAGAAAACTGTAATAACAACTTGATAAATTCCTCAATCCCCACAAACCATTAAAAAATATTCAGGAGAACATAGTATTCTAAAACCAATTCTTACATGCATGATGTTGCATGTAAAAAAAATAAAAAAAAAATAATATATATATATATATGTATATATATATATATTTTTTATTAATTTTCTTAATTTGTATGCTAAAGACAGGTCTACTGGTATGTATAGTTTTTGCTAAATTCATTTTTTTTTTTGGCATCTAAAATAAGAAAAATTAAGGAAATTTTCTTAAAAATACATTACTGTGTCTACAGCTTGTATGCAAACCTATAAGTATCCATAGTTACAAACTAGACCCTGTGTAGTCTGATCTTAAAGGCATGTTACTCCATTCCATGTTCCTTGGTCACCTATAGACAGCAGAAGAGAGAGAAAAAAAAGTGCAAAATGACTACTGAGGCAGTGTCAGAGGCCCATAAGGTCCAGGATACTTTGTGATCCAAGTAAAGGGACTTTCACTTGTTCTGTATGGCTGAATAATAGGCCCCCTGTTAAAGGACTCAAGGTTGCCCAACTTACCCTTTTTGACAGGTTGTATCTGTAGTCTGTAACTAGACATGAGAATAATACCAACAAGCAGATTTCATATGACTGAGTTGTACTATCCCATAAAACTATGGAGGCTAAAATATTTTATACAAGTCCCTATTTCGAACTCCATTGTCTTATACTTTCCACTGTTTCATAGGACATTGGTCAGTTAGTGAAACTCCAACTAAGCAACTATCCAACTATCTTCATCCACTGGGGCACATGGCTCTGCATAGGAGATGAAGACACAATACCAATACACTATATACACTAAAGCAAATGATTGCAAAAATGGACTGTCCCTTTAAGTGAATAGATGTACATATGGTATTGCTGTTTATCCCTGTTTAGTCAATGCAGGATATATACTGTTTCTTTGAGTACATTGAGGTTCATATTCCCAGATGCAAGCCAGCAGTAGCCTTTCATACGGTTACTGCAAATAAGGTGATGGAAATGAAGCTGTAGATTTCTATTATTTATTTGTATATTTATTTCTTAGACAAGACAGCATTGACTCATTGCCCTTCTATAATCAGAGAATAATGAAGGTGAGGCATACATCTATCATGGCTATGTATTAACATCTGACATTTTATTAAACCTGTGGTTAGAGTACATAATGGAAATCATTAAGTGGAAACTCTAATTTGTTAGACAAACCATTAACAGACAATGGGAAATAATGTAATCCTCCATGAGTAATGGTTCTCTATGGAGGACACCTCTGAAGTCTACCGCTATATTATTATATCATATTGCCTTTGTGTACTGTAAGGAAGATTGATCTGTGGACATACTGTAAGCAATGGGATCAATACCTCCATAGATTGTGTATGAGGGGGATGCGCATTGGAGCTTTGGTCCCTATGTCCCATGAGTGATGTCATGTTATTGAAAAGCATCTGGGTAATTCCCAGGAGGTCTATGGGTTAGGGCAATCAATAATATTATCTTGGGTTTACTTTTGTTCTGTAGAATTGTCATTTGTTATATCCAGTGGTGATCACTTCATCTGTAAGTCAAGACTGAACACTGCTGGAGGCCATAGTGCTCGGCTATTCTTGTCATTGCTCTAGACCTGGGGTAGGCAACCTTTTGGTAATGCTGTGCCCACATTTTCTTCGAAGTCGCTTGTTGTGCTGGAAATGTGGGTGTGGCTTGCTGTGGGTGGGGTTTATGGGGATATGGCTTGTCACAAGGTGTTTTTTTTTTCCAGAATTCTCCCTATATAGTGTTCTCGCTGTAAAGAACTTACAGTGAGAACAACCATTTAAACTCAGAACTGTATAATACAGACCCCAGAGTCACCACCCACCATAATACAGACCCCAGTCACCACCCACCAAAATACAGACCTCAGAATCCCCACCCACCACAATTCAGACCACAGAATCAGACCCCACCATAATACAGACCCCGGAATCACCACCCACCATAATACAGACCCGGGAATCACCACCCACCATAATACAGACCCCAGAATCACCACCCACCACAATTCAGACCCCAGAATCAGACCCCACCATAATACAGACCCCGGAATCACCACCCACCATAATGCAGACCCCAGAACTTAGGTTGCTATGTAGGTAAGTAGCTATGTAGGTAGCCAGGGGGCTAAATAGGTGGGTATGTAACCAGGAAATTAATAAGGTGGGTAGCCACGAAGGTAACTGTGTAGGTAGCCAGGTTAGGGAAGTAGCCTATGCTCCTTCACATCCAAATCCTCATCCCCCTCCCTGTCACCTGCACCCCCCATCACCTGTACCCCCTCCCCATCACCTGCAGCCCCCTTTCCCCATCACTTGCACCTCAATCACTTGCACCCCCCCAATCACTTGCATCCCCCATCACTTGCACCCCCCATCACTTGCAGCCTCCCCTCTTCATCATCACTTGCACTTCCCCCTCATCATCATCACTTTCACTCCCCCCACCCCCCTCATCATCATCACTTGCACTCCCCCCCAATCATCACTTGCACTCCCCCCCAATCATCACTTGCACTCCCCCCTCATCATCACTTGTACCCCCTCCCCTCATCATCACTTGCACTTCCCCCCACTCCCATCATCATTATCACTTGCACTCCCCCATCCCCCTCATCATCATCACTTGCACTCCCCCCATCATTATCATCACCTGAACTCACCCCATCTTCATCATCACTTGCACTTACCCCCCACCCCCTCATCATCATCCCTTCCACTCCCCCCCATCATCATCACTTGCACTCCCCCATGATCATCACTTGCACCCCCCTCATCATCACCACCACTTGCACTCCCCCCTCCCGTCACCTTGCCTCCCGTGCTCTGCTATTGCAAGGATCTATCGATCTATCTATCTACCTATCATTTATCATCTATTCAATGGGCAGGGGAAAATGCCTTACCAGGAATAACCCTGCATCATGCCAGGTATATATCCTTATATATCATACAAATCTATGAGAGAATTTTATTATTTAGTCTTATAATATATATATATATATATATATATATATATATATATATATATATTTTTTTTTTACATGTAATTTGTCATCTATGCACCTAAAACCTTAGTGAATTTGCGCTGTTTGTTCACATATTTCACATTGCATAGCAAAAGGCTGTTCTGGCATGCTGAGAGTTGTAGTTTTGCAACAGCTGGAGGCCCCCTGGTTGGGAAACACTGCCTTGATCAATCAATCTTGTCCCTGCGATACTAATTTCGCTTGTCTGGTTCCTATTTATCCCATCAGGTGCCTCTGTATAATATCCCAGAGGTACAGATTGGACCCACAACAATTCTTTTTAGGCTAAGGCTACACAGTGACTTTTTGGTGCAGTACACATACACTCAAGTTGAGCAAGCCAAGTCGGCTAAACCCAGATTCGATCAGAATTTTCAGAAACCGTGGCTAACCAAACATTTCAAACGTTGCCATCTTCGCCTTGGGTTGACCAAGCTGAGCTGTGCCCGTAGCCAAACAGCCACTGGCACAGCTTATGTTTTAATCGTTTGTTGGGCTGAGTGCTATGTGTGAGTCCAGAAATGAAAGAGTTAACTAACACTTCATGATTTGCGTTTTTTTTTTTTTATTTTTTTTTTGAGACAAAGGAAAAAAAGGGGTTCTCCAGGAATAGAAAAACAGAGATAATTTCCTTCGAAAACCATTCCCTGTCTGTCTCAGGTTGGGTGTGGTTCTGCAGCTCAGTTCCAGTGAAGTGAATGGAGCCAAGTTGTAAAACCACACCCAACCTGGGGAAAGACTTTAGGGGGGGGTTGAAACAAATTAGCTCTGTTTTTCTATACCTGGATAAGACCTTTAAGTTGGGTAGCACATCAGCACAATTTAACTCTTCTATTGCTGATTTGCCATGAACTGAACACTTTTTCAAGTCAGACAAGCAACCTAAAGGTGCAACCAATGCGATACATTGAACCATATGCACACTTGTGGACTACAACTGTAATTCAATAGTAAAAATCTATCTGCAAGTGGAAAGTGTAGCCCAGGGGCCTTGCTCACACTACTTTTCTAGGGGTCACTTTGAGGGTTGCACCTTCAAGTATACCTTGACCTTCATCGGGTCAAGGAATTAAAGAAGAAGCCCAGTGCTAATAAATTTGTAAAAAAAAAAAAAAGGATTGTCCAGCGCATGGTGTGCAGGTAAAATCTTGCTTTTATTAGAATATTCCAACAGAAATCACATACAGAGGGTAGTGTCTGACGCATTTTGTACCTTGGTGCTTAATCAAAGACTGTCTATGATTAAGCACCTGGGTGCGAAACGCGTGAGACACTACCCTCTGTATGTGATTTCTGTTGGAATATTCTAATAAAAGCAAGATTTTCCCTGCACACCATGCCCTCGACGATCCTCTTTTTACACGTGTGTTCAATAAGCCGAGGGCGGGACCAGCTCGTCCCTGCGCAGGTGATACAGAAATTGGTCGGGAGAGAGAGCGGTACAAACACTGTGCATTAGTGCTAATAAATGTATCCCCTATCTGCAGGATAGGGGATACATGTCCGATCTCCCATACGGGGCCCCGACTCAGCCCTGGCACTGCGCTGCTAGAGCGCGATTCGTACCCAGCTGGTACAAACACACCCACTCCTAAATTTATTAGCACTGGACATCTTCTTTAACCCTTTTCTGATTAAAAAAATAATAATACGATAAACCAGTGATCTCCAAACCCCGGACTTCCAGCTGTTGCAAAACTACAATTCCCAGCACGCCCGGACCGCCAACGGCGGTCCGGGCGTGCTGGGAATTGTAGTTTTGCAACAGCTGGAGGCCCACAGTTTTCAAGACCACTGCTATAAACTATGTTATACTGCAGCCAGATAGAGACCGATACAGCACGCGTTCCTAATCTGCCATTCAGCTTGTGTCCTCCTCTTTCTGTAATCAGGCCTGGCGTGTAAAACTACTTTGTATCCACATTGGGCATTCGGCCATCAGACATTAAATTCCATTTAGCATCTTGGGCACCGTAATGGGCCAAACGGCTCTTAAGGGTCTCGTTCGGTAGGTGAGAAGAATCGCAGATCACAGGCCGCACTTTAGCCACGGCGACGCGGCCTCCTCCCCGTTTGATTTAAGCCGGTTTTCATAATTACCTCCTGTAATTGGAACAAACACATAATACTAATTCACCGCCCGCTGCCCCTCGGTGAGGAAGCTCAGTTAATCCATGGCTGTCCTTGCATCTCTCCGGCACATTATGTAATTAGCCTGTGCCGTTTCACTGATGGGAACATTCTCATTCCGAGCAGGTTCGGTACGGGGAGAAGGATTGTTTAAAGCGTGTGCTTTATTACAGACAGGGGGCCCTGCAGTTCATGATACAAGCATTAAAACATCCTTAGCGACTCTAATCCTTTGAGAGCCGCGGATTTAACCATGTGTGCGCTCTCAGGGAGTCTCAAAAGAACGGGACAATCCCTACTGATATGTAAAATTAGGGATGCAGCAGAACCAGATTTGTTTTATTTATCTTTTTTATGTTCTTTTCTGCAAAATTTTTCCCTTTAGAAAAAAAATGTCGTAGACCCAAAGGCCTAAAGAAAACTGCTGACAGTGTATAGATTAAATTACTTGTAATGGTAGCGGTGCCGAGATTGTCATTTAACTGACCGGAGCTGCGTCGTGTGACAAATACGGGCGTTAACACAGTAGGTTTCCCCGCAGTCTTAGGCATGAGTTCACATTAAAAATGATGACATCATTATGGGTCACGCTGACATTATAGACCCAGCTGGACTGCACTGGCTATACAGAAAGAGAAAAAAAAAAGGAAGAAAAAAAAAAAAAGATCTGTATATACTGTAAAGTAAAATAGAGGGCAGAATAGTAATAATACACCACAATCTTTAGGGTGCCATGCATATGGTAACGCGGCTGTATTGAAGAACAAGTGGTTCTGTACTACTGTGTAACAGAGCTGTATACTGAGATTTATCAAAACCTGTCCAGAGGAAAAGTTGCTGAGTTGCCCATAGCAACCAATCAGATTGCTTCTTTCATTTTTGAACAGGCCTCTGAAAAATTAAAGAAGTGATCTAATTGGTTGCTCTGGGCAACACAGCAACTTTTCTTCTGGACAGGTTTTGATAAATCCCCCTACCCCATGTGTCAGGAGTCGAGTGAATCGATTGAGGAACAAATTCATTCTGGAAAGAGTTAAAGAGGTTATTCAGGGGAAAAAAAAAAAAAAAAAAATATTTTATATATCAACTGGCTCCAGAAAGTTAAACAGATTTGTAAATTACTTCTATTAAAAAAATATTAATCATTTCAGTACTTCTGAGCTGCTGTAGTTGAGTTGTTCTTTTCTGTCTAAGTGCCCTCTGACGACACCTGTCTCGGCAACTGTCCACAGTAGAAAGCAAATCCCCATAGCAAACCTCTTCTCCTCTGTGCAGTTCCCGAGACAAGCAGAGATGTCAGCAGAGAGCACTTTGGCTAGACAGGAAAAGAACGACTCAACTTCAGCAGCTGATAACTATTGGAAGGATTAATATTTTTTAATAGAAGTCCTTTACAAATCTGTTTAAATTTCTGGAGCCAGTTGATAAAAAAAAATAAAAAAGTTTTTTCCTGGAAAAAGCGAGTCAAAAGCCAGATTTGAGTCAAACTTCGTCAGGGGGAAGAGCAGCTTTACAGCTGGTGCTGGATTCTTCTTGTATAGCTCTACCCCCTCATGATGTAATCACTAGAGGCAGGGCAACACATGAAGATGCCCAGACCAGCACTTATTAACCCCTTCCTTGCTGGGTGCTCAGCCCAGCAAGATGTTGCAGTAAACCAACAGATTCGCTGGTTTACTGTGACAAAAGAGTCAAGTTGTCCTGCTCAGCAGCGCAACATAACTTTTCCACTGCGGGTTTGCCTCAAACTCGTTTGCCACAAATTGATCACTTTCTGAAACTTTAGCGAGCCAAACTTTTGGAAAGCTCACTCAACTCTTTTTTTTTCCGATTTGCTTCTGAAAGAACTGCACAGCAGTCCCTGCACCTGTACTTACTGAGCAGCAGGCATTAGTGTTGCTCGCAAATATTCGCAATACAAATTTTATTCGTGCCACAGCATACCTGTGGCTAACAACGGCCGAGATGTTTCTCCTCCATAGTAAACCTTTTCTTTCTACCTTGAGAGCCCTCCTCAGGACCATCATCCTCAGCCAACTCCTCAATTTCGTCAGTAACAACCTCCTCGTTAGAGATTACTTCTGACTGAGAAACACCCTCTCCAGGTATGTTCTGGGTATCTGACATATGTACGGGGGAACAGGAAGGGTGATTTTCAATTTCCATTACAGGTCTGTCATCTGGAGGGAAATGTCTGTTAAGCAAGGCCTGAAAGGCCCCCGAAATTTGGTCTTTTCTACGTGACATAGCTGAAAAAACAGAGCTCCAAGATCACCTCACAATCTCCCACGCTACAGACAGGAGATAATCTCACTCCAAGAGAGCAAATGGGGCTGTGATAAATATACGTGCGTGCGACAAAAGAAAAACGCATGTGCGACATAAACTGCAACATAATAATAAATAACAGGAGAAAGCCCAGAGTCGGGTTGGAATACACAGTACAAACACAACCCGACTTTGTAAGTAAATCAGGGCCAATGTATAATTTTTTTCTAAAAGTGCACTGCGTAGAAACAGAATGATGTTTTTTTTTTTTTTTTTTTTTCCAATTTTGCCCCACAAATAATGCTGCTGGTAATTGATGGGATCAGGATGTAAAGTAGTTATACCACTGTGTTACACAGTGCTTTTTTGCTGCATTTTTTTCGATTGTTGTCGGCATTTTCCCAAAAATGCTATTTTACCGTTATAGTTTAAATCATTTTCATTCTCTAGTCTTTAAACAGAAAATACATTTTGAATAAGAAAACATTTCCGAACTTCACATAGTGTGAACTTATCTTGACTGACCTCAACCCACTTATATGTTTAATCTGTTCACCTGGATGAACTCCAGCAGTCCACTTAGATGGCCAGATGCAGTAATAAGACTTCACACCTTTTCTCTGCAAAGCCAGAGGATTCATAAGAAATGTAGAATGCATTCGAAAATAATTTCAGTGATAGAATTGCAATCAGAATGCCTGCAAACCCATGCCTGCCAGATCAGCTAAAACTGGTAAACACAAGGCATACACAAGCACTGCACTGCACTGTATACCATATTTTTCACCCTATAGGTCGCACCGGCATATAAGACGCACACAATTTTAAAGGTGCAAAATCTAGAAAAAAAAAAAAAACATTCTGAACCCAACAGTGATCTTCAACCTGCGGACCTCCAGATGTCGCAAAATTACAACTCCCAGCATGCCCGGACAGCCGTTGGCTGTCCGGGCATGCTGGGAGTTGTAGTTTAGCCACATCTGGAGGTCCGCAGGTTGAAGACCACTGGAATAGGAGGTAATACTCACATGTCCCCGTCGCTCCGGACCCGTCACCGCTGGTCACCGCTGTCCTGGATGTTGCTCCATCGCTGTCGCCGCGTCCCTGTGGTGTCCCCGACACTCCGGACGTCTTCTTCCCCGGGATCCACGCTCTCCGCCGCCGCCATCACGTCGCCGTCATCACGTCGCCGTCATCACGTGGCTACGCACGCCGCTCCTATTAGATGACAAGACGGCTTGCGCAACGACGTGATGACGACGAAGGAGAGCGCTGGCCATGCAGGGGATCCCGGCACGGAGCAGACACCGAAGAGGCAGGTAAGGTCCCTCACGGTGTCCTGTAAGCTGTTCGGGACGCCGCAATTTCACCGCGGCGGTCCCGAACAGCCCGACTGAGCAGCCGGGTTAGTGTCACTTTCACCTCAGACGCGGCGGTCAGCTTTGATCGCCGCATCTGAAGGGTTAATACAGGGCATCACCGCGATCGGTGATGTCCTGTATTAGCCGTGGGTCCCGGCCGTATTCGCCGTATAAGACGCACCAACTTTTCCCACCCATTTTTGAGGATGAAAAAGTTCATCTCATACGGCAAAAAATACGGTAAGTGTTTCCATAATATAGTGATAAAAAAAGTTTGAAAAATAAATTTTAAAAAAGACAAGAATCCATCAGATATAACCTAATGTATATCTCTACTGTGCTGATCCAGATTAAATAAACCTCTGGATCACAGTCTTAATTTGTCTCAGAAATCATGAATTGTAATATCATTTTATTTAAAAAAAAAATTGATAAACATAAAAATCTGATATAAACAATAGGTTCTGGATTGATATGCAACAACCAAGGAACACTGGGGAGCATTTATCATTGTCTTTAGAGCTGTTTTTGTGTGTAGATTTGTCTTACATTTGGCGCAGTAGTATAGTATACCTCATACTCTATTTTTAACACCTTTTTGGTTTACCCTTTTTTTTTTGTGTGTGTGTTTACAGACCAGCTATTTAAGTTAGTCTTATGCTGTGGTAATGAATTTGTCAACTGAGGCTTTTTGTGAAAAGGCGCAAAACCACTGAAAAGTCTCTAACCTACACCAGCCCAGACTTAGCTTAGCTTTTTGGTGTATGTGAAGAGAGAAATTTCAGAAAATGTGACCTGCACAAAAATTATCGCATACCCTGCGACCATTTCATAAATTTTATGTTCCTACACATTAGAAGTACACAAAAAAAAAGGTGTAGAAAAATGCTTCACTTACACCTACAATGGTGAATGCCCCCCAGTGTGCCCAATATTTTATGATTCAGAAACATAGAACAAACAGCAGTGGCCTTAGATATCATAGCTACAAGGGAGAACATAAGAAACCGCTGCCAGATTGCCAACCACTAATACGATATACTGGAGGTGTGCAGTGTATGCTAAATTCAGAATTTACTTGCTATCTCTACAAGTGTCTTCAAACTGAACTTTCTTTACAAAAAAAATCAATAAAAATGAGATCACAAAGATGCTAAGTATCTCAAATATGAAGCGATCAGCATTATAACAAGTGCTTCCTTTAAATAAATGCTTTGCATTGTGAAACTATGTCTGCAGCACTTACTAAGTATATCTAATGTATAATTACCAGGGAAACAAATGTAAAGGCACCCTCCAACGGTGGAAACACATACATTTTGCCATAATGACTACTTGAAAACAGAAGTAGAATTTCATAATAATGAGCTTCCTTACAAATGAAGCCCTATGTGTTTTCTATCACCTAATTGTGGAGCGCGGCTCTGTCTCTTCCTAATGATTGCTCGCTGCTAAATTGCACATAACCTGACCCTTAGTATTCTTGGGATAATAGAAATATTCATATAAATGTTAGATAATGCTGCTTTCCCTCTGCATAATACCATCAATAACCCACAGCTGCCGTAATATGAAAAAGACTTTCAATAAAAATAAAAAGAAAACCAAGATTGCAAATGTCTTAAAGGGGCATTCTGGCTTTATACATCTTATCCCTTTAGATAGGGGATAAGATATATGATCGCAGGGGTCCTGCCTCTGGGGACCCCGCGATCTCGGTTCAGCCCCCTGACATTCTGGGCTGGGTGCTGCCTCCAAGACGAGGACGTGACTTCACAGCCACACCCCCTAGTGATGTCATGCCACACCCCCTACATTCATGTCTATGGGAGGGGGCGTGAAGGCCATCATTCCCCCTCCAATAGACATGAATGGAGGGGGTGTGGTGTTATGATACTAGGGGGTGTGGCTGTGATGTCACATCCCCGTCTCAGAGGCGGCGCCCGGCACAGAATGCAGGGGGCTGCACCGAGGACCCCTGCGATCATACATCTTATCCCCTATCCAAAGGGATAAGATGTATGAAGCCAGAATACCCCTTTAAGTGCAAAAGAATCTGAGTCTTAAAAAAGGTAAACAGGGAAAATAATATTAAGGAAAATGTATTCTTTATGTGGCTTTTATTCTTTTAGGTAATGCTGCTTATTCATCATTGCCATTCAAAGAGTCATAAGAACGCAGTCATTGAATATTTTTTGGAATGCAAGGTCATGGTGGGCAACACTGCAATATAAACCACTTAGAATATGAATTATGGGCAAACGCTAGAAATCTCATTAGAATGGCACAGCATGCCTCTCTTTCATGTATTATCCATTGCATACTATACTTCTGTTCTACAATAGTTTTTATCTTTTGTTTCCCGGCTCTTCGGACTACATCTTGTATCACAGACATCATATGGTGTTGCTAAATGTAATCAACATTTTTCTGCCTTGTACTTGGAATGTAAAATGTAAAGCGTCTAGGCGACATTAACCTGCTTGTGGTTAGGTTCAATTTTTAATGTGATGTGCTAAGGTAGAATGAAGATATAGTGCTACTCTTTAAAGGAAAACTATCATCAGTGCCACCACACTAACCTGTTGGTACAGGTGTGTAGTGTGGATGACAACCATGCTTACCTGTCCCCGTTCCATGGCCCTGCTATCTTGCTCCATATCTTCCATTCCAGGCACGGGCTTGGGGCATGGATGGAGCTTTCTGATGTCACAGCTGTGGTGATGTCAGCAAACTCCACCCCTGCTGCTGGAACAGAAGATACGGAGCAAGATAGTGGGACCATAGAACAGGGACACAGAAAGGGTACATATAAGTATGGTTGACTTCAGTGTCACCCGCACTACACACATGTACTAACAGGTTAGTGTGGGTAACACTAATGACAGTTTTTCTTTAAAGGGCTTATTCCAAGATAAAAACGCATCACTGATTTTACTGGGAACCTACCAATTATTAAAACTGGTTTCCTTGGCCCTTGTGTGAGTGGAGTAGCAATGCACATGCTTGACTGTAGTTGCAGTTACTTGCTGTGGCACTGCTGAAGATAGTCATGTAGAGAGCTTGGCTATTTTAAGACCTACAACGAGTGAATGGAGAGACGGCCAAGCATACATGCTACCAGTTCATTCACTCAGGAGACAAGGGACCCTAGGGATCATGGGGTCCCAACAGTCTTATGTCTTGCAATATATGTGTTGACTTAATAGGTGATACAATTTAGTCTTAAAATTCCCTTAAAGATAAAATATTTTGTTTAATTTTATTGGGTGATAATCTCATATGAAACTTTTATTGCTAGGGTAATTCAACTTCCAGTCTTCTCTTACTTTGTGATTTACTTTTAATTCTATTTTGGCCCCATTCTATCAGTTTTGGTGAGGGTCACATGACTTACTCTCTTCACTTGTGATAGTGTTGTATGTAACATGACATACATTCAACATGTAATGTTTCATGACAGGCTGTCCCTTATTTGTGTGTCTTCTTACATGGCTGGCATAGGCTGATTTTAGTGCTGTCAACAGTGCTTGTAAGTAAATTGTTCTCAGTGTTAGTACATATACTGGCAGAACATGATGGAAGAGGGCACAATAAAGGATAAGGAAAATGTAATTTACTTAATTCAAGACTTTGGGAATGCTCTAAAACTGGAAGTTATTAATTAAAACATGTAGTTTGCACTAGGAGAACTGAGGGAGAGGGGCATTCCCCAGCAGGCTTGACATCATCTGAAGCCATACAGGGGAGAACTTCCTCCCTCACTCTGCTGCACACAGCCCACAGCAGATCAGTGTGTGAGATGAGCTATGATTGGATATGGCTGCACAGACACCTTCAGCACTCCAGACTGCATTTCCTGATTTTGGACTTCTGCCAGGCCAGCAGGAGTCCAAAGTCTGTGCAAGGGATGGGGTGAGGGGGATATGTGCTCTGGACAAGTATGGAGACACCCAGTGGCAGCATGTTTAAACACAAACAAAACAGAATACTTTTAAAAATGAAGCACATTAGAAAGATTTTTTTTTTTTTAATTTACCATAAGGAGTGCAATAGCAAAAATTTGTTTTGATGAGTGCCCATTTAAAAGGAATCTGTTATGTTAAACAAGCAGTCTGATTTGCAAACACCATGTGATAGAGCAGGAGAAGCTGGGCAGGTTGATACACAGCTTTGTGGTAAATTTTTAGATAACATTTAATTTATTGATTTAAAATCCTGCTCACCCTAGGCTTAGGAGTCCAATGGGTGGTCTCAGTCAGTGACTGACACCAGCTATGTATGCATCATGATGTGCTAGAATACCAACTGGCTCACACATCAGCATGAGCTCTGCTCAGCTCCTCCTGCTCATTAACATCATCATGGCCATAGACCAGACTGAATTTTAATGATGACAGGTCCTCTTTTAAGGGGTTATCTCATTAGGATAATTCCAGTGTATATTCTCTATTAGATGGGATTATTAAAGGGGTTATCCACCATAAGGTGACTTTAGTACGTACCTGTCAGACAGTAATGGACATGCTTAGGAAGGATCTGCGCTTGTCTTTAGGCGAAATGGCTATGTTGTGAGATTACAATAACACTCTGGCTAGCTTTTTGTGAACTAGTATTTACTGTTTGACTTTTCTTTTTTTTATTTACTACAAATCCCACAATTCCATTTTCCTCCCTCCCACACATTCAAAGACTTGTGGTTTTCAATCAGGGTGAAAACAGCTGTTGCATTAGTTGCAGATTGATCTCTCTACCACCAAGCGATCCCTCCACCCATTGAAACATACAGACTCCCTGTCATCTGCTGACTAGTGATTCAGGTCTCGGACGCATTGCAAACTGGGAAAAATCCGAGACAGCAGTCATTTTGTATGCTGTTAAAAATAAATAGTGGGGTGAAAATCACAGAAGAATTGTGAGAAAACCGTCACACACAGGTACAGACACTATATAATGAACTACACTAACTTTACAGCCCCTGTAGCATAGTCAAATAAACAAAAATCCCGGCATACCCCTTTAAGAAGGGATCCTCTTCTCATTTCTTCTTTTAGTCTGAACAGAGGCCAGGGCAAAAAGCAGTTTACAATCTGGCAAAATAAGAGTTCTTTTATATGGGAAGACTTATTTTCAATATGGGAGCAGATCTAGCAGATAAGCACTTAGTTCATGAGCTTTTTACATGTCTCAATGATTGCACAGCAAGGGTGACATGTATAGTCACTGGATCATTTGTGTGGCCTTTTACTGGCATCATTGTCAGCTGCACTTTTTGCTTACACATAAACATGTGGCTAACCAGCAGTGATTTTTAGGGCCACACTTTCCCATAAAACTGCCAACAAACAAGATGGGTCATTTTACTGGGTCATTTACGCAGGGCAATAAACAGTATGTACAGCCAATAATTGCCTAGAACTTTAAAGGGGTATAGTGCTGAAAAAAAAAAAAAAAAAAAAAAAAAAAAAACATTACCAGGCTGGCTGCTTAAACTAAAAAAACATGCCTGATATGTCAATACTGCACAGCCAATGACTGAGTGAGGTAGGACACTGCTGTGGCCAGTGATAGACTGAGCAGCAATGTCTCATGCCGACCTGAGCCCCTGGTGCTGGGGTCCATATATCACATGGCCACTCATATTGACATCTCAGGCCCCAACATCAGGTAATGGAGCATGGCTGGGAGCAGTGATACCGTAGGCTATAAGGACCAAGAGGTAAGTATAGATTTTCTCAGATTTTTTTTTTTAAAGTAGGCTGCCTGGCCATGTCTTTAGAAAAGCCCTTTTTGCCAGACAACCCATTAAAGGGGTACTCCACTGGAATATTTTATATATTTTTTTAAATCAACAGGTGCCAGGAAGTTAAACAGATTTGTAAATTACTTCTAAAAAAAAAAAAAAAAAATCTAACTCCTTCAAGTACTTACCAGCAGCTGTTATCATCCATTTTCTTTTTAAATTTCCTTTCTGCCTGACCACACGGCTCTCTGCTGACACCTCTGTCTATTTTAGGAACTGTCCAGAGTAGGAGCAAATTTTCATTGAAAACCTATCCTGCTCTCAACAATTCCTAAAATGGACAGAGGTGTCAGCAGAGAGCACTGTTTTCAGTTAGGAAATAAAAGAAAGAAAAGAACTTCCTGTGGATCATAACAGTAGCTGATAAGTACTGGAAGGATTAAGATTTTTTTAATAGAAGTAATTTACAAATCTGTTTAACTTTCTGGCACCAGTTGATGGAGTACCCCTTTAAGCTTGTGCATTGTCAGCCAAAACCTCCCCAGTAATAATAGCGGAGAGTTGGGAGTTTACAAAGCTAGATCCATGGTATGCAGATCACTAGTTTCAATATAAAAAGGGCTTATCATGTTTAATACCTAATTTTATTCTAGTTAGGAATTCCAGCATCATTTCTTTTTCAGCTTTTTGACAGATGGTCTTAAATTCTGCTAAAATCTTTCCATCCACATTGTAAAATTTGTGGCTGACTCATTCATGTCTGATTCATAGCAGCGCGCAGTCCAGAACTTAACCAGAAATACATCCCTAAATGTATTTTCTTGCTTCAAAAGCAGCTTTTCCTAGATTTCACCAAACATGATGTTTGATACGTTTTCCAAAGAGCTTATCCTTTGGCATGTATGGGCATGGCAGATAAAAGCTCACTTTGAAAAGAACATTTTCTTACTATAAAATCTTCCTTGTAAAAAGAAAGTGGTTTGGATTTCTATCCGAGGTATAATTTGCTCTTTATGCTATCTACATTATCTGTCTATAGTCGTCCCTCAAGTTACAATATTCATTTGTTTCGGAGCAACCATTGGAAGTTGGAAATATTGTAAATTGACAGCGTAACTCTATGTTAAACTGGTAATTGGTTCTAAAACCCCCAAAATAAGAAAAAAATAAGCAAATAACTGTTACAGATAAAGCAAGTCCTAACATAGAAAATCAGAAAGAGCTGTTAGATGTTTTAAAAGATTTTCTATGTAAAGAGCAGAGGTTCCGTCAGGGTCCTGTACATTACCTACAGTGTACTAGAAAAGCCAATGGAGCTAAACAAAGCTTATATGTAACTTCTCCAGGCAAACTAAAGAGTAATATACCTTAAACCAAAGAGAAAAGAACGGCACGGCTCACCAGATTCTTATGGAGTTCTGATCTCATGTGGTGGTGTATAAGAGTTGTTTAGTATGCTACCTAAAAACAATAAACTTCATTAGGCAAACATTAAAAACTAGTGTGAAATGGTTTCACTTGGCTGACATGTTTCTAGCCTATGTGGCTCATAAACGGGTATTCCAAGTTAAATGGGTACTCTGGTGGAAAACTTAAAGTTAAACAGATTTCTAAATTACTTCTATTAAAAAATCTCAATCCTTCCAGTACTTTTTAGTTGCTGAATACTACAGAGGAAATTATTTTCTTTTTGGAACACAGAGCTCTCTGCTGACATCACGAGCACAGTGCTCTCTGCTGACATCTCTGTCCATTTTAAGAACTGTCCAGAATAGGAAACTATCTGCTTGTAAGGAAAATGGATATTCCAAATAAATGTTATATTGATTCACATATACAATGGGGGAGATTTATCAAAACCTGTCCAGAGAAAAAGTTGCCCAGTTGCCCATAGCAATCAATCAGATTGCTTCTTTCATTTTGCAGGGGCCTTGTTAATAATGAAAGAAGTAAGCTGATTGGTTGCTATGGGCAACTGGGCAACTTTTCATGTGGATAGGTTTTGATAAATCTCCCCCAATATGTCTACTTTATGTTGGCCTCAGAAAGTTGACATGTTTTGACTTTTTGAAGACATTAGAGGGCTTCAAAGTGTAGCAGCAATTTTCAAAATTTTCACGGAAATTTCAAAATCTGAATTTTTCAGGGACCAGTTAAGTTTGAAGTGGATTTGAGGGGCCTTTCTGTGAGAAATACCACATAAATGACCCCATTATAGAAACTGCACCCCTCAAAGTATTCAAAATGACTTTCAGAAAGTTTTTTAACCCTTTAGGAGTTTCACTCCTATTCAAGAATAGCGAAGGAGAAAAATCAAAGTGGAGGAGAAAAATCAAAATCTGCATTTTTTACACTAACATGTTCTTGTAGCCCCATTTTTTTTTTTCATTTTTAAAAGTGGTATAAGGAGAAATAGCCCTCCAAAATTTGTAACCCAATTTCTCTTGAGTATGTAAATACCTCATATGTTGACATAAAGTGCTCTGCAGGCTCACAACATGGCTCAAGAGTGAAAGAGCAACTGTGGGATTAAAAAAAAAAAATTTGCTCTCATGGTTTTTGGGGGCCATGTTGCATTTAGGAAGCCCCCATGATGCCAAAAAAGCAAAATAACCCCCACATGGCATACAATTTTGGAAACTAAACTCCTCAAGGAACGTAACAAGGGGTATAGTGAGCCTTAACACCTCACAGGTGTTTGACGACATTGCGTTGAAGGTGGACGTAAAAATTGAAATTTAGATTTTCAACACTAAAATGATGGTTTTACCCCAAATTTTTCTTTTTCACAAGGAGTAATAGGAGAAAATGGACCACAAAATTTGAAGCCCAATTTCACCCGATTAAGAAAATGCCCCATATGTGGACTTTTAGTGCTCTGCTGGCGCACTACAGGTCTCAGAACAGAAGGAGCGTCATTGGACTTTTGGAGAGAGAATTTTGCTGAAATTGAAGTCGGGGGCCATGTGCATTTACAAACCTCCCATGATGCCAGAACAGCATAAAATCCCCACATGTGACACCATTTTGGAAACTACACCCCTCACAGAATTGAATAAGGGGTGCAGTGAGCATTTACACCCCACTGGTGTTTGACAGATCTTTGGAACAGTGGGCTGTGCAAATGAAAAATGTATTTTTTTACATTCCTTGAGTGGTGTAGTTCCCAAAATTGGGTCACAGGTGGGGGGAGAGGCACTGTTCTGGCATCATGGGGGCTTTATAAACACATATGGCCTTCAATTCCAGACACACTCTCTCTCCAAAAGCCCAATGGAGCTCCTTCTCTTCTGAGCATTGTAGTTTGCCCACAGAGCACTTTACACCCACATATGGGACATTTCCATACTAAGAAGGAATTGTAAAATTTTGGGGGTCTTTTTTTCCTTTTACTTCTTGTGAAAACGAAAAGTATGGGGCAAGACTAGCATGTTAGTGTAAAAAATGTATTTTCTTTTACAAAAACATGCTGGAGTAGACCCCAACTTTACCTTTTCATAAGGAGTAAAAGGAGAATCCCCCCCCCCCCCCAAAAAAAAATAAAAATAAAATTGTTTGGCAATTTCTCCCGAGTATGGAAATACCCCATATGTGGCCTTAAACTGTTGCCTTGAAATACGACAGGGCTCCAAAGTGAAAGAGCACCATGCGCATTTGAGGCCTAAATTAGGGATTTGCATAGTGACAGACCCGGATGCCAGAATTACCCCACGCCAGTGTTTCCTAAACAGGGTGCCTCCAGCTGTTGTAAAACTACCAGCATGCCTGGATAGACAATGGCTCTCCGGCAACACTGGGAGTTGTTGTTTTGCAACAGCTGGAGGCTCTGTTTAGAAACCGTACCGTACCAGACGTTTCTCATTTTTATTGGGGGAGGGGGGGTAAATGTGTAGGGGTACATGTATATGTAGTGTTTTTACTTTTTATTTTGTGTAGGTCTAGTGTAATGTGGTGTAGTGTTTTTAGGGAAAATTCACAAAGGCAGGGGTTCACAGAAAATTTCCCACTGGAAGTTAGAGCTGCAGCGGAAAATTTGCTGCATCTCAATCTTGCAGCAAAAAACTCACTGTAAACCCCTGCCTATTTCAATGTACCCTGTCCATTCACATGGGGGGATTGGGCAAACCTCCAGCTGTTGCAAAACTACAACTCCCAGCATGCCCTTTGGCTGTCCGTGCATGCTGGGGGTTCTAGTTATGCAACACCTGGAGGCACACTGGTTACAAAACACTGAGAGTTTTTCAACCAGTGTGCCTCCAGCTGTTGCAAAAGTACAACTCCCGGCATGTACGGACAGCCAAAGAGCAAGCTGGGAGTTGTAGTTTGCAACAGCTGGAGGCACACTGGTTAGAAAACACTGAGTTAAGTAACAAACTCTGTGTTTCACAACCAGTGTGCCTTCAGCTGTTGCAAAAACTACAACTCTCAGCATGCAGTGACAGCTGAAGGGCATACTACTACAACTTCCAGCATGCCCTTTTGCTGTCTGTGCATGCTGGGGGTTGTAGTTATGCAACAGCTGGAGGCACACTGGTTGCAAAATACTGAGAGTTTGTTACCTAACTCAGTGTTTTCCAACCTGTGTGCCTCCAGCTGTTGCAAAACTACAACTCTCAGCATGCATGGCCTCTCTGCAGTTATATAGCCACACCAGCCTTGCAAATGGGTGAAAGGCTTAAAGGAGTTTCTGTGCTTTCCTTTCCAGGCGTGGATGAGTTAAAGGGGTACTACCGTGCTGACAACTAATCCCCTATCTAAAGGATAGGGGATAAGTTGCCTGATCGCGCGGGCACCCCACTCTCATCAGGCCCCAGAGCGAACATCCACTAGGGGTCTGATGATGGGGCCGGTGATCGTGACGTCACAGCTCCGTCCCCATGTGACGTCGCACTCCGCCCCCTCAATGCAAGTCTATGGCAGGGGCGAGACAGCTGTCTCCCCCCCTGCCATAAACTTATATTGAAGGGGCGGAGTGTGACGTCACATGGGGGCGGAGCCGTGACGTAATGATACTCCGGCCCCGTGATAGGCAGTCATCAGACCTGGAGCAATGTTCTCTCCAGGGCCTGATGAGAGCGGGGTGCTGCGTGCGAGATTGCGGGGTCCCCCAGCGGCGGGACCACGCGCGATCAGGCAACTTATCCCCTATCCTTTAGATAGGGGATAAGTTGTCAGCATGGTAGTACCCCTTTAACTCATCCACGCCTGGAAAGGAAAGCACAGAAACAGATAAAGCATTAAAAAACAAGGTCTGAACAGGGTCTAAAACAAATAAACAGACATTACACAGGGTCTATGAAATAGAATACTCAATGTGGTTTCAAGTTACCATGGTCAAGGAAAGACTGTTAGGGTAGGATCACACGTGTCATATCTTGCTGCATATTTGCTGCTGTGTATTTTCCTACTCGTTGTATTCAACGGGTATCAAAATCAACTGCAGAAAATATAAAGCAAAATAAGCAGCAAAATATGGCACTTGTGACTCTATCGTTATGGTAAAAAAATATTATACCCAAAGACTGCTCTATTTATCTGTCTGTCTGCCTGCCTGCCTGCCTGTCTATTTATCTGTCTACCTACCTATCATTTTATATCAATTTATTTATATCTTTAAAAGTTAATTATCTACACCCCTAAATTTATCAAGACCCTCTATGGTTAAAAACACGGTGCCTATCTATTTGGTACACTGGTTTAACAGCTTAACTTTGAATGTTTCTGAACATCCAGCTAAATAAATGTACCTTATTAAAAAAAATCCCATCTCCTTCTGCCAGCATCTCCCTTTACTTTTCTGCTCCAGAGATTCTGTCCTTCTTAGACTCGGCACACAAATTAAAAGCATTTGGGGGGAAAAAGGCAATAACTTAACTAGAAAAACACAGATGCACATACACAAGACGCTTCCTTCAATTTTGCGAGGGCAGTGCATGAGCACCAGGCTCATAAAGATAAGGGGAGAAATTGGAAAGAGCCAAACCCAATTGCAAAAGAGAGGGGAAAAAATCTAATTATTGCATAAAAGAGCCTCTGAAGTTAATTTAATGCTAATATAACCATCCACACTTGAAGCAGCAGCTGAACATAAAGGGGAGGGTGGGGGGAAAAGGATGGGGAAGGTTGGAGGTTTTTCTACCGAGGAGCCCGGTATTAGGTGAAATAGTAGAAATAGTAATTTACTATAAATGGGATGAGTTTAATTCTATATGGAAAAGCTTAACGGGGTACTCCGGTAGAATATATATATATATATATATATATATATATATATATATATATATAGATATATATAATTTTTTTATTTATTTTTTAAATCAACTGGTGCCAGAAAGTTAAACAGATTTGTAAATTACTTCTATTAAAAAAAACTATTCACTCTTCCAGCACTTATTAGCAGCTGTATGCTACAGAGGAAATTATTATCTTTTTGAATTTCTTTTTTTGTCTTGTCCACAGTGCTCTCTGCTGACACCTGATGCCCGTATCAGGAACCGTCCAGAGCAGGAGAAAGGAGGTGTCAGCAGAGAGCACTGCGGACAAGGCAAAAATGAAATTAAAAAAGAATAGAATTTCCTCTGTAGCATACAGCTGCTAATAAATACTGAAAGGATTAAGATTTTTAAATAGAAGTAATTTACAAATCTTTTTAACATTTTGGCACCAGTTCATAAAAAAAAAAAAAAACTTTTCCACAGGAGTACCCTTTAAGGTGACATATTTCACCCTTGGTTATGGGGGAATTAGCCTTTTAACTACCAAACTATAAAGATTTTGCAGCAAGTAGACACTTAAAAAATATGTTTTGCTTCAATGAATATGCTGTATGACTAGATGTGCAAGTAAATAATTTAGTTCCCACAACAAAGTCTTTTGTTGTGGGAACAAAAGATAATAATTGAAGAGGAATGGAAGAAGAAGACACGGTGAAAAAGTCCAGAGTTCAAAAACAACATTAAAATATTACTTTAGCAATAATAATAATAATAATAATAATAATATAATGAAAAGCTAAAAGATCCCAAAGGTCATATAAAACTAATGACTTCTCTAGCCATGCAATGTCAAACTGTGAAAAATAATTTAAGAGAATGTCAGAAGCCACCTGTCCTGATTCCTGCAGTGCTTCATAGATGAAGTATAACCTGCTTTTACAGTGTTTTCATAGTCTTTCCCTACTTTATAGGATTAAGAAATAAATAATGACCCGGTAGGGTGGCTATTTTGTTAGCAATAAAGAAAAAAAAAACATTGGTGACCACATTTAAGTTTACTTACAAAGAAATTGGAAGGTTCTAAGTTTGGGTTTAAAGGGCATATATTTTAAAAGAAGTGCCCTTTTTTTTTCTACTTGAACCCCTGCCCTGCAAAATGTCCATGCACGTCCCTGCATTCATTCATCCATTCATTCATTTACAGAACTTCCAAACATTGCTGACTAGTGAATGTTTACAAGTCACACAGACAGTGAATGGAGTGTCGACCGTATTTGAGCAGTGATACTCCACACTCGGCGGGACAAAGGACCTCTCTTTTCATGATCGGTGATGGTTAGACCCCACTATTTCAATAGCTATCCCCAACCTGTGATTATAGATAATGTTTGGAAAACTTTTTAAAATATACTGGAATGTTAACATATTTTGAATTTATATAAGTTTGTAATCATAGAAATTAAAGTCTTTGCATAAGTTTGGTCCTTGTTCTATTAAAAAAAGCTTTCGTATCTTTGGCTTCTGGTATCTCCATTACTCGTTTCACCATGTTTATTTTTTGGTATAACTTTTAAGATGGATGTCAGAAATTCTGTTGAGGTCCGTCTACATAGTCCTCTGTGACTTTCATGGATGACATTGGTGGCTCCTGGTGATGCTAGTGTTAATGTCTGGCCCTGTCTGTGCAATGACCTCTTCCTTTAAACTCTTCCCATTTATTTCTTAGTCTTTACTCTTTATCTCTATGCAACAGCATGAAACATGGGACATTAGCTTTATGCCTGCAGAATATTAAGCTAATATTAAGTTGTCACAAATCAAACATTATAGGGAAGCTACAAAGCTTTAATATGCGAAAGATAGGAAATTGACTAATCTATTTCTGGCAAGGTACAGTATAAAAGCTGTTTTATCTTACAGCACAGCAAGGGTCAATATATTAGAAGCGATTTATATTCAGATAACAGATATAGTTCTGGAGCAGGAATAAATTAAGAGATCAGGGGGTAACATTGAAGTCCATTTATCATAGGTCGATGTGGATAGTGCAGTGTTTGGGTATTTTAACTTGTTAAAAAAATATATATATATGGTGTCCATATTAGGACATCATCAGGCGTCAGACAAACCTCTGTCACATCTCAGATAAACCTACCTCAGCCCTCAGCTATCAGTCAAACCTCTGTCATACCTCAGACAAACCTCCATCACACCTCAGACAAACCTATCTCAGCCCTCAGCTCTCAGCCAAACCTCTGTCATGCCTCAGACAAACTTCAGTCACACCTCAGACAAATTTACCTCAGCTCTCAGCCAAACCTCCGTCATGCTTCAGACAAACTTCAGTCACACCTCAGACAAACTTCCCTCAGCTCTCAATCAAACCTCTCTCATGCCTTAGATGTCAGCCGGACAGCCATTAAAGTTTTCCAGCCTCCCTATGCTAACTGCATAGCGGAGGAAAGCAGAACATGCTCTCTGAGCGGTACGTGCAACTGCGCATGTGCAGGGCTACGCTCCTAACGCTGCCTACTTTAGCCCTACGCTATCAGCGGAGTGCTGTGCATGTGCTCTCAGTTTTCTACGAATCGAGGAAAACTTTACATCAACGGCTGTTCAGCTGATGTCTGAGGCATGACGGAGGTTTGGCTGAGAGCTGAGGGCGGTTTGTCTGAGGTGTGACAGAGGTTTGTCTGAGAGCTGATGGCTGAGGAAGGTTTGTCTGAGGTGTGAGTCTGAGAGTTGATGGCTGAGGGAGGTTTGCCCGAGGTGTGACGCAGATTTGTCTGACGGCTGAGGGAGGTTTGTCTGAGGTGTGACAGAGGTTTGTCTGAGATATGACCGAGGTTTGTCTGAGGCATGACGGAGGTTTGGCTGAGAGCTGAAGGCTGAGGGAGGTTTGGCTTAGGTGTGAGGGAGGTTTGTCTGAGAGCTGAGGGCTGAGGGAGGTTTGTCCGAGGTGTGACGGAGGTTTGTCTGATGGCTGAAGGAGGTTTGTCTGAGGTGTGACAGAGGTTTGTCTGACGCCTGATGATGTCATAATATGGACATCGCACACAAAAAAAATTATTCAAAATTCAAAGTTTAATTCATCTGAATGAGGTTGCTTCTGCAGCATGTGCATAGATTTCTTCAAGACCCATTCAGATTACTGGGACAGGTTCAGAAATTTCTGCAACAGATCTGCCACTTGTGAAATTGCCCTTAAAATGGTGATAGCTGTCAGTCCCAACTTCTCCCAATTCCTCCACTTTTGGGTCATTTGAACATACATGTTAATTTATTCAGTAAGGAGAAAAAAGTGACTACCATGCACTTTTGGGACCAATAAACCAATGGGACAAGGTATGGCATCTTTAAACAATTATCTGTTTGCAGACATTTTTTGGAAAAGGGAAAGCAGGAAAACCCAGAAAAATGCAGTGCAAAAAAGTGGTGAAAGCACCCTTGGGCTATGTTCACACTGTGCTTTTTCAAGTGTATTTCATTTGTAAAAATGATTTAACATTTTTAAGCATACCCGTTAGATCCCACAAAAAAAAATGCTACTCAGTACCTAATCCAGACCAGTGCCTCTATTAACTTTTTAAATGATAAAATACCTCTTTTTATTAACCCACAGTATCAGAAGTCCTTTCAGGGGAAGGGGGCGTATCCCTCCCTTGTGGTGGTGGGAGGTGATTGGTGTATCTGCTCATGCAGCCTTGTCCATGAGTCATCTCTTGTCCATGACTCATGGACAAGCCTGATGCTGCTGCAGGACTGGTTAGTGTCCCAGTAGGTATGGGAACCCCTAGTGATTTTCAGGGGCCATTTACTTTATTAAATATATATATAAAAAAATATAAACAACCATATTACAAAAGTTTTTGGATCTGACAGTGCCCATGACGTCACGCCCCCGCCCCTGTGGGATGTCACGCTCCGCCCCTCAATGCAAGCCTACAGGAGGGGTCATGATAATGGATAAGATAAGATCCTTTGGATAGGGGATAAGATGTCTAAGCACCGGAGAACCCCTTTAACCCCTTAAGGACCGGGGTTTTTTCCGTTTTTGCATTTTCGTTTTTTGCTCCTTGCCTTTAAAAAATCATAACTCTTTAAATTTTGCACCTAAAAATCCATAAGATGGCTTATTTTTGCGCCACCAATTCTACTTTGTAATGACGTCAGTCATTTTGCCCAAAAATCTACGGTGAAACAGAAAAAAAATCATTGTGCGACAAAATTGAAAAAAAAACCCCGCAGTTTTGTAACTTTTGGGGGCTTCCGTTTCTACGTAGTACATTTTTTTGGTAAAAATGACACCTTATCTTTATTCTGTAGGTCCATACGATTAAAATGATACCCTACTTATATAGGTTTGATTTTGTCGGACTTCTGGAAAAAATCATAACTACATGCAGGAAAATTAATACGTTTAAAATTGTCATCTTCTGACCCCTATAACTTTTTTATTTTTCCGTGTATGGGGCGGTATGCGGGCTCATTTTTGCGCCGTGATCTGAAGTTTTTAACGGTACCATTTTTGCATTGATAGGACTTATTGATCATTTTTAAATTATATAAAAAGTGACCAAAAATTCACTATTTTGGACTTTGGAATTTGTTTGCGCTTACGCCATTGACCGAGCGGTTTAATTAATGATATATTTTTATAATTCAGACATTTCCGCACACGGTGATACCATATATGTTTATTTTTATTTTTATTTACACTGTGTTTTTTTTTTTTATTGGAAAAGGGGGGTGATTCAAACTTTTAATAGGGGAGGAGTTAAATGATCTTTATTCACTTTTTTTTTTTCACTTTTTTTTTTGCAGTGTTATAGGTCCCATAGGGACCTATAACACTGCACACAGTGATCTTCATCATTGATCACTGGTTTCTCATAAGAAACCAGTGATCAACGATTCTGCCGCATGACTGCTCATGCCTGAATCTCAGGCACTGAGCAGTCAATTGGCGATCGGACAGCGAGAAGGCAGGTAGGGGCCCACTGAGCTATCCCGAACAGCCCGACTGAGCTAGCCGGCAACTTTCACTTTCGCTAAAGGGTTAATAGCACGCGGCGCCGCGATCGGCGCTGCGCGCTATTGGAGACGGGTCCCGGCTTCACTATGCCGCCGGGTCCGCCGTGATATGACGCGGGGTTACTGTGTAACCCCGCGTTATATCAGGAGAGCAGGACCAAGGGCGTACCTGTACGCCCTTGGTCCTTAAGGGTTAAGATAAAGTGGTTGCCTGTGCACAAAATATGCAAAAATATGGATTTTTTTTTCAGCCACGCAAATAAGTAACCTGTCACTTTCTTACATAGCTGTAAAGAATGTGGCCTAATTTTCTACATATTGTATGCACAGACAACCCCTTTCCCATAGACGTACTTAGAGCACATATATTGTAAAAATACAGAGGCAATTTATCCACAATTTTGCGGCCACATTATTACAAATATAAAAACACTAGGCTGTGAACCTAGCCTAACATGATATTATACTAACAAAAGAAGGAAACCCTGCAGCAACATACAATAAATAACAATTCCAAAGTAGTTATTGTCTATTTATAAGTATGTAACCTGTAGAAAAGCTGCTGTAGGTGTGCAGGAATGAATACTATGTGCATCTTTGTTAGATAACTGTTGTGTAATAGAATGTTTGGCTACAGGGTTTAGCAATACTGCCATATGCATTTCTGATGAAAAATAAGAGCTACAACATAGACTAACAACATTATTTATAGCATATATTGCTGGTGTAGTGTCTTTTGTCTTAGAGTAAATGATTCCATTTGTAGACTGAGATTATGTCCCATGGCTTTGGCCATATGTGGTACCCAGGTGGTGTAGTGCACTTAGTAGTAGGGGCAGGTGGTAGTAGCCCTGGCACAGATGGTAGTATAATACCTTGTAGTGTTTGCAACGCCAGGATGTGGTTGTATGGTGTAGGGCACCGCTGACAACCAACCCAGAAACAGCATATTTTAAATGAGAGTCCAAAGCAGGTTTTGATGCAACTGGAACTTTACTGAAGAAGGCAGTATAACAGTTCTTACAGATAGCCAACTTGCTGCCTTGCGCTGTCGCTCTCTGTCTCCGTTATCACATCACGTGATGACAGCAACGGAGAGTGACAGCGCAGGGCAGCGGCGTTGTAGTGATACAGCAGCAGAGGAGTGGTGAACTGACAGGCCGGAGCGGTGGGGATATGTCAGTATCATTGAGCATCCATGTACAAAACGCCTGGAACCAATTACCATCGTATGTTTAGGGACCACTGTATGTATGTATGTATATATATATATATATATATATATATATATATATATATATATATATAAAGTTGAGTAGTTAGGAGTAGCCGTATTAGTCCAGTGATGCAAAAAGCAAAATCATCTGTAGTTGCAGTATCTTGTAATACCTTTTTTAATGGACTAACAAGATTTTGTAGAGACAAGCTTTCAGGATTCCTCCCTTTATCAAGTCATAATTATTTCTGAGCTCATAAGGGGAAAACACACGTTCTATCTCACAAAATATGCAGGGGTTAAAACAACATATGTGGAGAATGGACATTGAGTTGGGCCATAACCTGTATAGCTATAGGACGATAGATACAGATAAGGGTGAGGGGGGGGGGGGCTGGAGAGCAGAGGTGAGAATGGTGAGTACGCTTGACAGAGGAGAAAGGACAATTTTACTACAGAACCATAGACTGAAGATAAGACTTAGACAGGGGAGGGGGAGCAGGGGTGTAATGGTGTTAGAGCAGGGAGAGGGAAGACAGTTTAGCAAAGGTTATAGGAAATTTTGATAATGGGATAAGAAGCTTAAATCCACATTAAGTCCTCTGTTCTTGGAGTCATAAAAAACTATCATTTTGGCTTCAAATGTCTTTCTTTCCTGGGTGTTCTTGAAGTTTCCTTTCAGGATCTTGATTTTGAGATCTTGTAGGGAGTGACCTGTTTGGGTGAAATGGTGTCCAACTGGAGTGCAATAGTCCTTTTCTCTATGGTTGTTGATGGACGATCTGTGGAGGTTCATCCTTTTATTGAGTGGCTGACTGGTCTCACCAATGTAACATCCCAGGTCACACTTGGTGCATTGTATCATGCAGACTACATTCTCTGTGGTGCAGGAGTATTGTCCCTTGATGTTGTATGTCTTGTTGTTGTTGGAGGCCTCAGAATTTGTGCAGATGTGTTGACAGAGTTTACAGCGCAGTTTGGTGCAGGGTTTGGTCCCATTGTCTGTATCTGATATTTCTGTGGGTAGTTTCCTATTGACTAGCTTTTGTTTTAAGTTGGGTGGTTGTCTGAAGGCCAAGATGGGTGGTTCAGGAAAGATTTGCTTTAACACCTCATCTTCTGCTAGTATTGGCTGCTGCAGGTCCTTGATGATTTTGTGTATTTCCTCAAGGGTGGGATTGTATGTGGTTACCAGTGGTATGCATGATGAGGTTTGTTTCTCTCTGTATTGCAGCAGGTGTTCACATGGTGTTTGAAGAGCAGAGTTGATTTTCTTATGGATGGTCCTTGGTTTGTAACCTTTTTGTTTAAATTTCTCAGCTAGCGTTTGTAGATGTGTGTCTCTGTCATCAGGGTTGGAGCAGATGCGGTGGTACCTGATGGCTTGGCTGTATATGATGCCTTTCTTGGTGTGGGACAGATGGGAACTTGAATTGTGTAGATAGCTGGATCGGTCTGTGGGTTTTTTTTTGTGTCCTTGTTTATAGTTACAGTGGTGTCCAGAAAGTTTACTCTTTCTGTAGAGAAGTCCATTTTGAGTTTGATGGATGGATTAAATGTGTTGAAGGCATCATGAGATTGTTTGAGTTTATCCTTCCTTCAGTCCAAATAATGAAAATATCATCAATGTATCTGTAGTATCTGTAGGGTTTGTGAATTTGGGTATTCAGGAATCGCTCTTCAAGGTCAGCCATGAACAGATTGGCATATTGTGGTGCCATCCTGGTCCCCATAGCAGTTCCCATCATCTGTAGGTATATTTCACTGTTGAAGCTGAAGTAGTTGTGTGTGAGAATGAATTCTATAAGTTTGGTGATGATCTGAGGGCTGTATTTCTGGTTGTGGGTCTGGGAGGAGAGGAACAGTGAGCAGGCCTCAATTCCATCTCTGTGAGGGATGTTACTATACAAAGATTCTACATCCATTGTTACCAATATGGAGTTGGCAGGCAAGTTTGTAATCTGACTCAGTTTGTTAAGAAAGTCAGTGGTGTCCTGTATGAAGCTGCTGGTGCGTGTAACAAAGGGTTTTAGTGTGTTTTCTACCAAACCAGATATCTGTTCAGTTAGTGTGTCCATACCTATTATTATTGATCTGCCAGGGTTTCCAGATTTGTGGATTTTTGGAAGCATGTAGAATGTCCCTGTTTTGGGATCGGTGGATATAAGTGTCTCTAATCCTTTTTGTGAGTCCTTTGGGAAGGATTGAATCAATTTTCTTAGTTCCATGGGGAATTCTTTGGTGGGGTCTTCTGTCAGTTTCTTGTAGTATGTAGTGTCTGACAATGGTCGGTTTCCCTCTTTGATGTAGTCCTGAGTGTTCATGATCACTACTGCTCCTCCCTTGTCTGCTGGTTTGATTGTGATGGCTTGATTATTTCTTAAGTTTTTGATGGCCTCTCTTTCCAATACTTAGAGGTTGTAGTAGGTTTTATGGTGGTGTTTAGTGACTAAGGATGCTGTTTTTAGTCTGAAGCTTGCAATGTAGCTGTCCAGTTTGCTGTTCCTGGTGCTGGAGTGAAGTGGGAATTCTTTTTCTTGATGTTGTAATCCAAGGTAGTAGTGGTTGTGTCCCCTTTGTCATGAAATAATTCTTTAAGTCGTAGTCTTCTAAAGAATTCTTCCAAGTCTGAGTATAGTTTAATGTCATCTAGTTTGGTGCTTGGACAGAATGAGAGTCCTTTAGAGTGAACAGATCTCTCAGGCTTGGAAAGTTCATAATCTGAAATGTTTATAATTCCAGAGTTGTCTGTATTGATGTCAGATGTAGTTGTGGGGCCATTGATTGTTTCAGTCCTTCTATTGTTTGCAGTGATCCTAATATTCCTCTCTGTTTGGTGCTTGCAGAAATTTTGGGAGAGTTTGCCCAGTTTCTTATTTTTCTTCATGAAAAGATCTCTTATTTGGTGGTTGTGGAAGTTTTGCATATCCATTCCCACTTGTTTGGCCATGTGTTGATCCTGTTCTTGTAAAAACTGAAGTATGGATTGTTTTGTATTTTGAATATCTTGTATTTTCCTGTATAGAAGGTGGATAAGATGGTTCCTTAGTTTTTCGCTGGTGCATTGGCAGAGATCTTGAGCATATTGCGAGTTATGCGTTGTAGCAACTGGATTTTTGATCCTTAGTCCCTTGGGGATGAGTCTTCTTTTCTTACAGTGAGACAAGAAGTATATATCACTGTGAAGCTGTGTTTCCTTTCTGGTGAGCTTGAAGATTTGCGTTGTTAAGCGGCTGTATGCGGTATCTTCCATAGTTGTTACGCCGAGCGCTCCGGGTCCCTGCTCCTCCCCGGAGCGCTCACTGCGTCTCTGTCCCTGCAGCGCCCCGGTCGGTCCCGCTGACCGGGAGCGCTGCACTGACATGGCCGTCGGGGATGCGATTCGCACAGCGGGACGCACCCGCTCGCGAATCGCATCCCAAGTCACTTACCCGTCCCGGTCCCCTGCTGTCATGTGCTGGCGCGCGCGGCTCCGCTCTCTAGGGCGCGTGCGCGCCGGTTCTCTGAGACTTAAAGGGCCAGTGCACCAATGATTGGTGCCTGGCCCAATTAGCTTAATTGGCTTCCACCTGCTCCCTGGCTATATCTGCTCACTGCCCCTGCACTCCCTTGCCGGATCTTGTTGCCTTGTGCCAGTGAAAGCGTTTAGTGTTGTCCAAGCCTGTGTTACCTGAACTCCTGCTATCCATCTTGACTACGAACCTTGCCGCCTGCCCCGACCTTCTGCTACGTCTGACCTTGCCTCTGCCTAGTCCTTCTGTCCCACGCCTTCTCAGCAGTCAGTGAGGTTGAGCCATTGCTAGTGGATACGACCTGGTTGCTACTGCCGCAGCAAGACCATCCCGCTTTGCGGCGGGCTCTGGTGAACACCAGTAGCCTCTTAGAACCGGTCCACCAGCACGGTCCACGCCAATCCCTCGCTGACACAGAGGATCCCCTACCTGTAAGCCGAATCGTGACAGTAGATCCGGCCATGGATCCCGCTGAGGTGCCGCTGCCAAGTCTCGCTGACCTTACCACGGTGGTCGCTCAGCAATCGCAGCAGATTGCCCAACAAGGACAGCAGCTGTCGCAGTTGACCGCCACGTTACAGCAACTTCTGCCTCTGCTACAGCAGCAACCATCTCCTCCGCCAGCTCCTGCACCTCCTCCGCAGCGAGTGGCCGCTCCTAGCCTCCGCTTGTCCCTGCCGGAGAAATTTGATGGGGACTCTAGACTCTGCCGTGGATTTCTGTCTCAATGTTCCCTGCATATGGAGATGTTGTCGGACTTGTTTCCTACAGAACGGTCTAAGGTGGCGTTCGTAGTGAGCCTTCTTTCAGGAAAGGCCTTGTCTTGGGCCACACCGCTCTGGGACCGCAATGATCCTGCCACAGCCACAGTCCAGTCCTTCTTCGCTGAAGTCCGTAGTGTCTTTGAGGAACCAGCCCGAGCTTCTTCTGCCGAGACTGCCCTGCTGAACCTGGTCCAGGGTAATTCTTCAGTGGGCGAGTACGCCATCCAATTTCGTACTCTTGCTTCCGAATTATCATGGAATAACGAGGCTCTCTGCGCGACCTTTAAAAAAGGCCTATCCAGTAGCATCAAGGATGTGCTGGCCGCACGAGAGATTCCTGCCAACCTGCAAGAACTTATCCATTTGGCCACCCGCATTGACATGCGTTTTTCTGAGAGACATCAGGAGCTCCGCCAGGAAAAAGACTTAGATCTCTGGGCACCTCTCCCACAGCATCCTTTGCAGTCTACGCCTGGGCCTCCCGCCGAGGAGGCCATGCAAGTGGATCGGTCTCGCCTGACCCAGGAAGAGAGGAATCGCCGTAGGGAAGAAAATCTTTGTCTGTACTGTGCCAGTACCGAGCATTTCTTGGTGGATTGCCCTATTCGTCCTCCACGTCTGGGAAACGCACGCACGCACCCAGCTCACGTGGGTGTGGCGTCTCTTGGTTCAAAGTCTGCTTCTCCATGTCTCACGGTGCCCGTGCGGATTTCTCCTTCAGCCAACTCCTCCCTCTCAGCCGTGGCCTGCTTGGACTCTGGTGCCTCTGGGAATTTCATTTTGGAGTCTTTGGTGAATAAATTCTGCATCCCGGTGACCCGTCTCGTCAAGCCGCTCTACATTTCCGCGGTCAACGGAGTCAGATTGGATTGCACCGTGCGTTACCGCACAGAACCCCTCTTGATGTGTATTGGACCCCATCACGAAGTGATTGAGTTCTTCGTCCTTCCCAACTGTACCTCTGAGGTCCTCCTCGGTCTGCCATGGCTCCGGCTTCATTCTCCCACCCTTGACTGGACCACCGGGGAGATCAAGAACTGGGACTCTGCTTGCCATAGGAAGTGCCTCTCCCCCCTCCCAGTCCCGTCAGGCAAGCCTCAGTGCCTCCTCATGGTCCCCGTCCTGGTGACACACTGCCCCGTGCCAGGCTTCGCCCTCTGCCCTCCCTCCCCATTCCCACTCCTGCTGTACTGCCTGCCTTTGAGGAAACCCTCCATTCTCTCCCGGTGTCCTCGTCCCAGGTAAAGCAGTTGTCGGACAAAAAAAGGGGGAGACCTAAGGGGGGGGGGTACTGTTACGCCGAGCGCTCCGGGTCCCTGCTCCTCCCCGGAGCGCTCACGGCGTCTCTCTCCCTGCAGCGGCCCGGTCGGTCCCGCTGACCGGGAGCGCTGCACTGACATGGCCGTCGGGGATGCGATTCGCACAGCGGGACGCACCCGCTCGCGAATCGCATCCCAAGTCACTTACCCGTCCCGGTCCCCTGCTTTCATGTGCTGGCGCGCACGGCTCCGCTCTCTAGGGCGCGCGCGCGCCGGTTCTCTGAGACTTAATGGGCCAGTGCACCAATGATTGGTGCCTGGCCCAATTAGCTTAATTGGCTTCCACCTGCTCCCTGGCTATATCTGCTCACTGCCCCTGCACTCCCTTGCCGGATCTTGTTGCCTTGTGCCAGTGAAAGCGTTTAGTGTTGTCCAAGCCTGTGTTACCTGAACTCCTGCTATCCATCTTGACTACGAACCTTGCCGCCTGCCCCGACCTTCTGCTACGTCTGACCTTGCCTCTGCCTAGTCCTTCTGTCCCACGCCTTCTCAGCAGTCAGCGAGGTTGAGCCGTTGCTAGTGGATACGACCTGGTTGCTACTGCCGCAGCAAGACCATCCCGCTTTGCGGCGGGCTCTGGTGAACACCAGTAGCCTCTTAGAACTGGTCCACCAGCACGGTCCACGCCAATCCCTCGCTGACACAGACGATCCACTACCTGTAAGCCGAATCGTGACAATAGTTGAGTAGTTAGGAGTAGCCGTATTAGTCCAGTGATGCAAAAAGCAAAATCATCGGTAGTTGCAGTATCTTGTAATACCTTTTTTATTGGACTAACACGATTTTATAGAGACTAGCTTCCGGGATTCCTCCCTGTGTCAAGTCATAAGCATTTCTGAGCTCACAAGGGGAAAACACACGTTCTATCTCACAAAATATGCAGGGGTTAAAATAACATATGTGGAGAATGGACATTAAGTGGGGCCACAAATTGTATAGCTATAGGATGATAGATACAGATAAGGGTGAGGGGGGGGGGGCTGGAGAGCAGAGGTGAGAATGGTGAATATGCTGGACAGAGGAGAAAGGACAATTTTACTACAGAACCATAGACTTAAGATAAGACTTAGACGGGGGAGGGGGAGCAGGGGTGTATTGATGTTAGAGCAGGGAGAGGGAAGACAGTTTAGCAAAGGTTATAGGAAATTTTGATAATGGGATATGAAGCTTAAATCCACATTAAGTCCTCTGTTCTTGGAGTCATAAAAAACTATCATTTTGGCGTCAAATGTCTTTCTTTCCTGGGTGTTCTTGAAGTTTCCTTTCAGGATCTTGATTTTGAGGTCCTGTAGGGAATGACCTGTTTGGGTGAAATGGTGTCCAACTGGGGTGCAATAGTCCTTTTCTCTATGGTTGTTGATGGACGATCTGTGGAGGTTCATCCTTTTTTTGAGTGGCTGGTCTCACCTTTGCTAAACTATCTTCCCTCTCCCTTCTCTAACACCATTACACCCCTGCTCCCCCTCCCCTGTCTAAGTCTTATCTTCAGTCTATGGTTCTGTAGTAAAACTGTCCTTTCTCCTCTGTCCAGCGTATTCACCATTCTCACCTCTGCTCTGCAGACCCCCCGCCCCCCCCCCCTCACCCTTATCTGTATCTATCCTCCTATAGCTATACAATTTTTGGCCCAACTTAATGTCCATTTTCCACATATGTTGTTTTAACCCCTGCATATTTTGTGAGATAGAACGTGTGTTATCCCCTTGTGAGCTCAGAAATGCTTATGACTTGACAAAGGGAGGAATCCCGAAAGCTTGTCTCTACAAAATCTTGTTAGTCCAATAAAAAAGGTAGTGCTTATATATATATATATATATATATATATATATATATATATTTATATATATACATGAAACAAAAAAAAAAAAAAAAAAAACAATCATGTAAATAAATAGAGCTGGAACAAGGCACCTAAATAAATTCACACCCCAGAGTAGAACTATACATAAATGTAGACCTCAGTCTAGGTCCCTAAATAGTTTTAGACCCCAGACATGACCTGGGACAGCTGGGAGTTTTAGTGCTTGTCCAGGTCCCTGCACTTCCAGATTTGGTACACAGTGACAGGGGAAGGGGTGTGTGTTTGCGGTTGGATGTCACAGTGGATGTCACAGTGGGGGGAGATTTATTAAAACCTGTCCAGAGGTTTTAGTTGCTGAGTTGCCCATAGCAACCAATCAGATTGCTTCTTTCATTTTCCAGAGGCCTTTTCAAAATGAAAAGAAACAACCTGATTGGTTGCTATGGACAACTCAACAATGTTTCCTCTGGACGGGTTTTGATAAATCCCTCCAGTATGTGCACTTGCTGTATCCCTGTACCAATCTCCCTGCAGCTATATTCTGTGGTTCTTGTGTGGCTAAGGAGTCTCTCTACATGTTACTAAATCATTGTCTGGGTATTTTTACTTTTACATTTAATTTGTGTGTTTATGTGTTGTCTATGTGCAGCTCATAGTATGTATTGTGTGTACAGTATATGAGTTTGTGTATGAATTATGTGTTTTATATTTATTCATCTGTATTTTTTATACTGCACATATATGTATGCATGTGTTAAGTGCAAACATACATGACTGTTTATGTGTACATAAATGTTCTAAAGTATAGGTTTTGTATTGATATATGTGCAATAAGTACTGGTTATGTATACTGTATATAAATCTGCAAATTTTATGTGTACAATGCTTCACTCCATGCCAGTGACAACAATAGGCTGCAACTTGTTTTTTTCTTTCCAGAATGGATTAAGTGTTCTGTGCTCCTCTTTAATGCTCTCTGTAAATGCGTTCACACACTGCCATAAGCCGTAATGCAGAGTTGTAATTTATGTAGACTTGCTACAGTACAGCTGGTTTCCATAAATGTAAATATCTGTACGTACAAAGCTTTCACAATCTGTCCAGATGCTGCACAGTGAAGATGAATGGGTTTCACATGAATAGGTTAACAAAACAAAGCAATGAACATACGTGTTCTTTGGATATTTCATATGCGATGGTGCAGATATAGGTTGACTGGTCTGCAATGTTTTTTAAGTATTTATGTGCTCAGTGCTGCTTTTTATATTTTTAATTATCATTAATATATATATATATATATATATATATATATATTTGCAATTAAAACATATTATGACAAAACAGATGCAGAACACTCTCTGCTGCTTTACAACAAATATATATATATATATATATATATATATATATATATATATATATATATATAGCATAGAACAAAAGGGATGACCGCAGCACTCCATAAGGTGAAAATAAAAAAGTGTCTTTATTTCATGAACAAAACTTGGTGCAATGTTTCTGTGTCCTCACAACACCATTCTCAAGCAAACAATAGTGATCATTACAAAGTATATATAGGGTGGAGCATGTCAAAATCAATTGCAAACAATTAAAAGTGCATACAAAATCTTGTGCATAAAACTGTATTAAAGTGCATATAGTGCATATATTATACATAATAGGGGATGTAATACATATCATTCGAGTGTTGGTGCATAGTTAAAATCAAATCCACATATGGATCACATAGAGAATGGTGATATTACATACATACAATTAATACATTAGTATAATTAAATAACAAGGGGGTGGGTCTGTGGTATAACTCACCGGGGGGGGGGGGGGGGGGAACGATCTCCATATATGCAGTACAATGGCGCCGAACGCCAAAGGTATTGTGTGCATTACAGTGTTGTGTGACCAATCACATTTGTCAAAGACACATCATGTTATTTCTGACATCAACCCTGATGACATCGGCCGGCTCCGTCGCTTGGCGCATGTGCACAAGTAATCAGGGCCGTTCCGGCAGCCATCTTACTTATGGGCAATGGTAAGGTTCTGTATTGTATTCCCGGTTGTCGTGGTGACGGACGCCACTCCTCCCGGCTAAGCCTGTTCAACTCAGCTCAGCCTACATCAGCGGCAAATCCACACCACGGCCTCCGGTTTCCATTAAATAAATCCGAAGGAATAAAAAATAAATAAAAAGATAAAAAAATTAAGTAGAAGTGACATTTAAAATAAAAGGGCAAAATAAATAAATAAGTGCTCTTATCGGATTGTTGTGTGTGTGCATGTTATTGGTGTTTCAGCATAGGGATCGACCCCTGCTGGCATCTGCCTCAGTACATGTGGTTTATTTACCCCACCCACTGGGGTATCCCTTGCCACTCTCTTGAACCCATTTATGGGTCGAGGTTGGGCTACTTGCCTATGTGCCCTGAGGCCAAGTAAGGGGGGAATCCCCAGCCTGATGTATTAACTGTATGTATGTAATATCACCATTCTCTATGTGATCCATATGTGGATTTGATTTTAACTATGCACCAACACTCGGATGATATGTATTACATCCCCTATTATGTATAATATATGCACTATATGCACTTTAATACAGTTTTATGCACAAGATTTTGTATGCACTTTTAATTGTTTGTAATTGATTTTAACGTGCTCCACCCTATATATACTTTGTAATGATCACTATTGTTTGCTTGAGAATGGTGTTGTGAGGACACCGAAACGTCGCACCAAGTTTTGTTCATGGAATAAAGACACTTTTTTCTTTTCACCTTATGGAGTGCTGCGGTCATCCCTTTTGTTCTATGCAATGAATTTGGACCCAGGACCAGGGTCCCAGTGACCGACGCGCACCCCTACTATTTTTCTAAATTTTTATTGAGGTGCTGCTCTACTATTTTATATATATATATATATATATATATATATATATATATATATATATAGACAAAGAATAAGTCAGCCAGCACTTTAGTTGATACCAAACTATTATATGGACCTGGCCTACAGGTGCACGCTACTAGGCTAGATATACAGCAACAGAAGAATGCAGCAGCACACTGCCAGCACAAGGATATAGGTGAAACATGAAAATGCAGTTAAAACATGGAGAGCTATACAGCTATGGTGTAATAGATGCATATGTGAAACTATGAAATAGTGAGGCACTTAGCTCGCAAATTTGTCTCCGCCGGCGGTCAAATAGCTTGGACCGTCCCACTGCGATAAGGTAGCCTCCTTGGGACGGACCCTACACTGTGTATATGCCTCTGTGTGAACAGTTCAGTAAGCATGGCAGGATCTGGAACATCCAAGACACCTTATATACACACCTGATAGAGGTGGGTGGGGTGCAAGGCCAACATGGAGGTAGCCACTCCCCCGTATGTGCAATACAGACAAAGAATAAGTCAGCCAGCACTTTAGTTGATACCAAACTATTATATGGACCTGGCCTATGGTTTCACATTTGCATCTATTACACCATAGCTGTATAGCTCTCCATGTTTTAACCGCATTTTCATGTTTCACCTATATCCTTGTGCTGGCAGTGTGCTGCTGCATTCTTCTGTTGCTGTATATCTAGCCTAGTAGCGTGCACCTGTAGGCCAGGTCCATATAATAGTTTGGTATCAACTAAAGTGCTGGCTGACTAATTCTTTGTCTGTATTGCACATACAGGGGAGTGGCTACCTCCATGTTGGCCTTGCACCCCACCCACCTCTATCAGGTGTGTATATAAGGTGTCTTGGATGTTCCAGATCCTGCCATGCTTACTGAACTGTTCACACAGAGGCATATACACAGTGTAGGGTCCGTCCCAAGGAGGCTACCTTATCGCGGTGGGACGGTCCAAGCTATTTGACCGCCGGCGGAGACAAATTTGCGAGCTAAGTGCCTCACTATTTCATAGTTTCACATTTGCATCTATTACACCATAGCTGTATAGCTCTCCATGTTTTAACTGCATTTTCATGTTTCACCTATATCCTTGTGCTGGCAGTGTGCTGCTGCATTCTTCTGTTGCTGTATATATATATATATATATATATATATATATATATATATATATATATATATTTTATATATAAATATATGTAGTCTCCTACTCTTATCTGTGTTGTTTACTGCTTAGTGTCCCTCACAGAGATCTTCACCTAACACTTGTTATCTCTGTAAAGCCTGCTAAAGCTATGCACATAGGCTTTTATAGTGGCTTTGACATCATACTTCCAATCGATTAGCTAGAAAAGCTGTTTGCAAGGCATAATGGGCCAGTCTGAGGTCATGTGATCTGTTCTCCTCCTTCTTTCTGTCATGTAGTTTACATTATTTTAGCAAATTTAATCAAACCAAACCATCTGAGGTTGTATCATCATTTGGGGGAGATTGGCAGCTCTTTCTCTATATGCATACTTATACACAGAAACCCATCAATCAATGATTAGGACTGCCCACTTGACTACTCATCCCCGAGTAAGCAAAGATTTATATTAATAAATGATAAGTTATCCTGGAATGTTTCCCACAAAATTATATATATCGATCTGCTCAGCTCCTCCTGTTCTATAGCATGGTGCCTGTATTTTGGACTGCATATTAATGTGACAGGTTCCCTTTAAACTAACCATACTCAAAATAAATGAAATAAAATCTTGTATTGTATTACTGGAAAGCAGTATGGAGTATGAACCAAATGCTTTTGACCACAAATAACCCTGGTATCTCCTGAGGCAAAGCTCACAACAACAGAGCTGTGTACTCTGCAGGAAGCACTGGATCAGTAGAGGCAGACAGGTGGTCTTACCCGGGAGGACTGACATCCAGAAATATGGTCAAAGGGATTCATCTTTAGCTATAGGAGCCTCTCAACTCAGTAAATGTTGTCTTTAGTTGGTACTAGGGGTTGGAGACATGTGGGAAATGGGGAACACATCAGAAAAAGGAAGCTACGGAAAAAAAGTAAAAACTACAATGTAAAAAATAATAATTGTTGAGATGATCTCTTAAACATTAGATTTTACAATACAAATTTGACATGAAATTTTATGACGAATGTGAATGTCTGAAACGATAACATGAATGTGTAGGGAAGTATGAATCAATGTTTTAGATGTACTAAAAAAAATGAAGATGGCATTCACCACAGTTGAGGTAACGGCTGTGCTTTATTCTATAACCGGCAGACTACAGCATGGGGAGAGGGGGACGCCAAGAGCGTGATAGCTATTTTGTGCACCTGGTGCACTTCTTCAGACCACTCCCCCACTGTCGTCAGTGCCGGTGTTAAAATACACTGAACAGTGTACAAAAAAGGTTAAAAACATACGATCAGACCAGACAAATACAAAATGCTAAATATAATACAGCTTCATAAAAATATACTTAAATCCACCTTGTCATTGAGGCGATCTTTGAAAAAAAAAAAAACGTTTTTTTCGCAACTAATCCGTACTGTAATTGGGTTGATAGTCACCACTGTTTTGTGGACGATATTTTTATTGTCTGGCAGGGTACGAGTGATGGCTTCACAGATTTTGTTCAACACATTAACAGTAACAATATGAATCTATCATGCTCTTGGCGTCCCCCTGTCCCCATGCTGTATTCTGCCGGTTATAGAATGAAGTGCAGCCATTACCTCAACTGTGGTGAGTGCCATCTTCATTCTTTTTAGTACATTTCATACTGATCTCTGGATTGAGCACCCTACTAGAGTGTATACAGACAAAGTGTTCTGGGGTGTCATTTTCTTTGCGGGTCTACAGGAGCTGTGCCGAGCACTTTGTCTTTTTCCCATTAATGTTTTAGATGTGTCAAATAGTTTTGCAAATCATTGCGCAAAATGTCCTTTTTTTTTGTGCTGCATTCTGTAGAAGTGTGAAAAGTGGACGTGACTAATAGCAAGGACTAATATATATATATATACATATATATATATATATATATATATATATATATATATATATATATATTTTTTTTTTTTTTTTTTTTTTATTGAAACTAAAACCAGAAAATTGCACAAGTTTTTCTTTGTTCATAATTAAATCTCTTACTTAGTCCAAAATACACCATACTTGACGAGAGGTGTGTCCCTTTATATACATTTTGGACTGACACAAATAATTATTTGGCACATATTATAACTTTTTGTATGTCCAGGCATTCTGGAATTTGCAGTTTTGCAACACCTGGAGGTTGACAGTTTGGAGAACACTGGTCTACACTATAATTCAGTTTAGCAAATGAAATACTAGCTACAAATAGTAGATCTCCCAGAATCTATAAGCCCAGATTATCTCATTTATTAATAATGGTTAAACTGGTCTTGTCTAATGGTCTAGTTGTGTCAAGATCCCACCCATAATATTTCCTGTTACTATGTAGGCAAATTGTAATACAAAGGTAATACAAAAGTAAAACATTAGTAATAAAGATTGGAACGACAGGCAGATACAACAACCTTGTAGGTAAGTCGCCATTGCTTCTTGCTTCTGTGCATATTAAATAATGACAATACAAAGAATTACTTTCACTGAACAGAGGTCGACCACAGCTTTTATTTCTTTTTTAACTTGGCAAATTTTTCAACAGACAAACTTGCTCCACACAAGAACCATGCCGCAAGAAAGAAATATGCTGTCCATCGGACTCCCAACGAGCGAGTTTGCCTTCCAAACCATGTATACATGACCAAAGTATCCAACAACATAGTGAGAATTGACCAAAAGGAAGGGATGAAGAGTGGGTCAACTAGCTTTTGGGTTGAGAGGCAAGGGAGGAGGAACCATTAAGGAATGCCAATATTGGAGAGGGAGTACTCTTTGATTGGACCACCTTGTATTTAGACCACCTCCAGATACTTAAAAAGCAGAAGGCCCTGTGTTAACCCTTGCCATACCAACTGCTTGCTTCTATGGTGTTTCTGCTCATGACGGTGACCACATAACCACCTACACATGCCCTGCCTGCAGTCCATCTGTACCCTGTTTATATGGTCCAGTGCACTCAAGATCCCTAATTATAAAAAAAGGCTCCAGTCTGACCTCTTCCATAGTTATGCATAAAGAAGACCTGAATTTACAATTAAACTTTTTTTAAATATAATTTTTGAAATGCCATGATTTTCATAAGCTATATTAATGAAACAGATCATTGCGGTTAGTAAGTTGACCATAAAAAGTGTCTTTGCAGTAAGGCAGCTCCAGCTGAATGTCTAGGGAAACAACTGTCAGCTTCAGTTCTGCTTCATGAAGTCTTTACCTAGCAGAGTGTCAATTCCACAGGTGTTGATGTCTAGAAGGAAAAATGGGGTTTCTCCACTTTTGACTGTAATAAAACCACAGGGAATGTGCTGTAAATATTTTTTGTAGAATCCTTTAGGGAAAAGTTTAATCAAAGTTATAAATATTTTTCATGTCTCCTTATGAACAATTCTTGGTATATGTGGCATGCACGGGCATGCAAGAAGTGGGTAATGCTGCATATACAGTGATCCTGTTCTCCCTCTGGCCCTTGAAAGCCTCATGCTTTTAAGATGCTGATTCTGTACATGATGTTGAAACTAGGCCAAAGTGTTATATGAATTGTTAACATTGATCACCGCTATAAAAATCAGACATTTCATCTTCATTCTCACAGAATGGGCCATAAAACAGCATAGTATAGAGCATCATGAAGACCTTGAAATGCTTTCGATCTGACCCTGCATTGGCTGGCTATATTTACTCTATGCGATCCCTTCTCTTCCAATATAGGTTTATGTGCAGTTAATGCTTTTGTTGTTCTAAATCTTGCCCTGTTATGTTTCTCTTACACCGTATACTTTTTAATCATGAATTACATAATATAGCTTTCAATGGTAGATATACAAAAGAGACTAGAAGCTAGGGAAGCCATCCTTTTACCCTTCAGCTTGAAAGTATCTCTGCCAATGGCTCAAGAGCTCCGACTCACTCTCTGTATGGCTCCCTTGACATTAGAAGCTACAGAAACTATTGTGCGCCAGTAAAACCAGGGATAACTAGACGCTGGCAGGGTCAGAAGAACCATATGACTTGCAGAGTCATATCTCTGCCATGTGGATTGGATCAACACAATAATATAAACTGAACAAGGCTCTTCAGCTAAAGAGAGGATAAACCTCTGCTACAGACCATTGTTTATAATAGGATCACAAATATACAGTGACATAAAAATGTCTATATCCTGCTGAGGGGTTTATGAGGTTGCTGCAAGCAAAGATAGAACCTCTATGTAATCTATATACTACTAAATCTGTTGATGATTATTCCACCTTACTAATGGAGAATGGCAGCTTTTCGTCATAAAGATTTTGTCTACTGAAATTTAAGTATCCCGTAGACATTGGACAAATTTGGTCAAACCTGAAAAGTCAGTCTTTGACTCTTGCTTGTCAGATGATACATTTCAACCCTGGATCCTTATGTTCTCTTGAGAGATAAACCTCTGCCAGAGCAGTCTGTCTTAGGGTGATATTAAATGGTCAGATTACTGCTTGATAGGATTGCTAATCATTTGTGCTCATTTAAAGAACCTATTAGGGTATGCTCACACCACAGAATCTCGGCACATAATTCCACTTGGGAATTCTGCTGCACAAATCTAACATTGGTGTGAATGGTATTTATTTTGGCTCATTCACATTGCAGAATTTTCTGCTGCAAAAAATTCAGGATTCCGGATCCGCTGAAAGGATGAACATGATCCTTTTTCCGGCTGAATTCTGTGCGGACTGCATTGCCCTCCGTGAGTTCCTAGCACCAATGGATTTTGACAGCCAGCACTGCAGACAGAATCTCCACCTGTAATATCTCCAATTAGAGATTCCAGTGTGAATGAAGCTTAAAGGAAATCTGTCATCATAATCACCCGCACTAAACCTGTTACACAGGCTTGTAGTGCGGGTGATCCTGATTAAAACGCTCCTTACCTGGTTTAAAATGGTTCAGCGCTTAAGATATCTATATTTTTAGTTTTCTGTTATTCCCTGGCTTGGGACTCAGTGGGAGGTCTTATCATCTGTGACACGGCCACACGTCATTCTAGCTGGGCGGAGCTGCCGCCCGGCTCATGAATATTCATGAACTTATCCTCCTGGTCTAATTCTTCTTTCTCGGTCTGGTGTGGAGGGCCGCGCATGCGCCGCATTCCGTACACCTGGAAGCGGCGTTCTCCCCCCGGCTTCACTCAAGCTGCGGCCCTATACAAGTAAGAAGATGGGCTGCATAAGTGAAAAGCCGGGGGTGGGAGGAAGGGAGGGACAGAGGGTGTATTTATTCACAAACAGACCGAGAAAGAGGAATAGACCAGGAGGATAAGTTCATGAATATTCATGAGCCGGGCAGCAGCTTCGCCCAGCTAGAATGACGTGTGGCAGAGTCCCAGATGATGACACCTCCCACTGAGTCCCAAGCCAGGGAATAACAGAAAACTAAAAATATAGATATCTTAAGAAGCACTGAACCATTTTTAACTAGGTAAGGAGCGTTTTAATCAGGATCACCCGCACTACAAGCCTGAGTAACAGGTTTAGTGCGGGTGATTCTGATGACAGATTTCCTTTAAAACAGCTTAGTAATTGTGCAGACATAGCCACACGACTAATCACTGGATCATTTGCGTGTCTCTGTACTTCTATAATTCGCCAACTGTATGTTTCCTATTACACAATAAGATGTGCGGCTGATGAACAAAAATTTTTAAACGTATCAAAACCCTGCAATCAGCCAGCAATCAAGCCATTCAATGGCTGATCAATGGATCTATTACATAGGGCATTTATGTCACTGGGTAATAGAGCCCTTACTCTCTTCTTCCCCATCAAAAAAACATTCACAAGCAAGTAAGCATGTGTAAATTAAAAGGGTACTCTGGGAAAGTCAACTTATTCTGACCCCTATCCAGCTTGTTACTGAGTGTGTGGGCTGGATCGCTTTAAAGGGGTACTCCATTCCTATCCAAAGGATAGGGGAAAAGATGTCTGATGGCAGGGGTCTGGCCTCTGGGACCCCCCGCTATCTCCGTACAGCACCCGGTGTTCTGAACGAATGCTTGGTGTGGGCTGCCATGACATGACACCACACTCCCTCCATTCATGTCTATGGGAGGGGGTGTCACGCCCTCTCCCATAGACATGAATGGAGGGGGGCATTGTGTGACACCACAAGGGAGCATGGCGTGATGTAACAACCACTGCAGCCCACACCAAGCATTTGTTCGGAATGCCGGGTGCTGCACGGAGATCACTTATCCCCCTAACCTGGGGATAGGGTATAAATATACTTACCCGGAAAAACCTTTGGTGGAATTAACCTTTAGAAGATAGGAATCTTTCATTTTGAAGAATGATAACCCTACTTAAAAACATTAAAACTAGTTTTTCGGATTCTCTAAATCAGTGTCTCTAAACCGTGGACTTCCAGCTTTTGCAAAACTACTCATCCTGTACATCCTACTCATCCTGTGCATGCCTGGACAGTCTGGTTATTGAGGCATGCTGAAAGTTATATAGTTTACATCATCTCAAGGTCCACAATTTGGAGACCATTGCGTGCAGATGTACAAGAATTTCAGAGTAGATGTATCAATACAAAAGCCATAGACCTAACATTGTTGTCCTTGGATCTAATATTCTACAGCGCTTTACAGTAACAGGAAATAGCCCATGTAGATAAGTGGTAACACAAGGGACTAGTAGCTGTTTTTTGTGTGTTATGTGAGAGTTTGTGAGTCACTGGGGGGGGGGGGGGGCTGTCATGTGTCTATAGCCAGCTTAACGTAGAAGACTAACCAAAATTAGAATCTTATTCAGTGTACAGGAGATGACATATGTATAAGAAGAAATGTGTAGTCCGAAATATGTAAAATAGTATATCAGCAAAATGCTTCAATAAATTGTAGTTTTTTAATTATGTATTTTAGGTCGAATGGTTTAAAAACGAAGAGCCCATTGACTCCCTTCAGGATGAAAATGTGGACACCAGAGCAGATCACAACCTTATCATACACCATGCACGTTTATCTGATTCTGGAAATTACACATGCATGGCTTCTAATATTGTTGCTAAAAGGCGGAGTGCATCAGCTACAATTGTGGTGTATGGTAAGTGGCTTTATTTAGTCATTCATAGTAAATATTGGAAGTTTTGATAGGTCGGCGTCCGGGTACTGAGACCTTCACTCTTGCGCCCCTTCAAATCTTATTGGCTCTGTGAGCAGTGTACCTTCTATGGACATCACGCCCCTCCCATAGACTTGCATTGAGGGGGCGTGGCAGCGATGTTAAGAGCAGGGCATGGCCGTTACATCATGAGCCTCTGTCCTGCATCCCCAGTCATCCGGTATGGAGCGAAGTTTGCTAAGTGCACCGGATGTCTGGGGTGCATCAGCCAAGATTGTGGGGGTCCCCAGCGGCAGGACTCCAACGATCAGACATCTTAATCTCTATCCTTTGGATAGGGGATAAGATGTCTAGGGGCGGAGTACCCCTTTAAATAGCTTCAGGGAATCAGTCAGATGGGCGTGAACTTAATTTCAATGATATGAGTGTCATCAGGTGGTGAGTGGGATTATACAGTCAGGGAGTGTGCATTAAGCATATATGCCCCTCAATGTACTACATTCACACCCCTCGACTGTATAATCCCGCCCATTACCTGATAGTCACTCTTATTTTTTAAATTAAGTTCACGCCCATCTGATTGATTCCCAGATGAACAGGGCGCATCAAGAATCTGTAAAAGGTTGTTTAACCAGGGAACCATAAGCTATCTAATGTCAGTGATCTTTAAAGATCCACGCCCCTCAATGCAAGTCTATGGGAGGGGGCGTGACGGCCATCATGCCCCCTCCCATAGACTTGCATTGAGGAGGTGTGGCCTGATGTCACAAGGGGGCATGGTGACCCCTGCAGCGCGCACACAACATTTAAATGTTTCAAACGCTGGCCAGTGGAGTACCCCTTTAAGTTCTGTCAAAGTTATCTTGTTTTTTCTTAAATATTTTCCCCCACATTTTACCTGCAAACAGTCTTAAAATTTGACAAGACTTTTCTAACCATCCAGAGTCAAGTTCTGCTGTTTTATTTATTATAATTATGCAACATGGAGAGCATCATTTCAGGGAATGTCATCCATTTATTTATCATCCTATGTATAAAAAACTTGATGCAATATCCCTATGTCATAAGATCTGTCTTTGGATCACAAGCTCGTTTTATTCCAGCTGGGCACATGAGCTATCATCTTTATCTACTTCTATACACATGTCTCACTTGCAGCTTATCTAAAAAGTATGACGTATTATTGTGCTCCTTGATGTGCACTATGAACGCCACCTAGTTTTAGAGGGCAAAACACACATTTTAGATTCGGGCTCAGGAGGCCTTTGAGAATAAGATCTTATGCTTTGGCTGTATAGGAAGAACTGATAAAATCTAAGTCACATAATAAGCTTTGGGAGAAAAGGTCAACCACGCCGATGCAATCTGACTGAGCATGACCTAAAACGGAAGATACTTATCTCTGGGTGAAGCTTTCATCTCTTTAAAGATTTCATTCTGGATGTAAGTCATAAGCCTATTTTATCCCCTAGCATATGGTTATGTGTATGGGCCACCTAAAGTAGTATTATTTTTGCACAGGCCAAAGTGCAATATACATATTGCTTGTAAAACTATGTATTTCAGTGTCATAAAGTGTAATAAATTATTGTAATTTCCATTAGCAGCTTAGACACCTAATGGACTACTGATCACATGTCAGGGAGGGGGCATTATGTGGCTTGTGATTTCACTCCATTTTTGACATGACATAACATGGAAATGTATACCAGACTATGGGATTTTGGAAGGGAGAGGGGGGGGGGGGGGGGTCTGAGCAATGAATTCCACATGATCACTACAATACAATAAACTGGATAGTTTTAGTTACATTTGCCAGAAATTCTGACTGACGCTTGCAGGCCCTGCTAGTTATAATCTTTTAGTTGTCATGTCATCGTTCAGTCAAAAGAGTTAAAGTGTATGCCAATGGCCAGTGATGCCCCACACTTGGTCAAGGGAAAGGCTTTGGACACTTATTCCTATAAACTAGTTTTCTGGCATACAAAGGTAACAAAAATGTGCAACTGTATACACTTCTGATCACACCTCTTTTTGAAAAAGTGGGTAGGATTTAGTGAAAAAGTTATATTTAGCCTGGTTGATGTCATCCAGTCCCTAGCTCATATAGAACATCTGTAGGAAAGCGCAACGTTTCGGCTCCTCAATAGAGCCTTTCTCAAGCACCTATTGAGGAGCCGAAACGTTGCGCTTTCCTACGATGTGTGAATAAATACACGTATCTGGAGTGCTGCTCTCTTTGTTCTTTGGTGGATTTTTTGGGGGCCTGAGTCGGACCCTGGAGCTGAGCACCCGACGGGATCTGGAATCCTTGGCAACAGCCAAGCATGGTGCTTCTTCATCTGGATTGTTCTATTGTTCTATATATATATTTATATATATATATATATATATATATATATATATATATATATATATATATATTTATATATATATATATATATATATATATTTATATATATATATATATATATATATATATATATATATATATATATATATATATAAACATATATACATATATATATATATATATATATTTTTTTTTTTTTTTTTTTTTTATAGATACCCAGATAACCCTTTAACATACTGTGCACCCGAAATTGGTGTAAATTATGTCAGAAATCTATTCCAGCTCTTGGCTGGAGTAGATATCAAAATCTGACGCACAAAGAGTAAGAATGGTGTGTTAAATCTGTTGAGAGGCTTTTGCCTCTTAAATTCTCTCATAATTGTCCGATGGCAATTCATCAAAATACGGCCACCAAAAATGTAACCTTTTTTTTTTTTTTTCTTTAACTGATTTGTTTCCAAAAACAAGTATAACACAAGGGATAACATATTGTAGTATGCTGTAATGAAACAAAATGACCACTTGACTATGGCTGGACTCCCTTGGAGACTCCCTTATAGGCAGATAGATAAGGGCTTTCTGCTGTTTCTGAGCCTTTGCTTCCAGGAAATTTTCATGCCATAAGTAAAATGTGATTGACATCAAACTACAGTACAGTTCTGCAGCAGCTCAGGTAATTCACATATACATTTTCCTTTTTGTTTACTTGTGGAGACACATGAGTCCCTCTGTTCACTGTGGCTCTGGAGCCTTGCAAATCAAATCTGCCATCTACTTATATTACCCTAAAATGCATCTCTGCTAGTGACCACCTTTGTTGGTCATCATATTGGAATCATTATAAAAGAAAAAAATAGCAGGTTGCTAGGCTACAGCACCAGACTTTCCCTTTAGAGTTGCCTTCTGGAGCCCTAATAATGATTCCCCCTACTCAGATGCCCCCAAATCTTAATGGTATGACAGGATAGGAAGACATACAAGACTGAAATAATGAGTAACTACCCACCAGGATGGGAACAATAATATCTGCAGGATGGTATGGCAACCACTGACCAACCACTGGCTGCAGACAGGAGCAGAGAACTTGCAAGATGTTTGTGCACACTCAGACAAAATACAGAGACAAAGCAATACCTTCAGTGCCTGTACAGAAGGCATTAGCCAAACAACAGCCAGATACAACTAAAATCTGGCATAGATCCATTCTTCATGCAAAACCCTCAAACCTGTCAACAGCAATAAAAAAATCAAATTACAGAAGATACTGACATGGTTATTGTCAATATCAGTCAATATCAGCTATTGACTTTCGACTCTGTTATGTAGAGAGACAGGGGGGAGGGGGGGGGGTGCAGCAAATGATGTTCCATATGACATAAGCATGTGTTATGAGGGACAGGCCTGAACTATAGCCTTCATTCATCATATATTTGTTTTTGTTCTTTTGTCTGCCAGTTTCCTACTGTGACTTGCAGGAAGGGAATTAGCCATGGAACAAGATCAGATTCTGTACTCCTATTAATGACTACAATTACCAGAATGTTACACATGACACTGGTTCCTAACCTAAACCAGCATGTGGTGGAGAGATCCAAAAATACCTGAACCACAAGTCCATATGATCAATATTATTTACAGTGTATCCCACTGTGTAAAGCCTTGAGGGACTGCAGAATCCTTTTCACTAGCCTCTTACCTTTCTGCTGCTACAATACAACCCAGCTGTGTCTGCATCAAGCTAAAGTATGTGCGAGCAACGTGCAGACAGAACCAGTGCCTGTAATACTTCAAAGGTATAGTGGCACTATTGCTAAAAAGTAGTCAGACTCACTGGGCTGCGGTACCTCTATCATAGCGGGAGACCAAAGTCCTAAGTGTGCAGGTCCGGTGGTGCAGGGAACCAGAAAGAACCAAGTCACTAAATACAAATAGCATAGAAGAGACATGGTTACCCGTAGTCACCGTTAGGTTTCAGTCGGCCAACTCTGCTTCAACGGTTCCAGATGGTTCCAGACATGATGCAGGGCGCTCAGAGGCGACTGCCAGCGGTTTTGCTCTGTGTACGTTTCTTCCGGCTAAGCTCACACAGTACAAAACCGCCGGCCATTGCCTCTGAGAGCCCTGCATAGTTTCTGGAACCGGTGACTAGTGTTGGGTGCGAATATATATTCAAAATTGTGAATATTCGCTTGTTTCCGCATATGTGAATATTTGCATATTCCTTCTTTTCACTTGTGGGCCAATTAAAATGATGCAAATACACTTGTCAGAGGTTATCAACAACATCCCTAGCAACCAATAGTAAAGTTGCCCACCCCTCACTGTTTTCTTCCTCGAATACGCGAATATGCAAATATAACAAATACGTGAAATTCGTGCATATAGGACGAATATTCGTCTTTATATTCGCAAAATATCATGAATTCGAATATGGGCAATGCCGCTCATCGCTACCGGTGACGTGCGTGCAAGCAGTTGAAGCTGGGTCGGCCGACTGAAGCCTAGCGGTGACAACGGGTAACTGTGTCTCTTCTATGCTATTTGTAGAGCCAGCATCTGTGTCTACCATGTAGCAGCGGCATACTGAGAAGTCCTAGTGTGTCTGCATCACGTGTGCGTCATTCTTTACAATTCCAGCTCTGACAGACGCATATTTATAGGGAAGCTGTCAATCGTCACAACACCCTGGTTACATTTACATCACACAGCGTTTTAGCTCACAGCAGTGTTAACTTGTAATTATTATCTTCCACATTCAAACCAGACAGGTAAATTATTGAGAAAATGTGAAGTGCAACATTACCCAGAATAAATTCCCAAAAGTAGCTTGTGCTGTTTAAATAAATAAATACATTTTTGGCTGCTTACTCTTGCAGACACCTGCAGCCAATATCTCAGGGTGCATACTATCAAAGACAATTCTGTGCCTATCCTATAGATCATACGCTAACACATACTACTGTTATACAAGTGATAAGCTTTGATGCATCCTATGGATATACTTGTAGGGTTCTTGCAGAAGCAGACTTGCAGAAGTTTTTCCACTGTGACAAAGCAAGTGCAGAATGTTAAAGTATATATTCATTAATTTGTTTTGTAATTAAATTTTCCAGATCGGTCAAAACATTTTTAATAGTTCATTTCATAAAAACTTTATAGTGGTTTGATCTCCATTATTAGTTAAAATTGCCGAACTATGGCCTAACTTTACTTACTGTGACCCTTAGTAAAAACAAAGGCTTATAATATTAAAGGGGTTATCCAGTAATCAAAAAACAGACCTACTATCATTCAAAGATCGCTCCCTGTCTGTCTCCACTTTGGGTGTGCTATTACCACTTGGCTCCATTCACTTCAATGGAACTGAGCTGCAAAACCGCACCCAACCTGGAGACAGACAGGGAGCGGTTGAAAGAAACTATCTCTGTTTTTCGATTCTTGGATAACCCCTTTAATGTTTCCCCTATCTCAGGACCTGCCTCTATGACCCAGAATGAAAAGTGGCCCTTTAAAAGTAACTCCCGCTATGGCAATTATGCAGCCCCATGTATAAAATGGTTGCCCATTTATTTCACTGGCTGCAGGAAACTCCCAGCATGCCTGGAGAGCCAAAGGCTGTGATTTGCAGTTTTACAACAGCTGGAAGTACACTGGATGGAAACACTGTCCTAGTGACAAAAGTTGATCACCAGGTATTAGAGAAGGCAGACTGCAATGGAACATCTTTTGCTTTGATTTAAAAAAAGGAGATGTCTATAGAGATGAAGACAAGAGTCCTTGATTCTGTACACTGAGCAGTGAGGCATACTACATCATATGCCTTACTGCTTAGTTGCACTTTCCGGGCTTGGCGCAGAGCATAATCGGCAATGCATTTAGCACTGCCACTTACTTACAGGAGACCCAATACATTGTACAGGAGCAATAAATTTGTGCCACCCTTTGCTAAAACAGTGCAGTGTATGAATTACTGCTAAGTGTACATCAGATGGGTCATTTAGCTTTAACTGGACTCCCTGCTCCTGTATATTGCGATTGGACTAATCTGATTTTTTTAGCAAATATGGAGTAAAATTGATTTGGAACAAACCAGTTCATATATGTCTTACTATCTCTTAAAAAGAGAATAGGATTATGCCATAACTGAGGGTAGAATATACTAGTGAAAGAGACAATGATTACAATTATTTCACAGTGTAATGCAGTGATTCATCTGATATTATTATTATTATTATTATTATTATTATTATTATTTATTTACATAGTGCCCTTGGTTCCAGGATGCTTTACAGTTGATAAGGATTAAAATACATAACACAATTGCAAGTATAATCAATGTGATATAGATTAAATTGCAAACTGACATAGAGGGAGAGAGGGCCCTGCCCAGAAGGGCTTACAAGCTACAATCGAAGGGAAGTGAAAATAGTGTGTTAGGAGGACAATTGGTCATCTATGAGATATGAGAAGTTAGGGAAGTACAGTGAGGATCAAAAGTTTGGGCATTCCAGGTAAAAATTTGTAATAATGTGCATAAAGAAGCCAAGGAAAGATGGAAAAATCTCCAAAAGCCATCAAATTACAGATTAGACATTCTTATAACACGTCAACAAAAGTTAGATTTTATTTCCATCATTTACACTTTCAAAATAACAGAAAACAAAAAAATGGGCACCCTGCAGAGTTCATATATTGTACTGCCCCCTTTGGCAAGTATCACAGCTTGTAAATGCTTTTTCTAGCCAGCCAAGAGTCTTTTAATTCTTGTTTGAGGTATCTTTGCCCATTCTTCCTTGCAAAAGTCTTCCAGTTCTTTGAGATTTCTGGGCTGTCTGTAACTCACTGCTCTTTTAAGGTCTATCCATAGATTTTCTATTATGTTGAGGGCAGGCGATTGTGAAGGCAATGGCAAAACCTTCAGTTTACGCCTCTTGATGTAATGGATTTCGAGGTATGTTTAGGATCATTATCCATTTGCAGAAGCCATCCTCTGTTTAACTTCAGCTTTTTCACAGATGGCATCAAGTTAGCATCCAAAATTTGCTGAAATTTTATTGAATCCATTTTTCCTTCTACTTGTGAGATGTTCCCTGTGCCACTAGCTGCAATACAACCCCAAAGCATGATTGATCCACCCCCATGCTTAACAGTTGGACAGAGGTTCTTTTCATTAAATTCTGTTCCCCTTCTTCTCCAAACGTACCTTTGCTCATTCAAAGTTCAATTTTAACCTACTTGATCCACAGAACTTGTTTCCAAAACGCATTCCTAAGCATCAGGCTTATCTATATGTTCAAACGCTGATTTTTTTGGTGAGGACGTAGAAGAGGTTTTCTTCTGATGACTCTTCCATGAAGACCATATTTGTACGAGTATCTCTTTATAGTGGAATAGTGTACCACAACTCCAGTGTCTGCCAAATCTTTCTGTAGGGATTGTGCAGTCAAACGTGGGTTTTGAATTGTTTTTCTCACAATCCTGCGAGCTGTTCTGTCTGATATTTTTCTTGGTCTTCCAGATCTTGGTTTAACTTCCACTATTCCTGATGACTGCCATTTCTTAATTACATTTCGAACAGAGGATATTGACATCTGAAAACGTTTTGCTAATTTTCTTATAGCCTTCTCCAGCTTTTTGAGCAACAACTATTTTCAGTTTCAGATTTCTAGACAATTGCTTAGAAGAACCCATGGTGCGGATTGTTGGGGCAAGGTCAGATGAGTCTGGGCATTTAAAACCTTTGAGATTGACATCACCTGGTCTTCCCAGATGATGATTGAGAACAATCCATGACACTGGCCGGTCTCAGCTTTGGAAAGGGGGCAGTGCATGCTATAAGTTCTGCAGGGTGACCAAACTTTTGCAGATGACATTTTTTTGTTTTCTGTTATTTTGAAAGTGTAAATGATGGAAATAAAATCAAATTTTTGTTGACATATTATAAGAATGTCTAATCTGTAATTTGATGACTTTTGGAGATTTTTCCATTTTTCCTTGGCTTCTTTATGCACATTAATACAAATTTTTACCTGGGGTGCCCAAACTTTTGATCCCCACTGTAGTTGTTCCCAGAGTTATTGTAGATAATAAGCTTTCTTGTATAGATGGGTCTTCAGGAAGCTTTTGAAGGTCCTGATGATCGGTGACATCTGGATGTGTTGGAGTAGAAAGTTTCAGTGTATGGGATTGCACAGGAGAAATCTTAGAGATGAATGTGTGAGGTGCTGACAAGGGGAGAGTACAGGCAGAGATCTACGATCAATCACTGATTATGTAAGGGATGGTATCAGGAGATCAGGTCAGGGATGAATGGAAGGCATAGGCTGTGGACGGCCATGTATGTCATGGTGAACAGTTTAAACTGAATAAAAAAAAAAGTGAGGTAAGATGATGATTAGTCAGGCCGCAGAGGTGAGAAGGGATTGAAGATGGCAAGAGTGTTTAACTGAAGGCCACAGAGGAGGATGTTGCAGTAATACAAGCGGAAGATGATGAGGCAATGTACCAATAATTTAGTTTAGTCTAAGCTGAAGAATGAGCAAAATGTTTTGAAGGTGAAGGTGATAGGAGGGGGTAAGGGTATGGATGTGTGTTTTGAAAGACAGCGTGGAGTAGAAAGTGACCCGAGGGCAGCAGGGTTGTGTAACTAGGCGGAGAGTGGAGACATTGATTGTGATCAATAGATCGGGTGGAGGGAAATTAAAGACACACAGTGCAGGGAAGTAGTCCTTTCCATTATGTGCTTGTATAGGATAGTCTTCGATGTTTATAAGGACCCTCTTCTCCTGCCCACAGACCTTTTATATAGGCAGACAATCAGAAGCCGGTGGGTGGGAGGAGAGTCATAGCACGGCGCTTGTTCTCTTGTACCTCAGGAGAACTGCAGCAAGTGGCACATCATTGTGATCAGCATCCCTGTTACAAGTTTATGCTGCCCTCAAATGAGACAGTGTAAAACTAGTGACTGATTCCCTTTAAATCCTGCTTCCTGGTCGAGTCTACTGATATTCAATGTAATGTTTGGGAATTCTGCTGCAGCCTCAAGCCATCTGGATGCTGGTTGCCCTCTTGCTGTTTTGTAATTAACTTCTAATCATAATTATCTTTTCCAGCAAAATATAAAAAATAAATAAACACAGAATTCTAAATTAAAAGAATTGTATCATACATCATTCAACCATAATATCAAAACCACTGAGAGATGAGGTAAATAACATAGAACATCTTATGACCACAGCATCTGTGACAGAGTAAGATATATCAGGTGACAAGTAAATAATCAGTGGATGCAACTTTGAGAAGACCCAAACTTTGATATCTGGGCCTTTTGGTCAGAACATCTCAAATCTTGTGGGTTGTTCCCAGTATGAAGAGGTTATTATCTACCAAAAAATACAAACAAACATATTATAAATATCCAGGAATTATTGGGGCTAATGGAGAACAAAACTCCCTTTTAGCATAAATTGCCAAAAATATGTTAATGGTGTTATTGAAAGATATCAGAACACACACACAGTGTATTGCTGCTTGCCATGTATGTTCGGATAGCCAATACTGTATGCATCAAAACTGGACAACAGGCAATGGAAAAAAAAGTGGTCTGGTCTCATGAATAATGTTTTCTTGTACATCATGTGGATGGCCATGTACGTGTGTGTATCGCTTACCTGGGAAAATTTTTTACCAGGATGTACTATGGGATGAAGACAAGCCAGTGTAGGCAGTGTGATGCTCTCGGCATCCTGGCATCCATGTAGATGGCAATGCAACATGTACTATCTTCTCAAACCCAGACCAAATACAACCCCTCATGGCAGTGATATTTCCTTATGGCAGTGACTCCTTTCAGTAGAAAAATGCCCTTACCATACTTGGAAAAATGTTCAAGAATAGTTTGAGGAACATGACAAAAAGGTATTGACTTGGCCTCCAAATTCCCCAAATCTCAATCCAATTAAGCATTTATATGGTGGTCTAGAAAAACTGTTCAAATAAAACAATCCCCAACTTATAGGTCTTAAAGGGGTACTCCACTAGAAAAAAATGTTTTTTAAATCAGATGGTGCCAGAAAGTTAAAGGAAATCTGTCATCAGTATCACCTGCACTTACCTGTGATACAGGCTTGTAGTGTGGGTGATACTAATCAAAATGATACTTACAATGTTCTTAATGTCCCAACCGTTGCGCTGCTATCTCTGTTTTTCTTTTTATGTAAATGAGGTCCCTCGGGCACGGTCGGAGTTAGAACCGGAGCTCTGGGACCCCTACGTGATCTTCTGCCGGGCGGGCGCTCCGCCCGGCTCATCAATATGCATGACCATCCTCCCTGCTCTCGCAGCAGGTTTTTGCCGTGGTGCTTGCACCGCTTCCAGAGTACACCTGGAAGTGGCATCAATTTCAGACTCATTCAACCTCATGCTTTTGTGCATCCTCACACTTCACTGGTGGCCGCCGGACTGAGGCTGAAATTTATGCCACTTCCGGGTGTACTCTGGAAGCGGCTCATGCGCCGTGGCGAAAACCTGCCGCAAGAGCAGGGAGAGAGGCCATGCATATTGATTAGCCTGGCAGAAGATCACGTGGGGTTCCCGGAGCTTCGGTTCTAACTCTGTCCGTGCCCGATGAACCTCATTTACATAAAAAGAAAAACGGCACAACGGCTGGGCCATTCAGGACTACAGGCCTGTATGACAGGTTAGAGCGGGTGATACTGATGAAAGATTTCCTTTAAAGAGATTTGTAGTTTACTTCTATAAAAAAATCTTAATCCTCCCAGTACCTATCAGCTGCTCTATACTACAAAGGAAGTTATCTTTTTGAATTACCTTTCTGTCTGACCACAGTGCTCTCTGCTGACACCTCTGTCCATTTTGGGAACTCTCCAGAGTAGGAGCAAATCCCCATAGCAAACCTCTCCTGCTCGGGACAGTTCCTGGTATGGACAGAGGTGTCAGCATAGAGCACTGTGATCAGACAGAAAGGAAATTCAAAAAGAAAAGAACTTCCTCTGTAGTATACAGCAGCTGATAAATACTGTAAGAATTAATATTTTTTAATAGAAGTAATCTACAAATCTGTTTAACTTTCTGGCAGAGAGAGAGACTTACATTATAAATGTGAGTACTTTACATCCACAGTCCCTAGTCCCTACATCGTTCTGAAGCTAGACAGACTCTTCCTGTAGAAGAGATTGTTAGTTTATAGTTCTATTATAGAGACTCTTTCATAAGAAAAAAATATTGAGGTGCTAACCTTGAAATTCCCATCAGGTTACGACTGTCAGTCAGCCCTCAGCATGCTGTAAGCTTGTAGCCAAGAAGGACCAAATGAAAAGTTCATTGGCTGAAACTATTGATTGTGGCTGAAATATGTGTTTCTTGTAGCAGAACTGTCAGAATACGTGTGAAGAAAATAGCTGTCAAGGAAATAGGGGAGTAAAAAAGTCTGACGAAAGCTTTACGGTAAATAAGCCACGAGAAAAGACTATTTATTCAGAGTACTGCAGTAAAATGGGCTCTATCGACAAGCTTCTGTAGTTATATTCTTATCCAGTAAAATGCCATGCTTTTACATAACAACAGGAGAAGTCCCTGAAGGGATCCTTGGGTTCTAATGAATCTGTGTCATGAAATAGTGATGTAATCTAGTGTATACAATGTATGTTTCTTTCTTATTTTTAGTGAATGGAGGCTGGTCATCATGGCTAGAGTGGTCAGCGTGTAGCGTGAGTTGTGGTCGGGGAGTCCAGAAGCGTTCTAGGACCTGCACTAACCCAACACCTCTGAATGGTGGAATCTTCTGCGTAGGGTCATCTATGCAGAAAGTAAGCTGCTCCTCACAGTGTCCAGGTAAGAGGCTCTTTTACTTTTATAATGTAAATTTTTTCAGAAGTTTTTTGATCTCCATGTATCATACTCTATGCCAGGATTTCTTCTATATTTTTTCTGTCATAAACGTTAAAGGAGTAGTCCAGTATGAAAAACGTATCCCCTATCCGCAGTGGTCAGACCCCCTGTGATCTTCGGCGTGGTGCCCCAGCTCTCCACATGAATGATTCTGAATCAACCATGGCACGAAAGGGTGGTTTACACACACCCTTAATGCGAATAGGGGATATGTTTTTTATACTGGTCTGCTCCATTAATATTTTGTAGGACAGTTGAAGGCTAAGCCTTACACCGCCTAGCCGAGCTGATTTTTTCAGAACATGGCAAAAGTGGTGCAAAACTCATAGAAGTTGCACATTTTTGCACAAAATTGCAAAATGTGAGACTTTTGAATGCCACTAGGCAGCAGGCACAATTCCCCTCTTACTATTTCACAGGAGTATAGTAATTCCTCATGTGTTGTACAATCAATGAATGAGATTATTTGGGTAGAAAGCATATGGATTTCTGCAATCCTCTTTGAGATAAAATGGAGGGTTGCAGAAATTTCTGCAACAATTATGAAGCATGTCAATGTATCCCTGGTCTTTTCACATGTTTGAAAAAAAAAATTAATAAAACATTATCTTGTATTTTTTAAGCAGTGTTTCACAGTGTGAACATAGCCTTAAGCTTTGTAATTTTCGGAAATCATGGTAAAACTGCTGCATGACTGTGACGCAGCCGAAACATGTGTATACAGCCTAACGAAGAATATTGCACACAGCGAATGCTGGAAAGTCAGCAGTTGTGCCACTAACACAGACCACAGCTGGTTCAACAAGTTTGGTTGTTAACTGCACATTACAGATTGAATGGGGAATAGTTGATAGCAGGAAACAATTATATAAATATATAACCTTAAAGATACTAAGACAACCTTCCCTTAAAATATGGCTTTATTTCAATTTGTTATTTTTCAAACCCAAAAATTCTCCAACAATGCTACACCCATAGGCACCCAGAACTGTAATTCGGCTGAAGCTTTAGATTTAGACCTGTGGGAATCTTTGTTTCAATTACAATTGGATTACAATAAGTGATGTAATATTTTAACGGTGCTTATTGTGGGCCGGATCACTGTTTTAGGATAAGTGCGTTTATTTACAGTGTATAAAAAATGTACTTATCCTAAAACAGTGATCCGTCCAGCAATAAGCACCATTAAAGGGGTATTCCGCCCCTAGACATCTTATCTTATCATATGTCACGGCTCTGCCCCTCGTGACATCATGGCCCGCCCCTTTCAATACAAGTCTATGGGAGGGGGCGTGTCGGTCGTCACGCCCCCTCCCATAGACTTGCATTAAGGGGACGGGCCATGATGTCACAAGGGGCGGCGCCATGACGTCACGCTGCTCTGTCCCTCATATCGCCCGTCATTACGCACAGAGCGAACTCGCTCTGTGCTGTAATGATAGCGCGGTGCCGCAGCGGGGATCCCAGGGGTCCCCAGCAGCGGGACCGCGGCGATCTGACATCTTATCCCCTATCCTTTGAATAGGGGATAAGATGTCTAGGGGCAGAGTACCCCTTTAAAATATTACATAACATATTGTAATCCAATTGTAATTCCTGGCAAACCATTTGAACCTGTGAATATTTATTTGGTTTGGGTCCAGAGAACTCATGATGCTCTGACTGAAGGATTCCAAGTAATTGTTTCCTGCTTGATCTCTTTGACTCAGATTTGATTGAAGGCTAGATTTCCACTTTTTTTTTTTTTTTTTTTTTTTCTGGCAGTTTTTGGAATACTGCCCCTGCAGATTTTGTGCCAAAGCCCGAAGTGTATTAAAAAAGAATAGGACATATGAAGGAAGGACTTATACTTCTCCTCCCTTATGGATCCACTTCTGAAACTGAGTGGCAGTTCTCCAAAAAAAGCCAGGAAAAAAACAAACTAGTGGAAATCTATCCTAAACTGTAGAATTTAGAAGCAAAATGTTTTTAAGGTTCCATCGTCTAAAAGTCAGTAAAACATCTTCATTTTCTGGTGCCCAGAGCTGATAGGATCTTAGGTATTGAAATCCATTCATTCAGGGCAGCAATGTGGATCTCTGTGATCTACTTGTACAACCCATTGCAAAGAGTTCAGCCATAGACTCAAACTTAACTATATGGTTATGCTAACATGTCATGTGGACTAAATCATGAATGCATGAGGTGGTCATTGGTCAAATTTTCTAGTAATCCTGACAACATATGTCCATCATGCAGTAGCCACAGTGTCAGATTATACCCTTAACCTGCTCCTAATAGCAGCTGTACCTAAACTTTTGACATAGAAATACTGACACTAAACAGATACAGATCAAAATAGATGGAGAGGTTAGCATGCACCTTGTCTTACACTACTCAAGGGCTAACTGAGCAGAGGCAAATGCCCAGCCCTTGAGGCCCACTTTATGTACAAAACAGGTGATGTGGTTCCCAAAAAAAGGGGAATTTTTCCCTCAGCAGCAAACTCTGATAGGTCATAAACATGAATATCAAGCCCTGATCCAACTAGGGTAAGATTTGCCCTGATAAAGTCAAAGAAGGAACTAGAAAATTCCTAACCAAAACTTCCCTAAGGATCTACAATGGGATCCCATTGTGATCATTTTCACAGGATGGTCCAAGGTGGGAAGTTTTTACTATTACATGTGTATGGACAAGAGATATGTGGTATGGGAAAAGAATTTCACTTTAAGACGTGTCCAGACTAGTGGCTTAAAGAACTGGCAACACATGAATGGTCATTTCTCCGTTGTACCAGGGTTCATTTGTTTTGTGATTTTTCATGAACCTCATATGTTTTTCTATTTTTATATTCTAAATACACCTTGTATTATTTTTGATCTTCTGAATTAAGGCCATTAGCCAGAGATGGCTGTTTTTTATTGTCATACATTAAATAGAATAATTGTAATTTCCAAAGCTGTAGCATTTGCACCAGATAATAAGCACTATAGCATGTACCATTATGAGGCGCTGTCACCTGTCCCAGATGTCATTGTTATGGGCCAATCTTTAATGCAGCAAATAATAACTTAAGATGGGGAAAGGCATAATCAGTGAACCATGGGTCACTTCTGTCATCCAGTCACTGTCAACACCTATTATCTACTTTCTCATTACCATGAGTTACTAAGGTAGTAAAACGGGATTTACTTAGCATACATGGAAATTATTTCCATGCAGTTGAGCCATCAGCTACTGTATATAGTTGAAGTATAGAGGGGTATATAGCGTGAAAAGCTGAAAAATAATTCTGTATTCATAATTAAAAAGGCTTAGACTATTCAGAACTAGTCTAATTCTACTTTAGCCTAGGTTCACACAGTTTTTTCAGACATATTTCGTTCAGGCGTATTGGCATTTTAAACATTAAATTGTTCTATGTAAGTCTATGGGAAAGTGGCTGTCTGTGCATACAATATGTCAAAATATGGACACATTTTCTTTTACTTCCACAAAAATATGGACACATTTTTGTAAATAAAATATGTCTGAAAAAAACTTTGTAAACCTAGCCTTAGGCAATGTACGCATTTGGTTTGAAACTCAGTTGGGTTCCTCCATCGCAGGTTCCCTTTTTTCTAAAGACAAATATTGGGCGAAAGAAGGATTGGACATTTTGTCCTCATGGTACACAGGCCACTGTCAGAGATGTCTGGAAGTGGTTAATTCCCCTGTCCCCATTGAGAACACATACACACTTGGCCAAGTATATGTGTGTATAGAGCGTCAAGAAGAATAGTTGTCACTGGAGCACTTAATGTATTGCTACTTTAAAGGGGTACTACAGTAATCACGCCCACTCCCATAGACTTTCATAGCGGGGTGGGGCAGGGCATGACGTCACACGGGGCAGAGTCGGGACGTCAAGATACTCTGGCCCGTGGTCGGCACCCGACAGTTTGTGAGCTGGCAGTGCAGCTCAAAGAGGTGGGTGCCGAATGCAAGATTGCGGGGGTCCCCAGCAGTGGGACCCCCGTGATCAGACATATTATTCCCTATCCTTTGGATAGGGGATAAGATGTCTTAGGGCCGGATTACCCCTTTAAGATTGGATATATGATTTTTTTAATATGTTCAAAAAAAGTAAATAACACTCCAACAAATAATAAGATTTTCTCATTAAATTAATAAACATCTTTTATGTTCAGTAACTATTCCCTACTGTATCAGATCTTTGTAATTTACATTGTATTAGATATGTAAATGTAGATATGTTGCAAATCATAGTGCATATTCATCGGGAACCTTAAATATAGATATATTGGGGGACATACATCAAAACCTGTGTAGAGGAAAAGTTGACCAATTGCCCATAGCAACCAATCACATTGCTTCTTTCATTTTTGAAAAGGCCTATAAAAAATTAAAGAAGAAATCTGTAAACACTTAGAAGTTAAATATACATGAAATAGCATTTATTAGACAGGTTGTGGGATAAAACTGCTAATAATTTCATTATTTCTTTTTCTAGTAGAAGGACAATGGAGGGAGTGGGGTGAGTGGTCAGTCTGCAGCCCCGAGTGCGAACACCAGCGTGAGAGGGAGTGCACAATACCTGCTACAACCAATGGAGGAAAGCCATGTGACGGGATGAGCCAAGAGTCGGAAAACTGCACGGATGGATTGTGCATTCAAGGTGAGCAATACAAACACCACACAACTATTCAAATGTTTTCTATGAATTATTACACTTACTGATGTAGAAATCAAATGGAGCTAAGTACTACTTTACTAGTGTTAGCTTTATTTTCTTCAGACTGCTAATATGTCATCAAGGTCCAATCTCACGTAGCAAATTCCAGTATATATAATATACAGAGGTCCCACTCATAGCAGGTCCCCTTTATGAGCCACAACTGAAAGACAGTTTTTTGCTATGAGTGACTCGAACCTTCTATGTGTAACATGGGTGGTCATTGTTGTGAATGACCACCCTTGAACACTACCCCCGCCTGCTGCCGCCCGGGTTCATTTGTACCTGTCTGATGGTTGTACATGTCTTGGACACAATAAAGTTTAGCACGGTTGCTAGAAGATTGGTGAGTGCAAGTTCATTTCTACCTATTTGTTATTATATGGACTTTGTTGCTATGGACTGGCACTGATATGTTGCACCACTGGCACTGATATGGTTTCAAACGGACATAGGTACTAGCTGCTCTCCCGGGGCTCATATACAGAAACATTGAGAGATAGTGGTGCACCACTTTCACACTTAAGGACAAGTTGTCATTGTTGTGAATGTTGCCACGCAATACTACATTTTCCCAGCAGTGGCCACTGAAGAAAACGTATCTGGCTAGCCATGGCTTCCTTAACTAAATCAAATGTTTACCAGGGTGCCAGGACTGGAACCATGGCAGGCAAACACCACAGCCTTCTAAAAGAGATTTTCTCTATTAAGACAAACCTATGAACATAAATCTTTCAGGTCCTCGAGATGTCACATACTGGCCACGACAATACAATTTTAACGATGCCACAGAGAGTTTAAGTTAAACTTTATTTGTCACCAGCCATGACTGCTGACTAGTAATGGTGGTGGTGGTGGTGGTGGGGGGGGGGGGATAGTGTGATAGATTCCAGTCATGCTTGCTGTGCCCCCTTGTACCAGCCGGGTCGCTTTGCCAAGTGTTATATATGGTAAAATCTACTGCTTGTTTCCCTTTAAATCATAAACTGGATTTTTATTTTTATTTTTATAAGAAATGTGATCCTGCTTGGATTATGCCCCATTCAAAAGAATGGATCTGCACATCCTACATTAATTAATTGATCCCATTTACATATAAACCCAATATTCTTCCAAAAACAAAGCCTGAGACACACAGCCTTTCAGTGACTTGCAGGGATTTGTTCTGAAATATATTATTGCCTTCGAAGTCCCACACGTTCTTCATCACAAATGTCAGACTTTGTCCAGAAAGTACTTGAATAATTCAGTGACCAATGCATAAAAACATTTACTCTGTCACAAAAATGGATGACACAGATAACAAGTAAGGCTTCAACTTTTCAAATTCACCTTTCCTCTGGGGAAAGACGATTGTTTCTCAGAATTTAAGAAATTACATTTCTGCCCTTGACGCTGGCAAAGTAGGATTTTCAGGAATGTGAAAACTAGAAGAGAGGACTTCAGCTTCGAACACATGTATTCATTATTTAACTTCAGGTACATCTGATCTGTATCATTATAATAGAAAAGATAGATAGATAGATCACATCTCCCTTGTAATTTCTATTATAAATGTAAACCATGACATAGTGCTTGGTTTGTCGATAAATGTAAACCAGTGGGGCCAACAGACCTCAAGGATGTCCATCATTTTGATGGGAACAATAGTTCTGAATTTAGTGCCTTTTTCTACCTTTAAAAACTCCTTAGCATAAGTAAATAATGTAGGAGGGTTATGTAAGCATATCCATAAATATTGTCTCACCAGCTGGGATTTCTTCCTAAGTACTTCATCCATTGTGCTGGATCCATCTTGAAATGTCCATTTAAGATGGCCACCTCTGTTCGCTTCCTCTACCTGCCATCCTCCTTCTGCTGGAGGTCTGTACAGGACTTCCTTGGAGACCTTTGTCTGTTCCTCCCTCTATCCTGGCTTTCTCTGGAGCAACTTATGCTCAAATGATGGGTGTGTCCATCAGGATAGAAGGAGTATAAATGTGGGCGCGTTTATTCTAATTGATCATGTGTATACTATCCATAAATATACAGATACATATAGATTTCATATCTATATATTATACTGTGATATTCTTGAAACAGCTGCTGGTGAGCTTGTTATTTCAACACGTGGTTACCATAACTTGGATACATGTCCTATAATGAGAAAAATTAAGCCTTGTTCATCTAAAATTTTACAGCTGACAATGCATATGAGAGCAAAAACCAAGCCACAGTGAAAGAACTGCAGGTAGAGCTCAGAGACAGGATTGTGTGGAGGCATAGATCTGGATAAGGGTGCAAAGAAATTCTGCTGCACTACAGAGTACAAACTTCTGCTGCACTGAGTTTCCAAGAGCACAGTGACCTCCATAATGCTTAAATGGAAGACATTTGGAACAGCCAAACCAAACAATGAAGCTCTTCCTTGAGCTGGCCACTCCACCAAATTGAGTATTCACGGGAGAATGGGTTTGGAAAAAGAGGTGACCGAGAACCCATTGGTCACTCTAGCTGGGTTTCAAAGATCCTGTGTGCAGATACATAAAACTTCCAAAATATCAACCATCACTGCAGAACTCCACCAATCTGGGCTTTAGGGCAGAGTGAGAAACTGTGATTCTCTGCTCTGATGAAACCAAGATTTAACTTTTTGACCTAAATTTTAGGCGGTATGTGTGTAAAAAAACAGGTACTTATCCCTACAATGAATCTTGCTGTGGGGGTGGACATGGAAACTGCTAGGGGTGGGGGGGGGGAAAGCTTAATGGAACAAAGTACAGAGACCCAGCGTGCTTTGGATGTCACATTGGGGTGAAGGTTCATCTTCCAACAAGACAATGGGGGGAGATTTATCAAAACCTGTCCAGAGGAAAAGTTGCTGAGTTGCCCAGAACAGCCAATCAGATTGCTTCTTTCATTTTTCACAGGCCTTTTCAAAAAAGAAGGAAGCAATCTGATTGGTTAACATGGGCAACTCAGCAACTTTTCTTCTGGACAGGTTTTAATAAAATTACCCAAATGACTTTAAGCACACAGCCAAGAAAACACAGAAGTGGCTTAGAGACAACTCTGTCAATGTCCTTACATATTCCATCCAGAGCCCTGAACTCTGTCTTCTCTGGAGAGACCTGAAAATGGCTTTCACCGATGGTCCCCAAGCGAACTGACCAAAGCTTGAGAGGATATGCAGATTGAAAAAAAAACAGGTGTGTAAAGCTTGTGGCATCATCACCTAGAAGACTGGCAGCTGAAATTACTGACAAAGGTACTTCAACTAAGTACTGAGTAAGGGTATGAATACTTATGTCAATGCAACATTTTAGTATTTTATTTTCAGTAAATTAGCAAAGATTTCTAATATTGTGTTTTTACTTTCCCATAATGTCAAATGCCTGCAACAATAGACAATGTAATAGATATAGAAGGGTTTTTTAAAACCCCCATCCAAATATTCCAGTAAAACAAATGGCCTGGATTTCAAAGCATACTGTGAAAAAAATACAGAATTTCACCCTTTGCAATGCAATCTGCACAAAAATCCAAAGCGGAAAAAAAAAGTCATAAAGTATTTAGGACTCTGGGGCTATTGTATTGTGCTGTTTGGAATTTCAGTTCAGATGTGACTTCTGTATGGAATGAGACACGGCTGTGTTGTATTCCGTGCACATCCAGTGCCTTATGTTCAGTGCAGACATGCATTACACTACATCTATATGGTAATAAGGACTTATTAAAATCACAGGCAAATATCTGATCTGAAAAGTATAGGGTAGTTCAGTAGTAATGACCTATGAGCCTGCACTTTCAATAGTCTTTTCAGCATTGTGTCCTGCCTGAACCCATTAAAATATCCTTGTAGAAGATCATCTTATTTTTGATTCAGAAAATGTCTGATTATTATTTAATTTAACCAAACCTTGCCTGGGCTTCATCATTGATGCCTCTGACTCACACTATCCTCTGGCTAACAGTGTCCTTCCATTGGTAAATTAGCAAGCCTTAACTGACATGCCACTATTGTATACCCCAGGAAGAATACCTAGAAATGTTATTGCCTGTAAAAAGTGCATAAAAAAATAAGAAAAATAATGTGCAGATTTAGGTAGTAATGCTCCTCTACCTCATGTGACAATACTATGTTTTTCCTTGATTTATCTCCCTCAAAAAGACATCATATGGACTTTGTAAAAATCAGGACTGGCTAGTGCGGTCAAGTAACTTGTATAGTTGCATATACAGTATTTTGGTATGTGTGTGGGCATTTTGGTATAACTTGAATCCATTGCGTCTCTGAATCCACAATTGGATCCAATGGAGGTTTATCGCATTGGTCTTTTCTGCCAACGTGCACCGTGACTCATTAACTACTTGTCTTGTGTTTTGAGACAGTGGTGCATTTTTTAAAATTGGGGATTCTTTTTTTGTCTTTAAATTACATCTTAACAAAATTTACATTTTAGAAGGGGGTCTATATCCATTGCAGGGATTTTTATCTGTGAGGTTCCCATTGATTGTAGTTAAATTTTTTATGAGACAACCCCTTTAAAATGTCAGCAAGAATTCAGTAAGGTAGCACTTTGGTTAAATTGTTCCCTGTGTAGTCCTGTCACCCTGTTTGGCATCCCATATACTGCCCGAATGATACCATGAAGTGCCCGATTACGGACATCATGCAGTGCTGAAATAATTATGCCCAACGTTGCCTATATATCTTTCATCAATACACTAGGAGACTTTTTGACATAAAGTACAAAAAAAGGTTATTGATGGTAAGAACATTAATGCATCCATAAAAAGCTTATGTAGATAAAGAGTAGAGTTTAGGTAGATAAAGAATAAGACAGACTGAAGACAGGACATAGACAACAGCCTGTTCCTTACTTTCAGGAAGATTTTAGGGAAAGAGATGAGGTCAAAGCAACATGAAAAATGTCAAAGTAAATTGGGCTACAAATTTGAAAGTATTATTTTTTTTTTTTTTATATCTTTCCAAAAAGGAATGTCCTAACTAATAAAAATGTTGTTTGGAGCTTACTAATTTACTGTCCAAAACCGTGGATTAAAAGCGATCAAAAAGTTAAATGGACCCTAAAATGATCGATTACAACTACAGCTCACCCACAAAGAATGAGCACTCACACAGTTTTATTGATTGAAAAGTAAAAGTTATTGCTGTCAAGTTTATTTTTGCTTGTATAGTAATAGAACATACTGTACCACAAAATAAACATGTTATTTACGCCATAAAGATGAAACCTAATTAATTTCAGAATTAAATTTGTGTTCCATTTCACCTCAATTGTTTTTCTTATTTATGTATTTTATGGCAAAATAAAGGTTATTATTAAGAAGTTTAAAAAAAATGTCAAAGAAAAAATTTAAGGAAAAAATAAGGGAATAAGAAAAAAAGAGGCTCTTGGAAGGAGAGGAAGTGAAATCAAATCTCCAAAGGGTTAAAGGAATAATGTATATGTGAGGAAAAAAGCTGGTCTTACCTATCCTGATCCCTAATAGCTCCCTTTCTGCTCCTTTGGTCGTTCAGTGCTTCTTCCATCTGATTGCTTCTTAGAGCAGGAGCTTCCAGCTTAGCCAATCACTGGCCAAGATGGGACACAACTGTTTATTCTAGAAGCAGGTACATGACAGAAGCTTCAAGGGACCGGAAGGAGTCGAACAGAAGTTGTGGGGGACCAGCAGAGAACCAGGTGTAGGAACTCGAGGTATGACTAATTTTTAAGGCCACCACAGTATAATATGAATTTTTGTAAAATGGCAAAATGCTTTCGAGAGGTAATTGCCATTGAGGTCTGCAAGGCTATATTCACACTGAGGAATGTCCGCACAAAAACTTTCCGTGCGGACATTCCATCGACAGCAGAGCGCCGGCAGGATGTGCCAGTGCTTGGATTGCTCGAAAATGTCGTAGATGGCAATGCATTTTTGTCTGGACTCTGCAAAAATCCATGGCCTGAATCGATGTTCAGCAAGCTTTTCCTCTTGGTGGTTTCTGGCATCCGGAATGGGCCTGAGTATAAGGAAATAAAATCATCAGCCTGTTTAAAAACATTTTATGAAATTATTCAGCAAAGATTTTAGGAGTGAACCAAAAACTAAAATTCTGTTCATAGTTTGAGGAAGACTTTTTAATATCAAAAAGAAAAAGGAACAAACATAGGAAACAAACTGTCAATGTGTTATTGTTTGCACAAAGCTTTTCTCAGAAGAAAAGATATAAAAAGTAAAAAAATTATGAGAACAATAGAAATAAAAGATGTTTGAAGAGCTATCAAAGGAATATTCAAGGACACTGTGAACAAAACTTCTGATTGGACATCACAAGCTCCCAGTCATGAACCAGTGGAGATAAAAGCTATATACATTAAGGTATGCGGCATCATAAAGTATACCCCTAAGCATGACATGGTTAATTTCTCCTTGGCTGTCACAGCCATGTCCTTACCATTCATAGAGCATTTCTTCAGAAGAGTAATTAGTCTTTGAACATTAAAGAGCAGCTCTGAAGCTGTTATTGAAGACGCCAGACATTAGGGTTTATAATACACAGTACGGCATCAAAACCTATTTATCATACAAATGTTATCAAAGTACAAGAGGCATAATCTCTGATTACAACAGAGCTTATCTCCATTGTTAGGCTGCTCCTCACTGCTTCTTATACAGCAGCCATTCAAGGGCTATAGTTAATACTGAATAGCTGCATTCTAGCAGCTCTTCTCCGTGACTGATTGCACGCGGGGTGGGGGGGGGGGGGGGGGCATTCAGATGTTTTAACTTTTTAGAGGTTTCTTAATCCCTTCAATATTGGGAGGGTATCGACATTATGTCTATTGCCCTTCTACCAGTTGCTGGTTTAATAGTCAGTCAACAAATCCTTCTTAGTAGTAAACACCAATCATATTAGTAATATCAGGGATTTTATTGGCATACAGTAGTACATACAATATATGCAGTTTGTATACAAGTTGACTATTAGACTGCCCAATGGTCTTTTAAATAAACACCGATCTTGTAGCTTCATAATGGGAGGGCTAAACGAATGATCACTGGATTGTTCATCTGATCCTTTGCTGAAATTGACAATTGGCTGCAAATTCCATATCACATGGGGTAATGCAAGGCAGACTGCCCAATCAGCTGACCAGATCAGCTGCTGATCAAATCAGCCGACCCAATCAGCCAAAGGCCCAATCAGCCAACCAACAAAAATGTGCTTGTTCACTGCCTGATTGCTAGCCCAAATACACAGGATGATGAAGAGCTTCACATGTAATAGGGCCTTTATTATGCTGTACTTAATCAGATTTACTAATCCTATGTAATTCTCTAATAGTAGCAAGTGAATCTCACCCTTTGCAATGTCCAGGCACAGGTGTCCGGGAACGCACAAGGGTGTCGGCTTTAACGCTGTGAAATCTTTGGCAATTTCAAATAAAAGAATTTTTTTCTACAAAATAGTAAAGAAGACACAAAACTGCATCTGTCATATACTGTATTTATCAGCATATAAACCGCATCCCCGTTTTTTCTGACCTCGCACAAGCCCCCAGAAAGGCAGGGGGAGAGAGGCCGTTGCTGCCCGCTTCTCTCCCCCTGCCTTTCCTGGGGTCTAGAGCCCTGCTGCGCTTCTCTCCCCCTGGCTATCGGTGGCGCTGCCCCATTGCCGGCGCCACTGCCCCGTTGCCTCCCCCATCCCCGGTTGTATAATTACTTGTTGCCGGGGTCGGGTCCGCGCTGCTTCTTGCCTACGGTGTGGCGTCCCCTGTGTCGTTGCTATGCGCTGCACGGCGCGGCTCTATGAGGAGTGACGTCACATTGAAGACGTCACTCGTCATTGCGTCTCGCAGCGCATAGCAATGACGCAGGGGACGCCACACCTGAGGCAAGAAGCAGCGCGGACCCGACCCCGGCAACAGGTAATTTTAAAACCGGGGATGGGGGAGGCAACGGGGCAGCAGCACCGGCAATGGGTGCCTATGCCCCTTCTCTCCCTCTGGCGGCGCCGATAGCCAGGGGGAGGGAAGCGGCGGCAGCAGGGCTCTAGACCCCAGGAAGCGGGCAGCGACGGCCTCTCTCCCCCTGCCTTTCCTGGGGGCTTCTGCAGGGTCAGAAACAGTGTATCGGGGTATACACATGCACACACGCACCCTCATTTTACCAAGGATATTTGGGTAAAAAACTTTTTTTACCCAAATATCCTTAGTAAAATGAGGGTGCGTGTTATAGGCCGGTGCGTGGTATACCCCGATAAATACGGTATGTCACACAACATACTACTTAGTCAGCGGCATGAAATAAATGCAAGATGCCATTTTGTTTGTTTTTTAACCCCTTAAGGACGCAGGTCATTTTCACCTTAAGGATGCAGCCCTTTTTCGCAATTCTGACCACCGTCACTTTAAGCATTAATAACTCTAAGATGCTTTTACTGATTATTCTGATTCTGAGATAGTTTTTTCGTGACATATTCTACTTTATTTTAGTGGTAAATTTTCTTGCATCCTTTTTTTATGAAAAATCCCAAATTTCATGAAAATTTTGAAAATTTAGCATTTTTCAAAATTTGAAACTCTCTGCTTGTAAGGAAAATTGATATTCCAAATACATTTTATATTGATTCACAAATACAATGGCAATGGCCCTTATTTACTAAGAGTGTTGTGTAGGTTTCTTCGTGGGTTTTAATTTCCTACAATTTATTTTCTACGGTATTTACTAAGGTTTCCCTACAGTTTCCACTTTCCCTACATTTTGCTTTTTTTTTACACATGCTCTGATCTGTTGGGTTTTTCTCAGCTCAAATCCACCACATTTTCTGTGGAAACTTTAGTAAATATGTTGGGATTTTCGGAAAATGTTGGGAACACGCCCCTTTTTTGTGAACACACCCCTTTTCCTGACGACCACGCCCCCTTTTTGGGTTTTCTTATTAAAATTGAGAGTTAATTGGGTTTTTTTCATTTCAGGCGCAATTTCAGGCACAAATTCAGGCGCAGACAGAATTTCAGGCGCATATTCTGACGCATACAGAATTTCAGGCGCAATGCACTCGAAACTGGCGCACAACCCGACAAAACATGTCGGGTTTGCAATAGTAAATGAGGGCCAATATGTCTAAGTATAGAAGCAATTTTCTAAATGTTCATGAAAATTGCAAAATCAGAAGTGACAGATGTTTCAGAACTACAACTCTTAGCATGCCTGGGCACTCTAGGCATGCTGAGAGTTGTAGTTTGGCAACATCTGGAGGGCTACCGTTTGAGCATCACTGTGATAGTGGTCTCCAAACTGTGACCCTCCAGATGTTGCAAAACTACAACTTCCAGCATGCCTAGACAGCCTTTGGCTGTCTGGGCATGCTGGGAGTTGCAGTTTGGCAACCACTAGAAGGGCAGCAGTAAAGATCACTTTACTGCCCCCTTCCTTTCTTCCCCCCCACTGTCACTTCCCTACCTGCTCTGTGATCTCCACTGATGCCACCGATGATCACCAGTCCCCACGAATCTTCTCCTCCAGGTACCGGCCTCCATCTTCTCCCCCCGTTCTGCCCGACATCCAGGGGTGGGCAGAGCAGGGGGTTTCCATGGGAGCCCCCTGTCGTGTGCTGCCATTGGTCAGAATTCATTTCTGACCAATGGCAGGGGATAGGAGGAGATTGCAGCACTGCGACCTCACTCCTATCCCTCAGGATGATCGGGGCTGTCACCGATCACCCGATCAGCCCGGAATAGCAGAGAATTGCATGATGTGCCAGAATGCCTGCGGGGACCGGAATTCCCACGGGCGTATGCATACGCCCCACGTCCTTAAGGACTTGGGATGCAGGGCGTATGCATACGCCCCACGTCCTGAACAGGTTAATATTTTATAAAGAAGCTGGGTTTTTATGGAAACCTGCTAAAGATTTACCATGGTTGTATTAGTTCCTCCTTTTTCCCCTGACAGGGAATTGATCGTTCCCAGCAAAGCTGCTCCAAAGCACTCCTGGACTGTGCTTGGTATCCATCCATCTTGCAGTCCAGCCAAACAAAAAAGGACAGAAAAACAAAGAAGGGGGGGGGGGCTGTTGTGGTGAAACTTATATAAATGTACTGAGTTCCGCCTTTGGAAATTGGAAGACAATTTCTTTTAGTGCCCAGATTCGTAAATCTAGCACACTAAAATCTGGTAAAATATCCCACCGCTATACCACCAGTTTGACACGAATGGTAGGGTTACCTATAAAATCACTATTTGTCTAACACTAGACCGAAAATAATGATAAAATATCCCTCTTACACCACCCAATTTGAAGGTATCGCCGCCACCACCTGTCAATTTCAAGCCGACAGGAAGCTTACAATCCAATCTGGATATGCTACAATTCCCAAATATAATCTACTATCCCCAGTAGTATATCAAAACAGGAAAAAGATTAATCCAAATCTATAATGTAGCTGAACAGGTAAGTAAATTTAAGACTATAACTTAGCTCTCTTCAAGGACAATGTGCGTCCGTTTTACCAGACATGAGGCGGGACTTAATAAATAAATTATTTATTATGAAAGAAAAATGTTCACAGTACATATAAAAAAAACATATATTAACAAGACAAAGTTTCACCACACAAAATAAAAATAAATGGGGAAAAAAATAGAATCCTTACTTACAAAAAGTTGCAGGGTTCTATTCCATGGGGTCTGGCAGGAAATGGCGTGAATATGAGGCTATGGCAGCATGAATCAGGCTTGAGGGGTGGCGGTGGGTTGGAGATTGTAAATATGTTGGCTTAGTCATGTATGCACATGATTCCATATGTTGGTTTAGTCATGTATGCACATGAGTCCATAGAGAAGGAACCAATACAGCATTGGCTTCCATTTGTGGATGTAAGACATTGCTTAGGGTGGTATTTCACAGACAGACTGATACCTAATGTAAGTGTCCCAACACTGACGAAGTCGTGGAGCGAAAATGCGTTTGGGGTTGGAGATGAGAGGTCTTTCCAATAGGGTGCATTGGTCTTACATCTTACAGGTATTTTGTAGTATTGCTTGTGTTCCTTCTGTTTCTTTGTACCATCAGAGTCACGGCCATGGTTACAGTCACAAGGTTTCTGCTGTGACTTTCACTGCAGCATTTCTGTGCCTCAGGTATTTCCTATTCATGGATGTATGGTCATTTGCACTTGTGATTTTATTTTAGCTTTTAGCCATAAAGCAACAGGTGCTTTAAGCATACTACATCATAATGCATGTCCCTGTTAACAACCGTACTATCATGTGATCCTCTTATTATAGCTCTCACCCCCTACTCTTCTGCCTGAGTGTTCTCTTGTATCCATTCACTGTCTGTTTTTTTAATTGTGTTTTCATAGAGTTTTATATTCTAATAAAATTTGCCTTTACTTGAATGAGTATTGTTTCATTATGGTCCATAGTGTTGGTGTTGGTGTTCTTATACTGACCATATGATATAGGGTCTCAGATAGCCATATATCTCTTTGGGTAACCACTAATGCAAGTCTCAACAAGTAGATCGTAAATCGTTTATCGACCGTTATACATTGCTTGGTTATCGGGCAGGACTGCACAAATAATTACTGGATTGTTAATGTTGCCCTTTACGCCTGTGACACAAGGCAAAGTTCGCCAACAAGGCAAAACAGAACCTTTGATGGAATACCCGGATTTCTTTTCATAAATCATTAGGCAAAAAGATGGAAACTTTGTAAGTGGTATTTGGGCCACCCTTTCCAACTGATGTCGTATTTCCAAGATGTTAAAAGTTGTCAGTAAAACTTGCTATACACATCAAATAATTTTTGGTTAAAGATGAAGGTTTCTTTTGAATGTTTAAGACAGTCTCTTGACTTTCCCCTGATGACAGATGACAGGGTATATAGGGATTGGGTAGTTGGTTTTCTACATTCATGATGCATTTGGTCATGATAAGAAGTGTCTGGCAGTGGCTTTACTCCCATCTTCATTGAAAGCACTTCAACGCTCCCCAAAATGTTCATGTGTATAAGGGATTGTCCAATAACTATCGAAGGTGCATGGCCAGTTTTAATTTGATTCAGTTCATGCAGGTAAGGGATTGGTCCGCCTGGTTTTGTTGGGCCAAAATTTCTGAATCTGAGTAATGTAGTTGACCAATGCATGACTGATCCTGAATTTTAGTATACATGCAACAGAGCTGCTAGAGGCATAGTAATAGCGTCTACATTAGGCAGTCCTAGCTATTGATGTCAGAAAGATTAACTTGGGTTAATTGTGTGCCCAGTATATATTTTTTCATTTTGTTTGCATAGGCATTTTGACAATATGTTACACATTTCAATCCAACTCTAAGAGTAATCTATAGAATTTTAGGGACGGCTTGGTTTTAAAACTTTGCTTCCTGCAAGCTCTACAGATTTATAGAACTAAGTGCAAAAATAAATGCTGTGCCTGTTGCCTAACTTGAAACTTGGCAGAGTCCTCTAGAGTATTTAGTTACACTGTCCCTCAGTAGATATCGCCAGACAGCTCCATCTGACAACCGGCATGTGGCATTCTAATTACTGTGTTGTTTGCGTCTATGTTCTTTTGTACTGAGCTGTACACCATGGGCAGACATGAATTCAGACTCTCAGCTTCTCCATGGTGCAAACACCTGTGAGGAAACTGCTTCCCATTTGTGAACATTGAATATGTATGAGTCTGCCAGGCCCCTGGGCCAGCACAAGCTCATGCCGAGAACTTAAGAGGACAGTCTTAAATGGCTTTACAGAGCTGGGGAGACATTAATAAATCTTGGAGGAGAGGTGAAAGTGACGGCTAGCCATGGGAAGATTGGCTTAATGTACACTTCTGTTTCATGTTACAATGAAACGAGGGAAGGAAAAATGACTATATATATATATATATATATATATATATATATATATGCAATTCTAAAGTAAATATCTGACATAGCTGTTTCCCTATATAAAGAAAGTGTAGTATTTATATAAAGTCTGTTAACATATTTTTCTTTTTTCTTTTATATAGTTCTTTGTTCATCATAAGTAATAAAAAAAAATTCCCTTGAAACCTTGGTTTCTTGCAGGACAACATATATAAGATATAAAGATGGCCCTCTGTGTATTTCAAGAGGTCACAACTGTTACAGGATAAACTGGGATCCATTTTCTTGCAGGCCCACAGGGACCTATCAACATAGGACTCTTCAGGGTCCAATGCATGAAGTCAAACATCGTGCAAGGTCCTGATCTGTGTCAGTATCAGTATGTTGTGTGCCATAGGATAAACAAGGTCCTGAAAAGGGAAAACTGTACGTATTAGATCTTACCCCGGCTTAGACTGTTCCCTACCTCTCTTTAATGTCTAGCATGCTGCTTCAGCTTTTTAGAGTGTACTATTATGAGAAAGATTCACTGTTCTGTGTATGCAGTGTACAGTGGGAGACATCAGAGAGGCTGGGCCCCCCCCCCCCCCCACCAGCTCAGTAACGACTAAAAATTACATATGGAGCTTACAGTGCAGGTATTTGATAAAAAATACCACATACAAGTTATATAATGGCCAGACATAGTGCTACTCCTCATGTACAGCTTATGCTGAAAAGTTATCTGATGTAACCTGTATGCTTTAAAATGTTCATGTGGCTTTAATGTCATGTGCTTTAAAGTTTTGATCAGTCAGGGTCTGAGTGTTCAGAATCCAACTGTTTGATAGAACGAGTGAGGAAAAAGGCACATAGCTGCTTTTTTTCAACAGGACAAGAAATGGTCTCATAAACTTAATTATAAGAATGTCTCGGTCACGTAGTAAAGAGCCAGGAGAGAATGCATTTAGAGAGCACGTCTATCAGATCTATCTAGCAATTGAACCCTCAGGCCATGACCAATAAAAACCTATAATGTCTGTAAGACATATCAAACATTTTTTTTCTTCCTTTTTTACAATGTCCTTTTAAGCTTGCCATAAATTATGGATTTCAGACAGCCATGTTCTGTGAAGATTGTTGTCTTGATTGCCAATCCAATGTCATTAGTTAAAACAAGAATCATGCCATATAGTTTTTTATTTTATTTTCCCACCAACCACGTCACAAGAGATCTGGCATGGCTGATCATATTTTCAGCATACATGGGTCTTCCTTCAGCCATGGTCAATGATGATTAACATGTAAATTACAGTCGATAATCAGCTGAAATGGCCAAAACAGTCCCTTCTACCAACCATTATCTGATGTGTATGGTCAGCTTTAGTCTTGGCAGATCTTTTTTTCCCGTAAGAATTACTTTTCAACTGCAGCATCTGACAATAACCTAAAAATCCAATAAGGCAGATGAATATTTTGTCTCTCTTGTTTGTATCACAAATAGGGACCGATGATCAGAAAGAAATGGCCTAAATAGTTTTTTTCACATTCAACCAAAATCTCTACAGTGTGTCCAGACTGATCTTCAGATCACTTGCTCCAACAATAACACATAATTTGTTTTAACATTGGACATGTAGGCACTATTGTGTTTTGCATCATGTTTTCCTACATCTGGTTGGCACTCGGTTTATGGTTAGTTACGTCCTCTCTATAGAAAGCCACTTTTATTCTCAAATTCAATCAAGATATCTTGTTTCTTGTAAAGTGCTGTCAACATTGCAGCCTTGACCATGTTGTATGAGAAGATAAAAGCACAAAAAGCATATAATTACTTCCGTGGAAATTATTTGTCTATCAATCATGAAATACAGTCCTACAATTCGGCGGGTACTTCTAAAATTGTTATAAAAACAGAAACAGTTGCGAGGCTCATACCACTAAATATGATTATATACTGAGGTAGCCTGTGTTGCACATACCTGTCGTACCAAAATAATATAGGAATATATAAAATGTAGAAACAGTCCTCAAGGTACATAAATCCTAAAAATGCACAAGATATGGTCAGTTAGACATAAAGACTATTTATTAATAGATAGATTAAAATGGTGTTCTGACAGGGCCCATTTCAGAAACACACATAATTCCATATAAAATATATATAAAATGATCTGAGAATGATAGTAGTGACCACCTATGGGTAAATATAGCAAATAGTCTTTTGGTGTAAGTCTCTCAATGTAAGTCTCTCAATATATATGAATCCACTGTGAAGTCCACAATAGAAAATGGGTATAGATGGTAAAAGTTATCCGTTGCGCTGCACCACTCACCACCCATAGAAATGCAATGTTGTTCACTCCGCATGTGAAAGGTCGCGCAAAGTCTCCCGAGTTGGACGCAGACTGGCACGGACCAGCAGCCAGCCTGGATGGATGTCCGCGTGTACTGAGAAGTGCTGGGTACCTTTTGTGATGATGTTCCCGCGGAGTGGCACAGAACAGCGTCTGGCCAGTGCTTGGAGAGGTGGTGGAAGCAGCGTCCTCGTGCATCTGGAGGAGGATATGCGCTCGCTTCACAGTGGACCACAAATGCCAGCTGGGGGAGTTTCATAATACATTGCCACTGAAGAAGGGGACACCCCACTGAAGAAGGGCACTCACCGAAACGCGTTTGGAATACTAGACCATACACCACCTTGCAAATAGCCATTTATCCACAATTTGTGTACTTGCAACAGCTGGAACCCCAACATTTGTGGACCACTGTGTAGCGCACGCATATCCTCCTCCAGCTGTACGAAGACGCTGCTTCCCGGCGCTTACCCCACCACCTTTCCAAGCACTGGCCAGATGTTGTTCTGTTCCACTCCGCGGGAACATCATCACAAAAGGTACCCAGCATTTCTCCATACACGCCGGCATCCATCCAGGCCGGCCACTGGTCCGTGGCAGTCTATGTCCAATTCGTGAGACATTTGTGAGGCATGCGGAGTGAACAACGCTGCATCTCTATGGGTGGTGAGTGGTGCAGCGCACAGGAGAACTTTTATCATCTATACCCATATTCTATTGTGGTACCTCACAATGGATTCATATATATTGAGAGACTTACACTAAAAGACTATTTGCCATATTTACCCATAGGTGGTCACTACTATCATTCTCTATACGCGGTCAGATATTTTTATATATATATTTTATGTAGTATTATATGTTTCTGACATGGGCCCCGTCAGAACACCATTTTAATCTATATTATATCTATTAATAAATATTATTTATGTCTAACTGACCATATCTTGCACATTTTTAGGATTTATATACCTTGAGGACTGTTTCTACATTTTATTTACTTCTAGAATTGTAATGTTAACATTGCAAAATAACTAACCTACAAAAGAAAGAAAACTGTCTCTCTGTGGCTCACTATTCGTACATTAAATTCTCATGTACTTTTTTGATACATCTTTTTAGATAAGGATACAAAGGAGAGGAAATGTGTCAGTCTTTCCTCTATACTTTTAGTTTCTTTTGTATCTACAATTGACTTTGATTAAAAATAAATGTGTGAAAACTGTATATATGAATACAGCTTATAGGTGGCTACCTAGATGCCTAGTCTTTAAAGGGAATGTATCCTCTAGATATTTCTTTCCAGATTATGCCAGATACTTAAACATGCTCTTTTTTCTAATCTATTTCTATTTTATAATTATAATTTAATAACATTATTGTATGTTATGGAGGCTGCCATCTTGCCTTAACTATTTTTAACTACATTAGGGATATGCTTTACTGCAGGAAGCTGTATTCTGATATCTGCTGTGAATGGTGGTTGATCCAGTGTTATTTACACATACTTGTGTCACCATTCACTGTAATTCTGTTTGCTCTGAGAAAAAGGCATTACTGGGAAATGATCAGCATTATTTTAAAATACTGATAGTAAAATACTAAAAAAAAAAAAAAAAAAAAAAAAGTAAAAATTCATTACCAAACATTCTTAAAAATGTATTTAACATAAAATTAAATAAAATTTTTACAGAAGGTAATTTTTTTTTTCTTATACATTCCCTTTAAAGAGACTTAAAGCATGTCATGGGTAATTTGCCCCCCCAAAAAAGTGGAAAAAATAATCACATGACTTACTTGTGTGTAGTTAAAGTAAATTCTTCCAGTTTATGGCTTTGCTTTTTTAACATTAAGAGTATATTCACACTGGGCAGATATGATGCAATTAATTAATGCATAGAAAATTCACAGCATAATACAGTAGCAGCACCGTCCTATATGTTTTCCTAAATGTTCTTTTCTTTGCTTTTATAACATTAACATGGTCTTCAGAAAGATTGTTAGCTGCAGATTTTGAGGCAGAATGGCTATAAATTGTATATAGCAAAAAATCTGCAGCATTTCTTCTCATGTTTCATGTGCATGGTAACTTTTAGGGGTTGACCAACCATTAACACTTATCTCCAATTCAAAGGTTAGGGAATAATGGAATAATTGTGTGGTCCCACCACTGGGCTCCTCCACAATCTCAAGAAAAGGGTCCTGAATCTTCCATTCAACTAGAATGGTGGTTATGTGTGTGTCCTGCTGTTTCAATCATTGTCTATGGGAGCTGCTAAAGATAGTCAAGTAGCTCCATTCCTACAAGATACTTGGGACCCTATTCCCAATATTTTGGGGGGGGGTTCCAACAGTCAGAACCCCACAATTATACACTTATCTCCTGTCCTTGGATAGTGTTGATGATCAGACAACCTTTCAAGCACAGATAAATTAAATATAACCTAAAAAACATATTACATTTGTGTATCGGACTATGCTTGAATTCTTAGCAACATTCAACTATAATATAAATATTTTAAAGAATACCTGTGGTAAGCCCAAGAAAAATAAGATTGCATTATAGTTAAATAGAGAAGGATGTCCTGACCCTACACCTTCTTACAGTTTCTTGATACGCCCTCCCGTTCCCGAGATATTAGGCTTTTAAATTTGTCTGACAATTCGGGGAAACCTAATTTTAATAATGGGAGTGAAAATTTGTTGATAGGTGGAATTATACAGTCAGGGAGTATGTATTAGGCATTCACGCCCCTCAATGGACAACATTCACATCACCTGACTGTATCATCCCATCACATTATAGTCCCTCACATTATTAAAATTAAGTTCACGCCCATCTGACTGATTACCTGAATTGTCAGACAAACTATAAACCCTCATATCTCAGGAATGAAAGGACGTTTCAAGAAACTGTAAAAAAAAAGTCTGTGATCAGGGCACACGATGCTTTTCAATGACAATTAAATCTTATCTTTTGGGGGTAGGCCCAGGTCCTCTTTAAGGTACTATTGCAGTGAATGGAAAGTGTTTTTTTTCTTTCTCCATATTTGAAGTTTCTGATGAATTGATGTATTTGGCTGATGTTCTGGTACCTTGAACTGCCGAATAAGTCAACTTGCATGTAGCATGCGTTATGCAAATACATATCTTAGATTCTTCACATATCAGAGAATCTGCACGCTGAATATAGAACAAATATTAAGTACACTTCTCTCTTATTTCTTTTTTTTTTTTTTGTAGAGAAAAAACCACTTCATGAGATAAATCCTGAAAGTAAGTCGCTCTTTTATTATTTCGTATTAGGCTCTAAAGCAGTAGCACATTTACCATAGGATACAATAGCACATTGCTGAGTATAAAAGGGGCACTTCTGGGGGCACATAGAATGTCATAGTATGTAGGAGGAATGGAGCTTTTCATATGAGGCGTATCCTGCAGAGATGTGAGGGGGTCACATAGGATTGACATTTCAGAAGTCATTTCCAAATATGCATGCCGGAACATTCACTATCAATTTCACGATGTAATTACCTGTCAAATTACTTCCAAGAAATTAAGCTCCGGTATCCTGGTAACCTCAGCTTTGTCACCAACCGTTACACAAATTATTGGTTGTATGGGTTTAAAAAAAAATTATATATTATATATGTATCCATTCATTCATTCACTTTTAAAGGGAACCAGTTACATTAGAAATTCAATCAAATCTTTTCGCATTATGTCTACAAGCCAAAGCAAACTTCTAGGCCAGGTTCCCACATAATATTACGGTCAATATTTTTAGTCAAAAAAGAAAGGACTGGAACCAACAGGAAAAATGTACATGAGAAAGCTGGCATCTTTTTCTGTGTTTGAGACCCACTTCTGTTTTGGCTAAAATACTTACTGAAATACTATGTGTGAACCCAGCCCTAGTCTCAATATGAAACAAATGTGCTAAAGTTAAACAAATGTTGAAAGAAATCTGTCTAATTGAAAGTGCAGTCCAATCTGCTGGCATCATACTACAGAGCAGGAGGACCAGAGGAGATTAATATACTGGATGGCTTGGGGGGGGGGGGGGGGGGGGCATTTAGGATAATTTGTAATTTATTCTCTACTTATTCTGGCTAAGCAGTCAAGTGGGTGGTCCTACTCACTGATTGACAGCTGTTTGTGTATAAGTATATATATATATATATATATATATATATATATATACACAGAGAGAGAGAGAGAGAGAGTGAGAGAGAGCTGTCTATCACTGAGTTGGACCGCCCACAAGGCTATCGTTCACACTATGATGTTTTTCAAGTCCCATATACTATTGCAGCACTTTGTGTGCTATTTTGGCATGGGAAATTCACAGAATGTGGTTACAGCACGATAAAGGAATATGTGGTTATATGATCATTCACACCATGTGGTTTTTCTTGTTTTATTTATCTTTGTAATACTATTTTTTTGTTATATGGAATGTGAGATTTTTAAACGTCGGCAGCCTGGGGAAGAGGAAGGCTACTTTGCATGTTTTTTCCCAGTAGAGCATTACATGACCTATAAGACTACACATGCTACTCTGCTTTTCTCGAGGTGAAGGGGTACTCCGGTGGAAAACTTTTTTTTTTTTTTTTTTTTATTGAACTGGTGCCAGAAAGTTAAACAGATTTGTAAATTACTTCTATTTAAAAATCAGCAGCAGAATGCTATAGAGAAAAATTATTTTCTTTTTGAATTTCTTTTTTGTCTTGTCCACAGAGCTCTCTGCTGACACATCTGTCCATGCCAGGAACTGTTCAGAGCAGCATAGTTACATAGTTACATAGCATAGGTTTGCTATGGGTATTTTCTCCTGCTCTGGACAGTTCCTGATACGGGCATCAGGTGTCAGCAGAAAGCACTGTGGACAAGACTAAAAAGAAATTCAAAAAGAAAAGGATTTCCTCTGTAGCATACAGCTGCTAATAAGTACTGGAAGGACAAATATTTTTCAACAGAAGTATTTTACAAATCTGTTTAACTTTCTGGCACCAGTTGATTTAACAGCCCCGTTAGTGTTATTTTCGCTTCAGACGCGGCGATCATAGCTGACCGCCGCGTCTGAAGCGAAAATAACACTAACCCGATCGGTGATGTCCTGTATTATCCGCGGGTCCCGGCCATTGATGGCCGCGGGGACAGCCACAATAGGTGTGTATTCGCTTTATAAGACGCACCAACTTTTCCTCCCCAATTTTGGGGAAGAAAAACTTTGTCTTATACGGCGAAAAATACGGTAACCTCTGTAGTGAGAATATGTGTTAGCGTGCCTCTCTGTTGAGATACCTGAAATTAAAGGCACTTCCAGGCCTGGTTTCCACAAAGGTTTTTTCTGGCGTTTTTTTTTGTTTTTTGGGAAACTGCCACTGCAGTTTTTGAGCCAAAGCCAAAAGTGTATCTAAAAGAAATATGGAATATAAAGAACAGGCTTACATTTCTTCTTCCTTTTGGATCCCCTTCTGACTTTGGCTCAAAAACTGCAGTGGCAGTTTTCCAAAAATAAATGTCAGAAAAAAACTGTCTTACACAGGTCGATTATTGAGTAAATGAGTTATGTACATTTGTTGGCTGATTTGATCTGTTGTGCAGCCAATAAAATAATTGTTATTGGAAGCACATCACCCTGTGTAAACAGGGAATATGTGGCCAATAATGATGATTTTGAAGTGTGGCATGTGACATGACTGGTTAAGCCTTATAGAGGCTCTGTAAATAGCACTGATCACCAAGATCACAGTGGGAATTGCTAAGGACACAGTTTCTACAAACATTTCTAAATTCCCTTCTCATTCTTTCAAAGCATTTCCATCCAAAGCATGATCATGAAATGTCCTAATGTGCTAGTAGGCTAGATTCTTCTTTCTGCACCCAACAAGTATTACAATGGAGACAAGTGCATATGTGTTCTCACCCCTGAAATCTAGACAGTCTAGAGAGGGGTGTAGCTAGAAACCACAGGGCATCAGTTGCAAAAAAATTGCCCCAGGTTAGGCTGCCACTATATACTCTCATATAGTCCCTCTATACCCTCAGACATCCCCTGTATAGCCTCAGGCCTCCCCTTTATACCTTAGACATTCCTTGTATACCTCAGACTGCCCCTGTATATCCTCACACATTCCTTGTATACTTTAGACTCCCCTGTAAGCCATCAGACTGCCCCTGAATACCCCTATACATCCCCTGTATATAATTCACTGTCCATGTATACCCTCAGACATTTCATGTATACTTTAGGTTCCTCTCTATGAGGGACATTTATCAATGTTTGCTTATGTATTCTTTTTTTTTTTTTTGTCATTTTTTCCTTACTTTTTTTTTTGCTTATGTGTGACTTATTTATCAACTGGTTTCAGCCTGTTGATAATTTTCTTTCACGTAAGAAATTCTTCCTTTTTTACTTTGGTAGTAGCTTTTTCTGCTCCATGTTTGAGCTGGAGTAAGTTTAGTAAATTTTTAACCCTGTTGCGACTTTTTTTTGCACAGTTGCGACTGTCGCAGTTAATAAATACCTGACTACCCGTAGTCCATTTTAAAATTATTACTACGTAGTTAATTTTTGAAAAACTTGCTTTTCTCGCTTTCCAGTAAAAATGTCGCACAAAAAATCGCGTAGTCGCAGTTGCGACAATTTTGCGACATTTATAGTAAAGAAAACCTGACTAAACCTGTTGATAAATGTCCATATATATTCCCAGATATTTTCTGTATACCCTCATATCCTACACTATTCCCACCCAGTACACAAAGGTCCCACCTCCATAAAGAGCTTTAGACTCACTTAGGTACTGTCCATAGCAGGAAGCTAAGCACTGCTTAGCTTCCTGTCTCCATAAAGCGTTCATCAAGGAGATGTAAAGGTGAGTGCAGTGTTGCACAGTTCTCCTAATGATCTAGTAGAAAGCTTCTGCAGTACTCTACCCGATCACAGCTCAAGGAGTCTGCACTGCAACACACTTTGCCTGAGCGAGAGAGTAGTTAGGCTGCATGTCAGTGCTAACACATAGGAAACATTGCCAGGGGGCCAGACAGCTTTCAACTGTGGTCCACCAATATACACAACTGTTCCAATTGGTCAATGGTACAGCAAGGGTGAAGAAAGTGAACACACATACACACACACAGCTGACGTCAGCTACCTCCACCCGCAATGTCAAGTAAGGTCCTGCCTACTGTGGGGATAACTTATGTCAGCTACATCTGTAGATGATTTTATGGGAATAAAACTGCCAACTGAGGTTACTATCATAAGCATATCCAGTGGTTTACTGCAAGAGTCCAGGAATTTTCTTCACTTTGAGTTCTAGCCCACAAAGTATTATATAGAAAATCGCTGTGAAAGCCCATGAGCCATTGTGCCATCTGCGCACCCTCTGGGTTGCCATATAGCGTTATTGAAACCCCTTGTTAAACCTCTGCTTTGATTGCTTTGTTCTCTCTCTCTATAGCTATTAAAACATTTATTCAGGATTATCTTTATTTAGTATTGTCCTTAGTGGCTTCTTTGTGAAAAACCGACATACCTATGAACTGATTGTATAAAAGCATTTAATGCTGGTCCGCATCAAGGGACTGAGACCTCAATAATACCCTATGTGAGTTAAACACCCTGTCAATACGCAGATAGGATTCAGAGCTTGCCACATTCTGCTCCGTGAATGCTTCCCTTCTCCGAAATAAATAAATGCATCAATAAAGTCAATACTGGCTTAAGAGATATGAAGCCCAATGTCAGCTCCCTTTACAATGGGAATACCAAGCCTATTCTATGTAACAAAACTCCTGCAATTCAGTTAAAAAGGTGCAGCGCTTAACAGCACGTGAATCAGCCGTGAAGCAAAATCAAAGGCAATTATGGAGATAATTGAAGAACAACCTGTACTGGTAAATATCAATGATATGCACAGTGTGTCTCAGGTGCCAGAAGCGTGCTATGATAGATAGGAATGCATGGGAAAGGAGACAAAACTCTATACTTGACATTTCATTTAACCTTTCATACCCCCACTGTACAATGTATTCATTGTTATACAGTTTACTTTAATGCTTGTGTCTGGAATATCCAAAAAGTATCAAGAGGTTTCAATAAACATTACATTGCTCACCGATGACTGATCTCTGATGTACAGAAAAGTAATAGCTTTTCTATTCAGTTCTCTAAGGCTAAAGTATATACTTTGGGCAAAATGTAGTTTACCAATTACAAATATAGTGGAGCTCGATACATTTAGCACAGTTTTTTTGTGCTACCACAGTATGTTATCTGGGCTATTCTGTAGGACTAAGTAAGCTAAGGGAGTAAGATAAGGGAGCTAAAGCGGACCTGTCAGCGTTACAACAGGGTTGTTAAAGGGGATAAAATGTCCTGGGGCGGAGTACCCCTTTAATAAGTCCATGGCTAGATAGGGCTAGTCATCAGGATTCTGAGCATATACTTTTTCTTATATCCATTGTTCTTTACAGCTCTGAGATGTACTTTAAGCCATTTAATGATTATGCAAATGAGGCTTAAATGCCCAGAGGGCTGTTCCCCAACATGAAAAGAGCCCAAGTAATCCAGGACAAGTCCTCTGACTACCCTGTTCGACTGAGTAAAAAGGATATGGGTAGACTTACCTGGGCTCTTGCCATTCTAGCAAATGCCCACTGCACACATGAGCCTCATTTGTATATTAATAAAATGGTGTTTATCATGGTGATGAAAAGGAAGATATCCACAAAAACATGATGAAAAGCCCTTTCTCACCATGGGCTTACTCAGACCCCATGTTTTCCTGCTGGCAGGTCCGCATTAGAAAGGTTACCCCAATTTTAAACTTATCACCTATCCAAGGATTATGAAAGTGGGTAAGTTTCTCGTTGGAGAGGATGTCCGCTTATCAAGAGAACAGTTTTCCCTCATGTGAATGAAGTCACAGACAAGCATGTTCACTGCCATTTTTTCTATTCTTTATGGAACTGATAGAGATAACCAAGTACAGCACTCAAATAGCTTTGGCACTCCCATAGTGAGTGAATGGAGCTTCAGCATGCATTATTACTGCTTCTTCATTCAAAAAGAAGGACAAAGAACCCCTGTTTTTGTTATCATGAGGATCCCAGCACTTGGACCCACACTGATACTTATCTTCTTCAGAATTTAAATTTTTGATAATCCCTTAATAGGCAGAATATGCAGCTGTATTGGTAGGCATAGGTACTGTATATGTGTGGGGCACAGGTTCAACAGAAACTGAAACATGGCTTGTATGTAATCTTATTAAGAGTGGCATATACAGAGGCAAGGTTGCCCCCATTACATAGATCAAACTGGCATCCCATTGAATTTCCTTTAAAAAGTCCTGCATAGATTTCTGCTATTAGATGGTAAAAGGAGGTGGAACATTGACTGCATCATCTAAAGGGTTAATGCCAGACATCACCCTGCTCAGTGATGTCTGGCATGGGCCCCGGCTGCTGATATAAGCAGGACAAATCTGGTATGAAGTGCACTCAGCTCCTGAGCACGCTTCATAGACCCGAAGCAGAATGTACACCCTTCCTCCTTAACCCCTTCCCACAAAATCAGGAACATGTAAGTGGTGATTAGGGACGACTTCCCGCAACACCACGTACATGTACCTGATGAGAATAAACTGTCACAGCGCAGCCGGGTACTGTGACAGTTTATTGAGCTCGGCTGTGTGGCACAGCCGAGCCTCCCTGAAACCGGCCAGGGACCAATTGCAGCCATCCCCGGCCAGCGATAGCTGCTGTTGTTCCTCAGTACAGATGGACCAATAGCAGGGATCTGGTGCGGGTCTCCTCCTTTCGCTTCTCCTCCGTCGATTCACTGTGTGAAGCGATTGGTCGTGAGGGGGGCCCCATTGGAGGAGGCCACCAACGGCACTCAGGCTGTGCTCCGATCCTGGGTTAACTCTGTAGAAGCTGCATTCACTAAGACCGCAGCATCTATTAGGGCAACAGAGGGAGGGAGCTCCCTCTGTCACTGATCGGCACTCTGCAAAGTGAAAGCAGAGCACCAATGGTTGCCATGGCAACTGGAGGACTGACAGTGGTCTCCGTTGTCATGGCAACCTGAGTGATCAGTCCCTACCTATGGCAGTGACTGATCTATCCTATGCCTGTCAGTACTGACAGGCATAGGCATATTTCAATGGAGTACAGATGTGTACTCCATTGAATTATGTGTATAATAGTAAAAAAAATAAAGTGTGGAAAAAAGTGTTAAAGTGGAAACAATAAAAAAGTGATAATATGTGGAAAAAAATAAAATACAAAAATGTGAAAAATAAAAGGGAAAAAAATATAAAAAAATATAAAAAATAATAAAATAAATTATATATGTGTATAATAACCCCCCAAAATACCCCCCCAAATACATCAACATGTCCCGCAAAAAAAGAGTCCTCACACAATTGCGTCAGTAAAGTTACAGCTCACAGAATGCGGCGATTCACAAACATTATTTTTTTTAAATAGTTTTTATGCCATAAATGAACTAACATATAAAAAAGTATATAAATTTGGTATTGCCGTAATTGTATCAACCTGCAGTGTAATGTTAATATGTCATTTATATCGCATGACAAACGACCTAAAAAATTAAAATAAAAAACGACCACAGAATCGATTTTTTTATGTATACCACCTCATAAAAAAATAAAATAAAAAATGATAATAAAAAATATCACATGTACCCCAGAATGGTACTAATGAAAGCATCAACTTGTCTCCCAAAAATATTTTTGCACCCCAAGGCCCCTGTAATTCTGTATGATGCCAACAAAATATCCTAAACTAAAAGGATGCCCCAGAAAATACCCCCCAAAATTTGTAACCCCATCTCTTCTGAGTATGGAGGTACCCCATAAGTTGACCTGAAGTGCACTACGGGCGAACTACAATGTTCAGAAGAGAAGGAGTCATATGTGGCTTTTTGAGAGCAAATTTTGCTCGGGGGGCATGTCGCAACATCTGGAGGACTGCAGTTTGCAGACCACTAATACAGTGGTTCTCAATCTGTGCCCTTCCAGATGTTGCAAAACTACAACTCCCAGTATGCCAAAACTGTCTAGGCATGCTGGGAGTTGTAGTTCTGCAACATCTGAAGGGCCAGATGTTACAGAACTACAACTCCCAGCATGCCTGGACAGTAAGGGCATGCTGAGGATGTGTAGTTTTGCAACATCTGGAAGTGCACAGTGGTCTCCAAACTGTGGACCTCCAGATGTTGCAAAACTGCAACTCCCAGCATGCCCAGACGACCCGATCAGCCTGGTATCGTCGCAGATCGCAGGGGTGATTTCCCTCACGATTTGCGGCGATCGCTCACATGGGGGGCAGACATGGCCCCCTCGGCATTTGCCCTGGATGCCTGCTGAAGCATTTCAGCAGGCATCCGCTTCCTATCTCTGCCCAGCGCGCAGCAGGGACAGTAAAATGCCAGGGCGTATGGATACGCCCTGGGTCCTTAAGGCCCAGGGTGTGAGGGTGTATCCATACGCCCTGGGTCATTAAGAGGTTAATGTCATTCTGATTACTTTAAGGGGTGCAGTTTATAAAATGGGGTGATTTATGGGAGTATCTAACATACAGGCCACTCAATTCCACTTCAGAACTGAACTGGTCCCTGAAAAATCTGAGTTTGCAATTTTCTTGAAAATCTGGGAAATTGCTACAAAACTTATAAACCTTCTAACATCCTGAAAAACTAAAAGAATGTTTATCAAATAATGGGATCAGAAAGTAAACGTATTGTAGATGTGAATTAATCATTAATTTTGTGCGGCATGACTATTTATCATACGAGCAGAAAATGACAAATCTTGAAAAAGGCAAATGTTTCTTCTTTTTTTTCGTAATTTCTTTTTTTACAAAAACCTCTAAATATATCAATCAAAATTTACCACTAATGTAAAGTACAATATGTCACAAAAAAACGTTCCAAAGTTATTACCAAATAAGTGGACGCATGTAAGATTTTTAAAATTTGCCTTGGTCATTAAGGTCAAAACAGGCTGTTGAGTAAAGGGGTTAAAGAGGTTATTTAGGCTTTAAAATTGATGGCCTATCATCAGAATGGTCCATCATAATTAGTGAGGGTTAACTCGTAAACCCTCAGCCGATCAGCTGTGTACTTACATATGCCATAATTTCCATAGTAACTGCATTTATTATTGCTGCTATGTCCCATTCTCTTGGATGAAAATTCTGTATTTTTTACTTACGTATTATGAAGTCTATCAGTTGTAAATTATTATTTTCATTTTCATATTCATTTGAATTTGGATCGACATGTGTTCCTTTTAGCCTAACAAAGCAAACGATTTTACCATTTAATTAAGCCCGTTCAGGAATATTCCAATTACTTTATTGTCTTCCTTTCCTCCATCCACCATATTATACACATTATGAAGTGCTTACTTTTAATAACTTGTCATTCCTTCCTCGCTTATTTACTTTCCCTCAATGTCCTATCAGAAAATATAATTGCTGTGAGATTAAAACCACATCATAATAGCAACTATTCTCTGCAAAGGACATTTGTCTTGTACAGAGGTAATATCTCAATAGAGGGAAGTGTGTCAGTTCAGTATTACACTGTATACTTACTATACAATTCTAGTTACCTTCATTTCACCATTTTCCTTCACAGTCTATGAATTATCCGCCGTATAAAAAAGGTCATGGAAGACTTTTTTACAATGCTATACCAATATATTGGAATTAAGTAACAACTGCATTGTTGGTAATCTTAAAGGGGTACTCTGGTGGAAAACATTTTTTGTTTTTTAAATAAAAAAAGATGCTAAACAGATTTGTAAATTGCTTCTACTTAAAAATCTTAATCCTTCAAGTAACTATCAGCTTCTGTATGCTATACAGGAAGTTGAGTAGTTATTTTCTGTCTGACTACAGTGCTCTCTGCTGACACCTCTGTCTGTGTCAAGAACTGTCCAGAGCAGGAGAGGTTTTCTATGGGGATTTGTTTCTACTCTGGACAGTTTCTGGCATGGACAGAGGTGTCAGCAGAGAGCACTGTGGTAAGACAGAAAAGACCTATACAATTTCCTCTGTAGTAAACAGCAGCTGATAAGTACTGAAAGGATTACGATTTTTAAATGGAAGTAATTTGCAAATATGTTTAACTGTCTGGCACCAGTTGATTTAAAAAAAAAAAAAATTCCACCAGTGTACCCCTTTAAGATAAATTGTCCTATCCAGAAAAATGCAAAAGCTTTAGAATTAGAACATTAGAACTGAACAAGGACATAAACTTTTTTTTTTAAAGTGGTATGTAAATATGGAATATCTCTAGGACATGCCAATGCTGAAACCAGCTGATGTTTGTGGTTCTGGTTTCTAGAACTCCCCTATATACATTGACCATGGTAAATGTTGGTTTAGAATCCAGAAGCTTTGCACCCAAATTATTATGTTGCTTTCACATTGCTGCTTCAAACTACACATTTGGACCATGGTAAGGGTAATATTACATATCAGGCATTCAAATGACTAGATCACCATGTCATGGGTGACTGGTCTGAATCCTCCAAAGTATGTGCTGTTCATACTTAGTGGTTGTCTGTGCCAGCTCATAGATGAGCCCTGCTTCATGTTGGCTATATGTCCATATGAAAAGAGGTTGTCCTATTGAGCATTTTCTAGGCATGTTCTGTGACCTGTAAAGGGGTTATTCTACAGGGGGGATGGGCCAGGGCTGAGCTTTAAGCAACAGCTTGTGTGTCTTATATATACACCTGGAGGACAATGCAAGAAAGTGATCTGTACAGAATAGGGAGTCTTAGCTTAGTTTTAGTATTCAAAATTAAATAATTAGAATTGAAAATCCTTAAAGGCAGTGGACATCTTTCAAAAACCTTTTTTAATTTTTTTAAACTTTTTTAATTCTTATTTTGTATTTATTATAGTGGACAAACATTATCTTCACAGGTCTTTAATAACAAAAGAAAAGTTTAGTTTCTGTTTTACAGCCTCTACAGTGTCTCTATATAGGATTCTTGTAAGTTTTTCTTTCTTCTTCTGGAGGAACTTGTAAACTGATATGTGATAACATTAAAGTTGACCTTTGATCTAGTAATAAATCGATAATAAGCTGCTTCAGGAGAGAAGAGAAAGGCTGATAAAACACTTGAAAAAAGGATATCTTCTCTGATAGACTTTGTTGATAAAAGGGCACTGCAAATTCAAATTTATCGGCCAGAAATGCTAGTTCCTGGTAATCATCTAGCGATTAGCCAATGAGTAAGCAAATGCATGTTGTTGGCTTTTGTGCAGCCATTTAAATCCGCCGCACATGGCCCAGGGTAAACAGGGGATGTGCATTGTAAAGGAGATAGCATCATAGCAGCTAGTCTCTACCCACTAGTTCAAGTAGAGTATGCAGAGGGGAAAACTGGTGAAATACCATATCAAATTATTTAATGGCCAAAAAACACTGCTACTCCTCAAATACATACACATTACAGCCACATTATATTAAAGGGGTATTCCGGGCAAAAGCATTTTATTACCTATCCAAAGGATAGGGGAAAAGATGTCTGATCGCGTTGGGCCCACCGCTGGGACACCCTGGGATCTCCCTGCAGCACCTGCATTCTATGAGGGAGTTGTGTCTCCAGTTTCAGAAACCTCCAGGTTTCTGAGACTGGGGACGTGACATCACGCCCCCTCCATTCATGTCTATGGGAGGGGGCGTGCTGGCTGTCACACCCCCTCCCATAGACAGGAATGGAGGGGGCATGATGTCACATTCCCAGTCCCAGAAACCAGGAGGTTTCCGAAACTGGAGACGCAACTCCCTCATAGAATGCGGGTGCTGCAGGGAGATCCCGGGGGGTCCAAGCGGCGGGCTCCCCGCGATCAGACATCTTATCCCCTATCCTTTGGATAGGGGATAAAATGTTTTTGCCCGGAATACCCCTTTAATTCAAAAGGATCATCAGTATTGACAAATTCTTTTTTAAGTCTTGATAATTATAACCTTCATTTATGTGCAGCTATCTATGGAACACTTACTTTACCCACCAAATTGGAAATAGGAATGATGTACTGCAAAGAACTGGAGAAACACATAATTATTCAAGTAAATGAAAAACAAAAGCCTAATCCCACCATGATTAATCTAAACCTTAACTTGCACAAAGAGTGAATCTCGTAACAATTAGTGCAGCAACAAAGGAAGAATATGTCAACAATGGATAGCAATGAATCCTAGTTACCATAAATTTATGGAGTACAAAAGAATTCCACCAGCTGAAAGGAAGGGATTTGTGTCTGCAAGCAAAAAGAATTGAACCTTGTAAATATTATATCATATGGATTGTTACATTACATGTTAAGATCATGTGCATTGATTCATGAATATCTGTTTTCATAACAATGTTACCACATTCAATCATACTTTCATCTAAATTTCTCAAGATATTTTAGCTATTTATTGGTGTTGGGTTGCACAAGATATCAACTATTGTCCATTTGACTTCTTGGACCCATGCTAAATGCATATATATATATATATATATATATATATATATATATATATACCGTATATATACCGTATATATACCGTATATATATATATATATATCAGAGGAACAGTACACTAAAAGATTTTCTGGCAGAGGATGCTCACAGGCATATGGATCCTGGTCAGGGACACTTCACAAATATTCAAGAATATTTGCAGCACACCAAAATGTGGTGAAAAAAAGTGAACTGTATTCTATCACAAGTAAAACCAATGGGAAAAAAAGCACTCCTTTCACCATAATAATGCAACTGTACATGTGAAATTGCCAAAAACCATTCAGGATCGTGTGTGGAGATCTCCAATCAGCATTTTCCATAGGGTACATCGTTCACACTGACCAGAAAGTTTTAGTTTAGTACCTGGTAGCCACCAATACAAACTGTACACATTTTCTAATTATTTTTTTCAGTTTTATCATTGGCCTGTGGAGCAGACACTCTCTGATATTTACTGTTGTCTGCAGCTTATTTATCTGCTTTGCTGTGTAGACTGTGACAGAGTGAGAAGGCAGAGGATTTATCAACTACGCTATTATACTACTGAAACCCTAGATGAAGCAGGATACACACTATACACATGTAAGAGTCTATATGCAACTCCGTTTACTGGTCTCTGGGAAGAGAGTTGTATCAAATAACACCAAGGAGACTTTATTAGTCAATTAACAATTCAGTGACCTTCATTCAACTTCATTCAATTCAGAGACAGAAAACATTGTGTACTCTGATGTAGGCAACTGTTTCCAATATGGATGCCTACAAGGGAACATTTAGAAGTAAAAATATTTACCGGTATTTAAAAAAAAAGTTTTCAGATGTATATTTAATATTGATTTGAAATAAAATACATAAGGCATTTCCTCTAACTTTGTAACTGTGTATTTTAATAAGAAATACAATAAAAAAATTGTGATCTTATTACATGAATTAAGCTGTCTGCGCATAATATCACAACCCTTCATTCAGTCAGTAAAGTAAAGGTGCAGTTGTCAGTGTTCACACAGCGCATCAATTAGACAGGCAATCCTCCTTCCTGCTCCATGTTATGGTCAAGTATAGTGACATTCTAAGATGAGTGTTATTTAAATAATAACAGCAAGTTGGAGGAAATTGCAGCTTTTGGCAGAAATTAGTATAAATTGCCTTTCATTGTTCTGCTTTCCCACTTTGATCTTCTGCCTGTGACAGAGTCGAGGTGTGAAAGGATACGGCACTTTCTATGATTTTTGTAATTTGCTGGATTTTTACATTTGCCTCTCTGCATTACACCTTGACAGAAGGTCATTTCCTATCATTCTATTTTAAGATATATTGTAAGTTAAAGTTCTACATCTCAAACTGGGATGCAATTTTCTACAAGTTTTGAGGTATCAACATTGTATCCTCAGTGTCCAGTAAAGAGAGATACAAAAACATTGCAAAATGGAAACCAATTAAGTGACTTTTTCTGCATTTTGGTGATAAAACCTCATGCTCATAAGATAGTTTGCTGGCCCTGATCTTTCCACAGACACATGCACACTTGACTTGAGGTGAGAAGGCCATGTCCAGTCTCCTCTGCTGACTGTTTATAACCCCCCTCCCCAGTACAAAAGGATCAGGCAGTTAAAGGAGTTGTCTAATCTGACAAGAGACGGGGTGGGGCCAGTTATAATTTTGCATGTGGGCTTAACCATGCTCAGATGCAATATCCAATAACTGCATAGTGTCCCCATTACATTAGTAACATCATGCAGCCCCAGTGGTTTTTTTTCCTGCATGCGATGATTGGGACTTCCCTACACTATCTCACTTCAGAATGGTACACTTCCAGGAAACGGAAGTGGAGCACCAGAGAGAAGAAGAGGCAGGACCTTTTCTGCTACCTTGACAACCCCTTCTCTTCCTTGGCACCTTTCATTTTGGGAGAGTTGGGAGGCACCCATACACATTTGTTGGTTGGTCAGTACTGCAGTTGATAGGTTTGCAGACACATCTCTAATGTGTATGGGCAGCTGTAATAGAGATCAAAGAGGGACCATGACTAAAAAACAGAGGAGCAAAAAAGTACAATTATATTAATACATAATGATTAATTAAAATGACAAATAGTAAGGTATAATATGACATACACAAAGCAATATAGAGTAGTCTGCAAAGTGCAGTACAGTGAGTATATACACAATGCTCAAGGTAATGAAATGTTCAATCCAAGTAGACAATGCAAAAATAATGGAGACCCCCAGATAAGTATAAATCAAAATCAAAGATATAAAATTAATAAATAAAAAATAAATAAATAAAAAATGTATATATATATATATATATATATATATATATATATATATATATATACACTGTATATAGTAGCAAACCCTATGAATAGTGTAATCAGTTAGCACAATATATATATATATATATATATATATATATATATATATATATATATACTGTATGTAGTAGCAAACCCTATGAATAATGTAATCAGGTAGCACAATACAGACCCCAAAACATGTTTCTCTAACAGGTTTGTCTGTGATACATATCTATGTCTCTGCAAAGACTAAGCTAAGCAATGGTTAAATAGACAAATCAATGCTTTTTTTAGTAGATGTTTATGGCAGCAACTTTACAAAGTATTCATCATTAGCATAGAAACATTTAAAAAGCATAACATTAAGAGAAAAAAAAGCAAACATTCGGCATACTGCGATAGTGAAAACAGCCTTTAAGATTGACAGCAACACTTACATATCTACCTCTCAGGGACATAAACTACTTTACTAGAAATATCATTTCCAAAATCTTAATGTTTCCTCTATGAAGAAAATCACAAATAGAATTTGAATTGATGTGTCCTCGGCTATGTTTTTTTTATTTTTTTTATTTTTTTTTAGCTCAAGAACCTAATGCTACTTAAAAGATGTATTACTAAAATGTCTATCCTTGGGCTGTAATACTCTGCTATAAAAACACTAACTTAGTAGTTTACCAATTTTCTCCATAACACCCCCCCCCCCTATTTATTTGCCGCCTCACTAAGCCCTTATATCTCAGTTACCTCTCACTCATAGGTCCCCACCTGCCCCTCCAGTTGACCATTGTTCATGTGTAGTTTAAATGGGTTTTCCCATTTCATAAAGTGATGACATACCTCTCGGACAGTGTTTCCCAACCACTGTGCATCCCGCTATTGTAGAGATACAACCCCCTGCATGCTGAAAGTTGTCGTTTTGCAATAGCTAGAGGCACACTGATTGGGAAACACTGCTCTGGGATATGCCATTACTTTATGATCGGCGGGGATCCTCACCGATCATGAGAACTGGATGGATATTGTACTGATGTAGTGCTGTGCCCCCTTCTTAGTTGACAGACTGATGCTCTGGTCCAACTGGCTGTGCAAGGAACTGGAAATGCCTCCATTCACTTCAACGGGGATGTGGTGAAGTTCTATGAAGAGTTTAGTGACTGGGGGCTACTGTGCAGGGAGCAAAACAGTGGAGAGAGTATAGTGCTAGTTCAATGCATCACTTTCATACCCAGTGGAGGGTCCTAAACTGATCATTAATTAATTGCATATTCATGTGTTAAGATGTGTCAAGATGGGAATACCCCTTTAAATAGTATATTTCCTAAAAGATAAATAATCAGAGCAAGTTCTTTGAATGCAAGGAATGCTGGAAGATTCCCAGGGGCTATACATATATAATTTCTGAAGGTCTAATTATTTGCACCTGAAGGGATATCAAAGTCTTTCATTGGAATGGTTTTGCAGCCACACGTGCACTCTTACACTATTTACTGTCTATGGGCCTGTCAAAGGTAGTCCAGCTCTGCCAGCTGCATAGACAATATATGGAATAGTACTGTGTAGTAGCCATTTCATTCTGATGGGAGGATTGTGACCCCCATTTTTAAGAACATTGAGGATAGGGCATTCAAGGAGAAGCTGTGTGGATATATCTATGGTACAATTTCAAACAGGAAGTTCTGTTCCCCATATGAGTGACGCAGATTTATCCTGACTGACTCGTGTAAAGAAGATGTGTCACTAATGGCATACCACCTATAGAGGCAGACCACTCAACTGATATGGGGCCCATTGGACAGGGGAGACCAACTGCAGTTATGTGGTCTGCCTCTATAGCCCTTCCTCCATGGTATGGTTTATGTACACATCACCGATTGCAACACCTCCTCCCATTTCCCCCACCTCCTGAACAGTTAATTCTAGCATCCACTGCAGGTATTTTTGTTATGGAGTTTCATGAATTGTATGTACGCCCCTAAATGTCGCTGAAGGATTATTTAGACTGTTCTTCTACAATGTCAAAAACCTACAGACCAGCACAAGTACTTGGTTACAGGGGTAACCAACAACTGTGTGACATAGAGAAACTGTAGAATATTCCTCTGCATGCTCCCCACTTTGGGGTTCATGTTGTTTTAAGGGAAGGAGATTATAATAGGAGGGCTGCACTTTTGTTTTGATTGGATTATATGAATAGAGAATCTTTTGTAGGTTACACATGTTGTTGTACAATGGATGGGATATCTAGTGATAAAATCAGTGAGAAAAAAGGATATATATGAGACAGAAACTTTTTTTGGGTAGATTTTTCCTTTAAACTGCTCAACAATTTCAGCTTTTAGTACAATATTCCTTAATGTTATTGCAGAAAAGTCAATCCTTCCCATATGTAATTGTGACATTAGTTTGTTCAATAGAGCATGACAATATTAGCTCTAGATACACGTTATTCGAAGACAGAAATCTTCATACTGTGTTCTTTAGAGTTTACACCATTCCATAGATAGGAAATGTTTAATTTCTGAAACTTGTGACTCTGAATGGCATCTTTGAACTGGTTATATGAATATAAAATCTTTTCAGAGGTTTACAATAAATTGCCTGCGGCAATGATCATTTATTGCATTGTTTTAGAGCCATGTTAACAAGCAATCCTAATGGCAAAAAGATGACTCTCTCATCAAATACAAGTGGATCCTGTAAATGACTTCATTTTAATCAATTATGTCTTCTAATGCGCCAAACAAGATTTTCCCTTCCGAGCCTGCGCAGGTCTCAAATTGCTTCAGGTGCATTCCCAACGTATAATCACATTTAATAGAAACTTTCACTTTGGGTTAATATAGACTAACTAAGTGTTTTCTAACATTCCTGCTCATTGACTGTCACAACACACAGCACAGTCCCCATGAGGGCAAAGAGAAAAATCTGCTGTTTTCAGTAGAATATGTTTAATATTTGCCAATGTACTTATGTTAAGTAATCTAAGACAAACAGCCTCCTGCACGTGTATATTTATTTTTCATCGTTCTCAATGTATTATGGTTGAAATGTCATTTGTTTGGTTGGTGATCCATTGCCAGTGTCATTAAGCTTGCTGAATAATCCAAGAATAGTCTGTGTGTGGAATCAAAAGGAGAACAATAGGGAAAGTCTGATAATAAACCATAGTTATGGTAATGTTATCATTGATGTAGTCAGTCCAGCATTGACCATATGTATTAATAGTATCAGCAGTGGCCTCCTAACTTTTTCCGACATCAAGATTCACCATGTTAGATTTCTACTGTCCAATCCTTTTGTTCTGGATGTGGTGAAGTCAACTTTGCTTTACCTGTAGTCCATGTTGTCCACATTCTAGGACACACTGATGGATTGGTGACTATGTTTGCGTTGTTGAATTGAATGTGGCCCCTACCAATTTTGATTTCTGCTAAAGTATCCATGCCTCGGAGGCACCAATCACCATGTAAATTCAGCCTTAGTTTATTTACTATCAAATCAAAATTGACAATCTTTCCTTATGTGGTGCCCATGGTTGGTCTCCAAAAGCCTCCAAACCCCCAACCATGCAGCAATTCAAAATTTATATTTTTTACACAACATACCATTTCAGGGTCATACAAGCTGCTGGGAGAGTACTGCACAGTCTAAACACTACACAGTGGATATCCAACTGTAATGCCCCCTTGTTATTGCTATTTTTAAAAATCAAAGTGTGGTGGTGTCATGACTCTGAATCTATACATTCAGCCTCATCAGATGCATATGCATTGTTGAAACTGCTCTTACACATAAGGGCACCATTTCAGATTTGTAATGTGCTTCCAAAGCATACATTATTTTAATGAGTGTTCTTTACAAAAGAAATCAATCTCCCAGGTTCAGTCCATTGTAATGGTCAAAAAAAACAACACAGTTTTCTTTCAAAATTTTGTAACCCCTACTCTGACTTAGGACACAATTATAAATTTTTTTTTTAACTTTCTTCATATTTCCTGCCCTTGATGTGCATATTCTTTTTCTTGGAGGGGTACTCCGCTCCTAGACATCTTACCTCCTATGCAAAGGATAAGGAATAAGATGTATATTTGCAGGGGTCCCACCACTTGGGACCCTCGCAATCTTGGCTGTGGCACCCCAGACATCCGGTGCCAGATGACTGGGGATATGAGGAGTAGGCTTGTGATGTCAACGTCAAGGTCACGCCCCACTTGCTATGTCACGGCCATGGCCCCTCAATGCAAGTCTATGAGAGGGGGTGTGACGACCATGACGCCCCCTCCTATAGACTTGCATTGAAGGGGCACGTACTTGACCTCACGAGCCTCCGGCGCTCCAGTGCGGCACCCAATACTCTAAAAGAATGCCGGGTGCAGCAGGGACCCTCGTGATCAGACATCTTATCTCCTATCCTTTGGATAGGGGATAAGATGTAAAGGGGTGGATAACTTTTGTTGTGCAGTCAATACCACACCCTTTTACTGCAGCCTTGACACAACAATTATTCATTCAATGGCTCAGTCAGGTACTGCAACTCCCCCATATCACCTCACTCTTCATATCACCTCCTTTCTCATATCACCCTGTATAATAGGATAAGAGATCATCTGACGAATGAGCAAGCCCTTATTTGTCAGCTGATTACTTTTTTTTACTGGTTGAAAACCTTCATTTATCACTGTGCATCCCCTTGTGTAATAGGAACTATGCTGCCAACAAGTAATGGAAGAAAAGGGCCATTCAAATGATCCAGAGATGATTTGTGAGGTCCTGCCCGTATGATTGTTGAGCCCTGTAATAGGCTATGTGAACTAGAGTCAATCCATGAGATCACTGCTTGTTTAAAACGTGACGGCCCCTCTAATCAGGCCAATACTTGAAGAGAGCTGACATAGCTACACACAAACATGGAATACTACAAAACAGGAATTTAGGTGCACTACTGTGATAGATGTAAACAATGACATTGGTTTACCCTCAAAACTGATGTTAAAATTGAGACATTAGCAAGTTTATCCTTAGATGAAGGACATACCTGAGCCTGCACACCAACGACAAGGTTTCTCAAGTGGCACGGGACCTAACACTAAACCGACCTGTGCATGATAAGTAAAATAGCCTCTGGGCCAGTGGGCAATTACGGCAGCATTAAGTCCAGCTCACAGACTGCTCCAGGGTTACCTCCTGCGTAGCTAAGCACACATACAATGGGAGGTGGGAGAAAGGCTATAAGCCCCATCCAAGTCGGCTTGCCCGCCTCACAGGTGCAAATTAATGCTACACACAAACATGATAATAAATGGATAAATTAAATAATAAAGTAGATGAAATTAAAAATGGTGGTAGCTCCCACATGAACAAGTTAGTAGAAGGCTACCAAAACATTGGCCCTGATTTACTAGTGCCAGAATTTGCTATCAAAAAGTTCAAAAAGCCCAACCAACTCTTAATTTTACTTAGAAAATCACAAAAAGGGGAGGTGGATGCCAAAAAGGGGCATATCCCCAACATTTTCAAAAATTCCAACATATTTACTAATGTTTCCACATGCAATTTGGTAGACTTGAGCTCTGGAAAACCTGAGAAGTTGTAAAAAAAAAAAAAAAACATAGGGAAAAGTGCTAAACGTAGTAAACATTAGTAAATACCAATCAAAACCCACATAGGAAACGACAGTCCACTCTTAGTAAATCGGGGCCAATGTCTTTACATCATGGCATAAACCACCATTTATACTTCATCCACTTGGTTTGCTGCATTTATCAATTTACTGTTGTATTGAAGCCGCAGCCCTATACATGCGTGCACCCTTCTTCACTTTTTCCAAATGTGTTTACATTTTTCTCTTTTAGATGGGATATTGCAGTGTTGGGCAGCAAAGCTAGCACCATGGTTCCTTTGTTTTGCTGATCTGTGGGGATCCTTACAAAAAGTCATCAATAATGAATTCATTATTTAATTAAACCTAAATAATTATTTTAGTTAGTCATCCCATGGAGTCCACATAGATCAAAGGCATATGTATGGGGTAAGACGTTCTTGGTAAGGAAGTTACTGTGTGGACCTTTAGATATAGATCTGCTTAAAAGGGGTTATCCACCATAAGGTGATTTTAGTACCGTATTTATCGGCATATAACACGCACTTTTTAGGCAAAATTTTTTAGCCTAAAGTCTACCTGCGTGTTATATGCCGATAAGCCGCTGCAGTTCAATGATTTAAAGCGGGCGCTTTAAATCAATGAACTGCAGCGGCTTTGCAGCTGCAGAGACCTGCCATCGCTGCCGGCTTCTCTGCCCCTGCCTGTCCTGGGGTCTAGAGCCCTGCTGCCGGCCCTTCTCTCCCCCTGGCTATCGGTGCCGCTGCCCGTTCTCTCCCCCTGGCTATCGGTGCCGCTGCCAGGGGGAGAGAAGGGGCAGCGGCACCCATTGCCGGCGCCGCTGCCCCGTTTCCTCCCCCATCCCTGGTTGTAATAATTACCTGTTGCCGGGGTCGGGTCCGCGCTGCTTCAGGCTTCCGGTGTGCGTCCTCTGCGTTGTTGCTACGCGCTGCGAGTGACGTCACTCGTCATTGTGCCGCGCCGTGCAGTGCATAGCAATGATGCATGGGACGCACACCGGAGGCCTGAAGCAGCACGGACCCGACCCCGGCAACAGGTAATTATACAACCGTGAATGGGGGAGGCAACGGGGCAGCGGCGCCGGCAATGGGTGCCGCTGCCCCTTCTCTCCCCCTGGCTATCGGCGCCGCTGCCCCATTTCCGGTGCCGCTTCTCTCCCCCTGGCTATCAGCGCCGGCAATGGGGCGCCAACACTGATAGTCAGGGGGAGAGAACGGGCCGTGGCGCAGATAGCCAGGGGGAGAGAAGCTGGCAGCGACGGCCTCTCTCCCCCTGTCTTTCCTGGGGGTGTATCGGGGTATACGCATGCACACACACGCACCCTCATTTTACCAAGGATATTTGGGTAAAAAACTTTTTTTACCCAAATATCCTTGGTAAAATGAGGGTGCGTGTTATAGGCAGGTGCGTGGTATACCCCCAACAAATATGGTATGTACCTGGCAGGCAGTAATGGACATGCTTAGGAAGGATCTGCACTTGTCTTGGGGCTAAATGGCTATGTTGTGAGATTACCATAACACTGTGGCTAGCTTTTTGTGAACTGGTATTTCCTGTTTGACTTTTCCTTTTTTGACTACAAATCCCACATTTCCATTTTCCTCCCTCCCACACATCAGCCACCCAACCCATTGAAACATAAAAGAGCTGCATCCGTTCAAAGACCTGTGGTTTTCAATCAGGATGCCTACTGCTGTTGCAGATTGATCTCCTCCCACCAAGTGATCCCTCCCCCCCAATGAAGCAGGCAGGCTCCCTGTCATCAGCTGACTAGTGAGTCAGGTCATGGCCGCATTGCAAGGTGGGAAAAATCCTAGACAACAGTCATTTTGTATGCTGTTAAAAATAAATATTGAAGGGAAAATCACAGAAGAATTGTGAGAAAACTGTCACACACAGGTACATACATTATATTATGAACTACAATAACTTTACAGCCTGTAGCATAGTCAAAAATTCCTGGAATACCCCTTTAACCTATAATTTAATCCTTGATAAATCATGTCCTTGGCTATGAGGGTTCCCTTCTCGCTAGACGTATATCATGGAAGGCTACAATTCATTATGTATGAGAATGTTGTTCTCCCCACTACTATAGTAAGTCATTTCTAGGATGAAGAAGGCACTAGAACATGACATGAAGCATTTTCATTATCTTCTATAACACCTCCTAAAACTTGGATAAAAAGATCATTGAGTCACTACCATACCATTTTGAGGCCAATTATGCATTATCATTCCTGAATATAATCTCTAATTGAAATAAAAGCCTTGACTGCTTTCCCGTTCACCGTGGCGAGTGTGCATAAAATTCATCGAGATTATCTTTTCAGTACATACAGGTGAAGGAAAGGTATGGCATTTTCAAAGATCCTTCGGATTAGCAGGAGATCTTCGTGGTGTGCATACTCAGCATGGATATAGGGGGAGAACAAATGTTTCTTAATTGCCGCCTAATACTCTTTTAATCTGTGAAAAGAACTTCTTTATATGATAAAAGTAATACTGTAGAATAATATGAGTTAATATGAGCTACTCATGAATGTAAGTCAAGGGCGAATATATTTTAAAATTTAAACTTTTTGATCTGCACCAGCCAGACTACATTCAAGAAGAATTTATCAGGAAATTCACTGAATAAATGTAGTGAATAAAATGAATGGAGAAAAATGGTAGTTTATTTTAGTCATTTCTTATTCTCTTCCCAATCCAACAATTTTTATCAATATTTTTATTTTTGCATCCCCGTTTTCTAAGAGTCATAACTTTCATTTTTCCAGCAACGCAGCTGTATGAGGGCTTGTTTTGTTTTTTTTCAATACAATTGATATACGTTTACTTTTCCTACAAATAAAAAAGATTAATAAAAATATGTCTACCCATCTATCTCCAGCTTATTTGCAACTGGCAGAGCAGAGATGGTTGGGCGCCGTAAACAGCTAAGGCAGCTGTGTTATGCAATTTGCGTTACTCCCATTGATATTAATGGAACTGTTTTTGTAACTCTTGAAGTTGCGTAAACAGCATAGCTTGTGAGGCTACTCTGTTTGTGTTCCTCTAATTAAAGGGGTATTCCAGGATTTTTTATTTATTTGACTATGCTACAGAGGATTTATAGCCAGTGTAGTTCATAATATAGTGTATGTACCTGTTTTAATTGGCTGGTCCCGCAATTCTTATGTGATCTTTCCCCAATGTTTTTTTTTTTTTTAGCAGCATACAAAATGAGTGTTGCCTCAGTTTTCCCAGGTTGAGGTGTGCCCCGAGACATTACACCACTAGTTAGGTGTTGAAAGGGAGCCTGTCTGAGTTTCAATGGGTGGAGCGACTACTGGGTGGGAATGAGATGAGGTAATTCTCCAAAGGACTGCAGGGAATTGTAATTTACAGCACAATACAGCATGCAAGGGTTCTCAGGTTTGCTGCAAGGGGTGGGGTGGCTGATGTGTTGGAGGAAGAAAAGTCACCTCACACTTACACACAAGGGATCCTGCAACTTGTAGTTGGAGGGAGGGAACTCCAACAGGAAATAGCCCTTTCACAAAGAGAAAGCAGCAGTTTTATTATGGACTCACAACACAGCCATTTAACTTAAATCCCCTAGTGGTGGATAAGCCCTTTAATGTCAGTGGGAGCCAGGCAAGTTATGTAACACAACTGATCAGTCATCTGTTCTTGTTGTGGACCATCTCAGCCATCTTTTTATACTTAGGAATATCTCTTTAATGAACCATATAAAGTTTCAGGAAACAATATAAATATATTCAGAGTGGAATGTAAAAAAGAAAATATACAATTGAGCCCTTATTTCTTGAGGGCATTATGCATTATAAATGAAAAGAAAACTTTGTTCGGTGGATCAGTATGATTATAATGATACAAAATAAAAATACATTTTTTTTTACACAAATTATATATACTGTGTATATATATATATATATATATATATATATATATATATATATATATTACACTTTCAACAAACTTCACATAAACCAAGTACAAGCTATTAACATTTGCATTACATCATATCAGAGTGATATGCCTCTTTTTCTACTTATCATCCTCATAACTCATCGTTCACTGTGTAAAATTGCCAAAACTTAATCTTAGCTCTATGAGGGATCAGGTTACCTGCTGCCCATATACGTCTATAGAGATGCCAGAAAGAAGAGGTTTCTGCATAGAGAGACAGAGATAAAAAGAGACAGAGAAGCTGCAGAAAGCACTGATAAGTGTTATATTTAATCCCAGTGCTAGATTCAGGACTGCTGTATAATGTGCAGCATTTTTCTGCTGGCTCCACTGGCCAGCATTTGGAACATTTAGTTCTGAACATTGTGTGTGCGCTGCGGGGGTTGGTCACGCCCCCTCGTGACATCACCCCACGCCCCTCAATGCAAGTCTATGATAGGGGGGGCGTGTTGGCTGCCATGCCCCCTCCCCTAGACTTGCATTGATGGGGCGTGGTGTGACATCACAAGGGGTGTGACCAACTCCCTGCAGCATGCACACTGTTCGGAACCAAATGTTCCGAATGCTGTCCAGAGGAGTACCCCTTTAAGGGTGTGCAATAAATACATATTCTGCATGTGTATGTGCAGTGTACAGGAGACATTATAGTAGCTAATATCTACCCACTCTCTCAGGAAAAACTATTATTAGAGATGACACCTGTAGAGCAGAAAACTTGTGAGAAATGCCATATACAAGTTATCAAATAGGCACAAATAGTGCTGCTCCGCATATAAAAAGACATGACAACATATCCTGAAAACTCACCTGAACCTGTAGGTTTACCTAATACTTAACCCCTTAAGGACCCAGCCCATTTTCACCTTAAGGACCTGAGCATTTTTTGCACATCTGACCACTGTCACTTTAAAGGGGTACTCCAGTGGCAAATGTCCATTTTAGGAACTGTACAGAGCAGCAGATGTTTTCTATGGGGATTTTCTCCTACTCAGCACAGTTCTTAAAATGGACAGGGGTGTCAGCAGAGAGCACTGTGGTCTTCATGTTAGCCGAAAGCACTGTGGTCCAAAAAAATAATAATTTTCCCTTGAAGTATTCAGCAGCTAATAAGTACTGGAAGGATTAAGACTTTTTAATAGAAGTAATTTACAAATCTGTTTAACTTTCTGGCACCAGTTGATTAAAAAAAAGTTTTCCACTGGAGAACCCCTTTAAGCATTAATAACTCTGGGATGCATTTACTTATGAATTTGATTCCGTGACATATTCTGCTTTAACATTATGTAAATGTTTGTCAATACTCGCATAATTTTTTGATGAAAAATTTACATTTTTAGCATTTTTGTAAATTGAAGCTCTCTGCTTGTAAGGCAAATAGACATTCTAAATACATTATATTTCGATTCCCAAATACAATATGTCTACTTTATGTTTGCATCATTATGTTGACATGTTTTTACTTTTGGAAGACATCAGAGGGCTTCAAAGTTCAGCAGCAATTTTCCAATTTTTCACAAAATTTTCTAAATCGGAATTTTTCAGGGACCAGTTCAGTCTTGAAGTGGATTTAAGGGGCCTTCATATTAGAAATACCCCATAAATTACCCCATTATAAAAACTGCACCCCTCAAAACATTCAAAATGACATTCAGAAAGTTTGTTAACCATTTAGGTGTTTCACAGGAATAGCAGCAAAGTGAAGGAGAAAATTCAAAATCTTCATTTTTTACACTCGCATGTTTTTGTAGATCCCAGTTTAAATTTTTTTACTAGGAGTAAAAAAAAGAAAAATTGTAACCCAATTTCTCTCGAGTGAGGAAACCTCATATGTGAACGTAAAGTGTTCTGTGGGTGCACTAGAGGGCTCAGAAGGGAAGGGGATTTTGAAGAGTGAATTTTGCTCTGAAATTGTTTTTGGGGGGCATGTCACATTTAGGAAGCCCCTATGGTGCCATAACAGCATGAAAATGAAAATGATTATTTTTTCATTAAAATGCATTTTTTCCCCCACAAATTTCCAATTTTTACAAGAGGTAATAGAAGAAAAAGCCCCCCAAAATTTGTAACCCCATTTCTTCTGAGTATGGAAATACCCCATATGTGGATGTCATGTGCTCTGGCGCACTACAATGCTCAGAAGAGAAGGAGTCACATTTGGCTTTTGGAGAGAGAATTTTACTGAAAAGGTTTGTGAGGGGCATGGCGCATTTAGGAAGCCCCTAAGGTGCCATGACAGCAAAAAACACCCCATTTGGCATACTATTTTGGAAACTACACCCCTCAAGGAACATAACAAGGGGTACAGTGAGCCTTAACACCCCACATTTGTTTGACGACTTTTCGGTAAAGTTGGATGTATAAATGAAAAAAAAAACTACAATGCTCAGGAGAGAAGGAGTGCCATTGAGATTTTGGAGAGAATTTGTTTGAAATGGAAGTCGAGGGCCAGGTGCATTTACAAAGCCCCCCATGGTGCCAGAACAGTTGACCCCCCCCCACATGTGACCCCATTTTGGAAACTACACCCCTCACATAATTTAATAAGGGGTGCAGTGAGCATTTACACCCCACTGGTGTTTGACAGATCTTTGGAACATTTTCACGGACCGCTGTTCCAAAAATCTGTCAGCCACCTGTGGGGTGTAAATGCTCACTGCACCCCTTATTACATTCTGTAAGGGGTGTACTTTCCAAAATGGGGTCACATGTTGGGGGGGGGGTGCATTGTTTTGGCACCATGGGGGCTTTGTAAACACACGTGTCCTTCAATTGTCCTTTACATCCACGTATGGGGTATGTTTTTACTCAGAAGAAATGGTGTTACAAATTTTGGGGGGCTTTTTTCCTATTTTCCCTTGTGAAAAATTTTGGGTAACACCAACTTTTTAGTTAAAAAATATATTTTTTTCATTTTCCCATTCAACTTTAGGGAAAATTTGTCAAACACCTGTGGGGTGTTCAGGCTCACTATACCCCTTGTTACGTTCTGTGAGGGGTGTAGTTTCCAAAATGGGGTCAAACGTGGGTATTTTTTCTTGCGTTTACGTTAGAACAGCTGTAAAATCAGCCACTCCTGTGCAAATCACCAATTTAGGTATAAAATGTATGCAGGCATCCTGGTCCGGTCCCCGGTACAGGTACTCCCTAGGTCCTTAAGTACCAAGGAGCCAGGGCGTACCCGTACGCCCTGGCTCCTTAAAGATTTAAAGAGTAACTGTCATCAAACCATATTTTCTAAACTAACTCAGATTGTTTTACTTGTGTGCGTTTTTTTTTCAATCAAATTAAAAACATATTAAGGTTGAAAATTTTAGCAGCAAATTAATAGCAAATGTCTTCAGGTACTCTTTAATGTGGATGATAAAAAAAATAAAAATAATAATAATAATAATAATATATATATATATATATATATATATATATATATATATATATATCTTAAGGCCCCCTGACCGTAAGGGTGCTTTCCCACTGCAATTTTGTTTCCATTTAACATATATGGGAGACATATTAACAGATGATAAACATGTATCCAGCTGTATTTTATCCTTTCCCCATTGTCATACATTATTAAAAAAAATTAGACCATAACATATACATTTTTTTAACTACATTTTTACATACATCTAACTTAAATGTACTATAACAGAACCAGTAAAACAGAGACAAAAACACCATATGAACTAAGGAAAATCCACCACTGATGTACAATAAGTCATTGCGGGTTTATAAAAGAATTGATGCAAGGTTATATGAAGTTGCCTATAATTACATATTAAAGAATTATGCATTTGTTACAATTTCATAGCTCTAGTGATAGTTAACATTTAGCTTTGTAGCTGTATCTATATTGTTGGAGTTAATGTAATTTAACATATTTTTAAGTTAAGGCAGTTCAAATGTTATATCCTACTGTGTCTTATAAGAGGTTTGTAAAAAGACCCAGCGGGCATTCATCAAGGTAATTTTTTAAAAGCAAACTTGAAATAATTAATCCTTCCGCCCGCATTCAATGGTGATGGAGGAGATGCTAACTCAGTGCTGTGCCCGGATCAGCTGATCGCTTAAATACTTGACTTTATACAAAAAAATTGACTGGCTATGAAGATAACCTCTCATTCTGGAGGAAAGAACAAGAAAGAGGGGGGGCTCAGATCAAATATATATATATATATATATATATATATATATATATATACACATATATATATATATATATATATATATATATAATGGGGTGCTGCACTGTATCAAGACATGAAGCCATGAAGTAACACACAAAAAATATGACAAAAGACAATGGCCTTGATTTACCGTACTAAGAGTGTAGGGTTTTTGTCTGTTGCTTTTTTTATTTTTTTTGTCCTCAGAAACTCAGAAAAACAAACTATAATATTGCAAAAAATAAAATAAAATGTGACTGGCCCCAAACTATTATCACATAACTGCACAAGTGTCTCATCAGTGGGGGTTCAATCATTGTACCCCCCTTTTTGAATAAAGCAGCAGTCAGACATGTGCTGCAGCTGTATTCAACTAACGGCTATACAAAGATAGCCAAGCGCTGTATTTGGTGATTGCTGGCGGTCTCAGCAGTCAGATCCCCCCAATGAGACACTCATCATGTATTCTGTGAATAGGTTATTAGTGTCATTTTTGGAAAAAAATCCTTTACTACTTAATCAATTCTTAACCAGAAAGCAACATAGACTCTCTTGGCAATCAGTAAGCGCATTAACCCCTTCAATGCTTTCTTCTGATATGACGTGTTAAAGGTAAATGTTCAGACAAAACATTTATCAAAAAAAATCCTTTAAAGTTGTTAAACATTAGAGGGGCTATCCTGAGATTTAACGTTTATTTACTTGTGTTTACGAGTGCTCTCTCCCAACTCTGTGTCATGTAACCAAGATGTCTCATAATTTGAGTGTATGGTACAATCTCACTCACATAGGCACAGATCGGGCAGAGAAGTGTGCTACTTTCCTGGCTCATTTTACTGATCCGTTGAGGTGTGAGCGGTCAAATCGATCCCAATTGATCAAAACTTTTGATATATCTCTATATATCTCTAGGACGTATCATTTTATTTATTTATTTATTTATTTATTTATTTATTTATAATGACTGTGTCCATTATAAGTGCAGTCATTGTTTTGGCCCTTTTTTAGTTGGAAAGCTGAATCCTGATTTCAGGTACATATGCCCCTTCCCCTTCAGTAAGCAGATTTCCTATTCGAGAACATTTCCTAAGTGGAAGTTTTATTTGATGTTATCCATTTTCCTAGAACTAGATATAATAATGATGAGTAAATATACTGTCGGGATCACTATATTTTCCCACGGTATCTTTCCTATGTAGCAACCAGGTTTCAGGAGGCGCATATCTCATCCAGGGAAAGCTGAATGAGAGATAAAAAATTCAGTAAAGAGATAAATCTCTAGAAAAATTTAGGGACTTTCCGTAGTCTAATCTTTGAAAGTATTTTTTTATGGAATAAAAGGCAGGATAGGCAGTAGGGTCTTTCATTTCACTTTCTGTTCCATGCCAGGTTTTCAGACAATCCCCAATCAGCACAGGTGCTGAATACAGCTGGTTACTGAGTGTTAAAGTGACCTGAAAGTAGTCTGTTATTAAGGCTGAGAGGAAGCTGACCCTCAGATGGGAGCTGTACTCTAGAAGGCATCTTCAAAAAGCAGACTTTGTAACAAGTACCATCGGTGTGAGGTACCGTAACGCCTTAAAAATTTGTTTTGTAGAGTGGCAAGTAGTAAGCCACTTGTATAATGAAGGCCACTAAAAGTGTTTAGTTAGTGGTGGACAAGCAGTTTTCTTTTGTCTCATGCCAATGTAACTATGGCTGTATATTGTTCTCGGACAATAAACTGCACGAAAAGCCTTACATTTGAGCCATGCCACTGCCTCTGACCGGTGTTTTTAATGCTGTTTGCCCATCTTTACTGAGCTAATCTCTGACAATACACTAATAATGATTTATTGTTATACAGCTTATTTGCACATCAGTAGGAAATTTTTGTGGAAAGTGTGTTTTTTTTAGCCTGATACATAAAGAAACTGGCATAACTACATCTGGTTGTGCCTGATGTGGCTTATCATCAATGTTCTAAACAAAATAGTGATGGAAATTTTAGCAAATTCAACACATAGTCTAAGACTTGACAATTATGTCCCTTATTTGTAATACACGCAGAAGTGGTAAAAAAAACGGCAGCAGGGGGAAACTTTTCAAATGTACGGTGTCCATTTTAGGACATCGTCAGTCGTCAGCCATAACTCCGTCCTCCATCAGGTAAAACGGCGTCCCGCCTCCTCCCTCGGACCAATCGCCGTCAGTCGTCAGCCGCAACTCTGTCCTCCGTCAGGTGAAACAGCATCCCGCCTCCTCCCTCACACCAATCACCATTCTCCTTCAGCCACAACTCCATCCTCCCTCATCCGAAACTCCCTCGTTCAAAACGCCGTCATGCGTCAGATGATTCTTCCTCAGACGCAACTTCCTGCCGCATAGCCGAGCCAACGCTGCACAGCATGTATAGCAGAGTCGAAACTGTGAAACTTGCACGTGCATACTACAGACACTACATGTGCTACAGAGTCTGTATAGCAGAGCCGACATTGAATAGCGTGTACAGCAGAACCCGTATAGCAGAGAGCCGACACTCTGACTCGACTCTGCTACACGGCAGGAAAGTTTTTCATCTGAGAGATGACGGAGTTTCGGATGAGAGACTTTAGGATGACAAAGGAGGGAGAAAGGAGTTGCGGCTGACGCCTGACGGGGATTGGCCCGAGGGAGGAGGCGGGACGCCGTTTCACCTGACGGAGGACAGAATAACAGCTGAGGACTGACGATGTCCTAAAATGGACACCGTACAAATGGATGCCATACATAAGTGGTTTCCAAACTGTGGATCTCAGGATGTTGCAAAACTACAACTTCCAGCATGCCTGGACAGCCAACGGCTGGCCAGGCATGCTGGATGTTGTAGTTTTGCAACATCCTGAGGTCCACAGTTTAGAAACCACTGTCAAGGATATTCAAGAATGAAGAAGCTAAACATGTATAGAACTGAAGAGAAAACTTTCAAAAGATATCCCACTTTTTTTTACACCACCTCTTTAAATTTCATGTCTGGTCAACAATGGTTGTTTCCAATGAAGAAGCACATGTATTTTCTTGATCAGAACAAAGCCCACATTAGTAATGGTTTATTTCTGCTATTTGACCACATAGTCCCTTAGCAGCATTGATTTCACTGAACAACTTAAAGTAATCTGTCTTGTTTTCTTCTCCCCTCTTCTTTCTCTCCGTACAGGCGCTGAGAATGCTAGTGACATTGCTCTGTACTCCGGTCTGGGAGCTGCCATCATCGCGGTGGCAGTGCTGGTGGTGGGAATCACGTTGTATCGAAGGAGCCAGAGCGAGTATGGCGTGGATGTTATTGATTCGTCTGCCCTGACAGGAGGCTTTCAGACTTTCAATTTCAAAACTGTCCGACAAGGTTGGTTTACTGTGACCTTGGTCTCCTGTTTCACCTACTGAACCTATCCCAAAGTTTGTTTTTTTTCCTGTACTTTCATAGAAGGGCATAGTGGTCTTTCACAAAATGTATTGGAATTTCAAGTTTAACCCCTTTCTGCAGAACGCCATATATATATATATATATATATATATATATATATATATATATATATACGGCGGATGATGTGATACCTGTGCACATTCCGCCGTATATATATGGCATTCATTAAATATACGCTCCCGTGCTGCTGCGCGGGTAATCAGCTGGACTCCCAGTGTTTCCGGCGGGAGACCACTTCTGCCTGGCACCCCTGAGACCCCATCTGATTTACCCGTGCAGCGATTGGGTGTACGGGATCTGCGGGAGTGCGGCGGGATCAGCGGTGCACGGAGGTCCTGGCGGGTGGGTGGAAGTCCCGGCGGTGTAGCGATGTAGCGGTTGAGTCCTCGCCCTCTAGTAGTTGCAGAACTAAAACTCCCAGCATGCCTGATAGCCTGGGCATGCTGGGAGTTGTAGTTTTGCAACATCTGGAGGACCACAGTTGGGAGAGCACTGTGTAGTGATCTCTAAACTGTGGTCAACAGCTGTCAGGGCATGCTGGTAGTTGTAGTTTTGCAACATCTGGAGGGCCACACTTTGGCGTCCACTGGTCTGCTGCCTGCCCCTAGCTTTTTATTGGGAGCAGTTTTACTTTTAATTGTTTGCACTTTTTTTTTGGGGGGGGGGCGTATGTGGTCCATGCCACCAGCGGCTGTTTTGCACTTTGTTTCGGACGGTACCCCATGTGTGGACTGTGCTGATTGCTGATCAGTGATTTATTATTGATCAGCAGTTTTTTGTGGTACAGGGATTTTTTCTTTTTCTTTGGAGGGAAGGGGGGGGGGGGGGTGGAGTTTGCTATTCGGCCACACAGCGCAGAACAGTTGCTGGTGGCTGGGACCACAAACACCCACAAAAAAACCCTGAACAATTCACTGATCAGCAATCAGCGCAGTCTGTACACCGGGTACGGTACGGCCACACAGCACAGAACAGTCACTGGTGGAACGGACCGCAAAAGCGCCCCAAAATGTGCAAAAAAAAACAAAACCTGTACTGCAAAAAAAAGCCTACAGTAGCAACACTACACATTGAAATAAAGTGAAAACACTACATTTACACATGTACACCCCCCCCCCCATTATATATAAATACAGCAAAGGTGTTTCGGTTTCTGAGGCATGCACCATGCGCTTGCCTCCAACCGAGACCGCCAATGAGGGAGGAAGAAGAGAAATACCCCACATTTCTTCCTTCTCTTCCTCGTCATCATCCAGTGATGATAGCCCCCAAAAGGCGGAGCCGCAGGGCAATGCCAGTAGAGGTCCCCCATACTAGTGACCCTGTCCCTTACACAATTCCCTGTCTCCCCATATAGGTGACGCCACCTGAACCCCAGTCCGAATGGTTATGAGCCACTGATTTCAGGGTTTATTGTCACACAGGAATCCAAATTGAACCCGCAGTCCTCACAGAAATGAACCTTACGTTTTTTTTTGTGAAGACTGTCAATTTGATGATAGCTCAAACAAACTTTTGCGGCCCAGCACCGATGCTTTCTTGTGCACACAGCAGAATATCTGCTGCAGATATTTCTACAGCATAAATCCCAATCCTGGAGTCTACAGTAAGCATAGACATGTCTATTCTTTCTGCGGAGTCCACACAGAAATGCATTGCCGTCTATGAAACAGTCCACTTCCCAGCACTTATAGCGCCGCCATGTTTTGCCAGTGCTTCGCTGTCGGTGGAATGTCTGCATGGAAATTTTCCGTGCGGACATTCTTCTGTCTAAACATAGCCTCAGCCACCCTTATGCAAATCACTAATTTAGGCCTCAATGTGCATGGTGCTCTCTCATTCCAGAGCCCTGTAGAATTTCAAAGCAACAGTTTAGGGCCACATATGGGGTATTTCCGTACTCTGGAGAAATTGTGTTACAAATTTTGGGGGGCCTTTTTTCCTTTTACCACTTCAAAAAAAAAAAAAAAATTGGGGCTACACCAACATGTTCGTTTTAAAAAATATTTTTTTTACACAAACATGCTGGGTTTTTCCTTCATTTTTCATTTTCACAAGAGGTAAATAGAGAAAAAGCCCCCCAAAATAAGTAATTCAATTTCTCCCAAGTACGGAAATACCCCATATGTGGACATAAATTGCTCTGAGGGCGGACAACATGGCTCAGGAGTGAGAGAGCCCATGTACATTTGAGGCCTAAATTGGAGATTTGCACAGGGGTGGCTGATCATACCAGAGGTTTTGACATAAATGCTAAAAAATAAAACACCAACATGTTACCCCATTTCGGAAACTACACCCCATAAGGAATGTGACAAGGGGTGCAGTGCGCATTTACACCCCACAGGTGTCTGAAATGTAATTTTTCATTTGTACAGCCCAATGTTCTAAAAACCTGTCAAACGCCAGTGGGGTGTAAATGCTCACTGCACCCCTTATTACATTCCATGAGGGGTGTAGTTTCCAAAATGGGGTCACATGTGGAGGGGTCCACTGTTCTGGCACCATTGGGGGCTTTGTAAACGCACATGGCCCCCGACTTGAATTCCAGCCAAATCCTCTCTCCAAAAGCCCAATGGCGCTTCTTCTCTTATGCGCCCTGTTGTCCGTCCATAGAACACTTTACATCCACAAATGGGGTATTTCCATACTCAGAAGAAATGGATTTAAAAATTGGGGGGGGCTTTTTCTTCAATTACCCCCCTTGTGAAAATGAAAAATTTGGGGTAACACCAGCATTTTTGTAAAAGAATAAAATTTTTTCATTTTCACGTCCAACTTTAATGATAATTTGTCAATTATCTGTGCAGTGTTAAGGCTCACTATACCCCTTGTTACATTCCTTGAAGGGTGTAGTTTCCCAAATAGTGAGCCATGTGGGTTGTTTTTGCTGTTCTGACACCATGGGGGCTACCTAAATGCAATTTTGGGGGGCTTTTTTTGCTTAAACCCCTTGTAAAAATGAAAAAAAAATGGTGCTACAAGAACATGTTACTGCAAAAAATTTAGATTTTGAGTTTTCTCTTCCACTTTACTGTTATTCCTGTGAAACACCAAAAGGGTTAACAAAATTTCTGAATGTAATTTTGAATACTTTGAGGGGTGCAGTTTCAATAATGGGGTCATTTATAGGGGATTTCTCACAGAAAGGCCCCCTTAAATCCACTTCAAAATGAACTGGCACCTAAAAAAATTAAGATTTTAAATTTTCGAGAAAACTTGAAAAATTGCTGCTAAATTTTGAAGCCCTCTAATGTCTTCAAAAAGTAACAACATGTCAACTGTCACGATTCGGCTTCCAGGTAGTGGATCCTCTGTGTCAGCGAGGGATTGGCGTGGACCGTGCTAGTGGACCGGTTCTAAGAGGCTACTGGTGTTCACCAGAGCCCGCCGCAAAGCGGGATGGTCTTGCTGCGGCAGTAGCAACCAGGTCGTATCCACTAGCAACGGCTCTACCTCGCTGACTGCTGAGAAGGCGTGGGACAGAAGGACTAGGCAGAGGCAAGGTCAGACGTAGCAGAAGGTCGGGGGCAGGCGGCAAGGTTCGTAGTCAGGATGGATAGCAGAAGTTCAGGTACACAGGCTTTGGACACACTAAACGCTTTCACTGGCACAAGGCAACAAGATCCGGCAAGGGAGTGCAAGGGAGGAGATCAGATATAGCCAGGGAGCAGATGGAAGCCAATTAAGCTAATTGGGCCAGGCACCAATCATTGGTGCACTGGCCCTTTAAGCTGGCGCGCGCGCGCCCTAGAGAGCGGAGCCGCGCGCGCCAGCACAAGACAGCAGGGGACCGGGACGGGTAAGTGACCTGGGATGCGATTCGCGAGCGGGCGCGTCCCGCTGTGCGAATCGCATCCCCGACGGCCATGACAGTACAGCGCTCCCGGTCAGCGGGACTGACCGGGGCGCTGCAGGGAGAAAGACGCCGTGAGCGCTCCGGGGAGGAGCGGGGACCCGGAGCGCTAGGCGTATCATCAACTTTATGATGCCAACATAAAGTAGACATATTGTTTATGTGAATCATTATATAATTAATTTTCCTTATAAGCAGAGAGTTTCAAAGTTAGAAAAATGCTAAATTTTCTAAATATTCATGAAATCTTGGAATTTTTCACCAAGAAATGATGCAAGTATCGACAAAAATTTACCACTATATTAAAGTAGAATATGTCACGAAAAAACTGTCTCTGAATCAAATTGTAAAGTAAAAGCATCCCAGAGTTATTAATGCCTAAAGTGAAGGTGGTCAGATTTGCAAAAAATGGCTCTGTCCTTAACCCCTTAAGGACTCAGGGTTTTTCCATTTTTGCACTTTCGTTTTTTCCTCCTTACCTTTTAAAAATCATAACCCTTTAAATTTTCCACCTAAAAATCCATATTATGGCTTATTTTTTGCGTCGCCAATTCTACTTTGCAGTGACATTAGTCATTTTACGCAAAAATGCACGGCGAAACAGAAAAAAAAAATCATTGTGCGACAAAATCGAAAAAAAAAACGCCATTTTGTAACTTTTGGGGGCTTCTGTTTCTACGCAGTGCATATTTCGGTAAAAATTACACCTTATCATTATTCTGTAGGTCCATACGGTTAAAATGATACCCTATTTATATAGGTTTGATTTTGTCGCACTTCTGGAAAAAATCATAACTACATGCAGGAAAATTTATACGTTTAAAAATGTCATCTTCTGACCCCTATAACTTTTTTATTTTTCCACGTACAGGGCGGTATGAGGACTAATTTTTTGCGCCGTGATCTGAAGTTTTTATCGGTATGATTTTTGTTTTGATCTGACTTTTTGATCACTTTTTATAAATTTTTTTTATGGTATAAAAAGTGACCAAAATATGCTTTTTTGGACTTTGGAATTTTTTTGCGCGTACGCCATTGAACGTGCGGTTTAATTAATGATATATTTTTATAGTTCAGACATTTACGCATGCGGCAATACCACATATGTTTATTTATTTATTTTTTTTACACTGTTTTATTTTCTTTATGGGAAAAGGGGGGTGATTCAAACTTTTATTAGGTAAGGGGTTAAATGACCTTTATTAACACTTTTTTTTTAAAATTTTTTTTGCAGTGTTATTGGTCCCATAGGGACCTATAACACTGCACACACTGATCTCCTATGCTGATCACTGGCGTGTATTAACACGCCTGTGATCAGCATTATCGGCACTTGACTGCTCCTGCCTGGATCTCAGGCACGGAGCAGTCATTCGTCGATCGGACACCGAGGAGGCAGGTAAGGGCCCTCCCGGTGTCCGATCAGCTGTTCGGGACGCCGCGATTTCAACGCGGCGGTCCCGAACAGCCCGACTGAGCAGCCGGGATACTTTCAGTTTCACTTTAGAAGCGGAAGTCAGCTTTGACCGCCGCTTCTAAAGGGTTAATACCGCACATCGCCGCGATCGGCGATGTGTGGTATTAGCCGCGGGTCCCGGCCGTTGATGAGCGCCGGGACCGAAACGATATGATGCAGGATCGCGGCGAGATCCCGCTTCATATTGCGGGAGCCGGCGCAGGACGTAAATATACGTCCTGCGTCGTTAAGGGGTTAAAGGAATACTCCGGTGGAAAACTTTTTTTTGTTTTTTTTAATGAACTGGTGCAAAAAAGTTAAACAGATTTGTAAATGACTTCTATTAAAAAATCTTAATCCTTCTAGTACTTTTGAGCAGCTGTATGCTACAAAGGAAATTCTTTACTTTTTGAATTTCTTTTTTGTGTTTTCCACTGTGCTCTCTGCTGACACCTCTGTCCGTGTCAGGAACTGTCCAGAGCAGTATAGGTTTGCTATGGGGATTTTCTCCTGCTCTGGACAGTTCCTGATACAGACATCAGGTGTCAGCAGAGAGCACTGTGAACAACACAAAAAAGAAATAAAAAAAATAAAGATTTTCCTCTGTAGCAAATAGCTGCTAAAAAGTACAAATCTGTTTAACTTTCTGGCACCAGTTCATTTAAAAAAAAAAAAAAAAAGTTTTCCACCAGGGGATTAATCCACATCATGTAAAGAAACATCATGTAAAGAAACATTTACTAAGAAATCTGATACATGTGCCATTTTAGGTTTTAAAAAATATTGAGTTCAAAAATGTCTTTGTTGTTTGGCTTTGTAATTAGACCACATCAGTTCTAGAAGAAAGTAAATCCAAGGCATCATATTCAAATATCCAGCAACATTTCGGTATTACAAACTTTCTCAGGCTTAAAGAGGTACTCCGGTGGAATTTTTTATTTTCTTAAATCAACTGGTACTGGAAAGTTAAACAGATTTGTAAATAACTTCTATTTAAAAATCTTAATCCTTTCAGTACTTATCAGCTGCCGTATACTAAAGAGGAAGTTCTTTTCATTTTGAATTTCTTTCCAGTCTGACCACTGAAACCTCTGTCCATGCCAGGAACTGTCCAGAGCAGTAGAGGTTTGCTATGGGGATTTGCTCCTACTCTGGACAGTTCCTGACATGGACAGAGGTGTCCGCAGAGAGCATTGTGGTCAGACAGAAAAGAAATTCAAAAAGAAAACAAATTCCTCTGTAGTATACAGCAGCTGATAAGTACTGGAGAGATTAAGAGTTTTTAAACTCTTAACGACCAAGGACGTATATTTACGTCCTTGGCTGGCTCCCGCGATATAACGTGGGGTCACGCGGTGACCCCGCGTCATATCGGGTCGGTCCCGGCATGTATCTGAAGCTGGGACCCGGGGCTAATAGCGCGCGGCAGGGATCGCGGTGCCGCGTGCTATTAACCCTTTAGACGCGGCGTTCAAAGTTGAACGCTGCGTCTAAAACGAAAGCGAAAGCTGCCCGGCTGCTCAGCGGAGCTGATCGGGACTACCGCAGTGAAAATGCGGTGTCCCGATCAGCTGGGACACGAGCAGAGGTCCTCTTACCTGCCTCCTGTGTGTCCCATCGGCGATTGATTGCTCCAAGCCTGAGAGGCAGGCTTGAGCAATTGACCGCCGATAACACTGATCACTGCAAAGCTATGGCTTTGCAGTGAACAGTGCTGGCAATCTATAACACTGCAAAAAAAAAGTGTAAAAAAAAGTTAATAAATGTCATTTAACCCTTTCTTAATAAAAGTTTAAATCACCCCCCTTTTCCCATAAAAAAAAACACACCATGTAAATAAAATTAAATATAAACATATCTGGTATCGCCGCAAGCATAAATGTCCGAACTATAAAAATATATAATTAATTAAACCGCACAGTCAATGGCGTACGCGCAAAAAAACTCCAAAGTCCAAAATAACGTATTTTTGGTCGCTTTTTATATAATGAAAAAATGAATAAAAAGTGATCAAAAAGTCCAATCAATACAAAAATAGTACCGCTAAAAACATCAGATCACGGCACAAAAAATGAGCCCTCATACCGCCCCATACGCAGAAAAATAAAAAAGAGTTATAGGGGTCAGAACATGACAATTTTAAACGTATAAATTTTCGTGCATGTAGTTCTGATTTTTTCCAGAGGCACAACAAAATCATTTTAATCGTATGGACCTACAGGAGAAGGTGTCATTTTTACCGAAAAATTTACTGCGTAGAAACGGAAGCCCCCAAAAGTTACATTCGTCACACAATGATTTTTTTTTCCATTTCGCTGCAGATTTTTGTGAAGTTTTTAGTGGTACCATTTTTGCATTGATAGGACTTATTAATCGCTTTTTATTAATTTTTTCATGATATAAAAAGTGACCAAAAATGTTTGGAATTTTTTTGCGTGTACGCCATTGACCGTGCAGTTTAATTAATAATATATTTTTATAAATCGGACATTTCTGCACGCGTCAATACCACATATGTTTATCTTTATTTTTATTTACACAGTTTTTTTTTTTTATCGGAAAAGGGGGGTGATTCAAACTTTTAATATGGGAGGGGTTAAACGATCTTTATTCACTTTTTTTTCACTTTTTTTTTGCATTGTTATAGCTCCCATAGGGACCTAGAACACTGCACACACTGATTTTTTTCATTGATCACTGGTTTCTCATAAGAAACCAGTGATCAATGATTCTGCCGCTTGACTGCTTATGCCTGGATCTCAGGCACTGAGCAGTCATTCGGCGATCGGACAGGTAGGGATCCTCCAGCTGTCATGTAAGCTGTTCGGGATGCCGCGATTTCGCCGCGGCTATCCCGAACAGCTCCCTGAGCTAACCGGCATGGTTTCACTTTCATTTTAGATGTGGCGTTCAACTTTGAAAGCCGCATCTAAAGGGTTAATAGCGCACGGCACCGCGATCAATGTCGCGCGCTGTTAGCCACGGGTCCTGGCCATTGTTAGAGGCCGGGTCCGACCAGCTATGACACGGGGCCATCTTTAGATAGGGGATAAGTTGTCAGCACGGTAGTACCCCAATAAACACAAAAATGAAAATTTTCTGTGTCCATAAGGGGCTGTGTCCTTAGGGGTTAAAGAAAAATATTTATGGAAACTGGGGTAAATTTACATCCCAGTTTTCATTATCATTTTAAAATGTAATTGAAATTGAAGCTGTTGGTTTAATTTCTATCTTCCCCTCCTCCATTTTTCCATTAAACAAGTTTTGATAAATCTCCTTTAAAATAAGATTTTTAGTCTGAGAAATAAACCTTTAAATAAATAGCTGGAAATATCCTCTCTCCAAGCACAATGAACTCACAAAAGTTCTGCTGCCTTTATCGCTTCTGACAGTATGCGAACAGTATTCTACCTGTGCAGCATATGAAGAGCCAAGGAAATACTCACTGATGTCTCAGACGGAGATCAAAAAGATTTATCAATGACACTAACATATGATCACAAGTTTGTGAATGGCAGATGGTGAGAGCAGAGGGGAGTCGAAAAAAATGACAGGGATCAGGGTGGAGGTTCGGAATACTTTTCCTTTAATGTCTGCTGTTTCAAATGTTCTTTGTCTTCTTAGGTGGTTTATAGGTGTGATGGCATTATCCTAAATTCAACCCAAGATATTCTAAAAAGGTGGAGGAGGCCCCTAGATCTTTTTTTTCCCCTGCCAGCTGTTTTCTGGATTTCCATGTAAGAGAATTATGCATGGGATGCAAAGCACCACTTAAAGATAGGGAACAGTTCTTGCTCATTGAGGGAAGAGTCTTGTTACACAGTGTTCTTTAGCAATGGAGAAGAATAAATAAAACATTATGCTCCAGGAAGCCTTGAGGCAAAGGATAAAAATGAAAATATAGGCTTTTTCTTATTGTGTAACTGGTAGCTTTCTCGTTCCCTGGAGATGGGTTCTGTGACAGTTTTACCTAATGAATCTAGAACGCATTACACATAAGCTGGACCTGTGACACACGGCTGATGTTAGTTCTGAATACAGTACTGCCCAATCCATTTGCTGTGGTCAGAATAGATTCTCTGTCTTGTTGCTGCTCAGCACAGAGGTGTCAGCAGAGAGCACTGTGGTCAGACAGAAAATAACTAATCAGTTGCTGTACACTACAGATGAAGTTGTAAAGTACTGGAAGGATTAAAAAAAAATTTACAGAAGTAATTTACACATCTGTTTAACTTTCTGGCACCTCTTAATAAAAAAAAAAAAAAAAAAATGGTTTTCCATCGTAGTACCCCTTACCCAGCTCCCTATATATTATTATTATTATTATTATTATTAATAATAATAAAATTTCTCTTTGGGACAACTAAAAGCAGCTGACCGAAGAGCACAGACTAGAGTGATGATTTTAATGTGGCCAAAAATGTATAAAGGACAATCTTCCTTTCCTACAACTAGATAGAGTATGTACCGTAATTCTACATGAAAAAAGACAATATTTAATACACAAAGGGGGAGATTTATCAAAACTTGTCCAGAGCCAAAGTTACTGAGTTGCCCATAGCAACCAAACAGATCTCTTCTATAATTTTGGAAAAGGCCTGTAAAAAATAAAATAAGCAATCTGATTGGCTGCTATGGGCAACTCAGCAACTTTTCCTCTGGACAGGTTTTGATAAATCTCCCCCAAAATACTGCTGATCTGAGTTCAGTACAGTAAGATTTGCTGAGCCCAAATCTATAAAATTGGCGACTGAGTCATCCAAATCCTCACAGAACAGGAATAAGACTCTTGACTTTATCAAACCAGACCTCTCCAGGAAGTCGGAACACTCTGAAAGTGGAATGACTTTAACAGGACTAACAGAACTAATTCATTGAATTAGAGTTTGGCAAATCTTAATGTAGATTTTTTCCACTCTACTATTGGCATATAGTATTACTCAGCACCATACAGAGATCATTACATTAGTCCAAGTTCCCCACCAGGGGCTAGCAATCTAAATTTAGTATATATTTGTAGCATGGGGAAAAACTGATACAAACACAGAGAGAACATCCAAACTCCATGCAGTTATTGCCCTGGCCAGTGGGTTAAATGTCAATGTTCACATACAGCTTTTCTGCTTCAAAAACGTATGGGGCTTTAACCAAACTTGCAAAAACCTATGCTTGTGTATTTTCTATTGAAGCCTTCTGCATGCACTAGTGTTCTCCTATTTCCTTGATCTCAATATACTTCTATATTAAAGGGGTACTCCACCCCAGACATCTTATGCCCTATTCAAACGATAGGGGATAATATGTTTGTTCCCAGGGTCCCCTGCGATCTCGGCTGCAGCACCCCAGACATCCGGGGCATGGAGCAAAGTTTGCTCCGTGCGGGATGACTGGCGATGCGGGGCAGAGGTTTGTGACGTCACGAGCGCGGCGCGGCTGTGATGTCACAAGTCTCCGGTGCTACACCTGACACTCTAAACGAACGACGACGGGAGTCCATAGACTTGCATTGAGGGGGCGTGGCTGTGATTTCACGAGTGGGGCTCTAAACGAATGGCGGCAGGATCATCGGCGGGACCCCTGTGATCGGGCATCTTATCCCCAATCTTTTGGATAGGGGATAAGATGTCTAAGGGCAGAGTACCCTTTAATGACCTTACTTCTTAAATATTAGACACAAAACATAAGGAGAGTAATTCTGTTCACCTATTATACAGATGAAGTGTAGCAAAATGGTGCCTGGTTATTGCCTAAGCTCAGAAAACAGGCACTGGAGCTGAGGAGAAGGTACAGATCCTCCTGTAATAACTCTTTAATATGTTATCTGAAACTTAGCTGAATATGTAAAATGCAAAGTATTAAACTATTTCAGAATTATGAATATATTTGGCAGGCTCACATCGGACAAAAAGTCACATTACAATAACCTGAGCTTCTGTAACAAAGTAGCAAACTGGCTTCACCCATGCATAATACTGCAGTCATGACGTGTATCAAATATAGAAAGAGGCCCCATAATGGAGAAGACATGGCTGGGTGTATAAGTGCATTGTAAAATGACATTAACTGAGAGACAAATGAGCACTCCATAATCCCCTTAATGCCTTGGTGGCTTCTATCACATAGGATTTAATAGTATGGGTTAAGATTAGAAATCCTTGTTCTAGGAATTTGCAAAGTTAAATAGGTTTTATTCATTGTTGTAAAAGACTTGGGTTTTATTGTTTCACCACCTATACATTTTACTATAATCATCATTGTATTGCCGACTCAGAGCCTATTCTTTGTGTTACAGGTAACTCACTTTTATTGAACTCCTCTCTTCAACCTGATTTAACAGTGAGCAGAACATACAGCGGTCCGATTTGTTTCCAGGACCCTATGGACAAAGAAATTATGACTGAGTCTTCAATATTTAACCCTCTGGCAGACATCAAGGTGAAAGTGCAAAGTTCCTTTATGGTCTCACTTGGAGTGACTGAGAGGCCTGATTTTCATGGAAAGACACTTTCAGGGACCTTTCCGCATGGTAACAATAGGTGCTTCAATACTCTACACAACCGAAATAAAACCCCCTATATTCAGAACCTGTCATCTATTTCATCCAAGCCCGAGATGAGAGTTTGTGGAATTTTTGGCCATCAAGGAGGCCGGCTGGTTATGCCAAATACAGGTATGCTTTTTTAAATATTTAAGACACATGTAAAAGGTACCTGTCACAACAATCTGGTGTCAGGATATGTATGAACTGGAAAGACTTGGCCCGACATGGAGCGATTAGGAGTCTACATACCCCCTTCCACCATTTTGATTCCTAACGCATCATGTCAGGCCAAGGAATTAAAGAAGCAAAGTATTCTGAATTCCTCAGCACATTAAATCATTAAATTAACTATTTTTTAAGACAATATACACATGACTTCTCACTAGAGCGATCCCTTCAAAATAAACAGATCAAAAGTGTCATTGTGCTGGTATCTTCAGCTATAAGCTGTAAGCTACTGCTTTACTATTACCTAGTAGCAAGTGATCAGTTTCCCTATAGCACCACCACAGGAAAGATTACACATTACACTCATACTTTCATTGTATTCTCTGCCTATATAATTTTCCTGAGAGGAGGAACCTGCTGGTTATTGATTTTGCTTGTTTGTCTGTAATATTGAGCTCCGTGTATTAAAGGGGTTGTCCAGTGAAAAATGAACCCCTGGCTTCCTTCTCATCACTGAGAGCTTGTGCTGCAGACCACATGCGCTCCATTCATTTTTATGATAGTGCCCGAGATGCCTAAGTGCTGTACTCTGTATCTTCGGATCTTCCATTAATGAAAATGTATTAAAATTAATGGAGCATTTGTTGTCTGCAGTGTGTACTCTCTGAGAGCCACAGCCCTGTTCTGGAGATCATGAGGGGTCCTAGCAGTCAGACACCTATCCCTTACCCTTTGTTCAAGGAAAAAATTTTTTATTGGACAACTCCTTTAGGGTACGTTTACACATACAGAATCCTGCGCAGATTCGATGCGCAGAATTTGTAACTGCTGATTAGAAGCTGTGCTTAGTCATTTAGTTTACATTGAAATCTTCAGCAGAAAATACAGAACATCAAATCTACGTACGTGTGAACATACCCTTAAAGGAAATCTGTCACCAGTGTCACCTGCACTAACCTGTCAGTACAGACAGGTAGTGCATGTGACACTGATGACGATGGTACTTGCCTTGTCCCATTCCGTGCAGTCGTTCTTCAGTAATCTTTTCCGGTATCTTCAGCTCCGGGCCTGGCTTGGAGCATGGGCAGAGCTTAGTGATGTCACCGCTGCTGTTCTCTGCTGGGTCCAGCTGCAAGAGAACAGCAGTGGTGATGTCACTAAGCTCCGCCCATGCTCCAAGCATGGCCTGGAACTAAACATACCAGAGAAGATTACCGACGAATGACTGCACAGAATGGGACAAGGTAAGTACCGTTGTCATCAGTGACACCTGCACTACCTGTCTGTACTGACAGGTTAGTGCAGGTGACACTGGTGACAGCTTTCCTTTAACAGTATGCAGTTAATTGTTTTTAATTGGACAACTCCTTTAACAGTATGCAGTTAATTGTTTTTAATTGGACAACTCCTTTAACAGTAGGCAGTTAATTGTTTTTAATTGGACAACTCCTTTCACAGTATGCAGTTAGTGCATATGCGGCCCCTTGTGGTAGTTGTAAGCAGCAAGAATATTATCCTTTACCTCCATTAAAGTGCTGTATCAGAAAAAATTGACTTTTATACATTTTATACTATTTGATGGTGACAAAAAATACTGTATATTTTCCCCACTGAGAGAAACTTAAGATAGCATGCTGACTGAATTAACTTTTGTCAGCACAGGTGTGAACAGTGACACATGTTACATAATAAAGATCTGTTACAATAGGTGCTGCATCTGCTAAAACAGTGAATAATTTACTAGTAGGGAGGTATCTAAAATAGATGTCCTTTAGTTTTTTTTTTTTCCACAATAAATTTTTATTAACGCTTTACCAAACAATGGTCAACATACAACATCATGTCAAAAGGTAACATAGGAATAAGGCTGGAGAGGCATATTTCAATACACAACCAGGAAGGCAAAATAATGCAGTAAGAGCATACATATCAGGTCATAGGGCTTGCTGTGTGAGAGCAACAATGAAGCCTCCCTGCAGAGGGGAATAAACATGAAAACCAATTTAGGCGATCTACGTAAAACAATCCCACATATATGGAGAAACTAGGGAATGCACTTTCCATGTTATGGTGTACAGACTGGTATAGGAGAAAAGGCACAGAAAGAGTAGAGGAGAGGAGAGGAGAGGGGGAGGAGAAGGGAGAACGAGAGGACTAGCAGATGGAGTAAGTGGGGGGTAGAGGAAGAATAGATGGAATAGCACTGGACATACCTCTCAGGACGGCAGGCGCCGGCGGGCCCCCCAGGGGGAAAGGCATCGAAGCTCCCCCAGATAGTTTATCTATATGATCGTTTACATGGACAGAAAAATGACTGCATGTTGTGTTAGATTTTTAATAAGGCCAGACTGAAAAGAGGGAGATTAATCCAAACCTGTGCAGAGGAAACCAATCAGATTGCTTCTTTCATTTTGCAGATCGCCCTTTTTTTTTTTTTTTTTCTCTCAAATAAAAGAAGCAACCCAACCCCATTTGTCAGGTTGGGAGTTTTGTCTAAAGTCCCATACAAGTCTAGGGGACTTCCAGTACATCTCCTAATCCTGATACTCTCAGGCTGCAGAGATTGCCCAGGATTTAAAGCATACTTCCAACTGTCTGGCAGGCAGGTGCAGAGAATAGTTATTGTGGGGGACAGTGACATGAGGATGGGATATGACAATGGGACATGAGGTCAGGATATGATGTCAGAATATGAGGATCCAATATGAGGATGGGAAATAATGTCAGCATATGAGGTCAAGATATGAAGACAGGATATGAGGTTGGGCTATGAGGACAGGATAAAAGGGTGGATATGAGGACAAGATTTGAGGTCAGAATATGAGGTGGGAATGTGAGGACAAGATATGAGGACGGAAAACAAAGTTGGAATATGAGGATGAGAGCATTATTGTTGCCATTTCTCTCCCATAAGGTTTAGGTAGGAAGATTTGGCAACTCCCAGTACTCTGCTGGTACATACATAATAAACAGTGAAGTTACAATGCAGGGATTACATAGTAATAACACAGACAAGCAAAACAGTGATGTCACAATACAAGGATAATATACATAGTGATGCCCCAGTGCAGGCATTATGAGCACAGTTATAAGACATACACTTTAGATATTTTACAGACAATGTTGTCATAGTACTGATAAAAATAATATAGTGCAGGGATCATAAACACATTACATAGACAATCAACACAGTAATGTAAAAAGTACAGTATATATCGTGTATGTATATCTTGTATGATAAACAGAGTGAAGTCACAATGCAGGTATTCTTAAAACAGTACACAGACAATCAACACAGTGATGTAAAAATACAGTATAATAAATACACACAAAAATGATGTTACAAAAGAAAGATAAACAAACACTGTAAAGTCATAAATATAGGTAATAATAAACACAGAAAATGTCACAGTGCACATACTGTAATTACATCACAGGGGTTATGATCCATCACAGAAGTCATACAAAAAGGCCCCAAAAACTGAAATGGTGAACTCCACCATGTCTGCAAAGCAGATGCAAATACACAAAAATCACAGCACAACGCTGTAAGCGCAAAAATATATCAGCACTGAACATGTTGAAGATTTTGAGCTAAAATTACTCCTACATTTACATTACATTTAAACTTTAGGCTCATAGCACATATTTTGATCACAGTTGTAGAAGTGATGTCATAGAGCTGGATTAATAGACAATGATGTCATTACTAATTGCTAAGGGCCACAATGAGGTCACAGCAACAGAATAATAAGCATAATAGTCATAATACCAGTATGAATTACACCATGAATTAGAGATGATTTAAAACTGTTACAGCCATTTAAATGAACTTTTGACACATTTCTTACAATCATGTCAAAAGGAAAGATTAGGAGACATGTACCATTGTAGTCTATAAGGCCAGCCCAGGAAGTGAATCATGTTACCGCACATTTCATCCAGCTATAACTAACAGTTGGAGAGGATCTTTGTGCTAAAAGAGACCCCAATCGATCTTAACTTTTGACATGTCTATGTGACATATTAAAAGTTAATTCAAATGGCAATTCCATGTTAAAGGGATATTCTGTAGGAAACATAATGTTCTTAAGTCAACTGGTCCTTCAAGTACTCATAAGCTGCTGTATTCTCCAGAGGAAGTTGTGTAGTTCTTTCCAGTCTGACCACAGTGCTCTCTGCTGACACCTCTGTCCATGTCAGGAACTGTCTGGAGCAGGAGAGGTTTTCTATGGGGATTTGCTCCTACTCTGGACAGTTCCTGACATAGACAGAGGTGGCAGCAGAGAGCACTGTGGTTAGACTTGGAAAAACTACACAATTTCCTTTGGAGCATTCAGCGGCTGATAAGTACTGGAAGGGTTTAGATTTTTAAACAGAAGTCATTTACATATATGTTTGACTTCCAAACACTAGCTGATCTAAAAACATTGTTTTTTTTTTATCTCCTCCGGAGTACCCCCTTTAATCTCTGCTACTCTCTTATAATAAAAGTTCTACCCAAATCTTTAAAATTGAAAAAGGAATTAGACTGGTTATTTTGGTTATGACAGCCTTGGTTATGATATCTTCTAATTATTATACTGTAATTTATAACACCTAGCTGATTCCTCTCTCCTCTATTCACAGACACAACTTACAGATATAGAATACCTGATAATAATTAGAAAAAATATATATATTTGCTAATAATAGTCACCTAAATATAAGCATCATGACACCACGATGAGTGGATAGGAATAACTCATCTCTGCTCCTGTACTGGACATCTATTGATAGAAGGGGTAGCCCTTGTTTTGTCAGTGCACAGAAGAATCCTGAATACGATCAACATTTCAGTGACACTTCATGGCTGTCACACAAAGACCCATAGACAGGAGATGGTGACACAACCCCTTCCATTGCTTAATTCACAAGCATAGCACCGACCTTTCAAACTTGTCTCTTTAAATCTTGCTTTCTGCTCCTGTATATATAAACTATCTGTCAAGTGTGGCTCAATGCTGTGTGCTGATAATTAGTTGCTTCCAATTGTATCTCTGGGGAAATGAGGTTTCTGTTGAGAAATGTCCTCCATATCAACCACCCATTGGTGCCACGCAGACATAATATATACCCAATACTGTACTGCAATTAATATAGATATAAATGGATGATATCACCGATGAATTAAATGAGAATAACAAATGTGATTTTTTTCCCCACAATTTCCTATTTTCTGAAACTATATGCAACTTTCTGAATTAATATACTTCTGGGCGTAAATTTTCTTAAATCAATTTTCCAGGACTCTTGGATTGATGGCATGTCCTACACCCGGCAGCCCTCTTAACCATCTGCTGTTTTGCATCCCCCTCTATAGAGTGCACAGTGCCGGAAGCCCTGTGACATTCATTGTATAGTGTCTGCACCTTGCCAATCAGCATTTGATGGCCTAGCCTGTGGATTGGTCATCAATACAAAAGCTCCAGAAAACCTCGTTAAGCCTAATGCACACTACTCAATAAATATGCAGTATTGTAACCTTAAATGGACACTTTTATTTGCAAAAACTTTTAAATAATGTAGATAATAATATTATATGTATATTTGTATTCTACATTGGTTAAAGAGTGGGTATATACATGGGTGAAAAATGCTGTACCTGCAGCTCTTGCCTGTGTGTCTCTGTGCAGAGACAAAATGAAGGAAGTGTGGGTAGACAAGAGGACAAGCAGGGCTCTGCACACTGAGGACAAGCAGGGTTCTGTGCTTTGAGGACAAGCAGGGCTCTGTGCACTGAGGACAAGCAGGGCTCTGTACACTGAGGACAAGCAGGGCTATGTGCACTGAGGATAAGCAGGCTCTGTACATTGAGGACAAGTATGGCTATGTGCACTGAGGATAAGCAGGCTCTGTACACTGAGGACAAGTAGTGCTCTGTACATTGAGGACAAGCTGGGCTCTGTGGACTGAGGACAAGCTGAGCTCTGTATACTGAGGACAAGCAGGACTCTGTGCAGTGAGGAAAAGCAGGGCTCTATGCACTGAGGACAAGTATGGATCTGTGCAGTGAGGAAAAGCAGGGCTCTATGCAGTGAGGACAAACAGGGCTCTGTTCACTGAGGACAAGCAGGGCTCTGTGCACTGAGGACAAGCAGGGTTCTCTACACTGAGGACAAGCAGGGCTCTGTATACTGAGAACAAGCAGAGCTCTATGCAGTGAGGACAAGCAATGCTCTGTGCACTGAGGACAAGCAAGGCTCTGTTCACTGAGGACAAGAAGGGCTCTGTTCACTGAGGACAAGCAGGGCTCTGTGCACTGAGGACAAGCAGGGCTCTCTACACTGAGGACAAGCATGGCTCTGTACACGGAGGACAAGCAGGGCTCTGTACACTGAGGACAAGCAGGACTATGTACACTGAGGACAAGCAGGGTTCTGTGCACTGAGGACAAGCAGGCTCTGTACACTGAGGACAAGTATGGCTATGTGCACTGAGGATAAGCAGGCTCTGTACACTGAGGACAAGTAGGGCTCTGTACATTGAGGACAAGCAGGGCTCCGTGGACTGAGGACAAGCTGGGCTTTGTACACTGAGGACAAGCAGGACTCTGTGCAGTGAGGAAAAGCAGGGCTCTATGCAGTGAGGACAAACAGGGCTCTGTTCACTGAGGACAAGCAGGGCTCTGTGCACTGAGGACAAGCAGAGCTCTCAACACTGAGGACAAGCAGGGCTCTGTATACTGAGGACAAGCAGGGCTCTATGCAGTGAGGACATGCAGGGCTCTGTTCAATGAGGATAAACAGGGCTCTGTACATTGAGGACAAGCAGGGCTCCGTGGACTGAGGAAAAGCAGGGCTCTATGCACTGAGGACAAGCAGGGCTCTGTGCAGTGAGGAAAAGCAGGGCTCTATGCAGTGAGGACAAACAGGGCTCTGTTCACTGAGGACAAGCAGGGCTCTGTGCACTGAGGACAAGCAGAGCTCTCAACACTGAGGACAAGCAGGGCTCTGTATACTGAGGACAAGCAGGGCTCTATGCAGTGAGGACATGCAGGGCTCTGTTCAATGAGGATAAACAGGGCTCTGTTCACTGAGGACAAGCAGGGCTCTGTGCACTGAGGACAAGCAGAGCTCTCTACACTGAGGACAAGCAGGGCTCTGTATACTGAGGACAAGCAGGGCTCTATGCAGTGAGGACAAGCAAGGCTCTGTGCACTGAGGACAAGCAGGGCTCTGTTCACTGAGGACAAGCAGGGCTCTGTGCACTGAGGACAAGCAGGGCTCTGTGCACTGAGGACAAGCAGGGCTCTCTACACTGAGGACAAGCAGGGCTCTGTACACTGAGGACAAGCAGGACTCTGTACACTGAGGACAAGCAGGGCTATGTACACTGAGGACAAGCAGGGCTCTGTACACTGAGGACAAGCAGAGCTCTGTGAACTAAGGACAAGCAGGGCTCTGTTCACTGAGGACAAGCAGGTACACTGAGGACAAGCAGGGCTCTGTGCAGTGAGGAAAAGCAGGGCTCTATGCAGTGAGGACAAACAGGGCTCTGTTCACTGAGGACAAGCAGGGCTCTATGCAGTGAGGACAAGCAGGGCTCTGTTCGCTGAGGACAAGCAGGGCTCTGTGCACTGAGGACAAGCAGGGCTATGTGCACTGAGGACAAGCAGGGCTCTGTACACTGAGGTCAAGCAGGGCTCTGTGTACTGAGGATAAGCAGGGCTCTGTACACTGAGGACAAGCAGGGTTCTGTGCACTGAGGACAAACAGGGCTCTGTGCACTGTGGACAAGTAGGGCTCTGTACACTGGGGACAAGCAGGGCTATGTGCACTGAGAATAAGCAGGCTCTGTACATTGAGGACAAGTAGGGCTATCTGCACTGAGGATAAGCAGGCTCTGTACATTGAGGACAAGTAGGGCTATGTGCATTAAGGATAAGCAGGGCTCTGTACACTGAGGACAAGTAGGGCTCTGTACATTGAGGACAAGCAGGGCCCTGTGGACTGAGGACAAGCTGGGCTCTGTACACTGAGAACAAGCAGGACTCTGTGCAGTGAGGAAAAGCAGGGCTCTATGCACTGAGGACAAGCAGGGCTCTGTGCAGTGAGGACAAGCAGGGCTCTGTGCACTGAGGACAAGCAGAGCTCTCTACACTGAGGACAAGCAGGGCTCTGTATACTGAGGACAAGCAGGGCTCTATGCAGTGAGGACAAGCAGGGCTCTGTGCAGTGAGGACAAGCAGGGCTCTATGCAGTGAGGACAAGCAGGGCTCTGTTCACTGAGGACAAACAGGGCTCTGTTCACTGAGGACAAGCAGGGCTCTGTGCACTGAGGACAAGCAGAGCTCTCTACACTGAGGACAAGCAGGGCTCTGTATACTGAGGACAAGCAGGGCTCTATGCAGTGAGGACAAGCAAGGCTCTGTACACTGAGGACAAGCAGGGCTCTATGCAGTGAGGACAAGCAGGGCTCTGTTCACTGAGGACAAGCAGGGCTCTGTGCACTGAGGACAAGCAGGGCTCTCTACACTGAGGACAAGCAGGGCTCTGTACACGGAGGACAAGCAGGGCTCTGTACACTGAGGACAAGCAGGACTCTGTACACTGAGGACAAGCAGGGCTATGTACACTGAGGATAAGCAGGGCTCTGTACACTGAGGACAAGCAGGGTTCTGTGCACTGAGGACAAGCAGGGCTCTGTGCACTGAGGACAAGCAGGGCTCTGTACACTGGGGACAAGCAGGGCTATGTGCACTGAGGATAAGCAGGCTCTGTACATTGAGGACAAGTAGGGCTATCTGCACTGAGGATAAGCAGGCTCTGTACATTGAGGACAAGTAGGGCTATGTGCACTGAGGATAAGCAGGGCTCTGTACACTGAGGACAAGTAGGGCTCTGTACATTGAGGACAAGCAGGGCTCTGTGGACTGAGGACAAGCTGGGCTCTGTACACTGAGAACAAGCAGGACTCTGTGCAGTGAGGAAAAGCAGGGCTCTATGCACTGAGGACAAGCAGGGCTCTGTGCAGTGAGGAAAAGCAGGGCTCTATGCAGTGAGGACAAACAGGGCTCTGTTCACTGAGGACAAGCAGGGCTCTGTGCACTGAGGACAAGCAGGGCTCTCTACACTGAGGACAAGCAGGGCTCTGTATACTGAGGACAAGCAGGGCTCTATGCAGTGAGGACAAGCAAGGCTCTGTGCACTGAGGACAAGCAGGGCTCTATGCAGTGAGGACAAGCAGGGCTCTGTTCACTGAGGACAAGCAGGGCTCTCTACACTGAGGACAAGCAGGGCTCTGTACACGGAGGACAAGCAGGGCTATGTACACTGAGGACAAGCAGGGCTCTGTACACTGAGGACAAGCAGAGCTATGTACACTGAGGATAAGCAGGGCTCTGTACACTGAGGACAAACAGGGTTCTGTGCACTGAGGACAAGCAGGGCTCTGTGCACTGAGGACAAGCAGGGCTCTGTACACTGGGGACAAGCAGGGCTATGTGCACTGAGGATAAGCAGGCTCTGTACATTGAGGACAAGTAGGGCTATCTGCACTGAGGATAAGCAGGCTCTGTACATTGAGGACAAGTAGGGCTATGTGCACTGAGGATAAGCAGGGCTCTGTACACTGAGGACAAGTAGGGCTCTGTACATTGAGGACAAGCAGGGCTCTGTGGACTGAGGACAAGCTGGGCTCTGTACACTGAGAACAAGCAGGACTCTGTGCAGTGAGGAAAAGCAGGGCTCTATGCACTGAGGACAAGCAGGGCTCTGTGCAGTGAGGAAAAGCAGGGCTCTATGCAGTGAGGACAAACAGGGCTCTGTTCACTGAGGACAAGCAGGGCTCTGTGCACTGAGGACAAGCAGGGCTCTCTACACTGAGGACAAGCAGGGCTCTGTATACTGAGGACAAGCAGGGCTCTATGCAGTGAGGACAAGCAAGGCTCTGTGCACTGAGGACAAGCAGGGCTCTATGCAGTGAGGACAAGCAGGGCTCTGTTCACTGAGGACAAGCAGGGCTCTCTACACTGAGGACAAGCAGGGCTCTGTACACGGAGGACAAGCAGGGCTATGTACACTGAGGACAAGCAGGGCTCTGTACACTGAGGACAAGCAGAGCTCTGTGGACTGACAAGCAGGGCTCTGTACACTGAGGACAAGCAGGGCTCTGTACACTGAGGTCAAGCAGGGCTCTCTGCACTGAGGATAAGCAGGGCTCTGTACACTGAGGACAAGCAGGGCTCTGTGCACTTAGGACAAGCAGGGCTCTGTACACTGGGGACAAGCAGGGCTATGTGCACTGAGGATAAGTAGGCTCTGTACATTGAGGACAAGTAGGGCTATGTGCACTGAGGATAAACAGGCTCTGTACATTGAGGACAAGTAGGGCTATGTGCACTGAGGATAAGCAGGGCTCTGTACACTGAGGACAAGTAGGGCTCTGTACATTGAGGACAAGCAGGGCTCTGTGGACTGAGGACAAGCTGGGCTCTGTACACTGAGGACAAGCAGGACTCTGTGCAGTGAGGAAAAGCAGGGCTCTATGCACTGAGGACAAGCAGGGCTCTGTGCAGTGAGGAAAAGCAGGGCTCTATGCAGTGAGGACAAGCAGGGCTCTGTTCACTGAGGACAAGCAGGGCTCTGTGCATTGAGGACAAGCAGGGCTCTCTACACTGAGGACAAGCAGGGCTCTGTATACTGAGGACAAGCAGGACTCAATGCAGTGTGGACAAGCAAGGCTCAGTGCACTGAGGACAAGCAGGGCTATGTACACTGAGGACAAGCAGGGCTCTGTACACTGAGAACAAGCAGGGCTCTGTACACTGAGGACAAGCAGGGCTCTGTGGACTAAGGACAAGCAGGGCTCTGTACACTGAGGACAAGCAGGGTTCTGTACACTGAGGACAAGCAGGGCTCTGTGGACTAAGGACAAGCAGGGCTCTGTACACTGAGGACAAGCAGGGTTCTGTACACTTAGGACAAGCAGGGTTCTGTACACTGAGGACACCTGTGCACTGAGGCTTTATGATACACCCCCATCTCCCACAGTAGGCTGATTAACAAGCCAGGAGCCTCCACAGATAATTTTTTGTCCTGTTCACTCTTTTTGTATTTTGTCCCATCCGAGAGAAACAGGCAATAGCTGCAGGAACAAGGCAGCAGTTTTTCACCCCAAAATGTACACATTTTTAACCCATATTTTAAAATATACTAATGTTTGAAGTTGTGAGCAGAAAGTTGTGAGCAGTCAGGGCCTCAGTGCCTAGACCCCATTGATCCTTAGATACAGCCAGGAAAAATGCTCAGTGGAGCAGTTCTCTTCCTGGCTCACGGCGATCTCTGTCTCACTGCAGAAGATGGTCCCCATACACTTACATTGGAGCCCATCTTAGAAATAGAAGAGACATGTCTCTAGGACATGACAAGAATACATGCCAATGCTAATTTAACCCCTTAAGGACGGACCCATTTTTTACCTTAATGACCAGACTCTTTTTTTATTTTTTATTTGACATGTATCTCTTTAAATGGTAATAACTTTAGAACGCTTTTTCTGAGCGGAACAATTATGAGATCGTTTTCTCATGACATATTGTACTGTATAGAAGTGGTGCTTTTTGTTGACACATGCAGCATTTTTTTGTGAAAAACTCCAAAACATTGTGAAAGACTGAATTTTTTATGGTGTACACTGTGCAGTAAAAGGAAAGTTATATTTATTCTGTAGGTCAGTACGATTATGGTGATACCTATTTTATATAGCTTTCTATGTTCTTTTTTCTTTTCTGAGCAAAATTATTTTTCTGCCATTCATTTTCCAACTTTTTATCTTTCATCCGATGCCATTGAGTAAGGGCTTATTTTTTTGCGGGATGAACAGTACTTTTTATTGGTATCATTTTTGCGATATGTGCTACCTTTTGATCTTTTTTATTCTGCTATTTGTACCAAAATTGACGAATTATGCGCTTTTTGGGTTGTTTTTTTTTTACGGCATTCACCGTGCGGGTTTATAGTACACGTCATTACGGACGTGGCAATACCTATTATGTATATGATTTTTGTTTTTCATCTTTTTGGGTGACAATGCAGGGCTTTTATTGGGAAAGGGCCTTTTTTATAACATTTTTTACACTTTTCACAGATTATACTATGCTGCAATACATTTGTACTGCAGCACAGTATGACCCGATCAGCTGCACAATGTACAGCCTGTGCGATCCAGACTGTGGCTGGATCTCACAGGCTTCAGTAGCAGGCATACAGGAGGTCATGATCTGACATTCTGCTGCCATAGCAACCAACAGCGACCCGTGATTGTATTGCAGCGCCGCCGTTGGTCAGGATTGATCACGGCATTTATGGGGTTAATGCAGCTGGCAGCTGTGGTGGGACTGCGGCTGTGATTGACAGCAGGGTCCGGACGCCAATTACCTGCACTGCCCGCGGCAGTGCCGGAGATCGCTAGGACTTATGCATACGTCCCAGTGCAAGAACGTGTCGGGTGCTGGGACGGCATACGTCCTATGGCATGAAGGGGTTAAAGAAAGATTAAAATAAGGCCCCTTTAGGGCAGGGGCACATGTGGTGTTATATAAGTTGCAGTTGAGTTTTTTTTAATCCTGAAACATTGATTCTCTATAGACATTTATATTAAAAAAGAACAGACATTCACCCTAAGGATATGTTCACACATCACAGATACGCTGTTGATTTGTTGCAGATTTTGATTTTGAATTAAAGTTAAAGGGAATCTGTCAGCCTTATTTCCTGTTAAGAGTTGAAGACACCTTTGTATAGCTGATAGGGTATAAGAGCAAACTACACCTTTCTTGGAGTTAACAAACTGATAACAATACCTTTTTATTTCTCAGCCAAGTGTCAAGAAGGATGAGCCAAACTGCTCAAGTGCCACAGTCTGGCACACCTCCTCCTTCATCTTCACCTCTCATCCCTTTTTAGACTGATGTACAGAGCTCTATATGTCAGTCAAAGAGAAGCTGGAGGAGAGGGTGAGCAAAGAGGCCTGGCACTTGAGCAGCTTGGCTCTGCCTCCTTGGCATTTGGATGAGAAATAAAAAGGTCATTTTATACGTTTGACAACAACTATCCACTCCAAGGAACGTTCAGTTGGCTTTAATACTTAAACTCGTGCTAAACTTGCTTGTAATCCACCTATGTAAATGTACCATAACAGCTATATAACTGTGGCTGCAGTTCCTATCAGAAAATACATCTGACAGGTTTCCTATTAATTAGTAAAATCTGCAACAAATCTGCATGAAATCTGCATTACGTGTATTTGCAACTTACCGTCAGGATATTTTTTTTGCACTTTGGGGTGCCTGCATTTATCACTTAGTAACCTGACCTAAGGTTATGAGTATCCAATTTTTAGAACACATGCAGCGATGACAAATAGATGTAAAGGTTTATGGAAAAAGAGAAAAGCCTGGGAAAAATTGTATCATAAAATATCCAGGTGTATTAATGTAATGTTGTGGGTGATGTAGGGATCATTTCCATTTCTTACATATGTACATATAACGCTATCCGGCCGATTAGAGACATAATAAATGTCTCATTAAAATCACAAACATTGTTTTAGTTCAGTTCTAATTATTTGCAAACAAATAGTAATAACTGTAACAAATGAGCTATGTGTCAGTATTAATAGAAGACGTCGACAAATAATTTGCACTTAGATCAGGAAAAGTATCTTTCTAGCTCTGATTTATTGTGTGACCTGCTGGCAGTTTATAGTATTATTAGTTCTTCATCCTGAATACTGAATACATTTTTTTGAAACCCAGAAATGCTATAAAAAGTCAGGCAGGCTGAATGCAGCTTCTAGGGAGCTTACCCAAAAGTGTAGTAGGGCCCAATAGACAAAGGAATACTAAAGCGGATATTAAAATAATACAATATCGTTCAGGGGCACATATTTGTTTTCAATATTTGGCTGGGAGTACATAAAACATAAAAAGGCAATACTCACCTTTGGTAATCCCCTAGCAGCTGCTGTTCTTATGGCTCCCTAGTCTCTCCTTGTCACTGGTGTTTTGTCATTCCTGTGACGTGTTGTCCCTACAGGAACTGCCTGCTTAGCTAGTCACTGGCTATAACAGTGTCCCACCTCAGTCAGTAACCTACTAAGCTGGCAGTTGATACGTCACAGGAACAAGGGAGCAGCAGCAGGGAGCAAGGACGAGGATCTGTTGGGATGGCAGCTGCGGGATATCAGGGAAGGTGACTATGACTTTTTTTTTTTTTATGTGCCCCCAGCTTCCATTTGCTTCAGGCATGCAACTTGCATGGGGAGGAAATCATTGCTTGATATCTTAGGCACCTCTAAGTCACATGCACAGGAGGCAAGCTCTGCACACCAGGTGCCCACTTTATCACTTTTGTGGCAACTCTTCTCAGCTCTAGTAGCCTCTAGTAGGACAATAAAGATGCCACTGAGGGAAGGGCCTGGGAAGCTGTCTTTACAGAGAGCTCTGGACACCAAACAGAGCCTGCCACCTGGAGAATATCTGTCATGACCGCTGAGGCAAAAAATAATGTTGGGTCATGACCAGGAACGCTAGATATCTCTAAACTCATCTTCTTGCCCTATGTTTAGGTCATTTTGGAGCCCTTAAAATTGCTGATAGTTTGTTCGGACCAGGAATTGAGATAAGGACTAGTGTTGAGCGGCATAGGCCATATTCGAATTAGCGAATATTCGCGAATATATGGACGAATATTCGTCATATATTCGCGAATATTGGCACATTCGTAGTATTCTTCTTTTATGTTCGCATATGCGAAAATTCACGTATGCGAAAATTAGCATAGAAAAAATTAACATAAACGACAATTCGCATATGCGAAAATTAGCATGTGCAAACTTTCGCATATGCGAAAATTCGCACACCAGTCTCACACAGTAGTATTAGAGCCTTCTTTACACCACACAAGCTGGAAGCAGAGAGGGATGATCACTGTGATGTGTACTGTGGAAAAAAATATATATAAAAAAAAACAAAAACGAATATTCGTAATTACGAATATATAGCGCTATATTTGCGAATATTCGTGAATTCGCGAATATGCGATATTCGCGAATAAAATTCGCATTGCGAATATTCGCGAGCAACACTAATAAGGATAGTAAATAGAGTAAAGTAAAACTTAGTTTTGTGTAAGGTGTTGTGATGTTGTATTGCACTCGAGTCTGGATAACTTATCCTAAAGCACCAGGGTGCTTACTATATTTGTAATTCTTGCTTCCATACCTGCAGGTTCCTGGGCTCTTCCTGTTAGATGTTAGTATTGTGCTCAGAAACAAAGACAGAAAGAAAACACAGATGGAATGTGTTAAGGGTTGAAGAGTTTTAACATCTACATTAAATCTGCAGGCAGAAAAAGATAGAATATAAATATATAGAAATAAATATACGCTTCTGTAAATATGTACTATGAAAGTGTCATTAGTTTTGATGAATCGGGGTCTGAGTGTTCGTCCCCCTACCAATCTCTAGATATAACCAGTGAAAGCAAACGCATAGGCTGACATTTATCATTGTCTTTAGACTGTTTTTTATGTCTAGAAAAGGCACAAAAAAGGCATAAGCTGGCTTTATTTGCGCCTTTTTTTTTGCGCCTTTTGGTTTACATATTTCTGCTAATTTTGAGTTACAATCCACTGATTTTGGCAATACACATGATATGGAAGGGTTTTATGAACTGTGCCTTTTTGTGAAAAGTCACAAAAAAGGCACAAAGCCAATGAAATGTCTCTAAAACTACACCAGCCCAGACTTAGCTTAGCTTTTTGGTGTATGTGAAGAGAGAACTTTTAGAAAATGTGACCTGCACAAAATTTAATTTGTTGCTCCAACACATGGTGTAGAAAAATGGTGTAGAAAAATGCTTCACTTACACCAACAATGATAAATGCCAGCCATAGAGCATAAAGGGGTATTCCAGGAAAAAAAAAAAAAAAAAAAAAATATATATATATATATATCAATTGGCTCAAGAAAGTTAAACAGATTTGTAAATTATTTTATTAAAAAATCTTAATCTTTCCAATAATTATCAGCTGCTGAAGTTGAGTTGTTCTTTTCTGTCTGGCAACAGTGCTCTCTGCTGACATCTCTGCTTGTCTCAGGAACTGCACAGAGCAGAAGAGGTTTGCTATGGGGATTTGCTTCTACTCTGGACAGTTCCCGAGACAGTCATCAGAGAGCACTTAGAAAAGAACAACTCAACTTCAGCAGCTCATAAGTACTGAAAGGATTTTTTTAATAGAAGTCATTTACAAATCTGTTTAACTTTCTGGAGCCAGTTGAGATATATATATATATATATATATATATATATATATATATATATATATATATATATATATATATATAAGTTTTTCCTGGATAACCCCTTTAATTTTTTTCTAACAACAGGGACAATTTAAGAAGGATAATAATATATCCGATTTAATAGGTAAAAAAAATGTATCCATGTATATTACTGTTACATGTAAGACACATATTATTTTCTTCTAAATTTAAAAAGCTATAACATACAAAAAAAAATGTCAAACAAGTTAGTAAATTCTCAAAAAATGGGTTTTCCCAATAACCTTTTGTTTTAGACTCTCAGATTATAGATATTAAAAATGCACGTTAGCATTGCATTCTCCCAGCGACTCTGGGGATGATTTATCAAAACCTGTGCAGAGGAAATGTTGCTGAGTTGCCCATAGCAACCAATCAGATCGCTTCTTTCGCTTTGCAGATGCCTTATTAAAAATGAAAGAAGTTATCTGATTGGTTGCCATGGGAAACTGGGCAACTTTTCCTCTGCACAGGTTTTGATAAATCTCCCCCCTCTGTGTTTTCCCTTGACCACTATAAGGACCCCTCACAAATTGCTTAAATTGTAGATTAAAGTGAAAGAAAATAAAGTATTACAAGGAACCAACTAAAAACATTGGTCTTTCTACATAATTTACAGACACAGATCATCCTCTAGAGCAGTGCTTCCTAACCAGTATGCCTCCAGCTGTTGCAAAACTACAACTCCCAGCATGTCCGGACAGCCGAAGGCTGTCCGGGCATGGTGGGAGTTGTAGTTTTGCAACAGCTGGAGGCACACTGGTTGGGAAACACTGTTGTAAAGCAAGGGACAGAGGTGGATTAACACTCCTTTGGTATATATGGAAATATGTAGCCCATGTAAGAAAACCCATGTTACTTCCATCCTCAACGCAGGTACTTTACTTGCTTATATTGCACATAAAACCCTGGTAGCAGCACTACAGTATGTCTCCCGATCTACTGGAATGAACAACAGGTATATTTTGTATTCAGCCCGTGTCTAGTGACTTTGATGCTTACTGTAGATACTGAAGCTCTTCATGAACCGCCTTGTGGTATATTAAATATATATGACTGTTTCACAATAGACTACCTGCATTTAGCTCTGTGTAAAGAGAAAAAAATATATAATAAAACAAGTATCATGGTGTGTGGGTGGATAAAGAAACTTTAAAAAGTGAGGGTTAGATCAATAAAACATCCAGGTAGAAATGTAAAAGTTATTCAAGGTTGGAGGCCGGGAGCTAACAAATTCTCCCTGAGTTATCTTCTTTATATTCAAGATTACTGACAAGGTAGACTGGTTATAACCAGATGACCTTGACAAATAATCGTGGTACTTTTTGTAAAGACTATGACTAGCTTGTTTTTGTTTATAAATTCCTGTTTCACTTGAAATAAATAGGACTAATTGAAATCAGAAGCATACCTAAAATTGTGTCACATTTGGGGTAGGGAACAGTGCAGGCTAGAGCTCACCACAATCACTTTACCGACCTACTTGGATGCTTCCAACTGGTTAACAGTCCCTACGCTCGACTGAGTGCAGAGGTGGCAGGAAAGTCAGACAAGCCAGGTCGGTAACAGTTGGGCAGAACAGGTACACATTCAGAAGACAAGGGATAAATTCACAGCAAGACAGAAAGTAATTACTAAAAGAGCAGCACAGTACAAAATCAGGATCAGAGAAAATGTCAGAACAGAAAGGGCAAAACAGGACGACTACAATATACAGAATCAGAAACAAAAGCAAGGTCAGGATAAACAATGGGTCAAACCTAGATGGCACTGTAGTGCAAAATATGCAGATAAAAGTATTGTCAAATACAGGAATAAGGTCAGAACAGATAAGTCAAAAGACATAGACTAACCACAGGGATACGGACACTAGTGAAGATAAAAAAAACCTCAATCATCAGCAATGCAGCAGTACAGCTGCTGGTTGAAATCCCCCACCCTTAGGAAAAGGGTGATTAGCCTGATTCTACCACATCCTGTTAGGTCAGCAGGGTGGTCATTTATATGCACAAAGGATAGCTGGGATGCACTCAGCAACACATGCAGTTTAGAAGCGAGTAGAAGTACATTTATAACAAGTTGTCTCACCATTAATCATATTAAATGTATAGGTGAGATCATAAACAATTTAAATTTGCCAATCACATTTAATATGACACACCTTAGGTATGAGAAATATATTTATAGGATATCTGTAGAGAAATTGCAACTCTTATTTTGCAAAACAAAGAGAGATGCAGGATGATCATGTATGGCTTGTATACTTGATTTGAGCTTTCATTTGTCTCCCTCTTTATTTCACCTATCACAGCCCACTTTAGATTTTTAGACAAATTCACCAATCTGTCAGGTATAAAAAAAAAAATAAAAAAAAATGGACGTATCTCCTGACTACCCCCGGTGCTTCCGTTGTCTGTTGTCAATACGTCATGTACCAATCTTGGCCAGTGATTGCTCTGCCCCGGTCTACTTTCTGATGCAGAGGCTCAATACCACTGATTGATGCTCAGAAATCACTGGCCGAGGCGGGAAATTGGTACGGTCTGAGGCAAAATATGACATATTGACCACATGGAATCAAGAAAAGGACTGCAACAGGTCAACAGAGGCACCAAGGGAGATAAGTAAATGTTGTTTTTTGTTGCTGGAGTACTCCTTTAAACATATCATTTACTGTATCATTGATAATTAATTGCAATCAGCCAAAAATAACTATGATATCTAGAATCAGCTAAACATATACTTAATAGATTCCTATTTTTCTCGGTAGCACAGTTTAGTAAATCTATGGCCAAAATACATCATTCCAGACAAAAATATAGAATATGAAAAAGCACATTGTATATTGTCAACTGTGTATCACAGCAACATTGTGTTCCGTATTTGCTTTCACATTCACAATGAGAACCCCACAGAGAGACAGATCGCAGACTTGATTTTGTGCAGGTGTCAAAAAAATTGAAGGAAAAAAAAAGTAACAGAAAAAAAAAGACAAAAAAAATAGAAAAAGTGAAGAGAAAGTGAAAATAACAAAACAATGCGAGGGACTTCAAGCTGAAGAGAAATCTTGTTTTATGGGGAAGGGAACAACAGCTGCTCAAAGTATAAGAACAGAGGAACAGACATTTATAAAACACAATAGTTAGACAATTTAGTCCCCCTAGGGCGCCGAGAAAAGTGTCATTTTAAGCCTGTTGGATGCGGATTAGGCAGGGAGGAGGAGGGGGGAGGAATGAGAAGAAAGCACATGTGCAACATTTATAGAAAATGACAGCACTTTTATCTGTCCAGTGGTTGTAAACCATCGGCTGCCAAACCACTGATCTAGATCTCCATGGGTGGAAAGGTAGGTCCCCACCAGTGGTCATCATCTCCTATAGGGATGACCAAGAATAGAAGGATCAGATCATGGAGAGTAAGGTGAGGTATCGGGAGAGGTGCTAAGGGTACGTTTACACGGGCGGATTTATTTGCGGGTTTCCCGCTGCGAATTTAAAGTGGGGCCGGCTCTTCTCTGCTGCCCGCAGCAAATTTTCCGCTGCATAATTTTTGCTGCGGAAAATCTGCCACAGACCCCACTGACTTCAATGGGGCTTGCAGCAGATTTTCCGCAGCAGAAAATCTGCTGCAGACAACTGGAAAGAGCCCGCCCCCTTTCCAATACGCAGTGGGTATCCCACAAATAAATTCGCCTGTGGGAACGTACCCTTATTGTGAATGCTGCAATAATAGGAGAGGTAAAGAACCTTGCTCTTCTCTCGTCTGGAAAGGAAGGACAACTCGCAGCGTGGTGTACGCTCATGTTGTCAGCGGATGAAGGTGACTACGTATAGACACAAGCTGTGGTTCCTCCGACAAAGATAAGGGAGGAAAACGTTATGGTCTTCTTATAAAATGCCTACACACTGTCTTTATGATAACTGGAAAAAAAAATGACTTAACAAGGTGCCATAACGTTGCAATAAACTTGTAGGTCCTTGACCCTGTTATAAAAATGTACTCAGCACTCTTGTAAAGGCTGCAAACCTCAGGACAGAGAATTTAGTTTTGGGAAAAGGGACATTGCTCAAAGCTGAAGCCATTTTTACATAAAAAAAAAAAGAAAAATAAACTATTATTTAAAATGATTCACATTTACACCCACTACCATATAGTTGATTGAAAATAAATAAATAAATAAATGCATACTGATATGCAAGTGACAACCAGTGTGCCTCCAGCTGTTGCAAAACTACAATTGTTGCAAAACTACAGCCTTTGGCTGTGCAGGCATGCTGGGAGTTGTAGTTTTGCAACAGCTGGAGGCACACTGGTTGGGAAACACTGCCATAGTGTAACAGAATAGGAGGGATGTCAAGGTTATATATGGCTTTTTTTTTTCATTGACAACCCTGATCTAATGCTCAAGATAGGTGATCAATGTCAGATTGGTGGGGGCCCACACCCGGAACTCCGACCGATCAGCTTTTTGCCGACATGCTCAACAATACATTATGCAGTGGTTGTATTTGAGTACTGCAGCTCAGCTATCATTGACTTCAGTGGGAGTGGAGTTTTAATTACCCAATATCCAGCCTGCTTTCTGCTTTCTGTTTTACTGTGTATGCTGATCAGCCTTTGGCTGTCCAGGCATACTGGGAGTTGTAGTACAGCTGGAGGCAGGGCCGTTTGAAGGAATTTGGGGGACCCAAGCAAAATGGGCATGGAGCCGCCACCCCCCCCCCCCCCCCCCGATGTTCACGCACATCACGCTCTAGGGCTGGCATCAGGACGTAGTAACCCCCCACATTAGGTAGGCAGTGTTCCCCCCACATTAGGTGCAGCATAGTTCTCCCCACATTAGGTAGGCAGTGTTCCCCCCACATTAGGTGCAGCATAGTTCTCCCCACATTTGGTAGGCAATGTTCCCCCCACATTAGGTGCAGCATAGTTCTCCCCACATTAGGTTGGCAGTGTTCCCCCCACATTAGGTGCAGTATAGTTCTCCCCACATTAGGCTGGCAGTGTTCCCCCCACATTAGGTGCAGCATAGTTCTCCCCACACTAGGCTGGCAGTGTTCCCCCCACATTAAGTGCAGCATAGTTCTCCCCACATTAGGCTGGCAGTGTTCCCCCCACATTAGGTGCAGCATAGTTCTCTCCACATTAGGCTGGCAGTGTTCCCCCCACATTAAGTGCAGCATAGTTCTCCCCACACTAGGCTGGCAGTGTTCCCCCCACATTAAGTGCAGCATAGTTCTCTCCACATTAGGCTGGTAGTGTTCCCCCACATTAGGTGCAGCATAGTTCTCACCACATTAGGTTGGCAGTGTTCCCCCATATTAGGTGCAGCATAGTTCTCCCTACATTAGGCAGGCAGTGCTCCCCCCACATTAGGTGCAGCATAGTTCTCCCCACACTAGGCTGGCAGTGTTCCCCCCACATTAAGTGCAGCATAGTTCTCCCTACATTATGCTGGCAGTGTTCCCCCCACATTAGGTGCAGCATAGTTCTCCCCACATTAGGTTGGCAGTGTTCCCCCCACATTAGGTGCAGCATAGTTCTCTCCACATTAGGCTGGTAGTGTTCCCCCACATTAGGTGCAGCATAGTTCCCACCGCATTAGGTTGGCAGTGTTCCCCCATATTAGGTGCAGCATAGTTCTCCCCACATTAGGCAGGCAGTGTTCCCCCCAAATTAGGTGCAGCAGAGTTCCCCCACATTAGGTGCAGCACAGTTCTCCACACATTAGGCTGGTAGTGTTCCCCCCACATTAGGTGCAGCATAGTTCTCCCCACATTAAGCTGGCAGTGTTCCCCCCACATTAGGTGCAGCACAGTTCTCCCCACATTAGGTTGGCAGTGTTCCCCTCACATTAGGTGCAGCATAGTTCTCCCCACTTGAGGCTGGCAATGTTCCCCCCACATTAGGTGCAGCATAGTTCTCCCCACATTAGGCTGGCAGTGTTCCCCCCACATTAGGCTGGCAATGTTCCCCCCACATTAGGTGCAGCATAGTTCTCCCCACATTAGGTTGGCAGTGTTCCCCCCACATTAGGTGCAGCATAGTTCTCCCCACATTAGGCAGGCAGTGTTCCCCCACATTAGGCTGGCAGTCGTCCCCACATTAGGTAGGCAGTGTTCCCCCACATTAGGCTGGCAGTGTTCCCCACAGACATACATCCTCCAGCCATATACAGTGTATGGCTGGAGGCTGTATGCCTGTGTACTGCCCCACTCCAGTGCTCCGACCACTGCTCCTCCCGTCCAGCCATAGCATTAGTTCCGGGACCGGAGAAGCAGTGGTCAGAACACCGAAGAGGATGTGCCGCTGGTCACTTACCAAGCTGGCCAGCGCACATCTTCCTCCTTCTCCGATGTTCCGGTCTTCTGCGCCTCCATTGCTATGGGCACACGCACGGGACATCAGTGACGCTATCACCCGGCGTGCGCTATCACCCGGCTGCCCCTGCGTTTTTAAACTTAACGCGGAGCCGCAGAGAGTTAACAGGGGAATCTCTGTGTCCCGAAAACATCTTTCGGGACACAGGGATGTCCTTAATAGTGATGGGGGGAATTGCCCTGTTGCTACAGGACGGGCAAGCACCGGCTCTGCTCGGGGCCCCTGGCCAGCTCAGGGCCCCAAGCAATTGCTTGGTTTGCCTGTCCTGTAGCAATGGGCTTGGCTGGAGGCACACTAGTTGGGAAACACTGCACCATGGTCATGTGGCTTGTCACTTGCATATCAATTTAGTATACTAAACTAGTATTTAGAATATGGGGCAAACTAGATGGGCCAAGTAGTTCTCTACTGACACATTCTATGTTTCTATCAGAAATTGATGACCTACCATGAGTATATGTCATCAATACATTTCATCTAGAAATCCTCCTTAAAGGGGAACCTTGATGGGAAAAAAATGTTTTCAAATCAACTGGTGCCAGAAAGGTAAACAGATTAGTAAATTACTTAAATTAAAAAATCTAAAACCTTCCAGTGCTTATCAACTTAAGTATGCTGTAGAGAAGGTTGTGTAGTTCTTTCCAGTCTGATTACAGTGCTCTCTGCTGACACCTCTGTCCGTGTCAGAAACTGTCCAGAGCAGGATAGGTTTACTATGTGGATTTGCTTCTACCCTGGACAGTTCCTGATATGGACAGAGGTGGCAGCAGACAGCACTGTCGTCAGATAGAACTACACAACTTCCTCTTTAGTATACAGCTGCTGATAAGTACTGGAAGATTAAGATTTTTAAAAAGAAGTAATTTACAAATCTGTATAACTTTCTGGCACCAGTTGATTTAATAACATTTGTTTTCCACCGGAGTACCCCCTTATTCCTGTCTGTGATGTTGTATCTTAGGAAAACTCATGCATAAGAGGGGCAGGACCCAACACTCCTCACCTTGGAATTGATAGATGGGCTTCAAATCGCCATGTTAATGTTACGAACTGTTCTACTTTGTCATAATAATGGGTACAATATAAAAACAACATGTATCATGAAATCGTTCCAAAAGTGTCAGTATAAATGAATGGCTGTTTGCTGTTTTGTGTGATCTATCATTAAACAATCAAAGGAAGGAAGAAAAACCGCTGCCATTCATATATATCCAGCAAAATACAACGCTCAAACATAAGAGATAAAGCTTTATGACTGAAGAATATTTCTTAGGGAATATTTGCTAGACTGGACAATGTGATATAGCATTCTATATCCATATACTGAGACATACATACGGGCAAAAGATCCCATCTTCAACCATAATTTTACCCCTTCCCCATGACTATAAGGCAGGTTCCCTGACCCCCTCATCCTTGGAGAGTAAAAGGATGATAATTTCAATAAGGAGTGAGATTAGAAACATTTCTTAAAGAAGTACTGTGGTGCTAAATAATTTATCCCCTATCTAAAGGACCGCTGAGATGCCCTGTGATCTCCTGCCTGGCGACACGACCCCTCCATGCATCTCTATGGGAGAGCTCGAGATACAGCTCTTGTGTATCTCTGGCTCTCCCATAAAGATATATGGAGGGGACGTGTTGACCACCTCTTTGTGCGGGGATCGTTAGTTTCCTTGCAGAGATCTCTCCATACAAACAGAGAGCGTGGCACAGGCAGGAGATCGCTCAGGTCCCAGAGGTCAGATACTTATCACCTTTCGGCTAAGTTCATACCATGTTTTCAGCCATACGGGACCGCATACGGCTGGGGGGAGCTAAAACTGTGGGCACCCGTATCCCTGCCATATGCTGCCCATATGCGGTTTTCCACTGGACCTCAAACCGTGGTCCACCACACTTTTATGTCCGGTGGGAAAACCGCATACGGGGCAAAAATGAGCCAACCAGAGTCAGCGTTTCACTCTGGTGTGCTCATTGAAATGAATTACATATGGGCGGCATACGGCAGGGATACGGGAGCGCCCAGTTTTAGCTCCCCACAGCCGTATGCAGTCTCGTATGTCTGAAAACGTGATGTGAACCCAGCCTTCCTTTGGTGGGGCTCAATGTTGCTGTAGAAAGGATTACCACAGAGCACACTCTTATGTGGTGCCAGGACTATGAGAAATTTGAAATGTCCTGATGTTAGAGAGAAAATACTCAAACTCAGTCTCTCTTTACTGGGCTCGATTTGGCAGATAGGGTAACAGTCTTTTGACAATAATTTCAAGAACTTGAACAGAAGAGTGAGTGTCTATAAATATTACTGTAGGCTAAAGGTGGGGTCCAGCGTTTACTTGCTTTGTTTAAAGGGTTGCTCCGGTGGAAAAATTTTTTTTTTTTTTTTTTAAATCAACTGGTGCCAGAAAGTTTTACAGATTTGTAAATTACTTCTATTTAAAAATCATTACCCTTCTAGTACTTATCAGCTGCTGTATACTACAGAGGAAGTTGTGTAGTTGTTTTCTGTCTTCCTAATATAGTGCCACACATACCTGGTGTCTGATATTGCTGTACACTGTGCAGGTGCAGGTCCATTGTTGGAAGCACCCATTTTTTTTTAAATCCGTCATCATCTTTTTATCCATTGAAATATTCTTAACCATGTTTAGAAGCTTGTTATGATATAGTCTATATAACGGATTCACGTGGAAATACACGTTTCATGACCTACAAGCAGATGTAAAGAACAAAAGCATGAGAGCAATTCACAGGATTATGAGAGAAAAAGAGGAAGCAAAATGTGTGTTTGTTTTTTCTTCTCTTCTTGTGCCATCATTGAATGGGAAACACGTTGACTTGTGCAGCTGCCAGGCTGAATAAAAGGCAGTCCTGGGTAACAGGTGTTGGGGTTAATCAAAGCGAGCTCGTGGGATGACACAGAGAGGAGACGTGGCAGCTTCTTCTAGGGTCTATGGCCGTCACCACTCAGCATGGTGTTTGGAGATACGCTTGGCTGAACGCTAAGCTGAATTTGATGGTTTCCAGGTTAATTTCAGATTCTTCTCATGGATGGAAGTGATGAGTAAATAGATGTATTCTTTGAGATAGCAGGGCACATGCAGAAGAAGGCTTTCAGACATGCTACGTGCACTCTGGGCCATGGCCCAGGACAAGGCTGCATTTACATTAAGCTCAGCTGGATCATGGAACCAAAATGAATGAATTGAGATGTAGCCAGGAGATGTTGGCTCCTATCAGAATCATGTTATTGTTTGTATCTGTTTATTTTAGCGTGTTCATGCCATAAAATGACATATTGTACATGATGTCTTTAATAGCATAAAATTAATAACTGATATTTAGTTAAAAAAAAAAAACATACTACTCTTTACCAGACCCCACACTTATGATACATCAACCCCAGTAGGGATTTTAGGTCTTAGGGGCTATTCACACAGCAGAATTTCCTGTTTATCTTAGGGTATTCATGCCAAAATGACATATTTTTTCGTCCATGTTTTGGCGCAGTTCAGGCGCAAGCAGCATATTTAGCATCTTATTTTATATATTTTATGCGTCTTTTGATATAGACAGTTTCTCTCTTTTTGCCTACCCGTAAAACTTTTCCTTTTTGACCATGCAGTGGTCACGTATTTATCATTTGTGACTTTTGTAGGCGCAAAACTACACCACCTACCAGTAGGCACAATAATCACTTCTACCTTCTGCAATTCAACCTTTAACCTCTTGTGGACAGCAGCGTCCCACTCCCCTTCTATGACACGCAGCTTAGCGTGGGTCATAACTGGGTGGTCCTGGCGGCTATCTGCCACCAGGACCCATCTCTAATGCCAGACATCACCAATCACGGTGATGCCCAACTTTAACCCCTTAGACACTGCTATCAAATTTGATTGTAGCATCTAAAATGCAAGTAAAAATGTCCCGGCAGCTCTGTGAAAGTAAAAGCACCTAACCTGCCAAATTCAGTACCCGGGAAAGTGTCTTCTTTCCTCCCTCACAAGCGTCTAGAAAAAGTGTATGTGGTATGCACGCTAGTCAAACCCACCGCCCAAATAAACGTGGGAAAATAGCTCTAATGTAGACATTCTTTGCTAAATCTGGGCCCATGTCTTTAAAGGGGTTATCCAGTGGAAACCTTTTTTTTTTTTTTTTTTTTCAAATCAACTGGTTCTAGAAAGTTAAACAGATTTGGAAATGACTTCTATTTCAAAATCTTAATCCTTCCAGTACTTATCAGACGCTGTATGCTCCACAGGAATTTATTTTCTGTCTGACCACAGTGCTTCCTGCTGACACCTCTGTCCATGTCAGGAACTGTCAATAGCAAACCTCTCCTCCTCTGGACAGCTCCTGACACGGACAGAGGTGTCAGCAGAGAGCACTGTGGTCAGACTGAAAAGAAATTCAAAAAGAAAATAACTTCCTGTGTAGCATACCATACAGCAGCTGATCAGCAGAGAGCACTGTGGTCAAACTGGAAATAACTACACAACTTCCTCTGTAGTATACAGCAGCTGATAAGTACTGAAATAATTGAGATTTTTTAATAGAAGTAATTTACAAATCTGTTTAACTTTCTGGCACCAGTTGATTAGAATTGTCCCCCCCCCCCCCCCCCACTGGAGTACCCCTTTAAGAAAGATGGTAAAGTGTAATCTTGAAACAATCCATTTAACACCATTGCTCTAGTGCAATTCTATAGGAAACAAGCACAACATAATGATAAATATGCCCCATATGAGATGACATCCATCATTTGTAAATGTAATTCTAGATGTGTCAGTTCTATAATTATAGTTGACTCTTTACTTGCGTATATTTACTGGATTGTGTATATAGTCTATTGACATGAAACATAGTATAACCTGAGAAATCAGCTCCGCTCACTGCGCAGAAGAGTTTTTAATCAATAAAAAAATGATTGATATAGATGAAGAAGTGAGAGATGACTTGTGCCACCCATTACCACCTCCCATAGAGCAGTACAAGACACTATACATATTACCGCTGATCATTATTATTAATTGCACTTGACGTTAACGTACACAAACATTCTATAAATCAATCAAATACATTTCCATGTTATAAAAACATAATAAAGTTACTGATCTAGTGCTTACATTTCCCGGCTTTATTTCTAGCCGCTCTTTAATTGATGCTGCCATTAGTAGCCAGTTATCATAACATTGCTATTACGTAGTAACAAATTAGATAACATTGGATGTTGTTTATTGAACAAATGCAGTCTGTAAAAGAACTCGTATTAGTGTATGTAATGTGTATACATTTTTCGAAATGGAGATTTAATGATGTTTTAAGAGGTTTTTAGCAATGTTGATTGTACCCAGTACATTCTGGCCATACACTACTTTCTCGTCCTAGTCAATGATGTTCAGTTTATTACATTGCAGCTGTGTACTGTTATGATAGAGTTAGTGATTTACTAATTGTGAAATGCAATAAGTTGTGCATAATAAGAAGCATATAGTAACAAAAGCTGTTACAGCAGACGTGGTGTATACAGACATTAGAGGCACAACAGCTATAGTTAAAGGGGTAATCTGCCCCTAGACATCCCCTATCCAAAGGACCCCCACGATCTCCCTACTGCACCCGGCATTCTTTAAGTGCGTCGGCTGCGGCGCCGGAGATTTGTGACGTCACGGCCACGACCCCTCAATGCGAGTCTATGGGAGGGGGCGTGGCGGCCATCACGCCCCCCTCCCATAGACTTGCATTGAGGGGCATGGCCGCGACATCATGAGCGGTACAGAACCGTGATGTCACGAGCCTCCACCCCGCATTGCCAGTCATCCGGCAAGGAGTGAAGTTCCCTCCATGCAAGGGATGTCTGGAATCCCGCAACTGAGAACCCGGGGTCTCCAGCGTCTGTGTTCACATATAGGGTTTTGCTATGATTTTCCTAAAATGCTAAATGGCACTATTTTATTCAGGTAGCACAAATTTAACCTAATTTTCGTGGCAGCAAAAATATAGCCAAAACATAACAAAAATGCAATAAATACATGTAAATATGGCCTGAAGATTTCAAGTATTCAAAAAACATCTTGATTGTGATTATTGGCTGCTGGAGTATAGCCAGGTGATAAGATCAACAGGTGATCTCATAAGGGGAACTGCAGAGATGGGACTTCACCCCCTCTCTCTGCAAAGCCATGGAATTAATGGAAAATATTGCATTTTTTTTTTTTTATTCAGGCACAGCTGCATACATTTAGTAGTTGCTGGCCGGGCAGCTCTGTGTCCACTTATAGCCCTTGGCATCTGCTACGAGCAGGCACTGTATCTACAGAGGAAAACTTGCTGCATCGAGCAGACACACAGAACTACCAGGCCACAGCAGGTAGTCCGGGCATCTGCATCATGAAATATGCAACATGTGAATAGACCCTTAAATGGAACTTAGTGTAGCTGTTTCTCTTCCCTCCCATACCTTTCATAGTTTTCAGTTGTTTTATTCCAGTAGGGGCAGCAGTTGGACCCCTGCGATCAGACAATTATCCCCTATCCTGCTGATAGGTGATGATTATTATTATTTTTTTTCCTGGACATTTTCGTTAAGCAATAACTGCAAATTTATACTGTGTGTCCCAACCAGGGCACCCCCTGCCGTTGGCTGTCCAGGCATGCTGAGAGTTGTTGTTTTGCAACAGCAGGGGGTATCCTGGTTGGGAAACACTGCCCTATTATATTGTTTTATAACATATAATAAGGGATAGTGAACTTGCATATTACCTTATGCAAATTCCCTATACTTTTTAATGACAGATTTATTTATTTTTTATCTTTTTATTTCTTTATTTATTGATATTATTATTATTATTATAATTTTTTTTTTTTTTTTTTTTTTTTTTTAGATAGGGTGTGAAAGCTTTGTGTATGTTTAGAGTGCACTGTCATGTACTGTGTCAGGAGATAAAGTTTATTGATGTCTGTTCTAGTCAGGCGTTTTATCTCTAAGCTTGTCTCATTATTTTCCAGGGGTGAGCCTGTTGATCCCGCATGAGGCGATTGCAGAAGACAACTCATGGGAAATCTATCTGTCAGTCAATCAAGGGGAACCAAGGTAAGTAGAATGATGGGCATGTGTTAATGGAAACAAACAGAACAGTCTGAAATGAGAAAAGTGTTCTTTGTTTCAGGTCAGTGATACAGAATGATTGGAGTGGGAGCCTCAAATGGCTCTAGTTGGATCTCATGACAAGCCCTCTAGATAGAGTATAAGTGATTATTTTTTTATATGGTTTAGATTCAGCGATAACTAGAGATGAGCGAACTTTTGAAAAAGTTAATTCAATCGAAAAAATTTGTTTTGATCTGAAGTTGTTTGCGGTGAATCTATATTAAAAATGGCTATTTTAGGGGTGTAGAACACTTTGCTTTGTTCTAACACGCATATGGAGTGTGCTGGGGTAGTGAAATAATACTGTTCTTCAGTATGACATGCATATTACCGGCATCGCTTTTAAAATCACTGCCGCAGAGCGGCACAATGACAGAACCTGAGGTGGCATCAGTACGAGGAGACCATATAGTGGCTGAATGACACAGCGTGGAGATGTTGGCAACATGAGGAGACCATATAGTGGCTGAATGATACAGCATGGAGGTGTTGGCAGCATGAGGACACCATATAGTGGCTGAATGACACAGCTTGGATGAGGCTGAAGCATGAGGACACCATATAGTGGCTGAATGACACAGCATGGAGGTGTTGGCAGCATGAGGAGACCATATAGAGGCTGAATGACACAGTGTGGAGGTGTTGGCAGCATGAGGAGACCATATAGTTGCTAAATGACACAGCCTGGAGCTGGCAGCAGCATGAGTAGACACTAGGACTTCACAATCCCTAAGATTAAAAGGTGAATTTTGAAATTTAAATTGAAGATTTATGGTAGTTAGTGATACCATAAAAAATTTTATGCCCAGGTCCAGCAGCATCAGTAAACCATATATTGGCTGAATGACACAGCCTGGAGGTGGCTGAAGCATGAGTAGACCATATAGTGGATGAATGACACAGCCTGAAGTTGGCAGCAGCATGAGAAGACCATTGAAATTTAAGAATTTTTTATAGAAATTTAAGATTTTGAAATTTAAATTGAGGATTTTGAAATTGAAATTTTAACTCCCAAGTTTTAGTGTCCCGGGCCCCGGCGTGTGGGTACAAGGGACCACATATAATATGACAAGGAGTCACATGTCAAATGTCAGCACAATGACAAAGCCTGGAGGTGGCATTAGTATGAGGAAACCATGTAGTGTCTGGATGGCACAGCCTGGAGTTGGCTGAAGCATGAGGAGACTATATAGTGGCTGAATGGCACAGCCTGGAGGGGATTGAAGCATGAGGAGACCATATAGTGGGTGAATGGCACAGCCTGGAGTTTGTGGCAGAATGAATAGACCATATAGGGGCTGAATGGCACAACTGGGAGGTGGCTGAAGCATGAAGAGATCATATAGTGGCTCAATGGCACAGCCTGGAGTTGGCTGAAGCATGAGAAGAGACCATATTGTGGCTGAATGAGACAGCCTGGAGGTGGCAGCAGCAGCATCAGGCGTCCTGAAAGTGACCCAGTGACAGAGTGGTGTGGTGGGTGGCAATACCAGTACCCGATGATGAAGGTGGGTGAAAAAAGGACTGATGCAGAGGAATGTTTGTAACAGGGGAGCAGGGCCTTAAGTCTGTTTGGCACTATGCATATTTGTGAAGTTTTGGTGTGGCACCATGGTCAATCTACTCTCATGCATCAAGCATTGGTGAGGGAAAATCCCGGCTGATCCATGCCTGATTCATCTTCACAAAGGTCAGTCTCTTCACATTTTTCGTGGACAGACGAGTTCTCCTTGGGGTGACTATGGCCCCCCACCGCACTAAGCATCAGCTCTGATGGCACACTACTGGCCAGTCAGGACAGCTTTTCCAGGGCAAATTCTCCTAGTTGCGGCCACAAATCAAGTTTGGCTGCCCAGAAATCCAGCTTCAAGATGTGTTGGCATGGGCATGTCAATGTATGCCACCACCTGCTGGTTCAGGTCCTGCTCCAGGTGTACCTGCAGCTAATGAGTTGCTTCACTATGCGGGTGAAAAAAGCTACTCATCAGCAACTGTAGACTCAGGCTGCTGCTGATGGAGCTGCTCCTGCCACCCCACCCCTCCCCAGCAGCCATGGCAGTGGAAGGAGAGCGCAGGGGGCCCCGTGATTCAGACCTGCGAGAGGATGGACGATGGCACCGATAGGCCTTGGCTAACTGACTACATAGGATGCCTCTGTAGAAGGTGACTTTGTACTCCTTCTCAGCGGATGTAAAAAAAGGACCCTATTTTGTGGCAGTAGCGAGGATCCAATAAGGTGGAGATCCAGAAGTCATCCCGCTGCCGAATGGTGACAGTTCGGCTTTCCCTACGCAGGCTAGTGAGCATGCATTGTGCCATTTGTGCAAGTGACTCGGAGGGACTCCCTGCCTCCATCTCTACTGCTTACTGCCAAGGTGTGTCTGGGTCCTCTGTCTCCCCTTCCTCATAACCCTCTAGCTCCTCTGGCTGCTCCTCCTCTCCTGTCAGATTACTAGAGAAACCATCCATTGGGCGAAACCTAAACTGTGCTCCACTGTGCCTCTCCCTCTCTTTCTCCTCCTCCTCCTGTTCAGCCCCCACAGGGCGGCTCATGTGGCCATGAGATGTAGGCACCACGTCTCCAGTGCCCTGACTAGCTATCATTTCCAACATGTGTTGTAAGAAATGAAGCAGTGGAATGACGTCGTTCATCCTGTAATCCTGGCGACTTTCTAATAATGTGGCTTTCTCAAAGGGCCTGAGCAAACGGCAGGTGTCACGTATGAGCTGCCACTGGTTCACATTGAAGTTACCCAGGGGAGTACCCCTATCCGCTTGAATCATCAAGAAATCGGTGATAGTTTTTCTCTGTTCAAACAGTCGGTCCAACATATGGAGGGATGAATTCTAACGTGTGGCAACGTCACAAATCAGACTATGTTGGGGATACCGTTCTGACGCTGCAGCTCAAGGAGGGTGTGCTTCGCGGTGTATGAGAGGCTGAAGTGCATGCAAAGTTTCCTTCACATTGTTAGGATGTCTTGCAAATGGGGGGAACACTTCAGGAACTGCTTCACAACCAGATTGAACACGTGTGCCATGGAGGGCGCATGGCTCAGCCTTCCCAGTCGTAGCGCATGCAAGATGTTCTTCCCGTTGTCAGTGACAATGGTTCCCATTTCCAGTTTTCGTGGAGTAAGCCATGCTCCGTAATTTCTTTACAAATGACTTTTAGCAGTTGTGACTCTGTTCGCCAAGGCAAACCATGTGAAGAACAGTGTGACACCGCCGTGCCCTGCACACATGATATGCTGAAGGGCTACTGGGACTTGTCTGGGCAGTGGAGGCTGAGGACACAGGGGAGGATGAGGAGGCGGAGTCGCACACTGTCACAGAACCAACGGCCTGAGAGCGTGGAGGAGGAAGCGGCGGGGCTGTGCAGGAGCCATAGTTACAGCTCCAGACGTCGGAGCTGCCATGCACTTTGGTACACCCATGACAGGCTCAATGACTGGCCCACCTTCTCTTCCACCAAATTGTGAGGGTTGGTTCTGCCTACTTCGCAAAGAAATGACGACTTGGCACTCTCCACCTTGTTTCGGCACAAGCCATCAGTTCTCTGAAAGGTGCAGAGTCCACCACTTGAAAAGGGAGGTACTGCAGCACCAGCAACTTGGACAGGAGCACATTCAGCTTCTGCGCCATTGGATGATTGGGCGGATATTGTTGTTTCTTGGACATGGCTTTGCCGATGCATTGTTGGCTGAATGGCTGACTCGAAGAAGGAGGAACAGGAGCATCTGGAGCGACAGAAGGAGGGTATGACACACAGCTCCTTTTGGCTGAGGTGGTGGAGCCTTGGGTGGCTGAAAGAGGGAGCGGCGTGCCACTGAGTGATTTAGCAGGCTGGACCACTACATCGGAGCCACGGTTCTCCCAGGCCCCTTTATGGTGCCAAAGCATATGTTGATGCAGGCCCGTGGTTCCAGCATTGGGACCCTAGCCACGTTTCACCTTCTGCCGACATATCTTGCATGTGGCTATGTTAACCTCCTCCGCAGGTTGATGAAAAACTGCCACACCGTTGAGTAGCTTATTTTCCCACCAAAAGTCCGCAGTAATTAACTGCTATTGCTTTCTTCTCCAGAAACCTCTGTTCTACTACTCTCAGGAAGGTAGGCTGCCGCAAAGCAGGCGATCTCCCCTGGATACGTTTGGCTCCAGAATTTCCACTTCTGCCACCATGCTGACTGCCAACCATGCTACCACCTTGCTGGCTCAGCTGCTGCCTCACAGGCAACCAACCTGCAACTCTCTTCTCCTGATGATGATGAAGCCCCTTCTGCACCCGGCTCCCATATGCGATCAGCTTCATCATCATCAATAAGTGTCTGCACATCACTGATGTCCTCCTCAGGTTCCTCAACAGTGTCTGCTTTAGGACCCTGAACCCTGGCAACACCCCCTCCCACGTCACTCTCTTCATCACTACTTGCCCGCCTAGTGGAGGAAGCGGTGCATGTCTCCTCCCCTTCTTGGCTGGGCAGTAGCTGCGGACTGTCCTCTATTAGATCGTCCTCAGTGAATAGTGGAGCTGAACCCACAGCATGAGATACTTCTTTAGGGGAGGGAACAGCATTTGCACAGATTTGCACTGAAAAATTATTAGGATAGAGGCAATGGGAGGACAGGGACTACTCCCGGGCCACCATTCTAACTGAGGGTTGTGTCTGAGGAACCCACCGCCTGTTGACTGGAGGTATCAGATGTCACTTGTGAGGACGTGGATGAACGTGTTAACCAATCGATGACGGCAGATGGGTTGCTGGTCAAGACACAACCGCTAGCCAATACCAGCAGCTCAGGCCTCTCATTGTGACTCCTCCTGCCACTCACCCCTAGTCTGCTTTGACCTCTGCCTGATGAATTTAGAACTCTGCCACTCCTCTGTGCACATCCTGGCACTTCTCTGCCTGACATACCTAGTGTGTGCATGAGGGGAGTACAATACGCTTTACTTCGCTTAAAACAGTATTTGTTAAGAACACCAGACAGTGAGTTCTTTTGGCTGTACTTTCACAGTATCTAAGCCCTTGACAGATTAACAGGTACAAAATAGTACACTACTTAGATGTAGGTATGTGGTATGCACTTATGAGAGCAGAAAAATGTGCTACAGTACTCTTAAAAAAGTATCTGAGTACAACACCAGTCGGTGAGTACTTTTGCCTGGACTTTCATAGTATCTAGGCTCTTGACAGATTAACAGGTACAAAATAGTACACTACTTAGATGTAGATTTAGTCCTCAAATGTGCATGGTGCTCTCTCATTTTGGCGCCCTGTCTTATTTCAAGGAAACAGTTTAGGGCCACCTATGGGGTATTTCCGTACTCGGGAGCAATTGCACTACAAATTTTGGGGGGCTTTTTCTCTTTTTCCCCTTATGAAAAGGAAAAAGTTGGGGTCTACCCCAGTCTGTTAGTGTTTAAAAAAAAAAAAAATTACATTAACATGCCCCATACTTTTTATTTTCACAAGAGGTAAAAGGAAAAAAGGCCTCCAAAATGTGTAACTCAATTTTTCCTAAGTATGGAAATACCCCATATGTGGGCGTAAAATGCTCTGCGGAAACACAACAAGGCTCAGGAGTGAGAGCGCACTATGTACAGTTCAAGCCTAAATTGGTGATTTTAACAGGGGTGGCTGATTTTACAGCGGTTCTGACAAAAATGCAAAAAAATAACTACCCACGTGTGACCCCATTTTGGAAACTACACCCCTCAGGGAATGTAACAAGGGGTATAGTGATCCTTAACACCCCACAAATGTTTGACAAATTTTTGTTAAATTTGGATAGGAAAATGAAGAAACATATTTTTTTCACTAAAATGCTGGTGTTACCCTAAATTTTTACAGTTCAAAATTTGTAACCCCATTTCTTCTGAGTAAGAAAATACCCCTTATGTGGATGTAAAATTATCTGCGGGCAAACCACAATGCTCAGAAGAGAAGGAGTGCCATTGGGCTTTTGGAGAGAAAGTTTGTCCGTAATTGAAGGCCGCGTGTGTTTACAAAGCCCCCATAGTGCCAGAACAATGGACCCCCCCACATGTGACCCCATTTTGGAAACTACACCCCTTAATAAGGGGTGTCTGACAGATTTTTGGAACAGTGGTACGTGAAAATTAAAAAATAATTTTTTCATTTGCACAGCCCACTGTTCCAAAGATCTGTCAAACGCCAGTGGGGTGTAAATGCTCACTGCACCCCTTATTAAATTCTGTGAGGGGTGTAACTTCCAATATGGGGTCAAATGTGGGGGGGGATCCACTGTTCTGGCACCACGGGGGCTTTGTAAATGCACATGGCCCGACTTCTATTCCAAACAAATTTTCTCTCCAAAATCTCAATGGCGCTCCTTTTCTTCTGAGCATTGTAGTTCGCCGGCAGACCACTTTACGTCCACACATGGGGTATTACTATTTCCAAAATAGAGGGCATTGTGTTTTTTTCTTTTCTGGCACCATAGGGGCTTCCTAAATATGACATGCCCCCCAAAAACAATTTCAGCAAAATTTGCTTTCCAAAAGCCAAATATGACTCCTTCTCTTCTGAGTATTGTAGTGCGCCCGCAGATCACTTGACTCCCACACATGGGGTATTTCCATACTCAGAAGAGATGGGGTTACAAATCTTTGGGGGTATTTTCTCCCATTACCCTTTGTAAAAATTGTAAATTTGGGGGAAAAAACAATTTAATGAAACATTTTTTTTTTTAGTTACACATCTGACTTTAACAAAAAGTTGTCAAACATCTGTGGGGTGTTAAGGCTCACTGGACCCCTTGTTATGTGCCTTGAGGGGTTTAGTTTCCAAAATAGTATGCCATGTGGAGGGTTTTCTTTTTTTTTTCTTTTTTTTTTTATTGATATTTCATCATATACAATTAATTATTAACATTCTTCATATGCATATTATCATCATCACTTTTTACCATACATATAAAAACATCCTTCCATCCTCTCCTTATCTCAATACACCCCCCCCCCCCAATGGCGCTTCAACTTCCAGTTGCTCTTCCCTTTTTTCCACCGTGTTTTGCTATTTACACTTTATCTTATCTTAAAAGGTAGCTACTATTTTCCCCCTATTTCTCCCTTAAACATCCTCCATGGCTCCCATTTTTTATAAAAAGATGTGCTTTCATCTCTTCCTATAGCTATTATTTCCTCTAATTTGTAACAATGATGTATCATATTTATTATTACATCTATTTTTGGTATTTCTGCTGTCTTCCAATATCTGCAGAGGGCTAGTTTTGCCACTACTAAAATCTTACATACCAAGAATCTTGCTTTTGCTGGATATGTTTGAATCTGAATTAATAGTAATGCTTTTTGAGGTGTCAATCTGACTGAGGTTTGAGTTATGTTTGCTAATAAAGATTGTGTTTTATACCAATATTCTTGTATCTTTGGACACTGCCATAAAATATGTACCAGGGATCCGGTCTCCCCACATCCTCGCCAACACTTCTCCGAGTTTATAGGTGACATCTTATATAACTTATCAGGAGAATAATACCACCGCAAATTAGTATTTACGGTGGCCTCTACGTGGGAAACAGCTATTAGTGATGAGTGGGCCAGTTTAAATGCTTCTATCTATTCTTGATCTGTGAATGTTTGTGAGAGGTCTCTTTCCCACGCTAAGTATGGCCCTATGTGTTGAAAATTTAAACAATTATTCATTGCATCGTAAATGTAACGTGTTCTTTTTAGAGTTGGATGATTTAAATATGAAAACATACCTACAGAACAATAACATGGTGTTATTTTAACTGATTCTAAAAAATGTCTAATTCTGAGGTATCCGAATATTTCCCATGACGACAGACCAAATCTACTCTGAATTTCTGTGAATGGCATTATTTTGTCTTTTGCATACAATTGTTTAATTAACGTTATGCCCTTTTTTATCCATCCTTGTAAATCAAGGTCTGGAATTCTACAGGAAAGAAATTGCAGGGGGATGTAATCTCTATATATTTTTGACTTGTGTCCCATTAATTTCAGACTTATTTCCCAGCAACGTAACCCATTTACCATCAGAGGAGTCATACGGTTCATTTTCCCACCTTTCAAAAATGAATAAAAAAATAAGCAACGTGTATCTTTACTTTCCACGTATGTCTGCTCAATCTGCACCCAGTGTGTGTCATACGAACGTGTCCACCATGCCTTAATTTTCCCCACTACAGTCGCTATGTAGTAATGATAAACATTTGGCAAACCCAGGCCGCCCACTTTCTTATCATGTGGAGGGTTTTCTGCTGTTCTGGCACAATAGGGGCTTCCTAAATGTGACATGCCCCCCAAAAACCATTTCAGCAAAATCACTCTCCAAAATCCCATTTTAGCTCCTTTCCTTCTCAGCCCTCTACTGCACTCGCCGAACACTTCACATACACATTGCACTCGCCGAACACTTCACATACACATATGAGGTATTTCCTTACTCAAGAGAAATTGGGTTACAAATTTGGGGGGGCTTTTTCTCCTATTACTCTTTGTAAAAATTCAAAAACTGGGTCTACAAGAACATGCGAGTGTAAAAAATTAAGATTTTTAATTTTCTCCTTCAGTTTGCTGCTATTCCTGTGAAACACCTAAAGGGTTAACAAACTTTCTGAATTTGATTTTGAATACTTTGAGGGGTGCAGTTTTTATAATGGGGTCATTATTGGGGTATTTGTAATATGAAGGCCCTTCAAATTCACTTCAAAACTAAACTGGTCCCTGAAAAATTCAGATTTTTAAAATGTCATCAAAAATTTGAAAATTGCTGCTGATGTCTTTCAAAAGTAAAAACATGTCAAATTTATGATGCCAACATAAAGCATACCTGTTGTATATGTGAATCAATATACAATTTATTTGGAATGTCTATTTTCCTTTAGATTTACAAAAAAAAAAGGCTGCATTTTCAATTTTTTCATCAAATTTCAGGATTTTTCATCAGGAAATGATGCAAGTATCGACAAAAATTTACCACTAACATTTAGTAGAATATGTAATGAAAAACAATCTCGGAATCAGACTGAAAAGTAAAAGCATCCCAGAGTTATTAATGCTTAAAGTGACAGTGATCAGATGTGCAAAAAACACTCTGGTCCTTAAGCTTAAAATGGGCTTGGTCCTTAAGGGGTTAAATAGCTCCGAGTCAAGGAGTATTTAACCAGGTTATCCAGCACTGGCTTTTACCAGGGGATCAGCACTAAAACGTCAATACTTTTTGACCCAGATTTTCATGAAATCTATGTTTTTGGGTTAATGAGCATTAAAGCTGCAGCCACACTGACTGGTGCTGAGTTTGTCCTTATGTTAAATGAGTGGATTGGCAACAGAAAACAACATCCAGACAGTTAAAAAGGACATGCAAAGTTGTTCTCTCCCAGAAGGACTTAGTGTAGGTAGCATCCCTACATATCAATGCCTGACTATTTGAAGAACATTTAAACATGGTTAAAATAGTCAAGCCAGAATTTATTTTTAACATTGCTTTTTAACATTCAAATGAAGGTGCATAAAGTATCCCTTTTTGTTGCTAGTGTTGAAAGGCACATGGAAATATTAAAAGACACAATGACTGTTTCAAAACTTATCCCATTTTGGGAGTAGCAGCAGGATTTTTTAAAGAAGAAAAAAGCAATATTTTTTAGAAGTAGCTGCAGCATACAATGTAAAAAATAAAAATAAAAATTAGTAGAAAGGATTTGTGCTGACTTAGGCCTGGTAGTGATGGACGGTAGCAGGGGTGGTGGACTGGTGGTAGATGTAGAGAGTGGATAGCAGGGGTGGTAGACTGGTGGAAGTTGTAGTCATTGGACAGCAGGGGTGGTGGACTGGTGGTAGATGTAGAGAGTGGATAGCAGGGGTGGTAGACTGGTGGAAGTTGTAGTCATTGGACAGCAGGGATGGTGGACTGGTGGTAGTTGTGAGTGGATAGCAGGGGTGGTAGACTGGTGGAAGTTGTAGTGAGTGAACAGGAGGGGTAGTGGAATGCTGGTAGTTATAGCTAGTAGACAGCAATGTGTTTCGGAACTCACTATAACATGTTTTTCTACGGATGGCTTTACACCAAGTATATGTGTGTGTATTGTTTAGAATTTTTCCCTACCTATATGTGTATTATGGGCTACCGGACATGATATCTGTGTCACTACTTCCTCTTCCTATGCTAAAATGGTGTCATGGTGTCATGGCTTTTGCAATATGACCTTCAGCCAAAGCAAATTGGGCAACATTCATCTTTGCGATGAAGAGAATATTTCAAAACATCTGACTAAACCCAGCTTCTAAGGGTTTGGTTTGTTCAACACTAGTCTTGATCCCAGAATTCTCAACTGTAATGTTAATTTCCCAATTTTTCATGCCAATCTGTCACCAAAGATGGTTCCTTAAATTAAGACATCTGTAAGATTTTCTGTAGCTAAATACATTTTGCCAAATAAACAGCTCCCAAAATGCTATTTGATAGCGGGGAAGGAGATTGAATACATAGGATTTCTTTTGGCTTTTAATTCAAATCGATCCATAAGTAAGTGTAACTTTTGGAGCAAAGTCACTCCCATTCAATTATATGACAGGCTTGTTGCCCTTGTATTTAAAGTTCAAATTGGCAGTCGAAAAAAGTCATTGCCGTGCTGTAGATCTTCTGATAAATCCCATTACAATGTGTAAAAGAGGCAACGTCTCCTGTTAACAGCATTCTACAATTTGCTAGCAAAACCACACGGGACAGACTGATCACAGCTTCACAATTTAACAAAGACAGAAAATTCAGCAGCAATCCCTCCCTTTTCTCTACGGGAAGTTTTCAATGCACATCCTGCAGTAGGCCAAATAGGAAGAATGGATGGTGGTAAATCTACTCAAATCATTAATGTATAACCTAAAAGATTAATGACGTTGTGAGTTTGCGCACAAAAGAACAAGTGTAATATACAGCATTTATGCATTGCAGTCGGTTTAAAAAAAAATAAATGTGATGAAATTATTTCCATTTGTTTTGATGGTGGTGGTTATCTATTTTTTGATAGTGATGGTTATCTGTTGTTTTGGCAGTGGTGGTTATCTATTGTTTGGGTAGTGGTGGTTATCTGTTGTTTTGGTAGTGGTGGTTATCTATTGTTTTGGTAGTGGTGGTTATCTGTTGTTTTGGTAGTGGTGGTTATCTGTTGTTTTGGTAGTGGTGGTTATCTGCTGCTTTGGTAGTGATGGTTATCTGTTGTTTTGGTAGTGGTGGTTATCTGTTGTTTTGGTAGTGGTGGTTATCTGTTGTTTTGGTAGTGGGGGTTATCTGTTGTTTTGGTAGTGGTGGTTATCTGTTGTTTTGGTAGTGGTGGTTATCTGTTGTTTTGGTAGTGGTGGTTATCTGTTGTTTTGGTAGTGGGGGTTATCTGTTGTCTTGGTTGTGGTGGTTATCTGTTGTTTTGGTAGTGGTTGTTATTAGAGATGAGCAAACTTCGATTTGTCACAAACTTCTCGGCTCGGCAGTTGATGACTTATCCTGCATAAATTAGTTCAGCTTTCAGGTGCTCCTGTGGGCTGGAAAAGGTGGATACAGTCCTAGGAGACTCTTTCCTAGGAATGTATCCACCTTTTCCAGCCCACCGGAGCACCTGAAAGCTGAACTAATTTATGCAGGATAAGCCATCAACTGCCGAGCCAAAAAGTTCTTGACGAATCAAATTTACTGTAAGCTCGCTGATCTCTAGTTGTTATCTGTTGTTTTGATAGCGCTGGTTATATATTGTTTTGGTAGTGGGGTTATCTATTATTTTGATGGCTTACAGCTCAGTCCATGCACAGTGATCTCTTAAAACATATCTGGTTGAACCGGGTTTGAAGGCAGGAAAACAAAATATCAACCCCTTAACGACCCAGGACGTATATTTACGTCCTGCGCCGTCTCCCGCGATATGAAGCGGGATCGCGCCACGATCCCGCATCATATCGCGTCGGTCCCGGCGCTCATCAACAGCCGGGACCCGCGGCTAATACCACACATCGCCGATCGCGGCGATGTGCGGTATTAACCTTTTAGAAGCGGCGGTCAAAGCTGACCGCCGCTTCTAAAGCGAAAGTGAAAGTGACCCGGCTGCTCAGTTGGGCTGTTCGGGACCGCCGCGGTGAAATCGCGGCGTCCCAAACAGCTGACTGGACACCGGGAGGGCCCTTACCTGCCTCCTCGGTGTCCGATCGGTGAATGACTGCTCCGTGCCTGAGATCCAGGCAGGAGCAGTCAAGCGCCGATAACACTGATCACAGGCGTGTTAATACACGCCTGTGATCTGTGTAAAAAATCAGTGTGTGCAGTGTTATAGGTCCCTATTGGTCATTTAACCCCTTCCCTAATAAAAGTTTGAATCACCCCCCTTTTCCCATAAAAAAAATAAAACAGTGTAAAAAAATAAATAAATAAACGTATGTGGTATCGCCGCGTGCGTAAATGTCCAAACTATAAAAATATATAATTAATTAAACCGTACGGTCAATGGCGTACGCGCAAAAAAGTTCCAAAGTCAAAAAAAGCGCATTTTTGGTCATTTTTTATACCATTAAAAAATTAATAAAAAGTGATCAAAAAGTCAGATTAAAACAAAAATCATACCCATAAAAACTTCAGATCACAGCGCAAAAAATGAGTCCTCATACTGCCCTGTACGTGGAAAATTAAAAAAGTTATAGGGGTCAGAAGATGACATTTTTAAACGAATAAATTTTCCTGCATGTAGTTATGATTTTTTCCAGAAGTGCGACAAAATCAAACCTATATAAGTAGGGTATCATTTTAACCGAATGGACCTACAGAATAATGATAAGGTGTCATTTTTACCGAAATATGCACTGCGTAGAAACGGAAGCCCCCAAAAGTCACAAAATTGCATTTTTTCTTAGATTTTGTCGCACAATGATTTTTTTTTTCCATTTCGCCGTGCATTTTTGGGTAAAATGACTAATGTCACTGCAAAGTAGAATTGGCGACGCAAAAAAAAGCCATAATATGGATTTTTAGGTGGAAAATTGAAAGGGTTATGATTTTTAAAAGGTAAGGAGGAAAAAACGAAAGTGCAAAAACTGAAAAATCCTGAGTCCTTGAGGGGTTAAATGGAATAGCTAGACTGCAATACCCAAAAAGATTCATAAAATTGCTAACAATATATAGCTATATTTAAAGGGATACACCAGTGGAATTCAATTTTTTTAAATCAGCTGATGTTAGAATGTGAAACAGATTTGCAAAGTACCTCTATTTTAACAGCTTAATCCTTCCAGTACTTATCAGCTGCTGTGTGCTCCACAGGAAGTTATTTTCTTTTTAAATTTCTGTTCTGTCTGACCACAGTGCTCTCTGCTGACACCTCTGTCCATGTAAGGAACTGTCCATAGCAGGAGCAAATCCCTATAGCAAACCTATCCTGTTCTAGACAGTTCCTGACATTGACAGAGGTGTCAGCAGAGAGCACTGTGGTCAGACAGAAAAGTAAAAAAGAAAAGAACTTCCTGTGGATCATACAGCAGCTGTAAAATACTGGAAGGATTAAGATTTTTATATAGCAATAATTTACAAATCTGTTTAACTTTCTGCCACCAGTTGATTTAAAAAAAATTGCAGCACCTGAAACTACGGATACTGGAAGCCTGTGCTAGCATTTCTCCTGCGGTGTTGCTATCAGTGTGTGAAGAGTGGGAGAAGAGGGTTGCATTGACAATCCAACACAATGGGCAGCACATTGAAAACATTTTATAAGTGGTCAGAAACTTGTAAATAACTCATGAAAGAATAAAGTTACAATAAAACCAAGCACATCATTGTTTTTCATGTGAAATCCCCAATAAGTTTGATGTGTCACATGACCCTCTTCCTATTGAAAAAACAAAAGTTGGATTCAAAATGGCCGACATCAAAATGGCCGCCATGGTCACCACCCATCTTGAAAAGTTTTCCCCCTCACATATACTAATGTGTCACAAACAGGAAGTTAATATCACCAACCATTCCCATTTTATTAAGATGTATCCATATAAATGGCCCACCCTGTACAATACTAATAAAAAAAAAAAAACAATTGATTATGAAAAGTATATTATTTTTACATTTAAATGACCCCTTTCTACAATTTTAGTATTGCCAGCTACATTTTTTGGTTCCTGCCCGCTCCCAAAAATTGAAAGACAAAAAAAAAAAAATGTTAATATAAAATTTTAAACAGAGATCAATTTATGTGAGTGGGCAGTGACCTAAAAATGTAGCCGGCAATAATAAAAATGTAGAGAGGGGCCATTTAAATGTAAAAATAATATATTTTTTATAACAATTTTTTTTATTAGTAATGTATTTAATATTGTGTTTAATAAAGTGTGTGTATACGTGTTTCACTTTTTTTCTCTGTTTTTTTTATTTTTTTAGGTAGCACTACTACTCCCAGCATGGGACAGACTGTTCCATGATGGGAGATGTAGTACCTGTACTAATACGGGGCACTGATATTACTAGATAGGTATATTAGGTATCCCAGAAAAAGTAGTAGAACAATAGTGACTGTATGGGGAACCTTAAAGTTTCAGAAGCTTTTATTATTTTTTTTATTATTATAAAAATAGCAATAATGTGTCATACATGTAGAAAAAATAGCAAAAAACATTAAAAATATTCGGATTAGGTCACCATCAGATAGCTGTTCTTCATTTATAGCAGTGCATCCATCTTAGGATACCAAAGTCTATGGATGCTTCACTTATAGAATATGTAAGGCTAAGCATCACCACTTAGCTTGGGGATCCGCTACTGTTGCGTAATATCCAGATTCATCCCTATGGAGAAGATTTTCTTCAGTTGGCAAGACATCATTCGCACAGGATGCACTGTAATAGTCCTACTGTAAAAAAAATCTATTATATATCTTCAAGTGCTTTTACCATAGATGATGCTTAGATACAATTCACACTAATATTGTGTTTTCTATTAATTACTCAGGCTAGGTAGTTCTGTTCACGGATTCCAAGCACAATCCACACTACCAATGCGTTGATTATTGCAATGACCACAGCATATATTACCCACACGGTTTACACTGATATAGCGTTTCCAATTTTATGGTGATATTATGTTATTTATCTTCACAATTTATAGAAGTAGTACACACTGGCGAGATATTACCGGAAAATACTCAGGATATAGCTCACAGTCTGTTCTTAGTGTAGCATGTACCCGGAGCATAATACACACTGATATTGCAATTAAATAAGATGGCCACAGAGTCGTGAAACACCTGTGGGGTATAAAGGTTCACTTAACCCCTTGTTACGTTCCCCGAGGGGTCTAGTTTCCAAAATGGTATGCCATGTGTTTTTTTTTTTTGCTGTCCTGGCACCATAGGGGCTTCCTAAATGCGGCATGCCCCCAGAGCAAAATTTGCTTTCAAAAAGCCAAATGTGACTCCTTCTCTTCCGAGACCTGTAGTGCGCCAGCAGAGCACTTTTCACCCCCATATGGGGTGTTTTCTGAATCGGGAGAAATTGGTCTTCAAATTTTTAGGGGTATTTTCTGCTATTACCCTTTTTAAAAATAAAAAAATTTTGGGAAAACAAGCATTTTAGGTAAATTTTTTTTTTTTACATTTGCAAAAGTCGTGAAACACCTGTGGGGTATTAAGGTTCACCTTATCCCATGTTACATTCCCCGAGGGGTCTAGTTTCCAAAATGGTATGCCATGTGTTTTTTTTTTTGCTGTTCTGGCACCATAAGGGCTTCCTAAAGGTAACATGCCCCCCAAAAAACATTTCAGAAAAACGTACTCTCCAAAATCCCCTTGTCGCTCCTTCCCTTCTGAGCCCTCTACTGCGCCCGCCGAACACTTTACATACACATATGAGGTATGTGCTTACTCGAGAGAAATTGGGCTACAAATACAAGTAAAAATTTTGTCCTTTTACCCCTTGTAAAAATTCAAAAATTGGGTCTACAAGAACATGTAAGTGTAAAAAATGAAGATTGTGAATTTTCTCCTTCACTTTGCTGCTATTCGTGTGAAACACCTAAAGGGTTAAAACGCTGACTGAATGTCATTTTGAATACTTTGGGGGGTGTAGTTTTTATAATGGGGTAATTTATGGGGTATTTCTAATATGAAGACCCTTCAAATCCACTTCAAACCTGAACTGGTCCCTGAAAAATAGTTTGAAAATTTTGTGAAAAATCGGAAAATTGCTGCTGACCGTTGAAGCCCTCTGGTGTCTTCCAAAAGTAAAAACACGTCAATTTTATGATGCAAATATAAAGTAGACATATTGTATATGTGAACCAAAAAAAAATGTATTCATAATATCCATTTTCCTTACAAGCAGAGAGCTTCAAAGTTAGAAAAATGCAACTTTTCATCAAATTTACGGATTTTTCACCAAGAAAGGATGCAAGTATCGACAAAAATTTACCACTATGTTAAAGTAGAATATGTCACGAAAAAACAATCTCGGAATCAGAATGATAACTAAAAGCATTCCAGAGTTATTAATGTTTAAAGTGACAGTGGTCAGATGTGCAAAGAACGCTCAGGTCCTTAAGGCCAAAATGGGCTCCGTCCTGAAGGGGTTAAGTTTTCTACTCACCTCCCCTCGGTGGGAAGGAAGGGTGAGCTGGTCCGGGCCATCTATGCTGCAGGGACCGTCCGGTGGGGAGGGTTAGTGGTTCGGGGCTGTCAATCTTCACCGGGAGGCCCTCTTCTCCGCTCCGGGCCGGCCCCAGACTAGTGGCGTTGCCTTTACGACAACGCACAGGGAGGTCCGTGCGCAGGAGACGTACCTGCGCATGAACATCCCTGTGCAACGTCGTCAAGGCAACGTCACTATTCAGGGGCCAGCCCGGAGAAGAGGGCTTCCCGGTGAAAATGGACAGCCAGGAACGACTAACCCTCCCCACCGGACGGTCCCTGCATCATAGATGGCCCGGACCAGCTCAACCTTCCTTCCCACCGAGGGGAGGTGAGTAAAAAACTTAAAGGGGGGTCTGGATGATGACGAAGGCCGCAGTGGTCTTCAACCTGCGGACCTCCAGATGTTTCAAAACTACAACCCCCAGCATGCCCGGACAGCCGATGGCTGTCCGGGCATGCTGGGAGTTGTAGTTTTGCAACATCTAGAGGTCCGCAGGTTGAAGACCACTGAGGCGGTGATGATGAAGGGGGGGGGGAATCATGATGGGGGTCTGGATGATGACAGGGGGGATGATGACAGGGTGATGACGAGGGTCTGGATGATGACAGGGGGGATGATGACAGGCGGTGATGATGACGGGGTGAAAATGGGATGACAGGGTGACGGAGTGATGATGATGGGGGTGTTAATGATGGGGGTCTGGATGATGACAGGGGGGGATGATGACATGGGGGGATGCTGTATTTCCTACCCTAGGCTTATAGTCGAGTCAATAACTTTTTTTTTTTTTTTTTTTTTTTTTTTTTTTTTTCCTTGGTTTTTGGGGTGAAATTAGGGGCCTCGGCTTATATTCAGGTCGGCTTATACTCGAATATATATGGTATATGTCGAACACGATTTACACTGACATAATGGTTCCAATTCTAAGGTGATGTTATGTATTTCTATTATTATTCACCCACTCAAGATGTAATTCACACTGCTTTTCTGTCAGTGTTTTCCAGTATATACTGCGAGATAAGTTCACAGTTACTTACAGTTTTTAAAATTCACCAACAATGATTGTGAATGCTTTTACTTTTGAATTCAAATGCAAGATCAGTGTGAATTATGCCCTGAGTATATGCTGTGCTATGAACTTGAAGGACAGCAATCAGATGGTGGCCTAATCTGAATATTTTTTAATGTTTTTTGCTATTTTTTCTAAATTTTTGACACTTTATTGCTATTTTTATACTAGCATAATAAAAGCTAAGTTTTAAGGTTCCCCATACAGTCACTATGTTTCTATTACTTTTTCTGGGAGACCTAATTTACCTATCTAGTAATATCAGTGCCCCCTATTAGTACAGGTACTGCAGCTCCCATGATGATGCAGTTTGTTCCATGCTGGGAGTAGTAGTGCTACCTAAAAAAATAAAAAAAATAGAGAAAAAAGTGAAACACACATACACACACTTTATTAAACACAATATTAAATTACATTACTAATAGAAAAATAAAATAAAAATTGTTATAAAAATATATTATTTTTACATTTAAATGGCCCCTTTCTACAAACTGTTCCATGATGGGAGTTGTAGTACCTGTACTAATAGACAGATCCCCCTGGGTGTCACTTCTGACACTCGATGCAATTTTCCTTTTTCTATTGCAGAGAGGGAGTGGCAGAGAGTTGTGATTGACCAGATGGTTCCAGCCACTCACAGCTCTCTGTGAGAAATATGAATAATAGGTATATACGGCATATACTCATACTACAGTGGGACCAGAGAAGAGCGGCCAGCCGCCTGCATCTATATATTATACAGGATGATTGCATTGAGTGTCAGAAGTGACACTCGCTGCGATCTGTCTATTAACGCAGGTACTACAGCTCCCAGCATGGAACAGAGTGTGCTCCATGTTGGGAGCAGTAGTACCTGCAGTTAAGGAAAGATCACAGCGAATTTCACCGCTTATACCCGCTGCAATCGTCCTATCTATTGCAGAGATGCGAGAAAGCTGCCCGCATCTATACATTAAACAGGACAATTGCAGGGGTGTCACTAATGAAGAAATTTGTTATTTTGAATCGAGTCAAAACACGGATTCGTTCCCAATCAATTTTTTCATGAAATTCTGAACGACTTTGACTTTTTCCCATTCGATTGTCCCATATTTATAAGGGATGAATAAGCCATAGAAGAAAATAACACAAGGAGAGCACCACAATCATTTTCAATAAGGGCTTTTTATATGTTTATCATGAATGGGCCTCTCAGTTATTTTCCTTATCCATGAGTTCTTAACACCTGAAAATTCCCATTAACTGCACAAAAGCTTTGGTTCACCCGAATGAGATGAGCATTCTGGCATCTCATTCTCAGACACAGAATCAACAGCAACATGTCTACAAAGACGAAAGACCTTTACTCCAACACCTTATCAGTTCTGCAAATTTGGTCCCTTCATGCCCATTCGCCTCTTCATTAAATTAAGACAGGGCTTCAAAGGGTTCACATCTGGAATAGTTCCGACAAGGCTGTGATAAGGACACAATGTTTCTTTATTTTCTAAAATGCGGTCTAAAGTGAGAACACAATTTTTGTTATTATTATCGGTGTCTGGTATATAGATTAAGTAAATAATGCTCCACACTAGTCTTAGCCTGGAGTGAGGAAAGATAATTTTTAATATCAAGAATCTGACAGTCATATCTGTAGCAAACAGGCAGGAAACACAGGGAGTAGGGTCAACATATCAACAAACCAGAGAAAGAGTAGAATAGTTAAAGATGAAGAATATATCCTTTTTCTCACAAAATGTATCAATCTAAAACAAGAAATTCCTATTTTAATGTAAATATTTAGAATGGAATCATTAAGAAAAAAAAATAGAAATACAATTGGCAAAATATTATATCATGTCTGTGTTAATAAACTCCTACTTTTATAGTATAAATTTAGGTTCAGTACTGTGGTAAATGTACAGTAACATATGACTAACCCGGAAAATTAGAGATGAGCAAAGTTACAGTAATTTGATTTGTTACGAACTTCGCGGCTCGACGGTTGCTGACTTTAACCTGCATAAACTAGTTCAGCTTTCAGGTGCTCCGGTGGGCTGGGAAAGAGAGAGAGAGACTCCTAGGACTATCCACCTTTTCCAGCCCACCGGAGCACCTGAAAGCTAAACTAGTTTATGCAGGCTAAAGTCAGCAACCGTCGAGCTGAGAAGCTGGTGACGAATCAAATTACTGTAACTTTGCTTATCTCTACTCAAAATTATGTTAAAATTGAGACATTAGCCAGTATATCCTTATATGAAGGACATACAGGAGCCCGCACACCAACACCAAGGTTTCTCAAGTGGCACGAGACCTAACACTAACCTACCTGAGCCGTATGGGCAATACAGGGGCCAGTGGGCAATTACCACGGCATTAGGTCTGACTCACAGCCTGCTCCCACTTACCTCCATTCTATCTAAGCACACATACAGTGGGAGGAGGGAGGAAAGTTATGAGCCCCACCCAAGCCGCCACACAGGTGCTCCAAAATGTTGCCTATAATAGTGTTTAAAGGGGTTATCCAGCATAAGGTAATTTTAATACGTACCTGGCAGACAGTAATGGACATTCTTAGGAAGGATCTGCGCTTGTCTTGGGCTAAATGGCTATGCCAGAACACTGTGGCTAGCTTTCTGTGAACATGTATTTCCTGATTTCAGTTTTCTTGTTTACCGAAAAATTCCATGATACCATTTTCCTCCTTCCCACACATCAGCTACCCCACCCATTGAAACATAAAGGAGCTGCAGACCTGTGGTTTTCAATGCAGGGTGCCTCCAGCTGTTGCATTACTTGCAGATTGCTCTCTCCACCCATTGAAGCAGACAGGCTCCGTGTCATCAGCTGACTAGTGAGTCAGGTCTCGACCGCATTGCAAGCTGGGAAAAATTCCGAGACAACAGTCATTTTGTATGCTGATAAAAATAAATATTGGGGTGAAAATCACATAAGAATTGTGAGAAAACTGTCACACACAGGTAAAGACACTATATTATGAACTACACTAACTTTACAGCCCCTGTAGCATAGTCAAATAAAAAAAAAATCCTGGAATACCCCTTTAAGGCAAATTAAATTTGGAGTTTATACACCTCCAAGTACAAGATATGAACAAGAAAAAAATGTGGTTTCAAATGACAGGAAGGCTCAACCCCAAATGCTGGGGGAGCAGATCCTGCGCTTGTGGTCCGTTGCTAAGAGTGAACCCCAGCATAAAATGCATACAATGGGGGATGCCTGCAGCAGACTAGAAGTGCTACAATGGCATCTTACACCCGATGGAAAGTGTTGATGTGTAACATATACAATAATAGATACATTTAGGTGCACTACTGTGGTAGATGTAGACAGTAACATATGACTAACCCTTAAAATTATGTTAAAATTGAGACATTAGCCAGTAAATCTTTATATGAAGGACATACCAGAGCCCGCACACCAACGCCAAGGTTTCTTAAGTGGCACAGTTCCTTCATATTAATATATATTGGTTAAAGGGGTATTCCAGGCCAAAACTTTTTTTTATATATATCAACTGGCTTCGGAAAGTTAAACAGATTTGTAAATTACTTCTATTAAAAAATCGTAATCCTTCCAATAGTTATTAGCTTCTGAAGTTGAGTTGTTGTTTTCTGTCTAACTGCTCTCTGATGACTCACGTCCCGTGAGCTGTGCAGTTCCTATGGGAATATTCTCCCATCATGCACAGCTCCCGGGACGTGACATCATCATTGAGTAGTTAGACAGAAAACTTCAGAAGCTAATAACTATTGGAAGGATTAAGATTTTTTAATAGAAGTAATTTACAAATATGTTTAACTTTCCGAAACCAGTTGATATATATAAAAAAAGGTTTTGCCTGGAATACCCCTTTAACCCCTTCATGACCCAGCCCATTTTCACCTTCATGACCTGGGCATTTTTTGAAAATCTGACCACTGTCACTTTAAACATTAATAACTTTGGAATGCTTTTACTTATCATTCTGATTCCGAGATTGTTTTTTCGTGACATATTCTACTTTATTTTATCGGTAAAATTTCACTGATATTTGTATCCTTTCTTGGTAAAAAATCTAAAAATTTCATGAAAATTTTGAAAATTTAGCATTTTTCTAACTTTGAAAGTCTCTGCTTGAAAGGAAAATGGATATTCCAAATAAATTACATATTGATTCACATATACAATATGTCTACTTTGTGTTTGCATTAAAAAATTGACAAGTTTTTACTTTTGGAAGACATCAGAGGGCTTCAAAGTTCCGCAGCAATTTTCCAATTTTTCTCAAGATTTTCAAAATCTTAATTTTTCAGGGCCCAGTTCAGGTTGGAAGTGGATTTTAAGGATCTTCATATTAGAAATACCCCATAAATGACCCCATTATAAAAACTGCACCCCCCAAAGTATTCAAAATGACATTCAGTAAGTGTTTTAACCATTTAGGTGTTTCACAGGAATAGCAGCAAAGTGAAGGAGAAAATTCTAAATCTTCATTTTTTACACTCGCATTTTCTTGTAGACCCAATTTTTGAATTTTTACAAGGGGTAAAAGGAGAGAAATCACCCTAAAATTTGTAACCCAATTTCTCTCGAGTAAGGAAATACCTCATATGTAGATGTAAAGTGTTCGGCGGGCACAGTGGAGGGCTCAGAAGGGAAGGAGCGACAATGGGATTTTGGAGAGTGAGTTTTTCTGAAAGGGTTTTTGGGGGGCATGTCCCATTTAGGAAGCCCCTATGGTGCCAGAACAGTGGACCCCCCCACATGTGACCCCATTTTGGAAACTATACCCCTCATGGAATGTAATAAGGGGTGCAGTGAGCATTTACACCCCACTGGCGTTTGACAGATATTTGAAACGGTGGACTGTGCAAATCAAAAATTTTATTTTTCATTTTCACAGACCACTGTTCCAAAAATCTGTCATACACCAGTGGGGTGTAAATGCTCACTGCACCCCTTATTACATTCCGTGAGGGGTGTAGTTTCCAAAATGGGGTCACATATGGATATTTATTGTTTTGTGTTTGTCAGAACTGCTGTAACAATCAGCCACCCTTGTGCAAATCGCCTCAAATGTACATGGTGCACTCTCCCTTCTGGGCCTTGTTGTGCGCCCCCAGAGCACTTTGCACCCACATATGGGGTATCTCCGTACTCAGGAGAAATTGCGTTACAAATTTAGAGGGTCTTTTTTCCCTTTTACCTCTTGTGAAAATGAAAAGTATAGGGCAACACCAGCATGTCAGTGTAAAAAATTTATTTTTTTACACTAACATGCTGGTGTAGACCCCAACTTCACCTTTTCATAAGGGGTTAAAGAAGAAAAAGCCCCCCAAAATTTGTAAGGCAATTTCTCCCGAGCACGGCGATACCCCATATGTGTCCCAATACTGTTGCCCTGAAATACGACAGGGCTCCAAAGTGAGAGAGCGCCATGCGCATTTGAGGCCTGAATTAGGGATTTGCATAGGGGTGGACATAGGGGTATTCTACGCCAGTGATTCCCAAACAGGGTGCCTCCAGCTGTTGCAAAACTCCCAGCATGCCTGGACAGTCAATGGCTGTCCGGCAATACTAGTAGTTATTATTTTGCAACAGCTGGAGGCTCCGTTTTGGAAACAGTAGCGTACCAGACGTTTTTCATTTTTTGGGGGGAGGGGGGCTGTGTAGGGGTATGTGTATATGTAGTGTTTTTTACTTTTTATTTTAGGTTAGTGTCAGTGTAGTGTAGTGTTTTTAGGGTACAGTCACATGGGCAGAGGTTCACAGCAAGTTTGCCGCTGGAAGTTTGAGCTGCAGCGCAAAATTTGCGCCATCTCAAACTTGCGGCACTCACTGTAAACCTCCGCCCATGTGAGTGTACCCTGTACATTCACATTGGGGGGAGGGGGCAAACATCCAGCTGTTGCAATCTCCGAGCATGCCCTTTGGCTGTCCGTGCATGCTGGGAGTTGTAGTTTTGCAACAGCTGGAGGAACACTGGTTTGGAAACACTAAGTTAAGTAATAAACTTTCAAGTGTTTTGCAACCAAACTTAGTGTTTCCAAACCAGTGTGCCTCCAGCTGTTGCAAAACTACAACTCCCAGCATGCATGGTCTGTCAGTGCATGCTGGGAGTTATAGTTTTGCAACAATTGCAACAGCTGGAGGCACTGAGGTAGGAAACGGACAATGTTTCCCAACTAGTGTGCCTCCAGAGGTTGCAAAACTACAACTCCCAGCATGCCCAGACTGCCAAGGCATGCTGGAAGTTGTAGTTCGGCAATATCTGAAGGATCAGATGTTGCTGAACTACAACTTCCAGCATGCCTGGGCAGTCTGGGCATGCTGGGAGTTGTAGTTTTGCAATATCTGGAGGTCCACAGTTTGGAGACCACTGTATAATGGTCTCCAATCTGTGCTCTTCCAGATGTTAGAGAACTACAACTCCCAGCATGCCTGGACAGACTGAGCATGCTGAGATTTGTAGTTTTGCAACATCTGGAAGAGCACAGATTGGAGACCATTATACAGTGGTCTCCAAACTGTGGACCTCCAGATGTTGCAAAACTACAACTCCCAGCATGCCCAGAAAGCCAAAGGCTGTCTGGGCATGCTGGGAGTTGCAGTTTTGAAACTCTCAGAGGCAGCAGTGAGATCGCTTTACGGCGATCTCACTGCTGCCAATGAAGATGCTGCACTGCTGCCGGAAACTCACCTCCGGGACGCAGCGCAGCCGGGACCGCACGGAGGACGTCGGGACCGCACGGAGGACGCCGGGACCGCTCGGGACACCGCTCCGACGGGTAAGTGACGCCGGGGGACGGGTCAGGGACACTTAGCAGAGCGGTGTGTGTCCCGATCCCCGTGATCGGGACTCACACACCGCGCTGCTAAGTATTTTCATAGCGAAACGCTGCTATCAGCTAGTCAGATTTGACCAGCTGATAGCAGCGATCGCTGGGGGGGGGGGTGGGGGACGAAACCCCCCGTGGTCGCACGGTAAGATGGCTGGCTATCAGTGATAGCCACCATCTTTCCGGGCGCTGCGGGATGCCGCGAGTAGCGGCAGTAATATCCATGACGTACCTGTATGTCATGGGTCGGGAACACCTTGCCACCCATGACGTACAGGTATGTCATAGGTCGGGAAGGGGTAAATGTCTAAATTTTAAAGGGATATTCCAGGAAATGTTTTTATTTGAATATACTACAGGGGCTGTAAAGTTAGTGTAGTTCATAATATAGTGTCTGTACCTGTGTGTGACGGTTTTCTCACAATTCTTATGGGATTTTCACCCCAATATTTATTTTTACCAGCATGCAAAATGACTGTTGTCTCAGAATTTTCCCAGGTTGCAATGCGGCCGAGACCTGACTCACTAGTCAGCTGATGACACGGAGCCTGTCTGCTTCAATGGGTGGAGGGATCAATCTGCAACAAATGCAACAGCTATAAGCACCCTAATTGAAAACCACAGGTCTTTTGAATGGATGCAACTCATTTATGTTTCAATGGGAGGGTTGGCTGATGTGGGGGAGGGAGGAAAATGGAATTATGGGATTTGTAGGCAAAAGAAGAAAACTCAAACAGGAAATACCAGTTCACAAAAAGCTAGCCACAGTGTAATCTCACAACATATCCATTTAGCCCCAAGACAAGCACAGATCCTTCCTAAGCATGTCATTACTGTCTGCCAGGTACGCACTAAAATCACCTTATGGTGGATAATCCCTTTAACATCTATTTGAGTGTTATTCATATGTTACTTTCTACATCTACCACAGTAGTGCAACTACATTTATGTATTATTCTATATGTTACACATCCATACTTTTCATCAGGTGGAGGATGCCATTGCTGCACTTGCAGTCTGCTGCAGGCATCCCCCATTGTATGCATTTTATGCTGGGGATTGCCCTTAGCAACGGACCACAAGAGCAGGATCTGCTTCTTCAGCATAAATTCAAAATTGCATTTGGGGTTGAGCATTTCCTGCCATTTAAAACCAATTTTTTTTCTTGTTGTTCATACTTTTATAGAAACAAGTTTTTAATATCCATCCAACACACCCTATAAACGTAGCCACCTATATTCCCTAATCTACAGCTTCAATGCATTGTTCTGCATCCAGTGGTGTATTTAGGTTTTGTGCCTTGGCCTGACAAAGCTTGTGCACCTTTGTGACCTAAATTTTACTGCCTCTTCTTATCAATGCCATGTATTTTCCTATTTAAGACACACCCCTTGTTTACATAAACTCCTCCTCTTACTCTTTTGACACTACCTTCCCTCTTTATGTTTCAATCTTTCCTCTTTGGTCTCCACCTTTGTTTATTTGCGCATTAAACATGGATACAGAGGGGGGTATTTATCAAAGGATTTAGACTGGTTCTTCGGTCTAAAATTGTCGCACAGAAAGTCACAGTCTAAATACAAGCAACTTTTTAGCGACTTTTGACTTTTTAGTCCATGATGCATTCTAGGTTATTTTAGACGGAAAATGTATTGGTGTTGAATTTATCAATAGCGACTTTTCGGTGAAGATTCGAATCTGGCGAAAGTACGCTGAAATGTCAGACCATGCTGGAGCATGTTTAAATACAGTCTAAACCGTAGATCCCAAAGTCTGTGCACCGAATTTATCAAGAGCCGTGCAACTTTTGATAAATTAGGTGCACAATAGTCTACATTGATGCGGGAAAGAGACAGCTTTGATAAATCCCTCCCAGAGTGTCTATTTTCATAATTTGCTGCTTTGTGTACCATTTAAAATATTTTATCTATGATTTAAAATAAAATAATAATAATAATAAACAGTGTCAAACCATCAATCAATAAGCTCCGCCCATGCTCCATGCTGGGCCCAGAGCTGAAGATACTGAAGAATATTACCGAAGCACGACTGCACGGACCGGGACAAGGCAAGTACTGTTGTCATCAGTCTCACCAGCACTACCTGTCGGTACTGACAGGTTAGTGCAGGTGACACTGGTGACATATTTCCTTTAAAGCAAAAAGAATGTTTCTCTTTAGGAAATATTTTCTTCAGGGAATACACCTATTTCATTACTGAACATTCCCAATTGAAAAGTGATATAGTTTAGGACTTGTTTTTTAGCAACCATTTTCAGCTATCACCCTAATATCTTCCCACTTCTAACTGAATGGGTCAAGTAGTAAATTTATGCTGGTCACGTACTCTATGTCTAGCCACTAAATCTATAAACTTTACTTGCCAGGCATCTAGTAATAAGAGGTAAAATAGTCTGTATGAATCATCTTTTAGAGATGTGGTTTCCAAACTGTGGACCTCCACATCTTACAAAACTGACTTCCAGCATGTCTAGACAAACATTGACATCTAGAGGTCTATGGTTTGGAGACCACTGACTTAGGGTATTGTTTTCTCTATACGACTGCTAAGTGGAGTAGTAGTTTGTAGTCAGGACAACACATTTTACCTAAACTCTCCATGCAACTGCATCTTGAATACACTATACGTACATAACATGCCGATAAGAAATATTAAATTTAAAACTTGCAAATCAAGCATTTTGGGTCTGTAGAGAAGAAGTGAATGTCAAATAGGATGCATAGTATAGTCATATTTGGCCACCAAGGGACATCAGACTTGCTGGCTAGACAAAAGTTCTACAGTATAGGGATGATCAGAAAAATCAGTAAATCCAGTATCGTCTGTAATGAATATGAGCATATGACCTATGAACACTATACTTCCTCCATTTACCATATGTTAACCTCTCTATTCCCAATCATCAGTCTTCCTATCTGTTACACTGTTGTCCATTTTCTTATCTAAATTTTACTTTTCTTCCAGCTGGGAAGATGCTGTCATGTGTTTTCCTCCTTCTCTTTCTCTCTATACTTTTGCTGACCTTCTTTCTCATCTTGTTGGCTCCATTAATGGTCTCATGGGACTTTCTTCATACTTTCATATATCTTGAATGGGACCTAATGGGTTTTTAGCACCTGTCTTTGAATTAAAAGCTTTTACCAACTAGAAAGGTGAAAAACAAAAGCCGTTATTAACTGGAAACATACACAAGGGACTAAACAATCCCTAAACGCCACTTTTGTGTTTTCACATTTATACATTTAACACTTTTAGGATGGTATGCCCTGGAGCAATGCCAGACATTTCAGCCTAAAAGCATGTACAGTACATTACACATTTCTAGTCTATGTCCTTGCACAACTATAATATACATATAATATACCACATGGCTGAACTACAGACATGACTTTTTTATTAAGAAAAATAAATCAAATATCTACATTATTGACTTGACTACATTCCATAGAGTAAAAAGAAACCTGCTGTGCCATCAATGTTCCTAATAATGCCCTATTCATTTCAAAAGAATAATTATGTTATATGGCATCTATAGTCTGTTATGACCACTTGATAGATCCTATTGAATTCAATGGGATCCACAAAGATCAGTTATACTTCTGTTTCAAATTCTTAAAAACAAATCCCAGCAGATTACCCTATATAACGCCTGGCCTCACCTAGCATTATATAGAGTAAAATCTTTATCCTCACCATCCCTGGGGGACGCTCCTGCCCCCAGAGATGGTGAGAATATGAACTTATAAACTAGTCACCACCACAGCCATAAGTAGTCCCCTGGGCTGGGAGCTCCTCTCACCTAGTCCCGTTTTTCGGCTGCAGCAACACCCCCTCGGCTTAAATTAATGGGCTGCGTCATTGCTCTGCTCACTAAACAGATAAACTCTCGTTATTCGGCAGGCAGTGTTTCTGCCTGCCGAATAACGGGAGTAGGGTAGAGGAGCTCCCTGTCCAGGGGACTACTTACGGGGCCAGCAGGGACTAGTTTATAAGTTCATATCCTTTCCATCCCTGGGGGCAGGAGCATCCCCCGGGATTTTGAGGATAAAGGTTTTACCCTATATAACACTTTGCCAAGCATTATATAGGGTAAAATCTGATGATTGGTTCCCTTAAATTATTCCAAACAACAGGAACAGTAGCTCACACTTTCAGCATAGCATGACTACTGCCAGCATGCTTTATGATAGACCTGCAAAATGTACTGGTCACCAGTGACAAAAGCCCTGTTATCCAGCTGTCAAAGGATCTAATCCTATAATAACCTTGTCCAGCCAGTGTTACTGTATAAAACCAGCCAGGCGTGGATACCAGAAAAACTCAATGTTTAGTCATCACGGCTTTACCTTGACTGCAAAATGCCAATGCAGTAAAAATAGGAAATAGATGAAGCTTAAAAGCAGAAGAACTCTGTTAGGACAAAAAACTCCTTATAGTGATTATTAGGGATGAGCGAATCGAATCTGACAAATCCAAATTTGTTACGAATTTCAGGAAAAATTTGATTTGTAACGAATGAGAATATTGCCGCTTCTTGATTGCGCAAATTTCTTCATTAAATTCCATTTAGTGTGGTCCAGGTTCCAGAGAACGGGCAGCTAAAATGGCAGATCCACATGTGAGGACATGGGGCAAGGAATCCTGGGAAGGCGGGAGCAAGGTTCGGGGGGATGACCCTGAATCAAATTCAGCATGTATCCTATAAGCAGTCAGCCACCCCTGTGATGTCACAGCCCTATATAATCGGCAGCCATCTTACAGCCAGTCACATCAGCGTTCTATTACAGAGAAAGAGGGACAGACAGCAGTGTGTGTTGCACAGAAAAGCATTTTTACTGCAGCGATTCACCTCCCAGTCAAATCAGCATTCTATTACAAAGAGGGACAGAGAGCAGTGTGTTGCACAGAAAAGCTTTTTTACAGCAGAGATTCACCTCAAGCCCAAATCCAGCCTAGAAGCACTGATTGGGAAGAAGTGAGATTAAGAGAGAGAGAGTGCAATTTTGGGTGTAGGGCACTGGTGTATACAACAACTAAAAAGCTAATAGTAGCCAGCAAGTTAGGGTGAGCAGTGCACTAAAAGCGCATTTTCCTCTATTAAGTGTAACCTGTGTGTACATCTAAGTGGTGTACCATTTTGTTACTGTTAAAGTCTTAAGGGCCTAGATACTGTAAAAGGGCAAGCAAAAGTACACACCTGCTGATGTTGTCGACAAATACTGTTTTAAGCGTATTGGAGCGCCTTGTCCTCCTCTCATAAGTGCATACCACATACGTACATCTAAGTGGTATACCATTTTTTTCCTATTAAAGTCTTAAAGCGTACCTGGCAGATCCAACAAATTGTTTTTTTCATATATCACTCAGTACCTAATCCTGACCATGTACATCTATTTTTTTTATGTGTCTAGCACCTTTATTTATTTTTATTACACTTTTAATTTAGCTCACTAGTCTGAATTCCTCTCAAAGGGATGGGGCGTGGCCTCACTATGCAGGTCTCCACCCCCTCCCTCAGTATGCTGTCTGCTCACATCTCCTCTAGCATTAGCAAAGCTACAACTCCCAGCTTGTCCTCACTGACAGTAAAGGGACACAAGCTGACAGTGGGAGAATTTTTCCTCCAGCTGTGAGCCCTGCACTCACAGCTGTCAATCAAGGAAGTGTGTCCATGACATGGGTGATGACTCATGGACACAGCAGGATTAGTATGTGTCCAAGCAGGCGGGGGGAGTTGTTTGACTGGCTTTTTCAGTATGAAATACTGAACATTTTCTAATGAAAGCAATTGTAAAACCTATTGGTTTTGCATGGTTTACAACATATGAAAAGTTTTTGTATCTGACAGTGCCCATTTAAGGGCCTAGCTACTGTAAAAGGGCAGGCAAAAGTACACACCTGCTGGTGTTGTAGACAAATACTGTTTCAAGCGTACTGGAGCGCATTGTCTTCCTCTCATAAGTGAATGCCACATATGTACATCTAAATGGTGTACCATTTTGTTCCTGTTAAAATTTTAAGGGCCTAGATACTGTGAAAGGACAGCCAAAAGTAAACACCTGCTTGTGTTGTAGGCACATACTGTTTTAAGCGTACTGGAGCGCATTGTCCTCCCCTCATAAGTGAATACCATATACATACAACTAAGTGGTGTACCATTTTGCTCCTGTTAAAGTCTTTAGAGCCTAGATACTGTGAAAGGCCAGACAAAAGTACACACCTGCTGGTGTTGTAAACAAATACTGTTTTAAGCGTAGTGGAGCGTATTGTACTGCCCTCATATATGCACTAAATATGTCAGGCAAAGAAGTGCCAGGACATGCACAGAGGAGTGGCAGAAGCCTAAATTTATCAGGCAGAGGTCACAGCAGACTAATGGCAGCAGGAGTCGCAGCGAGAGGCCTGAGCACCCGGGATTAGCTAACGGTCTTGACCAGAAACTCCTCTGCTGTCATTGATTGGTTAACACGGTCATCCACTTCATCACAAGTAACATTTGACACCCCCAGTCAACAGTCGGTGGCTTCCTCAGACACAATCCTCAGTTGGCATGGCCCGGGAGCAGTCCCTGTCCTCCCATTGCCTCTGTCCTATGCTGTTCCCTCCCCCACAGAAGTATCTTATGCTGTGGGTTCAGCTCCAGTATTTAGTGAGGACAATTTAAAGGACAGTAAGCAGCTACTGTCCAGCCAAGAAGTGGAGGAGACATGTGCCGCTTCTTCAGCTAGGTGAGCAAATAGTGATGAGGAGAGTGGCATGGAAATTGGTGTTGCGAGTGTTCAGGCTCCTGAAACAGACACTGTTGAGGAACCTGAGGAGGACATCAGTGACATGCAGACACAACTCGATGATGATGAACGCAATCGCACTTGGGAGCCGGGTGCAGAAGGGGCTTCATCATCATGAGGAGAAGAGGGCTGCAGGTTGCCCGTGAGACAGCAACTGAGCCAGCAAGGTGGTAGCATGGTTGACAGTCAGCATGGTGGCAGAAGTGGAAAGTCTGGAGCCAAGCGTGCACAGGGTAGATCACCTGCTTAGCAGCAGCCTAGCTTCCCGGGATGTAGTGAAACAGGGGTTCCTGTAGACGGCAGTAGCAGTCAATCCGTGCGGACTATTGGTGGGAAAATCAGCTTCTCGGCGGTGTGGCAGTTTTTCATCAAGCATCCGGAGAATGTTAACCTGGCCACAGCAAGATGTGTCGGGAGAAGGTGAAGCATAGTGAGGGTGAAGCCACTCCTTTTTTCAGCCATCCAAGTTGAAGGGAGCTGTGTGTCATACCCATCTTTTGTCGCTCCAGATGCTCCTGCTCCTCCTACTTCGAGTCAGTTATTCTGCCAGCAATCCATCGGCAAAGCCATGTCCAAGAGATAACAATGTGCCCACTATGTGCAGAAACTGACTGTGCTCCTGTCCAAGTTGCTGGTGCTGCAGTCCCTCATTTTTCAAGTGGTGGACTCTACACTTTGAGAGAACTGGTGGCTTATGCTGAGCCAAGGTGGAGAGTCCCAAGCTGTAATGTCTTTGTGAAGAAGGTCAGGAACAATACATCTCCTTTACGGTCCACTGGGTGAATGTGGTTCCTGTACAGCCACAACAGCAACTTGGACAGATCACGCCACTTCCGCCTCCACACTCTCAGGCCATTGGTCCTGTGACAGTGTGCGACTCTGCCTCCTCAGCCTCCACCGTGTCCTCAGCCTCCATTGCACGGAGAAGTCTCAGTGCCCCTCCACCATACCATTTGTGCAGGGCACAGCATGTCACGCTGTTATTCACATGGTTTGCCTTGGCGAATGGAGTGACGCAGGGGAGGAACTGCTTAAAGCCATTCATCAAGAAATTAAATCATGGCTTACTCCACGAAAACTGATAATGGGAACCATGGTGACCAATAACGGGAAGAACATCTTGTCTGCACTGTGACAAGGAAGACTGAGACATGCGCCCTGCATGGTACACATGCTCAATCTGGGTGTTAAGCGGTTCCTGAAGTGTTCCCCCATCTGCAAGACATTCTAACAATGGGAAAGAAACATTGCATGCACTTCAGCCACTCGTACACTGCAAAGCACAGCGTCAGAATGATATCCTCCAACATAGTCTGATTTGCTACGTTTCCACACGTTGGAATTCCATCCTCCATATGTTGGACCTATACGAACAGAGAAAAGCCATCACCGATCTCTTGATGTTCCAAGCGGATAGGGGGACTCCCCTGTGTAACTTCAATGTCAACCAGTGGCAGCTCCTATGTAACACCTGCTGTTTGCTCAGGCCCTTTGAGGAAGCCATATTATTAGTCAGTCAACCAGGATTATGGGATGAACAACGTCATCCCACTGCTTCATTTATTACAGCGTGTGTTGGAAACAATGGCTGGTCAGGGCACTGGAGACATGGTGCCTACATCTCACGGCCATATGAGCCCTGTGGGGGCTGAACTAGAGGAGGAGGAGGAGGGGAGGGGCACAGTGGAGTACAGTTTAGGTTTCACGAGATGGGTGGCTTTTCTAGTCATCTGATAGGAGAGGAGGAGCAGGAGCAGCTAGAGGAACTAGAGGGTTATGAGGAAGGAGAGACAGAGGACCAAGACACATTAGGGCAGTATGCAGTGGAGATGGAGGCAGGGAGTCCCTCCGAGTCACTTGCAAAAATGACATGATGCATGCTCACTTGCTTGTGTAGTGACCGCCGAATTGTCACCATTCGGCAGCGGGATGACTTCTGGCTCTCCACCTTATTGGATCCTCACTACCGGCATAAAATGGGGGCCTTTTTCACACCCACTGAGAGGGAGGACAAACTGACCTACTACAGAGACATCCTACATAGTCAGTTGTCCCATGCCTATTTGCACCATCGTCCATCCACTTGCAGGTCTGACTCGGGGGGCTGGGGAGGGGTGGGGTGGCAGGAGCAGTACCAGCTCCATCAGCAACAGCCTGAGTCTACAGTCACTGATGAGTAGCTTTCTTCACCCGTATAGTGAAGCAACTCATCAGCAGCAGGTAGACCTGGAGCAGGACCTTAACCAACAGGTGGTGGCATACCTTGACATGCCCATGAAAAACCACCCTGAAGATCCGCTGGACTTCTGGGTAGCAGAACTTGATTTGTGGCCACAGCTAGCAGAGTTTGCCCTGGAAAAGCTTTAATGCCCAGCCAGTAGTGTGCCATAAGAGCGGGTGTTTAGTGTGGTGGGGACCATAGTAAGTCCAAGGAGAACTCAATTGCCTACGGAAAATGTGGAGAGACTGACCTTTGTGAAGATGAATCAAGCATGGATCAGCCAGGATTTCCACCCACCAAAGGCTGATGCATCAGAATAGATTGACCATGGTGCTACACGAACACTTCACATTTATGGATAGTATAAGTGGGTCACTGTCACGATTCGGCTTACAGGTTGTGGATCCACTGTGTCAGCGAGGGATTGGCGTGGACCGTGCTGGTGGACCGGTTCTAAGAGGCTACTGGTGTTCACCAGAGCCCGCCGCAAAGCGGGATGGTCTTGCTGCGGCAGTAGCAACCAGGTCGTATCCACTAGCAACGGCTCAACCTCGCTGACTGCTGAGAAGGCGTGGGACAGAAGGACTAGGCAGAGGCAAGGTCAGATGTAGCAGAAGGTCGGGGCAGGCGGCAAGGTTCGTAGTCAAGATGGATAGCAGGAGATCAGGTAACACAGGCTTGGACAACACTAAACGCTTTCACTGGCACAAGGCAACAAGATCCGGCAAGGGAGTGCAGGGGAAGAGATGTGATATAGCCAGGGAGCAGGTGGAAGCCAATTAAGCTAATTGGGCCAGGCACCAATCATTGGTGCACTGGCCCTTTAAGTCTCAGAGAGCTGGCGCGCGCGCGCCCTAGAGAGCGGAGCCGCGCGCGCCAGCACATGACAGCAGGGGACCGGGACGGGTAAGTGACTTGGGATGCGATTCGCGAGCGGGCGCGTCCCGCTGTGCGAATCGCATCCCCGACGGCCATATCAGTGCAGCGCTCCCGGTCAGCGGGACCGACCGGGGCGCTGCAGGGAGAGAGACGCCGTGAGCGCTCCGGGGAGGAGCAGGGACCCGGAGCGCTCGGCGTAACAGTCACTATATGTGACCCACTTATGGGCAATATGTGTATTTACCTAAATTGCGCACCTATTATGTATTTACCTAAATTGGGTACCCATTATGATTCATTGTATTTAGTCCCCGATATGTAATTTGTAGCATGGTGATTTGATATGAAAATGAATATATTATATTTATGTCTGAATTGATTGATAAACCGTGCCTGTATATAACTATATCTAACATTCTAGCGCCATGAAGTCCCGCGATAGTCGGGATTCCTGTACCAGAGTTGCCTTCCAGGCCTCGCTTTGGTGGCGAGGCTTGGTCTTTTACCTGACAGTGGGACTGCCCTGCTATACGATTGGTCTTTACATCCGAGCCTCGCTTTTGAAGCGAGGCTTGGTTGTTGGCAACGCCGTGGAGCCTTCTGACACAGCTTCCCGATGTCACATGACACGCGCTGATAGGCGTATCTGCTCCCGAGCCTCGCTATGAGTGCGAGGCTTGGTAACAGTGATCTATGTGTGGCTATGACGCTTTATTTATATCACGTGTTTTAGTCCTGGGTTTTAATTGGCTAAGTCTCTGTATATATACATACCCCACACTCTATTGACCACACCCCGGAAGAAGCCTTCATTGGTGAAACGTTGAGTGGCGGGTGGCTGTAGCGCCGTACTCCTTGCTCCACTTGGTAAAGTATTTTGTTATCTCTGTCCAGTTTTGGTTTTGCCCTACCTATAATGCATTATTGATCCCCTGGGGTTTCTTTGTCTGCTCTATGATTTTTTGTACTTACCTGTGGTTCGAGCATACTTGCTGGATCCGACCTTAATATTCAACCCACAATATATGAGCAGCAGTCTCTCTCATTAATCCACGGGAGTCAATATTTATTGTGCACCAATTACTTACTCCTTTTTCCTGGCAGACAAGCGTAGCCCCCGTTTCTCTCTCAGCATTTTTTGGATTCATGATTATTACTATATATGTATTCTTTTAAATTATTTTAAATGTCTTGTCATCTTGGATTCATGTTAATAAAGTATACTTTGTGATATTTATGTCCTGTTTGACGCCTTTCTTTATGAATTTAATCTATGTCTTGTGGCGTAGGACCTACTGTATAGGATTTTTTTCTTTTGGTATCATATATGGATAGTGCAAAACATATTAAGGTGCTGCTTCCCAGTTACAGACATTCCTCGGCATCAGACCACAAGTAAGTATTGAGGATATGCATTAGCTAAAACTTCACTTTTCTTAGGATAAAATATATGTACCCCAATTTTTTTTTTAAATCAAGCAGAAGGAAAGGTGTGCAAGAAATACTATGTGCCACCTAAACCACCAAGTATTGATGTGATGCAAAAGACCTCTAAAAGGTGGAAGGGAACAATGTATCGTCTATTGTAAAAACTTTCCCTGTAAGGCCCTACTCTCACTTTATTAATTCCCTTCTTGGTACTTGTTATTTGCCCTAAAAAGGGTGCCTCCACACAGGAACCTCTCCCTATTTCCACCTACAAACACTGCCATTTCACAGGGTTTTTAGGTGAAAATAGGGATAGTTTCTTGTGTGGGGCCGCCCTTTTTAGGGTGAGTAACCCTTGCCAAGAAGGGAATTAATAATGTGAGAGTAGGGCCGTACAAGGGAAGTTTTTACCCCCACTGGTTACAATGAACCATACGTTGTTCCCTTCCACCTTTTAGAGTTCATTGCATCACATCAATACTTGGAGGTGTAGGTGGCACATGGAGGTTTTTGCACACATTTGCTTTTGTTTGGGTACATATATTTTATCCTAAGAATATTATTAAAAGTTAAGTTTTACGTAATGCATATCCTAAATACTTGTGCACACTAACACTTTTATAAAAGAAACAGTTTTCTTCTGCCTACTTGCCTCAGCTACTATTCTGATCCTGCAACCCCCTTATGCCACACATCTGATGCCAAGTTCTCCTTTTTTTCACCCACCTTCGTCACCGGGTACTGGTATTGCCACCCACTGCACCACTCTGTCACCGGGTCACTTTCAGGACTCCTGATTTTGCTGATGCCACCTCCAGGCTGTCTCATTCTGCAACTATATGGACTCCTCATGCTTCAGCAGCTCCAGGCTGTATCATTCTGCCACTTTATGGTCTCCTCAAGCTGCCACCAACTCAAGGCTGTGTCATTCAGCCACTATAGGGTCTCAACATGCTGCCGCCAACTACAGGCTGTCATTCATCCACTACATGGTCTCATCATGCTTCCACCACCTCAAGGCTGTGTCACTGTACCGCAATGTGGACTCCTCATGCTGCCGGCGCATTAAATAAAACTTCAATGTTCAATTTAAATGTTAAAAAATATATTTTCAATTGTAAGGCCCTATGGTTTCGTCAGGCTATTGCCACCTCCAGGCTGGGTCATTCAGTGACTATATGGTCTCCATATGCTGCCACCACCTCCTCGCTGTGTCATTCAGCCACTATATGGTCTCCTCATACTGATGCCACCTCTGGGCTCTGTCATTGTGCCACTCTGCGACAGTGATTCTAATATTTCACTAACCCAGCACACACCCCATGTGTTTCACAGCAAGGCAAAGTGTTCTACACCTCCAGTGAGGTTATATGAAGGCCAGAAATAGCTGTTTTTAATACAGATCTGTCGCAAATAAATTCGGACTGAACCTAATTTTTTCTGAAAATCCATCGAATCGGCCGAATCAAATTTTTAAAAATTATTATTTTAATATTGTGTAATATTTCACCATGGTGTTGAATTAGACATGTCCTCTCTGAGAATAATAAAACTGCATTAACATGTCACTGTCTGGATCTATAGGAACTATTCTTCATTTATACGAGATTGCTGATGCCAGGATTGTAAAACCACATTAGATCAGCTTCGTCCTAAAGCTAGACATGAACACAGCTTCAATAAAATTCTGCTAGATTTTCTCATTGATTTTCTCATACATTATACCAAGTCAGTCAATGTTACAAGGTTTAAGTATGCTGGAAAGGATGAGGTGGTTGATGTTGTTGCTTTTAGCATTATTGTCTTTCTTTGCTCTGTTAACAGCTTGCAACTGGAAGGTTCAGAGATTCTTCTGGGACCAGAAGTCACCTGTGGACCTCTTGATATGACCTTCTCTACTCCTGTGGCCTTAACCATTCCTCACTGCGCTGAAGTAAGCTGTGAGCATTGGAACGTCCGGCTCAAAAGAAGATCACAACATGGCAAATGGGAGGCAAGTGGCTTTCAGAATTGCAATGCTTTATGTACCGAGAAAATTACATCACCAGTTCAAAATACCTTTTAGTATGTAACGGTTCTTACTATAAAAAGCTCCTTTGAGTGTACTTTTTTAGGGGACTGTAGTGATCAGCATTGGGCACTATTAAAGATCCCTGTGGCATGACTGCTGCAATAACTTTTTTAGTGATCTCCAAAAAGTAAGACTTAGTGGACAGGGTCCATCGCTTTGGTATCCATAACCACGCTAGGGTCTATATTTCTAAGCTCCTCATACAGAATAAGGCTTTTGGATGTCAAGGTATTGAAGCCTAGGAGTGTTCTTTAGGTTGTTGCAGCTCCTGAGCTATTGGGCATGAAATGTTAGCCAATGTTGCTACCCAATGAAGTATATTGCAGAGAGACTTTTATAAGTAAGTATATACAAACAAACACATCAATATATAGCAGAAGATATATCTAAAATGTTCTCCTGAGAGTTAATAAGTCTCCAGCATGTAGTAAAACCTTAATCCTTATTTGCCCATCCTTAAATGCCAGGGGTATACCAGTAAAAGGACCATGATGAAACACATTTCCAATGCTACAGGATTTCTTATCATGCTTGTTGTTTCTTCTACTCTCGCTACTCTAGCTAAGATGCTGGCTCCACTTACTCTTCTAGTTATAGTGTCACTTCTGCTTTATTACTTGGGGTCAAAAGTAATATGAGCCTCCTATATCCCTCTGGTTGCTATTCAGCGCTAATATGTACCTTAGTACTTCCCATGTGACTATGAATAGGGCTACCTGGCAAGTGCTTCGAGTTACAGTGCAAAGTGTCACCCAAAGTGGGAACCAGAAGCTACATTTTCACCATATCTTAAGAGCAAAGGACAGGAGTACCACCACCAAGGCAGTCATGGTCTCATCAGGTCACATGCTTCTAAGCCAGCAAAACTCACAATAAACAAGTGAACATAAATGATTTAAAAATGTACACACTAAAAAAAAAACTGTAAAACACTAAAAATGGCACAAACTATTAGCTTTAGGGTGAGCCCGGTTTATTGCAATGAGACATATTTGACGGAAACTCCCCTCATCATGTGTAAGAAATGAAAAGTTATGGGCATTGTTAATGTTGCAACCAGTTCTAGTGCATTATAAGGCTGGAATTCCACTGAGGATTTTCAAGCAAAAACGCCGTAAAAATACGACCATTTTGCTGCACTGCGTTTTTTCTGTAAAAAAGTTTGGCGTTTTTTTTTTTATCCTTTGGGTGTTTTTCAGCTATTTTGGGCTCAGAGGCTGGTTCTCAAAAATGCCCTACAAATCCTAGTTTGGCATTTTTTGCACAGAAATCATGGCATTTTCCTTCCATAGAAGTCTGTAAGAGAGCAAAAACGGAAAGAAAAACACCATATTGGTTCTAACTTTGGTGTTTTTGACGGCGGTTTTTATTCTTTTTTGGAGTTTAGCGATCCAAAAAAGTGATGGAGATACCTTTTTAAATAAAATTTCATAGGGTACCATCTGCTGATGACTGACAGGCTTGACTCTATGTACAGTGAATGGGAGAATCCGGATGAATATGTCAGATTCATCACTTGCCGCACTGGGTGCATACTGCAGACTTCAACATGTACTATGTTTCTGCATATGAAAGACCAATGGAAACAGCATGTCCGCATGGTAGCATGGTATGGTAGCGGACATGCTGTTTCCAGTGGTCTTTCATATGCAGATACATATATGCAGAAGCAACGGCATGCCTCTCTATATTGTGCTGCCCTCAGCAACAGCATGTTCTGCCTGTAAGGTTTCCTTTAAAAACGCAGTGGCCCCCGTTATGTCATTATACAGGAAGATCACAGCAGGTGTCAGGAGTGACACTCGCTGCGATCTGTCTATTAATGCAGTTACTACAGCTCCCAGCATGGAGCAGAGTGTGCTCCATGTTGGAAGTGGTAGTACCTGCAATTAAGGAAAGATCACAGCGGATGTCACTCCGGACACCTGATGCGATTGTCCTATCTATTGCAGAGATGCGGAGCAGCTTTCTCCTGCTCTCCGCATCTCTGCACTGTACTCTGGCCAGTGATATGAACAGAACATCACTCATTCATATTTCCCTCTGAGAGCGGTGATTGGCTGCAACCATCCGGCCAATCCCCACTCTGGGTGGAAAATATGAATGAGTGATATTCTATTCATATCACTGGCCGTAGTACAGAGCAGAGATGCGAGCGCTGTATAGAGCCATTCCACATCTCTGCTATATTATGGACAATCGCATCGGGTGTCAGGAGTAGCACACGGGGCGATCTGTATATTAGTACAGGTACTACTACTCCCACCATGGAATAGTCTGTTCCATGATGTGAGTAGTAGTACTACCTGAAAAATAAATAGAAAAAAAAGTGAAACGCACACACTTTATTACAAATTAATAAAAATTTGGGTATAAAAAAATAAAATAAAACATTTTAAATACATTTAAATTAAAACATTTCCATTCCTACTGAATTTTTTTTTTTTTTCGGAACCCAACAAATTTTGGAAAAAAAAAATGCCAAAGGGGCCAAGAAAGGCAAATTCCATACAAAGGTAAAAGTGCCAGAAAAAAACACCAAATCACAGGGAAAGACAGTGGAAGTTTTTCTGGCAGTTTTTCTGGCATTTTTAAGCCCCCAAAAAATGCAGTGCAAAAACCTCTGTGGAATCCAAGCCTAAGGAAGGATATTAAAAAATAGAAAAATTCTAATGGCTTTGTTCAAGAGTTTAAAGCTTTTTAGCACATAATGTGCTGTGTGTGGTATCCAGCATATGAAATTGTGAAATGTAGATGTATCTGCTGAGAAAATATTTTTCTCCATCAGTAATCCTGTGATCACAACATAATTATTTCCAGTTGGTTGCTTTGTTATAAATATTTTTTTGGTGTAACATAAAAGATTATTGCCTACAGATAGAGTGAAATGCTGTGTATTCCAATGAACAGAGCAGAATGTAATATGTCTATGCAACAGAAATTGCAGCCATCTTTTTATTACTCCAATGCAAAAAAAATAAAATGATTAAAACATGTCCTGTCATTTTGTGGATGCAGCTTGTATCCTGACCTATATGAAACAAATAAAAGCACATGCTATCGCACTCACATTGACCCCTCTTTGGACTAACAGATGGAGGGAAAAGAAACAGATGGAAAAGAGTAACAATATGCCACGAATGACTATGAAATGAATGACTAAACTATGCTATGAAAGACACAAAACTTTATGGAAATGATTGTCAGTTTTAAAGAATAGGTTATTGAAATGTTATGATTTTTTTCAGTCTGCACAAAATGACTAGTGCTCTGTATGTCATGTACAATATGTTTGGTCAATGGAAGATAAAACAATTAAACCTTCCTCCTTATTTCCTCTTCAGGAAGTTATGTCAACCGATGATGAAACCACTTCCTTTTATTGCCTTTTGGATCCCTTTGCTTGCCATATACTAATGGACAGCTTTGGCACTTATGCGTTGGTGGGTGAACCTCTCACAGACTGTGCAGTGAAGGAGCTTAAAGTTGCTGTGTTTGGCTGTATGTCCTGCAATTCCTTGGATTACAACCTGAGGGTTTATTGTATTGACAACACCCCATGTGCATTCCAGGTGAGAGCTCTCGCAATCCGAATTTGTCTTTACCTTGTGTTAGTTAGTCTTTTTGTACCTAACTTATGGTAAGCAATCAAATCTGTATTAACCTACATGTCCTATTAGGTAGACCTGCCAGCAGGTTTTAAGGGTATAAACTAAGGGCAATGCTTTATAGGGCTTTGGACCCTAAATTCATACATACCCCTCATTTGTTCACTGAACCCTTCAGTGCTTTGTGGGTGAGGATTTTTTACTGTATTCTGGACTGAATGGGTAACTAATTAAGTGGCATTGGTATACTGGCTGGGAAAGAAGTTTTATTTCTTTAACTGTATACAAAAAAAAAAGATTATTGTTGTTATCACATTGGTTTTGTTTACACTAGATGCACTGAGATAAGATTTTTTTTTCTTTTATATTAGGAATGTCCCAACAGTACACATGCACATACACATCCCTGATGACCATCCCAATACTTGGTGACAATAACAAAAAATACAATTCCCTCTCACCTTCCCTCCACTCCCATGCTGAGGTCTCTTCATCATTCCCGCCATTATCTGGAGTAGTGCAGGACCTAAAGTGGGATGAAATGTTGTCATCACACAGAATACAGGAGAAGGTCCAGCACCAGAATGCAGAGGCCTAAACATGGGAGCTAAGGAAAGGCGAGTGGGATTGTTAGTGTTTTCTTTTGGAGTGGAGGGGGAAGTGGAACACTTCTTAATGGGGGCCTCTACCTAAAAGGAGGCTCCCTTCCTACCTGACTACCTAACTACTAAAGGTTTCTACCTAAAAGCAGAGGGCACCCTACTTAACTACCTACTGGGGGGGGGGACTTCCTACTTACCTATCTTTTGGGGGTTTCTATCTAAGAGTATATTCGACTTTCATCTAGTACTTGAAAAAAAATATCAGTACTCCTACTCTGTCTTATAAAAAGGACATCCCTAATGGCTATACATAGACACACAATGCATATACTTTCCTGACACAGTATTTTTTTATTTATTTTTTTATGAGCTACAGTACGTGCTTATCTCTTTACACACATGGCGAACTGTGCTGAGCAACGAGGAAAGGTAGGGAAGGCACATTCATAAAGTTGTATGTGAAGTATACCTCAAACATTCATGGGTAACATATGCCCCAAACATGATATGAGTGGACTGAGTAAGAAGGATAGCTGCTTACAACATTATTACAGAACTTCAGACAAAGAAAAGCCTGTTTGTTCTTCAGAGGCAAGATTAGGGAGCTAGGGCCTTGGCTACACTGCAACTTTTTTGTAGCACTACAAGATTTATTGTAACTACTGAGTGACAGCTGCAGTCCACACAACTACAAACAACTCCATGTACTGCTTTGGACTGCAGCTGTAGTTCGATAGTTTAAAGGGTATTCCAGGGAAAAACCTTTTTTTATATAACAACTGGTTTGATAAACAATTAAACAGATTTGTAAATTCGAACATTTGTAAACTCATCTCCCCAGTCTGACGAAGCGCTCCGGCGCAAACGGTCCGTCACCGAGACGATCTCTCCCCCCGCGTCCGTCCACCTGTCCTCCCTGCTGTTTTACCCTATGTCTTCATGTGAATAAAGACGCTACTGCACAGGACTCCGGTGAGTGCTCCATTTCTTCCATTTTCTTTGTGATGCAAGATTTGTAAATTACTTCTATTAAAAATCTTAATCATTCCAGTACTTATCAGCTGCTGAAGTTGAGTTGTTGTTTTCTGTCTAACTGCTCTCTGATGACACCTGTCTCAGGAGCTTTCCAGAGTAGGAGCGAATCTCCATAGCAAACCTCTTATGCTCCGGACAGTTCCTGAGACAGACAGAGGTGTCAGCAGAGAGCACTGTTGTCAGACAGAAAGAAACAACTCAACTTCAGCAGCTGATAACTATTGGAAGGATTAAGATTTTTTTTTATAGAAGTCATTTACAAATCTGTTTAACTTTCTGGAGCCAGTTGATCTTAAAAAAAAAATTATAATAATTCCTGGAATACCCCTTTAAAATCAATCTTGTAGCACTACAAATATTTGCAGTGTAACCCTGACCTTTTACAGCTAGGATAGCCAGAAGATCGCATGGACTTTAACAAATATCCATACTGTGCATTTTAGATGAGAATGGATCCAGTTTACATGTGATTAAATGTGCAAATAAGTTTGAGTTTTAGTGTTTCAATTTTCTTTCCAGCATTCTGTTCTTCATAGAAGAGATGCCAATATACAAACAATAACGTGATAGTCACTGTGTGGCTAGAACAATTCCCCTCGATGGAGAAATGTTATCCTTAATAAATGGCACGCCTTTGAATTTTGGTTCTTCACACATGATGTCCCCTAGTGTATAGATGATGGTTACCCTTTAGAAATAATATCTTATAAATGTTCACACACTGTGCTGCACTCAATTCTCTTACTTTCATGATTCCTGTTCCATTTATACTCTGGAGGTAGAAATTTGGCATTAAAATTAAGCAATGGGAAAGATTTCTAGAGCAAGAAGATGTCCTCTTCGCCGTACCCTCTAAAAATGAGCAAGCGGTGTAATAATCAGAGATGGTACAGAGAGCACAGACTGTGAAAGAGGAGAAGAAACACTTTTTTTTGCCTGCAAATTACATTCATTTTAATCGGAGGCAAAAGGACAAAGTTTCTTTCTCATCAGGTTGATCACATGAAGGACGAATCAAAGTAGTTCCTCTGCCTTTGTTCTTAGGATAAAATGAGTGTCAAACATAGCAATTGCTCACTTTCCAAAAATGATCTATGCCTCTGATGCGCTGTGTCTCTTCCTACAGACAGCCAGGGCTCCAGGTCTTTGCGTCTGCACATCCAGCCACTATGTCGGTTATAGTATCTTTTATGTACCTGTACAGTATAAGTGGCTGATGCTATGTGGATAGACATAATGTATTATAGCTGTTGTCACCCCTTAAAGAGTTTCATAGCTCCAAGGAAAAGTATTTGAACACTATTGAAACAAATATACAGCTTTTCTTAACTTACAAAGCAGAGTCAGTCTTAATATATATATATATATATATATATATATATATATATATATATATAAAAGGGGTCAGTACTTTCCTCAGGGAGAGGACACCTCTTCAGGTGTAACGGAGATTCAGGTTAGGCCATTTAGCACTCCGCAGGCATTCTGGGTAGGGGAATATGCAAAGCAGCTCATTACACAACCTTTTCAGGTAGTGTTCTCTGGTATCAGCTTAGCTCCTGTTTTATATTCCTTAACAGGAGCTAAGCTGATACCAGGGAACACTACCTGAAAAGGTTGTGTAATGAGCTGCTTTGCATATTCCCATATATATATATATATATATATATATATATATATATATATATATAAACTCAGCAATGACCAATTTTACCAGTTTTTACAGTAACAAATCATATTTTAGAGTCTTCAGCACCAAACATGGAGTGTTAGGCTCTGTTCACACTGTGTAATATGGGTTCAAAAATAAAACTGTGCATATTCTTGTTCGCCATGTGACCATAGCCTTAGAGTATGTACACCATGTATTATGTTGCAGAAACTCAGAGGATAGCCTACGATTTCTGACTGTATTTTAAAATCTTTTTCAAATTGATTTTATTTTAAAACCAGCAGGTGAGATGCCTTCATAAATTCCCACCCCTCTGTGTAAACATAGCTTTAGGATATGACCTTATGCCCATCCTAGAACCGAGCAAAAGGTTGTGGAGCATAATTGGAGCCCCTGGAGTTTAGTACTATGGAATCATAATGTAGGTATTCCATGTGCTGCCATCTAGTGTGTCTTAATGCACAATTATTTATTGATATTCTAGAGGAGAATACTTTATTTTCAGTGTTACGTTGAAGTTTTTATAGTATTAACATATTCTACAGCAATGTACAGAGGTTGTCATCAGTGCCTGTCACCAGTGGGACTTACAATTTTTATTTCCTTATCTAATACATGGTCTTAAACATTGTCTTACCACCGCCTCACCATCACCACCACCTCCTTTACTCAAATTACATACACAGACATAAGGACATTAGGGCCATTTCCAAATAAAGATAATTAACTTATTGGAACGTTTTTTTTTTTTTTTTTTTTTTTTTGCAATGTACTTTACAAAGGAAATGAAATACCTCATTAAACTAATTCAAACAAAAGTACACCATACAAACTCAATGCATGTGTCATCCCTGGTCCAATTTGAATTTAGGGCTTGAGGGCTGCAGTACAACAGTGCTGACCACTGAACTACTGTGCCGGAATACCTCCATAGTATGATATCTCATGAAATGCAACAAATTTTAGGTTTCTAATATGTGGGATGATAGGCATACAGAGTGATTTGTATAAATTTTGAGGCATGCAAAGTAACAGTAGAGCTAATGAGCACTACATTACAGCTGCCTAAAACTTAGGTGTTAGATTGGAGAGTTACTGAGCTGCTGTGACCTTCATGTGAAACTCTAGTAAATGCACTATAAAGATCAGTGGGATATGGTTACTATACTTAGACCTGACCTTTATGGCTGTAGTTCATAAAACATTGAAGCTGGACAACATAAAAGAGAAGATTCCACTGTTAATTGCTTAACATCTTTGTAGTTCCATCATACCATATAACTAAACCTTAAAGAGGGTTAAATCCTGTGCATCTAAGGCCCCATGCGCCGTCCATGCACCATCACTGATATCTACACCAGCCCAGAGCTTGCATAGATTTTAAGTACAATTTACTCCTCTAGTACACCTGTCCAGTTGCAGTAAATTTTTGTGAGCCTGATACCATGTTCACTTTGGCAAGCTCAATGAAGTGTCGCAGTCACAAGATTTCTTGTGTAAAGGGTGACTGAAAAATAGTCATAGACTTTAAGAATATGTAGTGTATACTTTTGTATTGCTCAGTACTGTCAGCATTGCTCTAATAATAATTATGGAGCCACATTACAAAATGCTGTGATTAAAAATATCCTTATCCTATAAGTGCATTAAAGCAATCAACATTTTTGGTATAGACACAAGGTAGGTAGTCAAGGGGTAGCAACCAGAGCATGTGCCCTGGGTCTGGCATTAAAGGGGTACTCCACTGGCCAGCATTTGGAACATTTAGTTCTGAATGCTGTATGCGCTGTGTGGGTCGGCCTTGCCACCTCAATATAAATCTATGGGAGGGGGCGTGTGTTGAGGGGGCATGGCCTGATATCACAAGGGAGTGTCACCAACCCCTGCAGCGTGCACACAGTGTTCGGAACTAAATGTTCCAAACACTGGCCAGTGTAGCACCCCTTTTATGTGCCAATGAGCACCAACCAGCCATATTGGCTTGGCCATGATGTTCAGTGAACCAAACCTTACCTGCATGTGAAGGAAAGGCAAGCTATTGCTTTTTTTTATACCCAATACAGTATCTTATATCATGGCAGGAAAAATATTACCTTTCCTTGCTCCCCAGCAGCTCATTTCCAGCTTGCTGTTGTCTGACCCGATGTCTTCTTACCTGGCTTGAAGTTGGGGTGTGGAGACAATAGGGCAATATGTATCATGATCAGCACATATGGGTAAAACCATGCTAAAATGTGGCTGCCGTTGTACAAATGAGATAACAAAAACAGCATGTGTACATTGGCTGCCGCATGTGGCTATGGTATGTGGCTAAGTATTGCCCCACTGTCCGCTTTAAGCTAAGTTAAAAGGTATCGTTCTGAGTCAACAGCAAGCCTGAAATAAAACACCTAAAAAAGGAGGAAAGTTAATATATTTCCTGATCCCCGGGGAACCCCTTTAAAAATACAAACTTTTGCCTAAATCCCAGCAATTTATAGTGTACCATATAAGCATTCTCTTGATGGATGTCGAGGTTTACATTTACCCTCATTTCACAAATATTGAATTGCATTACAAGGATTTCATAAATTCTCATGTTCAAGAACAAGAGATTTTCTGTCTATAGAAAAAAAAAGGATTCACATTGTCAGTTTTCTCTTAAAAGCAACAAAAAAATATAATTTGATTTTTCAGCTTGTCGACTCTGAAAAATAGAAATGCTTTCAGAGCCAAATCATTTATTGCCGGAGCTATACCTTTGAGTTGGCAACTTTTGGCAAGCGTGCCCATGAGCAAGTCATGCTTGTTTTCACTGAAAATAATATGATAAAAAAAAAATATGAGGACTAATTCTGCATAAATGCATAAATAATGGGATACATAGGATATGCCTATTTTGGACAGATGGTTTCCCCCTGACATGCACAACAACAGGTCCTGCTGATCACTTGGTATTATTGAAAGAGAGTTTTATATAAACCTGTAGTTCCAAAACTTTGAGCCACCTAAGAGTGCTGGTGGCCATTGAAGAGATCAGTGGGGTGTGATTATTTATCTATATACATGTTTATTTAGTTTATTATTTTTTAAGGCAATGTTTAGAGGAAAAAGTATGAGCAAATTACCTCTTCTCTGAAAGGAAAAAAAAGTATCTTATACTAGCCAAAATAGAGTAACCAAAGTTACCAATGAATGGACTGCAATGCAATTAGCTATATTCACTCAAATCTGATCTTGTCCCTAGTCAGGCTTGAAATTCATTTCTATGTGTCATACAGTTTGGTAAAAAGTCAGTTTATCGTGGAGTCTTTCAGATTACCAAAATAAGACCCATAAAAGCATAGAAGTGCATCCTGAATCCACTCACATGTTATCCTAGTTGCTTTAGGCAGTGTTATTTCTCATTTCACTGTTATGCTATTCTTTAGTGCTGTGTTCTCCGATGATAAGGCTACAATGTTATTTTATTCACAAGAGAATTAACAATATAAATTAGACATTACAATGCTAAATTAATTATTGAACCATTTCTACTGTATGTTTTTCGGAACTCAATAAGCCAAAGGGCTTTTTTTATTGATAAACTATGCGCAGGGAAGACTCAATGTTTAGGGTAGACTATCAATGGTTGATCAACTGGCGATCAACCGGTTGCCGGATATGTTGCATCGTAATATACAGAGAACAGTGCTTGAAGCAGACAGCACAGTATATTGTGTGGTGGGCATGCTGGGTTACTGTGGGTAAGCTCCTATTGAAATGAATGGGAGCTTAAGAAGCTGGCCACTACACAATGTTGGGGGAGAATTTATCATTTTTAGTTTAGGCAAACAATTTTTGCCAATAATGGTCGCACAGCGATTTAAATTTAAAATGAATAAGATGTTATGCCATTACATATTTCGAGAATTTTTACTGCAGCACACCACTTTTAAAATATTGGCAATTTTACACACCTACAAGCTAAGCCATATATGGTCCGGTGTATATTTGTGACTTTGTGGAGGTGTTTGCACAAACATTTGCAACAATTTTATAGTTGTAAATGATAAATCAGTTACCACTGCAACCACCAAAGTAAAACAGACTTTTGGCAAATATTTTTGAGCAATAATTCACATTCCGCAAAAATTTGTGACATAACACAAAAAAAATTTAAACACATTGGGGGAGATTTATCAAAACCTGCCCAGAGGAAAAGTTGCCCAGTTGCCCATAGCAACCAATCAGATCGCCTCTTTCATTTTTAACAAGGCCTCTGCTAAATGAAAGAAGCAATCTGATTGGTTGCTATGGGAAACTGGGCAGCTTTTCCTTTGCACAGGTTTTGATAAATCTCCCCCAATGTTCTCTATATATTCTGGTGATTCTGGTGTAGCCTCTCTGACAGACAGCTGATCTGCAGGGGTGCCAGGTATTAGACCCTTATCGATCAGATATTGATGGGCCATCAAAAATGAAGTCCTGGAAAAGCCTTTTAAAATAGCTCAATAATATTACCTGTACTCCTTTTGACAACCACAGATAAAACATGAAGTAGATAAGACATTGGAGATGAGCTGTATCCATTGACAATCTCATTTCTGCAGTATTGACAAACGCAGCTCTTCTATAACTGTGTTATCTTTCGTTCAATGACAGCAACCCTCCATGGCAAATTATACTAATAACATTTTTAATCTGGATTGCAAATTGATATTTATGAAGGGTGCCATGATGCAGATGAAACACAGCTACATGCGCTGGTCCTATGATTTTGCCAGTAATATGACATCCATTGGCCACCACTTGTGAGAGGGTTTCATCTGCATGCTCTATCCCAGTTTTTCCCAACCAGCGTGTCTGCAGCTGTTGCAAAACGGAAACTTTCAGCATGCCTGCCATGCGGGCAGCTGTAGTTTTGCAACAGCTGTAGGCACACTGGTTGGGAAGCACCTCTATATTTACACCATGGGACCCTACCGTAGAGAAGTTTTTGTAAATTTACTGACTCTATTAGAATTTAAACCAGAGCCGGATCTAGGGAGGCCTCAGGCAAAACTCGGACATGAAGATCTACCATCCCCCTAAATACCCCCCCCCCCCAATGTAAGAGAAGGTCGATGCATTTAGTCTTTTTATTGCCACTTACCAGGGGTGCATGCATGATTTTCTTAAGGGTTGGGGTTTAAAGACATAAAATAAATTCTCCACACCAGAAGGACACATTGCTACTACTACTACAGTGATTTAATAATATGACTAAATGTTATGAAATAAAAACATTATACAGGGACCAGTATCACCAAGAACACCACTATGCAAGGAACCAGTAATTGTGCCTTACTAATATAACTACCACTATTACCCCCACATAGTGACCATGTTATTACTGAATAACAATCCCTTTAGGCAGATCAATTTTACCCCATGCCTGGCCTATATAATAGTAGATATCAGCTCTACACAGGTGCTGCAGTTACAGTGCAGTTACATCCAGTGACTCACAGGTGGTGTTTTCTTGGAGTCATTCTTTTTCCTTTTCTTCTCTATCTGGCTCTGACCGCCATAAAAACTTATTTTACCATAACTCTTCTCCAGAGAACATGCCAGGTAACAAACATCTTAGGTTCAACACTTTTCCTAAATGTTTCCCTTACCATAGTGCCCCAAATAATGGGGGTTATTTACTAACTTGTTTCTGATATGTTTTTTTAAATCAGACTTTGCAGTTGAATTTTACGTGTGCCAGAGTTTGCGCCCCCCCCCCCCCCAAAAAAAAAAAAACAATAAACCCGACCAACTCTCCACTTTTCCACTTTTCTTAGAAAACCCCGAAAAAAGGTTTGTCTGCTGGGGAAACAACCCTGACAAAAAGAGTGTAGGCCAGACAAAAGGGGCATGTTCCTGACAAAAGGGGCATGCCCCGACCTATTTACTAAGGTTTTTGAATAAATGTTGTGGATTAAAGCTCTGGAAAACCCGACAGCTCAGAACAGTTGTAAAAAAGCAAGATGTAGGGGAAAATTAGTAAATACTGTGAAAAAACACTTGTCGGGAAAAACACAAAGAAAACTCCACTGTTAGTAAATCAACCCAATGTCCCTATGGTGCTCTGCATAAAATGAGGAGGTAAGTGTGTTGGAGGGGAAGTGTAGGGGGATTAAATGGTGGTTGGTAGGTAACCCCCCCCCCCCCCCTCCATTAGGTAGATTCCCTCAAGTAAGTAAGCAATCCCCCCTATAGGGTAGAAGCCCACAGTAGGTAAGTAGGTAAGTAAGCCTCCAGTTGGTAGGTGTCCTCCCCCTCATTAGGTAGATTCCCTCAAGTAAATAGGTAAGGTAATCCTGACTATAAGGTGGAAGCCCCTAGTAGGTAGATAAGGAATCATCTCTACCCTATTAGAAGCTCCCAGTAGGTTGGTAGGGAATTATTTATGTTCTATTAGGTAGAAGCCCCCAAGCTGGTAGGTAGGTAGTGTAGGTACTCTCCAGCAGGTAGTTAGGGGCCCCAATATATAGACAGAACATGCCACACCTTCTTCATTACATCATCAATGGAGCTAATAAGAAAGTGTTAAATAACACATTTACCTACTGTGCATCTGCCCATATAAAATAACATATCCACTACAGATGTATATTAAAAGTTGGCACACTGTAAGCAGCCATTCTTTGAACAGTTGTTGAGGTGTATCAATGATATGTGTGACAGTCATTAGAATTCTGCCAGCATTTCATTACAGCAAAAAAGAACAGCCGAAGTAAAATGTGGCCAGGCCTGACACTAATAGCTATTATTCTTTTGTCTTTACATCCATTTTATGATCATTTTAATATAGCTCGCCAAGGAAGATGACATTATTCCAAATGCCACTCATATACCATATAAAACCCGGTGGGTTCATCCTCTTATCGATTTCTCCCATTCTCTTTGTAGGAAGTGCTTACTGATGAGAGGCATCAAGGTGGACAGCTGTTGGAAGAACCAAAGTTGCTTCATTTCAAGGGGAATACCTTCAGCATCCAGATTTCTGTTCTCGATATCCCTCCCTTCCTCTGGAGGATCAAACCATTTACTGCATGTCAGGTACGAGAACCATTTGTCTTTGCTGCTATAGATCTTTTACTCTCTTGACGGACTGCAGACATGGTGAACAACAATCTAGACTTTTTTTTTTTACTTAATACTCATTGATTAATAGCTAATGCATTTAGTGCTGCTGGAAGGGGATCAGATGAACAGCAGTAATGATTATTAAAGACTCCGGAGTCCATCTGCGTCTGATGCCAGAAAGATCTCATCCCTGAAAGTTTCAGAGAGTAGACAATAGTGTCAGCATATCTAAGAGTACAGGGCAAGTATGGATATCAGAGTCTTATAGTATTAGAAGCTAGGATTAAACGTGGCTCTAAAACTTTGGATTTTGCATAGGGGTGGTATATCATATCCTTAGGTCAAATATTTACATTATTTAGGCATACGTAGTGTTGTAAAGGTCAGAGTTCATTCCATTAGAACTGCAAATTATCATATATATATATATATATATATATATATATATATATATATATATATACAGCAGCGTTTCACCTCCTAGCCACATCAGTGTTCTGGTGGACAGACAGCAGTGCTTTTTTTTTCCCTGAAATTTTTTTTTACTGCAGCCATTAACCTCCCAGTCACTTTCTTCCGCTTTGTATTACAGAGAGGGGAAGAGAGCTGTGTGTTTCCTCATACATTTCAACAAGCTGCTTAGCAGAATAGGCAGGAATAATTTTTCTGGGCAATTCTGTGTCTTTGTTCCACAACAAATCTGCTGGCTATACTAGTCTGTAGATGGTACAATACCCAGCAGTCCATTTCTAATAGTCTTTGACAGAGTGCAATTTTGGGTTTAGTACACAGCTTTTGTGTGCTGCAGCACTGTTGTGTACTGCTGGTGTTGTGCAAAAAAAATAGTTTTAAGTGTACTGTAGCGCATTTTTCTGCCCTCATAAGTGCATACCACATACGTACATCTAAGTAGTGTACTATTTTGTTCTTTGTTCCACAACAAATCATCTGCTGTATATACTAGTCTGTAGATGGTATAATACATACCCATCAGTCCATCCCTAATAGTCTGTGAAAGAGTGGAATTTTGGGTTTAGTACACAGCGAAATATATATTTTTCAGTATTGTGAGCCAAAACTAGAAGTGGAACCTACACAGAGAAAAATCTGTAATGACAGGAAAAACATGTCTGCTGAGTTTTGGTCCTGATATTAGTTTTGGCTCACAAGTATCAGTGCAAAATACTGACTGAAATACTGCCATGAGAAGGTAGCCATGGGCTGGGGTTCTCTAGGCTACTCAAGTATATGAATTTAAAGGGGTATTCCCAGATTTTTTTTTTTATTTGACTATGCTACAGGGGCTGTAAAGTTAGTAACATAGTAACATAGTTCATAAGGTTGAAAAAAGACCAGAGTCCATCAAGTTCAACCTATACCCCTAATAAGTCCCTTTTTGAACTCTTTTACAGAGTTCACCATGACCACCTCCTCTGGCAGAGAGTTCCATAGTCTCACTGCTCTAACAGTAAAGAACCCCCGTCTGTGCTGGTGTGGAAACCTTCTTTCGTTAGACGTAGCGGATGCCCCCTTGTTAAAGATACAGTCCTGGTTATGAATAGATCATGGGAGAGATCTCTGTACTGTCCCCTGATAAATTTATACATAGTTATTAGGTCGCCCCTAAGCCTTCTTTTTTCTAAACTAAAAAACCCTAATTCTGATGTAGTGTAGTTCATAATATAGTGTCTGTACCTGTGTTTTCTCACAATTCTTCTGAGATTTTCTCCTCAATAATTATTTTTAACAGCATACAAAATGACCGTTGTCTTAGATTTTTCCCAGCTTGCAATGCGGCCGAGACCTGACTCACTAGTCAGCTGATGACAGGGAGCCTGTCTGCTTCAATGGGTGGAGGGATCGCTTGGTGGGAGAGAGATGAAGCTGCAAGTAATGTAACAGCTGTAGGCACCCAGATTGAAAACCACAGGTCTTTTGATGGATGCAGCTCATTTATGTTTCAGTGGGTGGAGTGGCTGATGTGTGGGAGGGAGGAAGATGGAATTGTGGGATTTGTAGTCAAAAAAAGAAAAGTCAAACAAGAAATACCAGTTCACAAAAAGCTAGCCAAAGTATTATGGTAATCTCATGACATAGCCATTTAGCCCCAAGACAAGCGCAGATCCTTCCTAAGCATGTTCATTACTGTCTGACAGGTATGTACTAAAATCACCTTATGGTGTATAACCCCTTTAAGTGGCCAACATAAAACATCCCTCAGAGGTCCTATAGTCATGGCAGATAGACAGGGTGGAGAAAGAGACAGTAGTATGAGAAGAGATTTAGGATATTCACAATCACATTCTGACAGGCTGCTCCCTGCAGTTTGCTGCACTGCTGATCGGTGGCTGTGCTAAAATGTCAGCACGACACTGTCTTCCACGGGTTGACTTTCACATGTTTTCAGGATTTTAAAGGTTGTAAATGAATCTTACTCAAAAACATGTTTCATAACATTTAAGAAGTTCAATCTGATAAGATAACAGAGTAACATAGCTTCTAAGGTTAAATCAAAGTTTATCTAGTTCAACCCATTTGTAACGCTAGTAGTCAACTCCTGTCAATGTCCTGTCGCTTACCCCAGCTGTCAGCTCCGAGTCAGTGCTCCACTTTCTGCTGGTGGCCACCATGTTGTAGCCTTTTCTTCTGCTGAAGTTCCTGCTCTGAACCATAAAATGTGCACACATTCGGTTATTTAATAGGACAGTGCACACATCCAAAGCCTCTCCCCGATCCCAGCTCAGCATCACATATTTAGGGCTTTCTACTCCTCTTTGCCTGAGAAATATTGTGGTTTATTGTTTCCATAGCTAAGGTGTGCTATATTTCTGACCCTGATATCCTTTTATAACCTACACCTGTTTCTCCTGATTCTGCTTCTGCTTGTGTACTATATTGACTCTCATGTGCTTGACTCAGACCGTTGATCTTGAACCTGTGCCATCTGTCATGACTTGCTGCCTTCCCACGACCCATGCAAGGACCTTAACTAGCCCTGCCTGACCCCTATGTGCCTCAGTCTTTTTGTCTGCTGGGCTATCCACTACCCACACCAGAACCACTTTCAGAAAGTGTATTGGTACCCTCTTGCAGCAGCTTCTATATCTAGATTGGGTTAAACGGTGAAAACCTAGATGTTTGTTTCTCCCTGATTTTCGCCCAAAATCACACTGGTTAGGTAACACAACGAGTCCACACCCTTTGCTGTATTACATTATTGTCCAGCAGTGTTCATCCTGATGAAAACAAAAGAACAGTCAGTACTAGGATACATTTTGCATTACCTTTTGGGGGGGGGGGGGTAATTCCTCTGACAATCAGCATAAATTCATGAATCAAAATCTAGAAATCTAGTAACAATAATTGATTAAAAAAAATTATATCTTAACAAAAAATTCATCACCAGCCTTGCTTGAACCTATAAAAATCAGTTGTGGTCTGTGGCACTAAGGCCATGGTCACACATAGGATTTTGGACAGTAATTTTAGCCAAAAGCAGGAGTGGAAATGGCACAGAAAAAAAACATAACAGAAAGACTTGCATGTGTTCTATGTTTTAAACCCAGTCTTGGTTTTGGCTAATAAAAAAACTGACCAAAAGGCCATGTATGAGTTCAGCCTCCTTGTTCACTTTCCTGCTTTATACAAACAAAATTGTTGGCCATGCCAATAGGATAGTGTTGTACAACTAAAACTTGTTGACTCTTCCAACAAAATACATGATGTACACATACTTGTTTTTTCCCATATAGCTTTACACCTCAAAATGTATCCTATTTCCAAACATAAAATGGAACTTCAGGGTGCCATGAAAAGTGAGAGAGGCATTATAACAATGTAAATTCTTGGACATTAATCTTTATGGTGTATCCAATTCATACACCACTAAAAGTTCCATGAGTGCCGTAGACCCAAGTAACTATTAAAATTTACTACTTAGAGATAAAATGCAGATGAAAGAACCATTACTTTATAACAGCATAGTATATAAAAAGGGAAGTGATATGCTGAAGTATCATAAAACCCGCCGGGAAGAAGTGGCGTACGGAGGCTGCGGTGATTTAGGGAATGGGGCCTTAGTTTTAGAAACTCAAAGGCATTTTAAGGGTCACACAGAATTATAGTTTACTGTGAGGTTGAAGCCATGAAAAGTCTTTTTATCTAAGACTCCTGAATATGAAAAGCGTAATGTATTCAGCCGGCTGCATTTTTCTGCGTGTTTATGGTGCTTTTAGTAAAAAGAATGAAATAACATACATATTATATCAAATTCCACCAGTCAGCCTGTCACAGGCTGTGACAAGCCTAATGTAGGAACAATAAAGAAATATTAGCTTTGCTTTTCAAATTTTAGCAATTTTAGCAGACACCTGCAAGAAATAAATTTTTTGCCCATTGCGGCTTACATCGGCCTACAATGCAGTGACTACATTAAGCAGCTATTCATACAATGAAATTACTGAGAAGTTGGATGGATGTGAAAATAGAATAAGAGATTGTAGCTGAAAAAATACATTATATATCATTAAAAAGACAGCATGCACACATGCCTAAATGTCTGCAGGCCAGCTTCATATAGTAATAATAAGGAGATCTGCCGCAGGAGGTTGCTGCAGTTATAGGGGGAATTTATGAGACTCTGCTCCTTTTTACTGACCTACACTAAGTAGGCGAGACTTACTGCAAAGGGGCCTTGGCTGCCCCCCCAAGAGCCAAATTTAGTACCATTTACTTCTTGATCAATTTGATTAATCCAGTGTGGTGCTACACTGGTAGGGGTTTACTTAAAGGGGTACTCTGCCCACAGACGTCTTATCTCAGTGGCGGGACCCCCACAATCAGACATCTTATCCCATTTGGATAGGGGATAAGATGTTTGTGGGCTGAGTACCCCCTTTAAGTCTGGTGTGTAAAATATTAGTAAATTACCCCATAATATCAATGTAATTAAAAGGCAGGGTTGGGATGATTGGTCTCAGTACCAAGACCTTACGCCTGCATGAAACCCTCCCCACCCACCCACGACACAACCTACAAGCCCAACCTGACCCTACTCGCTGCGGCTAGTGGTGTGCCCGAGCCGCCTTCGGGGGTGAAGCTAAAGAGGGCATACCCATATGAATAATAATAAAGAATGACAAGAAGGGGATGGGATGGGAGGGAAAAGACGCTGCGACGTGAGGTGAGGGACTTACACCGCCCCTAAATAGTGGAGGCTCCTCCCATAAACACAGGTTTTAACCAGCCTTATATATATATATATATATATATATATATATATATATATATACACACACTGTGGGGGGCAATTCATTTAGCCTGCATGACTGCATTTAAGCTGTAGAAAAATCAAAAATCTGTGTTAAAAATTTGCAAATTTTTGCTGTTCTACACCAGTCATGATTTTTCGGAGAAATAAAAGTGGGAGTGGCCTGTGGAAAAGGGGTGTGGTCTAACAACATTTCTATTTTATTACCATATTTGCTATCGAGCTACATTTAAAAACAATGCAGCCAAATATTACTTCAGAGAATTTAAAAAAAATTTAGAGTCAGTGGGGGTTATTCACTATAACATGCCAGGGCACACAAATTAAAAGTGGCAACCAGACAGTACATACTCTTTGCCCCAAATGTCCCATTGCTCTAAAGTACATGATGTGGTATTTTTTTATAAATGTGCCACAATTTTTAGCTGACAACTGCCAAACTTTCACCTCTATAGCTTTCCCTCGATCTATAATTTTCACATCCTACTAGGCTTAACATATTCAGTTGTACCTCATCTTATTAGGTAATTACTCCCAATTTCTTTATAGGAAGGAGACAGTTCTAGACACGAAGACTTGATCTGAATGTCAAACAGTGTAGAAATGTAAGGTTTAACAGAAGAAATAAAACCTTCGCAAAGTCAATCCATCAACAAAAGGGTTAACATTTAGACTTTATCTCGGTTTGTCCAGAAAGAGTGTGAGAACTGTAAAGCTTCTCTATTTCAGTTAATCTTTAAAAAGAACAAATTTCTGAAGTAGCTGAGCTGAGGCCTTGAGGGTTTAATTCCTAGAAGCCTGTATCAGACCTCGATAGTCAGCCCAATAAAAAGGTATCACTATTTTAGAACATACTTTTTTTTTTTTTTTACTTTAGGCTTGAGAAGTCTCACTTACTTATCAAAACCATCAATCACTCTGTATTACAGGCTCAGTGGAGACCAGGCTTTTCAACTCTGCTTTTTTTTTTTTTTTTTTTATATAAAAAGACAGTAAGTGATCATCTTCTGTGATGCTCCTGCTCTTCCTTTATGTCTTATATAAACTGCAAAAATGAGAAACTTCAAGAATATTTTCTTAACATGTGACATTTTTGGGCATTTAATAACTTGCTCTACTCTTGGTGGATGTTTATCTTAGCAGGTGCTAAGTTAGTTTGTTTGATCATGTAAGATCACTATACTGAACAAGAAACAGCTAGCTTCATAGGCTTACAGTTCTCAACACCTGTTACCCTTAGACCAATATATGTTAGTGGAAGAAAAAGTAAGGTACCAAGTAGTAGTGAGAGAATCTCCAGAGATTAGTATAGTGATCTCTTATCTTACAATCGCCTCAGGTTATAATATTTTTAGAGTTCAATTATCGTTTCTGGACCATTGTAACTTACAACCAGACTCAACATCCAATGATACGGACAGCCCAGATCTGTGAAACGTGTCAACGGCTGGAAGAACTGACCAATCAGAATGGGCATTTCACTGGTAAAACACCTGTAATACTGAAGTGCATGTACTGACTGGGGTACCTCCTTACAGTACAATATAATCTGTACGACCCTATACCTGTGCCAGGGTTAGCTGCTCTTCTGGACATCAGGTGAGGGCGACTCCATTTTACTTTTTTGGGACACTGTAGATGGCCTTGAAGAAGCTCCTGTCCTCTACATAGACAGTAATTTACAACTTCCAGCAGCTTTTTTTTTTTACTTCTATGAGTAAGGGCTTGTTTTAATTGTCTTAGTTATATAACTTTTTTTTTGTATGTCTTTTTGGGAACTTTAGAAGCAATTACCAGGTTTCCATAGAGTTATGGTCTCATTATACAATTGTTTCAACGTACAATGGTTTTAGTGTACAATATTCATCCTAGAATCAATTGATATTGTAACTTGACCACTGATTTGAATAATCTAGCAAAATTTGTTTAGAATTCAGAAATGTCCCGATTGTCCTACTAATGCTGACACCTGTACAGTCCACTGATTGTCCATGTTAAGTGCTGGCCCAGCAAGTGTAATGGGTGAAAGCTGCAATACATACAGCATTGCTACTTCTGAGCCACTGAGTATACAGGATGAGGAACAAAAATTAATATTAGACTAATCGAAAAAGGTCAGGTTCCATGAATCTTAATTTAAGGTGAACTTCAACCCAGACCTATTCACTCATCTCTAGTACCAAGTCTTACAGGCACAGACAGAAAATAGAAAATAACAATGAAGTAATGGTCCATCGGATAATATTTTTTGGCTGTTACATATGTGTTACACCATAGATCTTATTTTTTTTCCACTAAATTGGACATAGTTTTTTTGAAAATGCTTTGCTCACACATTTTAAGTGCTAATATTAGTCGATATTACCTACACACTGGCTTTATCTATTACAGCATTGTTAAAGCACAAGGTCAAAGTGTTTACATTCCATACCAAAGAATATTTGAAGGCTATGTTCCATTATTTCAGTGTACTGCTCAGCTAACCTGTCACTCCATGTATGGCGGTTCTTGAACATGTATATTCCATGGGTCACTACACCAAGGACAACACTGATGATTTCTTATCATGGAAATATACTGGCCTTACATTCAATGTATTGTTTCATTATTTATGCCTTTACTATGTACTGTGCATTCATGCATTACTGCAGAAGATAGAAATGTGTGGTTAAAGGCAGAAGTATATTATAATATGTAACGTGAGGACAGTTTGGAACAAACACCTGTAAAGTTTGCAACAGACAGGTGTGAATGATATAATTTGTACAGTAAATAAGTCTATGCAGTGAAACAGTAAGTTGAAATTTTTGTTGATATCCCATGTTATACCGTTCTGTGAAAAAGACTTCATACCAGAACCAAGAGATTGGTGAACTCAAGTGATGTGAGGTGAGATCTGGATAAAAAAAAAAAAAAAGTTTAATCTCCAGAGGCAACAAGCCTTCTTTACCATAAGAACTATGGGAGAGATTTATCAAAACTTGTGTAGTCCAGTTGCCCATAGCAACCAATCAAATAGCTTCTTTCCTTTTTCAGAGGCCTTTTAAAAAAATGAAAGAAGCAATCTGATTGAATGCTATTGGCAACTGCACCACTCTTTCTCTACTCAGGTTCTGACAAATCTCCTCCTATGAATTTTTGGAACAGTCTATCTCAAGTGCTGGTCACAGCAGAAACAGCTGAGGACTTCAAAAAAGGCTTTGGAAAAATACTTCAAACTAAATACCCCTCCCCTTTATCCAAATCTTCTCCTTTCCTTGGGTTTAACTTGATGGACATATATGACATATGACTAAGAGCGCATTCAGCGCTTGAAACGCGTTACTTGTATCCTCCTTGTCTTATGGATTAAAATCATTTTATTTGCATCGAGCTGGATCCATCTCTCTTTGTTCTTCATATTTTCATCATTACTGGGAACACATTAATAGTGTTGAGTGCGAATATTCAAAATGCTAATTTTTACCACGAATATCGGCTCTTCGCGATTTCGTGAATATTTAGAATATAGTGATATATTTGTAGCGACATATATTTGTTTTTTTAATGCAAATATTTATGCAAATATTAATGCGAATATATATATATATATATATATATATATATACATACATATATATATATATATATATATATATATATATAAATATATATATATATATATATGAATATCGGCACTTCCAGACTGGACACTGATCCCTCCCTTCTTTTAGGTGAAAGATATAATTGCACATGCGCACTATGCAAATTTCATTACGAATTATCACATGGAAAGAAAATAGAGAACAAACATAGCGAATATGCGAATTTCGTGAAAATAGGACAAATATTTGTCCATATATTTGCAAAATATCAAAAATTTGAATATGGCCCCTGCCACTCATCACTACACATTAACACAGACTTTTATTTAATTAAGTCAATCAAAGTCAGCCCTGGGGGAGGAAGGTCCCCTTACCTGCCTCCTGCTGTTGATCGCCGATCCTATGGTGTATGATGGGCTTAGCCAGGCTATGACAGCAGATCACCGATCACACTGTATAATGCTATGACAAAGGCATAGCATTATACAGTAAATGCAATCTAATGATCACATATAAAAATCCCCTACAAGGACTTAAAAAGTGTAAGATAAAATTTTTTTTAACAATTGTCAAAACAATTAAAATATAATGTTTATAATCCTAAACAGTAAAATGCGAAAATGTTAAAAATGACCAAACACCATAAATACAGATTTTTAATCACATCATAGATCAGAAAAAGCGATCAAAAAGTCCCATCAAAACAGAAATGATACCGATAAAAACTATAGATCACAGGGCAAAAAAGAAAAAACACCAAAAGTTTTTTTTTAACTTTCTACTCCCAAATAATAACTTTTTGGTTTTGCTTAATATTTTATTGTAAAATGAAAGATCTCATTACAAAGAACAAAAACAAGCCCTCATATGGGTCTGTAGCTGAAAAAAATAAGAGTTATGGATTTTAAAAGGGGAGGAGGAAAAAATAAAAAACACATAAATTAAAATTGGCTATGTCCTTAAGGCTCAAATGGGCTATGTCCTTAAAGGGGTACTCCGCCCCTAGACATCTTATCCCCTATCCAAAGGATAAGGGATAAGATGTCAGATCGCCGGGGTCCCGCTGCTGGGGACCCCGGGGATCGCTGCTGCGGCACCCCGCTATCATTACTGCGCAGAGCGAGACACAAAAACGTGTCTGGGAAAAAACGTGCACACACAAACGTGTCCCCCATCCCTGGTTGGACTTGATGGACGTATGTCTTTTTTCAACCATACTAACTATGTAACTAACTATGTAATGACGGGCAATAAAGGGGCCGGAGCATCGTTACGTCACAGCTCCGCCCCTGTCAATACAAGTCTATGGGAAGGGGGCGTGGCGGTTGTCACGCCCCCTGCCATAGACTTGCATTAAGGGGACGGGCCGTGATGTCATGAGGGGCGGAGCCATGACGTCACGCTGCTCCGGCCCCTGTATCGCCCGTCATTACTCACAGAGCGAACTCGCTCTGTGCAGTAATGATGGCGGGGTGCCGCAGCGCGATCCCCAGGGTCCCCAGCAGCGGGACCCCGGCTATCTGACATCTTATCCCCTATCCCCTGTCATGCATCAATGATTCTGGCATAGCTGAATCCTACACTTTGGTGTAGCAGCCACAGTAAATCTGGGCCGATGTGTTTCTTAGAGCGGCTGTCTAGCCTGGCCATTAAATCTAAGTCAGCCTAATTGAAGTTATTCATGGACTATTTGTTATCTGTTAATAATGAAACGCTGAGGATGTGACTAAATGTGGCTGCACTTTATCTTATGAAATAGAAGTCTAGTTACATATGCTAAAATAAAGCCTATAAAAAAGGATTCTCTGAAGCAGACAACCTACTTAATGTGCCAGTCTGAAATGACAATTTGACACATGCTAAATCTGTAGATGACCTCAATTTCTCTAAATTATTAGGGGATTGAAAGTGTGAAATGGAAAATGAAATCAAAGTACTATACCTTTATACAAAAAATTAGAAACTCTTCATTTTTGGCCTTAACAGGATATATGTTTTATGTGCTATTAGAAATTTAATTAGCTTGTGGGATCTTTTTTTTCTGTTTGAAGATGCGCTCCTCGCTAAACACACCATCAAAGGCTGCTTAACATATCAAAAGATTCTGCTGGCGTCAAATGGTCCTAATCTTGGATCCAGGTATGGATCAGTCCAATAATTTACATCTCCAGGCCGTCTTTTTTTTTTTTTGCAGACCGTGTTTTGTTTGGCAGCTTATGTTGCAATAAGGGGAAGGAGTTGTAATGCTCAACTTTAGTGGTCTTCAAACTGTGGACCTCAAGATGTTGCAACATCTGGAGCTCCACAATTTGGCAACCACTGGGCTGGAATGTCATTGTATTTTTTTTTCTCATGTTAAAAACCCTATTTAAAATGTTTTTCAAAGACTTTTCCACTGTCTTCAGAAAAAAAAACAAAAAAAACATCAATATCAGATGAGTGGAAGCCATAATGATCAGTTGTGTGGTAGAGAGGTGGCTCCTGCATATCGAGTGAATAGAGCTGAAAGCCTCAGCTCTGTAATGGCTCAGTTTCTATTCACTTCAGTGGGAACTAACCATAAGTAACCCATCATGGACACTCCACAATTTACAGAGCTTGTTTCTTAGGGCTCCATTTACTCTGTATGTGGGCACAATAAGGTGTCTCCTAACCATATGAGAACAGTACCATAAGTGAAACACTATAGTTGAGAGACTATTTTACAGATTTTGCAATAGGGTCCAGGAGCTTTAAGTTACACCTTTGCATGGAGGCAGACTTGCACCTGCTATGGTGTCCATGGGAAACGTAGTCCAACTTAGTAACTTAAGACGGGACCTACTGTATCAGGCATTTTCAATACACTATCACAACTATGGTAGCAAGCAAGTCAGGAGGAAACAACAAGTAGCGATCATGTTTCTTATTTTACCTTGAAGTGGTAAAAGGGAGTCAAAAGGAGAACAAGATGGAGATGATGGGCTAAGATGACCTGGGCTACAACTTACTAAGTAAAGAGTATAGCATTTTATTTGTTTTAGTTTTTTTGGGGGGTTTACCCAATATATTTATACATACATTGTAGGTAAAATTCATTATAGTAAAGTGATGCTGTCCCTTTTTTTTTATATAACAGTTCTAACAGTAATACTTATTCTCATCATTGCTGGAGGTAGTTGGTCTGGTTGATATGTTCCATAGATATAAATGTGACATGTCTCTTGTTCCGAATTGAAAGAATATGTCTTCTGGAATCACCTCTGAAAAAATCATTCATAAATTTGTCTCTGACGTTATAATGCATTGCCCTACCTCTTATTAGATGGATGCAGTGGTCTGGAACTAGCTTAAGGCTTCGTAATCTGCTCAATAATTATGTGTCTGATGATAGGTTACAGGTCCCTTCTGTGTTATTCACCATGTAAATGAGACCAGGTGTCAAATCCAGAATTTTATAGAAGTCTTCTATATGCTTTAGTGAAATTCACCAAAGCAACACTTATCTAAGTGTAACCTGCCTAAAGCAACTTACAGTAGACAATTGAATCACGTTACCATTGCAATATACCTACTTGCTGTTTCCCAATTGGGATTTTACTATTTAGCAAAATTAGAGAACGGAAGATTTTGTTGTTCCTCTATCATAATTAATTTAATGTATTTTTGAATGATTACTTATATGTATTTTAGGTCAGGCTTAATAAAACCAGAAGTGCATAATATCTGAGAATGGTTATGGACACTTAGAAAATACTCTGGGCAAACCTAATGCGCTTGTTATGCCTAGTTCATGTCCTGAAGGGTTGGTGCATAAGACAGTGCAAGAACACCAAAGAAAGAGTCTATATATCATACACTGTCCCCTCAAGCCCTGCACTAAGCATAACACAGTGCATTAGTTTTGCCTGGAATGTTTCATTTATTAGAAATGGCACATTATTGTGTGTAATTACCCAATTGATTGGCACAATACAAATGGAGTATATTTCCTTGAAGTTTTATGTAAGATATTTCAATATGCATTTATGACTTATAGGCACAATGCAGGCAATTAGGTATTAGAAACTTAACAGCAAAAACAAAATGAAACAAAAATGTAGCCAGCACCTAGCCCAATACATGGGTGCACGCTGCTGTGGCAAGTACAAGACATGTAAAAAAAAAAAAAAGAAAATGGCTGCAGCACACTTGGTCAACAAAATGGAGGCTCTTAGCGCACTTTTTGATCAAAACGTGTCCCCCATCCACCACGTGGAGGTGGCTTCATATAGGATGGAACCCTAACATTCACTCACCTCAGGCTGGGCAACATGCTGGATCCACTAACAACCTAAAACCACCTCCTGTGAAATAGGGGAGGGGATGCACGGCTACAGAGGGAGCCACTTCCCCCATATTGGACACCAAAAACAAAATTAAACAAAAGTGTAGCCAGCATCTAGCCCAATACACGGGTGTACGCTGCTGTGGCAAGTACATTAGAAACTTAACCCTCCTAGTAAGTGGACTGAGGATAAAGGATGTGTCTATTGTAATGTCTGTTTCTGTGTTTTTGTATTTTTCAGCTATAGGTCCTGCTCAGACATTGTTTTTGTGTCTGAACAGTTTCTGTGCTAATTCTCCCTGGTTTGGGGAGAGTTAACCCTCCAGCCCTGGGAGTGTATAAAAGGCATCTTGAGGTGCTGCTAATAAGATCTCACTCTGACCATGTCTTGTTTTATGATGCACTTTAGCTCTTGTCTATTTGAGCTCATGTCCTGGGTTTTAACCATGGTTATCTGTCCTGTTTGATATTTAGATTATCTCCTGCTTTGTTTTAGTATATTGTCTGGTTTTAGTATTTGTGTATGTTTGTTCTGCATTTAACTTGATATATCTTAGTCCATGTTCACACTGTGCATTAAGTCAGTCCTGCTTTTGCCTTGCATTTTCCTGCTATTTCTAGGATATAATCCTGCTCTGAGCCTTGGGCTAATCCGTCTATCTAGGAGTGAATGAGTCTTGTGTCTGTACCCATTTTTGCTTGTATTTAGTATTTCTATTTCCTCCTAGGCCAGTATTTTGATCACTCGGTGGAGAGTGTCCGCTGGCTATTAGTCTATTTGGCTTTGGTATTGATGTCCCTCCATGTTTGGAGTGGGGTGTCTAGTGTGTTTTTTGTTCTTTGTCCAGTGTCAACAGTGCTATGGATTCCCTGACCTATTTTATGTTAGTTTGCTATATCCTGCCTTGTTTGTATTTCTATATCTGTTTGTTGGTTCTGTTATTTATTTTTTATAAATTTTCTATTTGTGTGAATTTACATGCAGCAGATTTGTTGCAGACATTTTTTAACCAGCCTAGCGGTATTCCCGAGTGTGACTCGGGGTTAATTTTCGCTGCTAGAAGCGGTAACCCCGAGTCACGCTCGGGGTAGAATTGCAGAGTTGCTGTGCGGGCTGCACAGTATATCGCAAAAGCAATCAAATCGCGATTTTTTGCTTTTTGCGATGTAGTGATGCAGCCCACGGGAAAACATGTGATTATCTGCTCGGGTCGGCTCCCGTTGCGGGGGCCGGCCAGAGCAGGTAAAGACATATACTAAAAGTCAGTGTTTCTCAACCAGGGGGCCTCCAGATGTTGCAAAACTACAACTCTCAGCATGCCCGGACAGCCAAAGGCTGTCCGGGCATGCTGGGAGCAGTAGTTTCACAACAGCTGGAGGACCCCTGGTAGAAAACCCTGAACTAAGTGTAAAAGTAAGAAGGAAGAAAATAAAAAAACCTTTTGCTCACCTAGTCCCGGTCCCTGAAGATGTCGTTCCCCTCCGTGCGCTCTGTTCACTGCTCTATTCATCTTACAGGACCTTTCCCTTTTCAGCCAATCACAGGCCGCAGTGGTGTAAAGCCTGTGATTGGCTGAAGGGGAAAGGGCTTGTTCTGCAGCAAATACACTAGGTTTGAAATCTGCCCGGCAAACCTAGTGTATTTGCTGCAGGACAAGGTGACAAGGTGACAAGGGGGGAATGTGACACAGGGGAGAATGTAACAAGGGGGGGGGGGGAATGTGACAAGGGGGGGGGAATGTGACATAGGGGGGAATGTGACATAGGGGGGAATGTGACAGAGGGGAGAATGTGACAAGGGGGGGGGATGTGAAAGGGGGGAGGAATGTGACAAAGGGGGATGTGACAGGGGGGGAATGGAATGTAACATGGAGGGGGGAGAAGGTAACAAGGGGGGGGGGAGAATGTAACAAGGGGGGAATGTGACAGGGGGGATTAATGTGACGGGGGGGGGGGAGAGTGTAACAAGGGGGGAGAATGTGACAGGGGGGATGAATGTGACAGGGGGGGGAGAATGCAACAAGGGGGGAATGTGACAGGGGGGGAATGTGATATGGGGGGGAAATGTGACAAGGGAGGGGGAATGTGACGGGGGGAGATGTGGAATTTCAATGCAAAAAATTGTACCGCTTTTGGTACAAATTTCCAGACGGAATCGTACCGCTAGGGAGGTTAAAGTGTCCAAATCACTTGGATACAGCTAACAATAAACATTGTGCCTGCTGCAACTCCCTCCAGCCCAATGTAACAAATTTTCAGTTACAGAAATGTCTGCACAAAATGTTTCACATGCAAATTCATCCATGTGAACACAGTATGCAAAGTGCCAGTTCCAGGAAAAATCTTGCAGTCAGTTCTCTAATCATGTCCTCCAGATGGATTGACATCTCCTAGACCATCTCCAGTAACTTTGTATGAGCTGGGGGTACAGCATAATGGCATATGATCGGAGAAGTGAGGTATACTGTTTTTAGCAACATTCTCTACCGAGAGAGAGTGAGAGAGAGAGAGAGAGAGAGCAGCTCTCTGATCACCTGGTCACTACGGCTCAGGCTTTGGATAATCCTGGTAAATGGCCCAAGTTACTCTGGGTGCTAAAGGGGGTTCCAGCATTGGGCACATACCATCAAAGACATCTATACTCCATAACAAGGCATATGCAAATAAACTGTCTTCCTCAGACACCCCACTTGAAAGAGTTTTTTTCAAAATGACAACATCCCCTATGTAAAGGATGGGTAATACGTGCCTATTTTTTGGGGGTCTGATTACTGGGGCCACTTTGAGTATGTGAAGGGGTCTCGGGTCACACTGTTTGTACAGGGTACAGTACAGTGCTTACTGACTAACATGGTCGAGTACAACCATAGAGTACAACAAAGATGTCCAAGTATAGTGCTTGGTTATTTTCGGCAGTCCAGCAGCGTTTTATTGAAATATCATGTCATAGTATATGTCATGGCAGAATTTTTCTTTCCGTATTGATTTAAAATCCAAAAAAGGGGAATGTATCAACTGGCAAAATTGTGTGCACAGTGGGAGTAATAGTGCAGATTTTTGCACAATGCGAAAACTGCTGTGCAGCTGTGTGGTTTTCGCAATTACTGTGCAAAATGCATAATGTTGCACATGTCACTACTTGCGTAATTTGCATAAATTATAGGGTCACACAATTTCTGACACCAGTTGGTAACTGCTGCAAATTTTAGTAAAAAATAAAAATAAAAAGTTAGCACAAGTGACCATTTCTGTGCACCAACCAGTACGTCTGCTAACCAGGCTTGGAAGCACACAACAAGAAAGAAAATGAAGCCAGTGCAGACAACATAAAGATTAGATGATAATTCTGGCATGTCTGTGCACAAAAAAAAAAAAAAAAAGTGCTAATGATAAATTCCCCCAAAAGTGATTGAAATGAAATGTGAATGCTTTTCTGAATATTGGTATCTAGTCCTGTGAACGTTAGCAACCAAATCACATCAATAAAACATAACCATTATATACACTTGCTTTCTTTTTCTACACTTGTTTCTTGAATTTCTGAATCCTACATTATGGTCTCTATAGTAAAACACGGGTTAAAATTAGCACAAAATACACAAGATGTTGTGTTCCAGACTGCAATGACTGTAGTTATCAGGTGAACATTGTGCGGAGTAAGTACCTTACATATTTTTGTGCCAATGGGTAAATGGAGCTGGTAGTGGCTCATAATAACATTCCAAATGGCTAAATTTACCTGAGAGAAAACCCATGTGCAGCTGACTCTTTATTAGGAACCTATAAACAGCAAAAAGCAGACATAATTATGCTTTACCAGTCAACTAAAACTCAAGGTATTAATCTCACATTAAGTGTAGAAATAGTAATAATAACGCAGAGCGCATTAGCTACAAATGGAACACCAGTTGAAGTGTAATTAGGATATGTTCCCAATGTAATCTGCATTGTTTTATGCTGTGAAAAGCCATTCACTTGTGAGAAATATATACTCTCTAATAGGAAAGGACGGGATATGGCGCAGGCAGGAGTGCTTAAAGTATTTTAGAAATTGTTTTATTTTAATTCCTATTATAATGAGGTTTCCAGCCGCTGAAAGAAATAAAATTATTGGGCCAAGCAAAACCTTATTTATTTATTTAGTTTACATCTTGAAACTCGGTTGTACATTTTTCCTACTCTAATTACTTTGAAAGTAAAAAGTGTTTGGATAAGAGCTGAGCAAACATGTCGGTCCCCATTGTGATATGAGCAAAACCTACTATTTAAAACTGAACTACATTGAAAAAAAAATACCTTGCAATGACAATCAGCTAAGGGCAAAATGTTACATAGTTAAGAGTTCATAGTTCAACCTATAACCTTACTGTGTTGATCCAGAGAAAGGCAAAAAATCTTTATGAGCCAGGTGTCGATTGTTCCATAAAACCTCCTTTCTGACTACATTTCTGGATCAGCACCCTAATATGTTTTTAAAGCACCCTTAATAAGTTTTTCAAGAAATGCATAGACCCCTACTGAACATGTTCAATGAATCAGCCATCACAACATCCTTTTTTAAGAGAGTTCCTTATTCTCATGGCTTTTACAGTAAATAATCCCTCTCTCTGAGGATGGGAAAATGTTATTTTTTTCACTGAATGTAGAGAATAATAAAAATCTGTGATTTTACATAATTTCTTAAGATAGGATCATCTCGGTCCCCAGAAAAACATAAATCAATAAATAAAAATAAGAAAAAAGGCCACTCACTGGTTACTGATACAAGGGCAGGTTAGGCACCTATTCCCATTATGAAGCAGATCAGCCACAATGCCATATAAGGGGGGGGGGGGGGGGAGACAGGTGCAAAATACTGATGAACAATCACTCACATGCCTCCTAATCATGAGGGAGGTTGTTGCTTAGTGTTATAATTGCACACAGATAAGGCATGCGCAGGGTTCCAGTAACATGATAATGTGTAGTGTACCATGCTGGCTTACAACCTATTTGTGACACCCATACTATTTGATCAGGTTGGCTGCCCAGCATCTTTTATGTGCCACCCACCATACAGTCCCCAACTCACACCTCATAGCATAGCAACATCCATAGGCATATGGCCTTGTCTGGTACTGAAAATCAGTTCCCTAAAAGGGATTGTTCCACCAACAAGACATATCAGCTATCTACAAGATAAGGAAGAAGTATTGAACACGAGGGGTCCAACTACTTGGTTGGACCCTGCTCACCATCAGCAACTGTGGATTCTATGGATTGGGCATATGTTTTGTTAGTGAATAGCATTGAGTGAGGCTCCACTGCAGTCCTTGACACAGCCACATGTGTGTGCATGCCAATGTCCCACTGTCTCATCATTCTTTCTGACTAGTTGGGAGTCCCAGCATCCTAAGAATAGGTTGTTACCTTACGCTATTTGGCATTGCAGGAGTTAAATGATAGGGTATACTTACTTAATAAGCTATTCAAGTAATTGGGATATACAGCTTGTGGGGCTAAATGTGTCTTTATGTAATATTTTGGCAGTAGATAGATGGCAGTAATTATGTGTGAAATGAAAGGTTTTAAAGTATCACATACCTCCCCTGGACAGAAGTGGCACTGTTGTGAAAGAAAGCAGCCATGGTTCCTATCCATTTAGAATTCCTACATTGTTAGTGGGGTCAGTGAAATCACAAACAGCTCAGTAGTTGTCCATCCTTTCAGCACCATGGACAGGGCAGAGAAGAGGCTGATGATAGTGAGATGTTGTACAATAGCTGTCCTTGGTGCTGAAGTTTATTATCAGGTGTCCACTACTGTATTGCATGCAGATGATCATCTTTGTCTTTATACATTGCAGGAGGTCCCTTTTTCTCGTGTCTGGTGCAGTAACCAGCAGCCACTGCACTGTGCCTTTTCCCTGGAAAGATACACGCCAGCCACCACCCAGCTGTCTTGTAAGATCTGTGTCAGACAGGTCAAAGGCCATGAGCTGATTCTTCAGGTACAAACATCAATTCTGGAGGTAAGACAGCAACACTTTGGTTACCGGAATGTTGCCTGAGCAATCTTTTGTTTGATAAAAAAATCTTTAATAAGAAGGTGCAACTTAATAATGAGTCTATTACATTTTGTTCTGATGTACTGTACAGTATCTTAAAGGAGTACTCCAGACATTTTTATTTATTTATCCTATATGCACCATTAAAATAATACATTTTAACTTACCTCCGACCACTCCCCTGAATCCACCAATATCTCCCATCCTCTGGCCTCAGTCTTCTTTCTTTTTTTGGGGCCCAGCGTGCCACACTGTGCTCAGCTAATCACCAGTTGCAGCATTGTCCTGCTGAGTGACAGTATGTAATGGGCTCCAAAGTTGGACCCCAAAACTAGGAAGAAGACCGGGGGAAAAGATAGGATAGCTATATTGGCGGCACCAGGGGCATGGTGGGAGGTAAATTAAAGTTTAGTATTTTACTGGTAGCATCCTGGGCAATTAGGATAAATTTTAAAAAAAATGTCCGGAGTACCCCATTAGGAAATGGATCTGTAGTCAGTAAACTTTTATAAATTAAAATAGTTAAACAATTTTAAACAAATTTGCTATTGAAATACAATTTTCTTTTTACACCTGGAAGATATAATGAAATAACATGCTCCTAATGATTTAAATTTTCTTGTTCGTCTGGCTTTTTACAACATTTTTATATCAAACTTTAGGGGCTTACCCAACTGGACATCTTCCTTACAAAATTTAGATCCATATTCTAAATCTACAGTAGTGTGGCTCTGCATCTCCTTTGTACTATTAAATGGCCCATATTCAACAAAATGATTAAAGAAGAATTCTCTATTTACAGTGCTGTGGGGGTCACTAATGTTAATGTTAAAGGGGTATTCCAGGCCAAAACTTTTTTTTATATATCAACTGGCTCCGGAAAGTTAAACAGATTTGTAAATGACTTCTATTAAAAAATCGTAATCCTTCCAATAGTTATTAGCTTCTGAAGTTGAGTTATTGTTTTTGTCTAACTGCTCTCTGATGACTCACGTCCCGGGAGCTGTGCAGCTCCTATGGGGATATTCTCCCATCATGCATAGCTCCCGGGACATGACATCATCATTGAGCAGTTAGACAGAAAACTTCAGAAGCTAATAACTATTGGAAGGATTAAGATTTTTTAATAGAAGTAATTTACAAATCTGTTTAACTTTCCGGAGCCAGTTGATATATATAAAAAAGGTTTTGCCTGGAATACCCCTTTAATGTGCCTTACATGGGTTGTCAATCATCTTGCTACAAAATTATACAATAGGAACAAAACTTATGTTAATTATATTCTGTACGAAGACCACTCTGAAAGACCGATTCTATAATATACAGACATGATGGTTATCAACCTTGCCTTGTCCATAGACAAATATATTATAGCAGGGACAACTTTATGGAAATTTAGGCCCTATTCATATGAGTTTTAGTACAACCAGCTGATTTTTGCTTTATTTTCAGACTGATAAATAAAACATAAGTGTAAGTTCACCAGAGTTTACAATCCACATCAATCTTTATTAAGTAATAAAAAAAAAAAAAAAAATTACCTTTCATTGAACTACACAGTAGATCAAAAGAAAATGTCAATTGCTATATAGTCAAAGCAGCCCATCTAAATGGATGTGGTAGGGGAAGAAATATTTTAGAATGGTTATGTCCATCTTAACCAATCAAATTGCAGACTCTTTTGTTGTAAGTTGGAAAAAAAAGCAATGATCTTGTTGGTTAATATGAGCAATTCATCTTTTTTGTACTAAGATTTGAAATTAAATTAATAATCTTTTATTAAATCCCTAATATTGGTATATTATTAAAAAAAAAACGTGAACAAATAATTGCCCAGCTCCATTTAATCTATAGACCAGAGGAGGAACTTATATCACTATGTCTCAATATCACTGATTTATAATCTATGACTAGACCTGCACTCATCACATGCCACGTATGGTTCTGATCTCCACTAATGTGGCCACTGGACTCCCTCAGGTGTCAGGGCCTTGTTGTAACTATACCCCCCTACAATTACATCCCTATAATGGCAGCTGGGCAACTTTCATAAATGGTCACTGTTGTACTATTGGCAAAGTTGTTGAAACAAGTGAATAATAAAAACAAAATGTAGTATGTCATAAAAATTTTTAAAAAAAGCACAGCATTCTCCATGTATCTAACTAACTTTTCCTATACACATGATTACTCTAAAAAGGAAATCCACTTCAAGACGAATCAGCTATCTGAGGGATCAGTTAAAATGCTGTCCATAGAAGTCTATGAAAACAAAGCGGGTGGAGCAGGGATCTGCAAATTAAGACAGAGGTAGAGAGACTCACAAAAAAATCTGCTTATAGATATAGCACTTGTTTTATATGACTCTAGTGCTTGATTGACAGCTTACACCTCTTAATAATGTACTCCATGCTGCTGTTTCTGTGGGTGTGCACTATATGGGAGACATCATAGCAGCTAGTCTCTACCCATTAGCTCAGGGACAACTGAAAATTAGAAATAGAACCTTTAGAGGGTTCTAGATAAGGAAATAATGCTACTTCTTACACAGAACAGCTTATCCTGAAAAGTTTGTTGGAAGGTTAAGGACCATATAAAACTCATTGAATATAATGACTTTAAAATGTAAGGTTCTTAAATACTAGTTATAAAGAAATAATCTAACTACTGTATGAAGATGAATCACATGGATTGACATTCTACACATCTTATAATTCTAGTAGAGACATGTAAAATCCTGATTTCTGCCTGGTTGCACAAATTTACTCTTCACTGCAAGGCAATAGCAGAATACATATCAGCATATAAAAAAAAATACCAGGTAGCATACAGAATCATAAGGGAAAGTGAATCTGCAATTTTAACTTCACCAAAATTCATATTCATCAAAGTGGCATTTAAAGCACAAGCCAGATAGGAGGCGAGAGATGGAGCCGGGACCTGAAATTGATGTGCGCTGTCTACAGTCAAGATATCAGCATTATTAACTGTCATTTTCTCTCACATTAGAGCAAAGTCCCATCTGCCAGTTATATCCCAGGACTCAGGAGACTGTTACGTGTGAAGTGTGACTGCTACCTAGAGACCATTTTATATCCCAGTATGAATAGGCTCAGCAGAGGATTAATAATACAGATAAATGCAATATGTGACATAGGTCTTTGTCATGATATGATGAATTGCAACAGTTCTCCAAATACAATGTTACCTCTTGTTAGCAGGGCTCCTCTCCCGTATCAGCCCTATAGATTCCCATTTATCAATTTCTTCCCTGGTAACAATTCTGCTTATACAATGGCCAATGACATTAGCTGCCATTTGCCTACTGCTTATTCCTCTCACACTATTTCTGGGGTATCTAACATAGTGTTATAATCATTGTTAGCATTTGTGTGTGTGTTTTATTGCAATAGTGTTTCATTGTAGCTATGGAGAGATATACTATAAAATAAAACCATAGGTCAAAGGAAATGTGTCATCAGTTTCACCTGCGCTAACCTGTCAGTACAGACAGGTAGTGCAGGTGACACTGATGACAACCATACTTACCTGGTACCGTTTTGTGTTCTGGTTCCACCGTACCCTTCCATTGTATCTTACATTCCGGGGCCAACTTGAAGCATGTGCAGAGCTTCGTGACATCACCATTGCTGCTTCTCTGCTAGGTCCCGCTGCTATTTGCAAATACATCACAAAGCTCCACCTATACTCCAAGTCGGCCCTGGAATGGAAGATACGGCGGAAGGATGCGAGGGAACCAAATCAGGAAATGAGACAAGGTGTGTATGGGTGTCATCAGGGTCACCTGCACAACCTGTCTGAACTGACAGGTTAACGCAGGTGAAACTGATGACAGATTTCCTTTAATTCTAATCCACAAAAGATGAATTATATAAAAGTAAAAAGCCCCTTTTATTGTGAGAACAAGACAATGGACAACATATCTAAAATAAACTTATGGTGGAAACTCAATATGGCCCCATAGAAATCAATGGAGCTTTTGACATTTAAGAAGAACACGGCCATATTGACTTCTCTATAAAAGTTAATGGACTGAAAGGTAGATGCTACATATTTCTTTAGACTTCAGTGCCAAGCTCTGTATTAGCTACTTAGAACAATATAAAATAAATAGAGTAATGGATATTCTGTAAAATACCATATTTTGAATAGGTTGGTACCAATTACTGAAGCAGGGTTAAAGTAACCCACTTTAACCCTGCTTCAGTAATTGGTATCAAACTATTCAAAATATGGTATTTTACAGCATATCCATTACTCTTAAAGGGATACTCTGCTGCCCCAGCGTTAGGAACATTTTGTTCTGAATGCTTGGAGCGGGCGGTGGGGTCGTGACATCACAGCCACGCCCCTTATGATGTCACAACACACCCCCTTAATGCAAGTCTATGGTAGGGGTGTGGTGGACATCAGGCCCCCTCCTATAGTCTTGCATTAAGGGGGCATAGCGTGACGTCCCAAGGGGCGTGGTCATGATGTCACGACCCTGTCGCCAGCACCTAGCATTCTAAATGAATGCTGGGTGCTGCACAGAGATCACAGCAGTCCCAGGAGGTGGACCCATACGATCAGACATCGTAACCCCTATCCGTTCATTAGGGGATAAGATGTCTAGGGGCAAAGCACCCCTTTAATGGTGCTTGGGTACTGAGTAGTAATATTGATTACATTGCATTTTTAGAATGAATTTAGCTTATTTCCAGATTATAATATGTTCACTACACTCATAAGTCAAAAAAGGTTTCTCCTTGAAAACAATGGCAAAAAGGCATGTGGATACTTATTGGCTATTCATGCTCCACTGAGAATTCTGGTGCCACCTTTTGGAGTCAGCTTCACTTCAAGTGAATGATTTACTTTATTTAAAATCCTCTAAAGGAGTACTCAGCTCCTAAACATCTTATTCCCATATACAACATGAATACACTAGGGGACATTGAAGCAAGCTTCTAAGCTGAGCTTGCCTTATAGCCGGTGAGTTACAACTGCTATCGCTAATGCCAGACATTTCCGATCACACCGATGTCTGCTATTAACCCTGTTGCAACCAATGTCAATTGCTGCATCTTAAAATGACAATTACCGTTGCCGTTGCAGATTTTTTATGGAACTGGATAATAAGTTAATGTGCATGAGTGTCTTTTGCCTCTCCCCTGTCTGCAGATATTGGGGTAAAAAGAGTTGGGCAGTAAAATTGAAAGGGAAAATATCATTTAAAAAAAAAGAAGAAATCTGGTGTCAAGAATTTTGATTGTAGGGGTTCTTGGTGCAGAGACCCGATCACTAAAACAATCAGAAATAATATTTTTGATTCAGAAAGCCAAGTGTGCAGTGTATGGATTTATAGAAAGTTTCACAGACCTATTTTCTATGGAAAAACACTGAACACATGGTGATATCATAACACATTTGAGTAGCACATTACTAGCTCAGGCTGCTGAATTGACAATTTAGATGTGTTTCATTTGCATTTAAGTCATTTTGTGTTAATCACTTTTACAGCATGTCAGATATGAATCATTGAACAAATCTTTTATCAATGAATATCCACAAGAAGGTTATGAACAGCAAAGAACATTCCGTTACAAAAACAACAAGGAGTGTTTAGTCATGTTAAGGATGTTGTCCGATTAGTTGAGAATTTAGACAATGGCATACATAGTACCAGAGGCGTAGCTTGTTGCTTCTGGGCCTAGATGCTAAATCTACAACAGGGCCCCATGTGACAATTATAATACTAGTCTCTTATGGGACATATGTGCTTTTGGGCCCCCTTAGGCACCAGGACCCAATGCGACTGCTATCTCTGCTACCTCTATAGCTACGCCCCTGCATAGTGCAATGAAGGATGTGTCAATAATTCACTTGCTTGAAAACCTAAGCAATTTATGAGTGTGAAAAATAACCATGAAGAAATTATAATAGAATTCAACACTTTCTACTATCTGTAGGTTATATATATATATATATATATATATATATATATATATATATATATATAATATTTTTTTTTCTTTTGTATGAAAGTTTAGTTTTTAATTTATATATATATATATATATATATATATATATATATATATATATATATATATATATTGTTTTTTTGTTTTATTTATCCAACACTAGCTCCCCTGTTAAAATAAACCTGGGTAGGAAAGGCTTATGGTACAAAAGGGAGTTCTATGTCTCTGTGCCCAAAGGCATGCTCCACAATTGCACCCTTATGTCCTGTTCTTGCAAAAACAATGGCAGACCTAACCTGTATCTATATCATAGCAAGATTTATTTTTCTAAGTGAGATCCTGGAGGTAAGATTTCCATCGTTCATTTCAAACAGATTTGTTAATGCAGAATGCCTGGTTCCTTGTCTCAGGGGGTAATGTGGAAGCAGGATAGAGATGGCTGCATTCTCCTGCCAAAGAGAACAGCTTGCTTGCTTTACAGTCCCCTAGGGTATTCAAATGTTTTATCTTAGATGTGCAGATTACAAAACCTACCATTCCCCTGCAGATTCCATTTACAGTGATATGGCATGTTACGCACCTTCCCCGCTTCAATCCTGTCTCTGCAATCCCGAACTAGTGATATATTGTATCACTAAAAATTAACCTGTAGTTAGTCAAGGCTTACAAGAAGGACAAAGAAATACACACTACACAAGCAATATAATGCCAGTTATATGAAAAAGAGATCAATACTGTATATGTATATTTTATCTGTTACAGACTACTGTATATCATTCACATTATCCTAGGCTAGGATTACATATGTGCATTGTCTGGCATCTTTTCTCTCCAGCACTGTACAAAATGTGCCTAAGGAAAGCTAATGTTAGAACTGAACCCATTCACTTGAATTAGCCAGTTTACATTCATCTGGCATCTTAGTTTGGACGGCGGATAGTTGGACTTGCCGGACCGGCACCAGACAGGGGAACACTTCCAGAAACACTGGACGCTGGATGCTACACAACTGATATGCCTGTTATCATCAGTTGTGGCATCACTTGGGTCCAGATTTAGGCTGGGTTCACGCACGGAACATATGTATTGCCAGCCTTATACTTTTAACACTAACAATGAAATTTTTCCAATATTATGACCAGGTTTATTGGAATTGGAAGAAAACAAAACATATGAACATCTAAGGTTGTAGGTTCAACATAGGGGATATGACAATGCTCATTTACAGGAAATAAGCTCTTTTATCTAAGGTGTGCTCTAAGGCAGGGTTCACACCTGTCCTGTATTCTCCATTGTTCAGAACAGAGCAGAAAAATGGGGGGGGGGGGGGCTGCTCCGGGGGAACCATTACCCACTGAACATGAATTGTGTTTGATTAACAGCTTTGACTTTAATGTTGTCCGTCAAGTTTCTAGTATGGTGTCCAGCATCTTATCAGACAAAACAGGGCACGCTGCACAATTTATTTCTAGATATTTTTGACAGAACCTACAAATAGGCTTCCAACAGAGCCTCCAACTGCAAAGTGTAAACACAGCCTTAGATTGAGTACCTGTGTTCACACATTGCAGTTGCATTACTGCTTCATTGCAGTACTGCCACACTTTTATCACAATATCACAGTACTGTCTCTGTACTGTAACATGTGAACACACCCGTATTGACACGTCTTAAATAAATTCATCAAAAAGGTTCTTTGCTTGCCTACCCCCGCCCCCCCCCCCCATGTTATACTGATTAGATTCAGTCACAAAATACAGAATTGTTACATTCAATGTATCACAGGTGACTCACTTTCCTTTTTTTTATTCATCTGAGCCGGACAGACTTTAAAAAATTCTGCAGCCTATCCCGGCCTCTATAAAACACAATTTCCATCCGTTATGCTAATTTTATATATGTGAAAGTGCCCTTATTTATGATGACTTGCTTTACTCTCAAATCTGCTCAGTTCTGAATTTTTCAACCGGCATGTCATCCATAATGCATGCTCAGCAAAAATACTAATGAGTACATTTTGTCAATTTACAACTGGAATTGGATTGGTTGCTATGGACTTTTGCTTTACCGTTCTTGATTAATTCCCCTAAATAAATTATATATACAGCTCAGACTGTCAGCTTCAATCTCCCATAATTTCATACATAAAGTATATAATTCTCCTTTACCATGTCTGAATACATATCTCTTGTTTACTAAACATATTAGTCATATGTAGATTATTTTGCATTTTAATGTTCTTAATACAATTAAAACAATTGCATACATAATTCTTTAATTGAGTTCCACAGGTGTTGGCTTGATCTTTTCACAGGTGCTGAATGTCTTTAAAGCCGGCTTGTTTTATATAAGCATTATGGTATCATTAATTCCTAATTGGTAGCTCTAATTAGCATCTCTTGTACATTTTCATGCAGAACGAGCGTGAAACCATAGGTTTCTTTGCACCAGAGGACAACAATTTCCTGGCGCACACTGGTCCGAAAGCCTTCAAAATCCCACACTCCATCAGGCAGCGGATATGTGCTACGTTCGACACGCCTAACTCCAAAGGAAAGGACTGGCAGCTGTTAGCACAGAAACTTTCTATAAACAGGTGACTGATTTCATATTGCACCTATCACTTCTTAACTTTGGCTAAACACATGACCTAGATACTATTCTGTTTTTTGACCTGCTCCCCAATGGTGAATCCCAATGATCTTTCAGCCTGCTTGTAAGGGAGGCCTTATTAGTGCGTTGTGGTAGCATATACAAGTTTGAGCACATGTTGCAGGACCCATCACTCCTGACCCAACCTAATCAAAATATTAACTAAATCCTACTTAGTTGCTAAACCCGATGTTGAATATGACCACACTTTGACAGCTAATAAATACACATAAATATCAGAAGGAGCGAATATAAATTCCCATGCTCATGTACCCACAGCTGTTTAGTGAATATTTGAACTACCAGTTAATTCCTTTTTATCTGCTATGAGGCATGGTAAACTGGTATGATCTTCAGACTATAAGGTGCTGCATAAAATTAATTTTGCTGCATTACTGTATTGTTGCCAAATCCCTTATTTAATGGGGTATCTGATGATTATCACCTATCCACAGGATATATTAGTATCTGGTCTCACTCTAACCACCGAGACCCCTACTGATTACAAGAACAGGGTCATTTGTGCCTTAAGTAAAATAAACAGCAGTGCTTTTAACTGTATCCAATTTTTATTTCAAATATTTTTTTAATTCCATTTAAAAGAAAAAAGTTAAAAAATAGGTCTTGCAGGCCCCAACAAAGTAAGAACAGAATAACAAGACCTAAAAACGAGGCTCAGCTAGAACAACAACTGAAACACACAGTCATTAATAATGTCAAAATAAAGGAAAGAAAAATAGCAATGAGAGTTGTGATCGCATTAGGATACAACAAGGAAATTGCACATGAAACAAAATAAATCGTAATAAAAACTAGTGTCCATCAAAACATTTATAAGGTGTTTCCAAGCCATGTAGTGATGCAGGGAGGACTCATACATACCAGTCTGCCAAGCAGAAAACCCTTTATAAAGCAAGTGTGTCCAAGGGAGACCATACAACAGAAATATATAGAAAAAGACAGAGGGGACACAATGCGCATCTAAGCGTAGTAAAAAAAAAAAAAATATATATATATATATATATATATATATATATATATAGATAGATAATCTGAGTGTAAAAGAAAATAATTAAATTAAATAAAAAATGGATGTCGGCTCCAAGGAAGGGGGGGGAGCAGCCGTTTCCAGATTCGTGTTTTCAGTTGTTATGTTAGGTTTGCTCACCTTTCTGTGTTGTACCGTGGGCACAACACCAGTAGACGCTTGTTTCCCACTATTCTGGGGGACACAGATTGGAGGAGTGCAGCCGGCACTAGACCCGTTCTCCCTGGCGGAGGACGGTCACTGGAATGGAAGAATATCGGTCCCGTGAAAAAAGAGAAGTGCTTCTGTGGGCGCTCACCTCCGTCATAGATGTAGTCCGTCACAGGTATGTGGAAGTTTCCGAGAACTTGGTAAAATAAAACCGCTTGGACACGGATGTATTTTGGAAAATAAAAAGAAGGTTTATTCCTTCAGCATGCAATACAGCAACGCGTTTCGAGGGGCAGGAACCCCCTCTTCATCAGGCTATCTCCTCTTTTATCTCGGGACCACGGGACCGATATTCTTCCAAGGGAGACCATAGTTTTACCCACTGTAGGGACGTCAAGGGATTTCCAATGCTGTGCCACTGCCGAACGAGACTATGAAAGACAATAGTTAGGTGAGAGAATAATAAGGACTCAAAGCCTAAAGATAGCAAAGCCACTTATGGCCCCCATGGTACAGCATCTCCCAAGACTGTAACAAGAAGGGAATTGACCTTCTCCCAAAACTGCTGCACTGCTGGACACAGACAACATATATGGAACCTTAACACCATGTTTGAGGATGGAGCTCCCAAAAGGCATCTCTCTAAGTCTACCAAATGAAAAGATGAATCATTGTGCCACCATTTAGTAAGAATAGAGACTCTATAATAAGTCAACAAGTCAGGGCAACCAAGAGCAGATGCAAAATACGGGAGGGCACTCTCGCATTTTTATGTTGCCAAATGTATCAGCTCTGCAATCATTCTATTCATTTGCTATAGTACTGCTGTCTTTGGCAGTTTCACAGCAAGTAAATAAGTGATGGCTAATCAAGTACACACTGTGACAGTCATACACATTAGATCAATGTTGACCAAACCAACCAATTTTGGAAGGACAGGTAAATTTTTTGATGTGTATGTAGGTCTTACAATTCTCCCCTGGCAAAAGAGAGTGTTTTGGCACTTGGATTTCAACATATCCGATCCTATTGTTTTGAATAGAAGAAAAGCTGCTCCCAGTGGTGTTTAGCAGTGGCTTTAAGAAGTTTTACAATCTCAACGTGTATGACTTATTCACAGGATATAGATGTAAAAAAGTTCATACAGTACTTGCAGACCTAGTAATCATCTAACTTCAACCTTGTGAAGGCTCGATTACACCTAAGCTGTCAAGGGCAGCTACAGTATTTCTTTGCCTGGATATTCAAAGATATGTCTAATAGATGGGGCACCTACACATATCTAGAGATCAAGAAGCTAAAAAAAAACACAAAAAAACATTTAGGGCATATAGCTGGAATTTGACGGCAATGTTCATTTAGTTGGGCACTATTGTTCGAATTCCCACCTTTTACTAGAATAAAGTAGCAGTGGCCCAAGGAAAACACCATCTACCTTGTTAAGCTTCGTTGGAAGTTTTTGAATTTTGAATACTGGCCATAGACTACTATGGGCCAAATACGTGACCTCCAAAAATAAGTGGAGGACTTCCATTCATGAATAAGTATTTTTTATATTCATTAATATTGCAGAACACTCTTCTAGTTAAAGTAGACCCTGAACTCTTATTTCACTTTACATGGACCTGTTTATGCACTAAGCAATGTACTGTACTTCTCCATACTTTTGTACTATCCTTTTTAACAGTCATTACTTTATATAAGAGTCCACAAAAGAACCACACAGTCATGATTTAACACATACATGTCCTTCTACTTGTTTGGGCCAAGCAGTCTTGGTAATGCTAACCACATAGCCGCAAATCAAAGAAAAGACGGTCTGGCACCATCTAAATACATTTCTAATCCTTTATTTCAATAGATCATAAAACATGTGACAATATCCAAAGATGCAGCAGCATACTCTGTTTATAAAGTGTGACCACCCCCTAAACAACATACAACATATGTATTTATAAGACAACACAGCTTCGGTGTGTTTTAATCACACATTGACAAGTATCTTTCCCTTCCAGATATAAAGCAGAATTAGACTTGAAGCCTTTGGGAGCAGACTTCATGACAGACATTCATTTTCTTTTATGTGATAGGAAAAAGGGACCTTCCCTGAATAAGAATAATTACACAAGATGTCTATGCACATATCGATTTGTATGACTGACGGGCATTGACACCCACAGGAGCTTACAATCTAATCATTTTTCAGGGCTAGATTTTTAATCTATAAGAATCATAATAAAGACATTCTGTGTTCGCCAGCCCCTCCCAAGCATTTATATATATTCGTGCCTCGAGGCCAATCCTCATGAAGGCAATATTAATGGTTGAGCTTCATTACTAAGCTTTCCTGTGGGGGATTCTAATGAACACATCCTGTTGCTGAAAAAAATGAGATTTATTCTGCCTCCCAGCTTTGGAATACATACATAAATAAAGAGTTCTTTCATACAGGCAAATACATGGATCACCGTTGATGATGGATAAAGTTTAATCCAGACCTCTAGCACTGAATGTTCAAGAGAATTGCAACTAGGTGAAAGTTTCTGATACCTAGTGCTTGATAGATGCTGACATCACTAAGTTATGGCTATGGTAATATACAAATATGCATAGTACATACATAGCAGTCAACCTCCTAACCTGCATAGGGCAGAACCTTGTGCATTGTGCCTTACAAAGCTAATAGCACTTCAATATAAAAACTCTACTAAGGAGAAATCGTTACTTAGGAGCAGTACATTGGTGATACAGAATCAAGTGGAGAATGCCATTAGACTTCTATGGATGCTGACTTGCAGTCAGTACAACTTATAGTGTAGGCTGTATAGAGCTGTAATATGGTAATGTGAATGAGCCTAATATGGGGTTAAAATTGTCTGCTCTATAAAGTCCCATCCTGGAATACATAATTTATAAGTAAAGAACCTACAGGTACATGCTTAGCATCTTAGTCTATGTCTCCTGATTCCTGGACAGGAGTGGCGAAGCACTGTGGTTTTCAGTAAGAATAGATCTATGAATGTTTTCTTCTAGTGTTTCGGTACAGATGGATACACCTGGCCTTACACTTGCAGTCCACCCTATCAGTGAGGTAGACACATGATGACCCCCCCCCCCACCCCCTTACATAGGGTGCAACTTGCCCTTAATGAGGTTAGACAGCTTCTTAAAATTGATGACCAATCCTAAGATTAGGTCATCAATATTAGATATGTGGCGGTCAGACTCATCCCCCCTCTGATGATCTTTTTGAAGGGGCTGTGGCACTTGGATGACTGCCCACAGCAGTTGAAGGTTTACATGTACTCCATTCCTGCCAGGACTTTTAGTAGTACTGATGCAAGGAACTGTAGCATCATCCCATATGCTCTAAAGGAACAGTGTTGCAGTTCCTTGTACTATCGCTTCTTAAAATATGGTGTGTGCAGGAATAAAGCACATGTAAACATTGAAAAGATTGCGGCATTCAACCAATCATGGCCCCCTCAAACAGATAATTGGTGGTGTTGCCGAGATTTAATATTGGTGGCCTAACCTAAGGATGTATTGTCAATTTTAAAAAGCTAGATAACCACTTTAAACAGTATTCCTAGCAGTGTCTGTGCAACAGTATTCCCCTTCATCCTTCTTAAAGTCACAATATTCCTTCCCTTACCCAGAAGTTACATCAGCCTCCTTTCCCCGGTATTGACATCATCTCTCCTAACCCCAGTTGCAACAGTACCCAATTCTCATAGTAGTCAGAAGAGTGCCCCCTTCCTAGTGGTCACAACAATAGAAGACCTCCTTTCCTTTTTCTTTCTTTCATTTCCAATTGGTCACAGGGAGACTTTCCCTCTTATTTACTCGCTTACCACACACTTTCATGTTACGTCCTCTACTGGTAAAAACTTCATGTATTGAACCTCCTGCAGCCAATTCTGCTAACAGAGATTGATGCAGCAATAAGACACCAGGGCTCCTATACTTTGATAGCTACTTTGTGCCTCTTTCACTACATAGATCACTGTCATCTATTGCTGACACCTTTGAAGCTGGGTCGTCCAAAGCCATGTGCTTACATCGCTTGGGGAACCCAATCCTGACTATACTGTATGTACAACTTAGACAAATCATCCAAGAAACTGTGTATATTGAATGGTTCACTATTTTCATTACCGTGAATGATGTTTGCCCAGAATTACAGCTTTGTATGCCTACATGAAGATGTAGCCAGTGTCAACTTCATAGCTGATGCACTACATCTATCACAAAGCATGTTATGTTATTGGCATAATGTTCTTATCAAGGAGCCAGATTTCCATGGTGCTCTACACCTATGAAGGTAGGGCATCATGAAAAGTAAAGCAAGGGCAGTAAGCTAGTGATGCCTTATTACTGTAAATGGATACACTGCATTGGGAGCTCTTCATCTGATCAAAAGAATCACTGGTTTATCAAACGTTGGCTAACCTACTAATGCTAGAAGCCATGGGGTTTTCTTGGCAAAAAGAAAAGGGTGCAAAAAGCAGAAGGGAATATTGTGGATAATATAATGATAACATCATCAATCTGGAAATTAAAGACTATGTTTAATATTAGGTTTGGCCCTTTTTGGTCTCAGTTATAAGACACACATCTACTGCAAGCCTTAGTCTTTATCTATAAGAATACAGAAGACGTCAGTTTATAAAAGGAGCAGAACACTTGGGCAAATAAATGCTTTCTACACATAGTAATCTACCTCACCTCCATCCAAACACTCTCCGTAGTCTGCAGGTTTCTAAAAACCCAATTTTAGTGTGTGCTTCGATCTGGCCTTTTATCTTCCTATTTACAGGCACAGTTACACAGTACAGCTTGTTTCCATTTGAACAGTGCCCGCTTTGAAAAATAACATTGCCAATACGTTTGTGATGGGAATAGCTTGCAGCTCAAGTGGCCCTACCGCCGCTTTGACATTTCGCTCTGCGATTTGATTATTTCCTGTATTCTTTTTGTCACAGGGTGAGCATTTTTTTTTTTTAAAGAAAAATAGAGTCACAGCTGTCTCCTTAAAAAGAGCTAAGAAAAAGAGACTTAGAAATGTGTGCCTGCTTGCCTTTTCATCGAGCAGTAGGAAAAGTGCAGATCACCCAGTAGTCATACATTTGCTCAGCGGAAACTGCTTCAAGGGCCAGCAGCCTTTCCTGCATGGTATTATTCATATTTTCTAACCTGCAGGTGGCTTTTAAATGCTCCAAATCGGAGTTGTGCACCTGCTGCAGTAATGACAGTTTGGGGCACACTTTGATAAGTCTGTAGAGAGGAGCTCTAGCCAGGGCCGGCTGGACCAGTGCACCGTGCCATGAGCAGTAAAGCTATAGGTGATGTCATGGCAATTAACATTTGATTTAGCATTTGATTGTGTTTTGCTGAAAACAATTTATATTGCAGAGTTATTTTATTCTTAAAAGTAAATTGCAGCCATTTAACGTACTGTCAAAAACCCTCAATCTTCTCCGTAAGTTAAACTTAGCAGGTCAGAAAGTTATTGTAAAAAAGGGAGAGAAATTGGGCATCCTGCCTGGCATGATGTAATGGCTGTATGCACAGATTCAAAGTCCTTCTTAACATTTTCATGCTTATTTTTTTTTCTTTTTTAATGTAAGAATTCTACTATTCAGTTGTTTAGTATTTTTTCATGTTCTATCTCAATAAATCAGGGTTATGACTGTGTGAAGTGGACATGAGCTGTCCCTATTGATGCAGTATTCAGCCGAAAGAATTAGCATGTTTATTTTTTCGTCTGAGTTCAGAATTAGAATTGCCGTCAAAGAAATTGAGCTGCTGCAACAGAATCTCCACCAGGAAATTCTCCAGGTGGAAATTCCATAGTGTACATGGGCCCTAACTAGGGTAGGCAGAAAAAGACATATTGAAAGTCCTTCCCTTACCCTCACTTCAGTTTGCTGCCCTAGACTTGTATGTATATACAGTATCATGGTCAAGGTTACTGAATGTGATTGCAAGTATCGAGGACCCGATTAACATTCCCTAGATCAGTGTTCCCAAAATGGTGGCTCTTCAGCTATTAAAAAAAAACTAGCCTGTGTCTGTCAGGGCATGATGGGAATCCTAGTTTCTATCAAGTTGCGTTATCTACTGTCTATATGCTCCTTATGCCTTTGCACCCCAGTGATTAATTGCGGCTTTAAAGGCACTGACGTCTCCGCTACATGTGAATGGTATTCCATTCATCTATGTACACCTGAAGTGAATCCTAGTTTAGCAACAAAGGTTCAGGTACACTGCCCTAGATGATGGGGAGTTCAACGATTGGAGTTCCTTTATAACTTTTATATGAGCCCTTGCTGCCATAGATGTTTGACAGAAGCCTAATTCCCTCTCCCCAATGAAGACACATGAATTCTTAGCCTATCTAAAAATTCATAATTCATGTGTATGGTTATTGGGAGCAGAGGGGCTGAGTTTGTGACTGATTTTGGTACCTTCACCAATATAATTATTGTATTGGTCATACACACAAGATAAATACTATCAAACTGCCATTCATCTCTTCCAACCCCCACCATATACATTAATGCTTGGCTCTGATGAATATTCATGTGTTCTACATGGGAAAAGAATGGTAGGGAGTAAGCTGCTGCAAGACTCATGTGGTGGCCTCAAAGCAAAAAAGATCAGGCAGTTGAAATCCAAAGTGCCTGATCCTTATCTCCTTTGATTATTTCCCCAGTCGGGAGGCCCCATGCACATTAGATAATTGGCCATTCCTGCCAACTGGTGGGTTTGGCCAACATATGTCCATTATGTATAGGGGCCTTAAGTTATCTAGAGGAAGGGATCATTGTGTCAAGGAAATTTTAGTCTGTTGATAAAACAATGTAGAAAGCAGCACAGGCTGTCAATGTCATACAGTTTTGCAGAATATAGACAAACTAGCATGATCCAGATATTGTGGATTTTTTGGATTCACGATCATTGCTCTACAAACCCAGTAACCTTATATTCCCTTCCTGCAGACATGCTATAAATCACTGGACTGGTTGACCTCTTGATTATCGCTCTGTTTGCAGCACATCAACTCAATACACAGTCATAACATTATTTTCACACAAGCATTAAAAGCATACTTACCGACAAAGGGTTGCTATGGTAACATAGCTTTGAGTGGCAGCCTATGAAAGTATTTGAGACATAAGTGGTGCTTTATGCTTATTTACTTAGTTTTGCTTGCCTTACTCTCCATAAAAACACTATGAACATTTTTCATAGGGATTCAAACAAGCTGGAAACTAACCAGGGCTTCTACCATGGCAGCTAAATGCAATTTGGTGCTGAAAGTAATCCTTATTGGCATCTTACATAATGCACTTTAAGTGCCTCAACTACTGTAACATTTTAGTAGAATGGCTAAGAGAAGGTTTTCCAATGACTTAGCAAAGCATGTATTCCTTTTTATCTAAATGACTCAGATTCACCCATAATATAAAAGGAACATATCTCACCCAATGTCTATACCTACACATAAATGGATTCTTGGTACATGAGAAGTATTTTAGTGTTGTCCATACATACAGAAGTAGACACATAATGAAAAATACAAGCAGCTTACTTTATAAAAGGAGCATGACATATATAACAGAATATACATTAGTTATATATGAGCACAAGTGATTTGTAGATGTGGCAGGGCTGAGTTTGTACAGTAAGTGCTATAAGCACAATGAAACCTCTCCAAAAGACCGCCAACGGAAAAGACCACCTCTCCTCTACAACTGTGTGTGCTGTGTTTTTCAATTCTCAGATTTCTGTATGTATATATATATATATATATATATATATATATATATATATATACATTTAAATTAGCTCACCACACCACCTTCACAGGTAGTGTGTCCTGCAAAACAGCTCAGGCTCCATTTAAGAAGTCTCAGGACTGATTGGAATTTATGCCAAGCCAGAACTCTCTCCAGAAGGAAAGAGGACCCATCTGCAGACAGCTGTTTCGGGGTGTTTGCCCCTTGTCAGTACAGAGCAGGGTGATCTGGCTTGGCTGTGGTGAGGCTTGGCTTGGCATAAATCCCAATCAGTTCAGAGACTTCTTAAATTGAGCCTGACCTGTTTTGCAGGACACACTACCTGTAAAGGTGGTGTGGTGAGCTAATTTAAATATTTTTTTTTTTACCCAGAAGCCTGCAGGGTGCTAAATGGCCTAATTTGAATCTCCGTTACACCTGAAGAGATGTCCTCTCCCCGAGGAAAGTACTGACCCCGTATATATATATATATATATATATATATATATATATATATATATAAATATATATAATTTTTTATATTTTTTTTGCTGTAGAATTAATCGGTAAATCATTTGTTTATCAATATGCAAACAGCATGGGGCTGTTACTATGTGTGCTGGAACACAGCTATGCCCACCTGGATCATTTCCCTGTGCACCTGTAGCTATGACCTAGAAGAAATAACTGCCCCTGTGCTGTGATATGAGGCACAGACAAATGTAAATTCTCACACATGCTCAGTAATTCAGATGTCTTGGAGTCTCCGTGAATGTACTGCGCTTGCACAATATTTTGTAGCAGACAGTACAGGGCCACACATGGCTCAGTCTTACAGTTCAGCCATAGCTACAGGAGAAAAGGGGAGTGATACAGGTGGGCATATGAGAGCTCCAGTACATACAGTAATGCCCCCAGTGCAGCTAAAAGGCTCCTTTGCATATTTATTAAAAACCTATCTATCAGAAAACAGAGCAGCCGACCTGGAAAATAAAAAATGTTCTTATCATAGTTCTTTTCACAGTTAGGCTCCTTTCACACTATGAATTTCTCTGTTTATAAACTTCCGTCACATGTTCCGTCACTACAGCTACAAAACCCGGCCATTACAAAACCCCTGACGGCTGTGACTAAATTGCATTGCAGCCTATGGGGTTTTGTAACTGCCCGTTTGCACCCGTATATGCCCGTAATTCATTACGGGCGTTATACAGTGACGGGACATTGTGGCGGAAAAATTACTGCATGCAGTGAAATTCATAGTGTGAAAGGAGCCTTACATATCCTATTCAGGTTTACCATCAGTATTTATCAGCTGCTGTATACTACAGAGGAAGTTGTGTAGTTCTTTCAAGTCTGACCCCAGTGCTCTCTGCTGACACTTCAGTCCATGTCAGGAACTGTCCAGAGTAGAAGCAAATCCCCACAGCAAACCTCTCCTGCTCTGGACAGTTCCTGACATGGAAAGAGGTGTCAGCAGAGAGCACTGTGATCAGACAGAAAAAAACTACACAACTTCCTCTGGAGCATACAGCAGCTGATAAGTACTGGAAGGATTAAGATTTTTATATAGAAGTGATTTACAAATCTTAATAAAAAACAGAAATATCAATATAAAATAGTAGTTAAAAGATCAGAGCATTAGTAATAATAAACTGTCATTGGGCCCTAATGACAGATAGATGTTGAAGCAACTACCTAAACAATTCTAGGATAGTCCATGGATATTGTTCCGAATTGGACCGTTAGTCCGGAAAAAAAATACAATAGATGTTTCAATGATGGCACAATTTTTAAAGTGACATTAGATGGATTCACTCACAGTTTGTATAGAATGAATGGAACAGTCTCACCCTGGCTGCTGGTTCCGCACTGCGGTGGGCCAATGGAAACAAGTGCTGTATTCTCTACGATGTTCTCGGCGTGAATGCCTTGGCAGCTGGAGGGTTCCAACAAGGAGCTCCCTCATAAGCGGTCCGTGGTGTCAGCAAACACCGATGTCGGTAACGGACTCACACTAGAAGCAGCAGACTTGTGGTAGGCTCAGTGAGCGAGATCAGTAGTTAGTGCAGCAGGTGGTTTGGGTTGCGAACTTCCGTGCCGGCTAAAGTTCGGCCTAAATGCGTTTCAGGGTGCTCAAATTGACCCCTTCTTCAGAAGGTAAGTAGCTTGTATTACTTGCCTACTGAAGAAGGGATCAATTTGAGCACCCTGAAACGCGTCTAGGCCGTTTCATCTGAACAGAGCGATATACAAGCACTACCTTAATTACCAACAACATCTGAACTTTAGCCGGCATGGAAGTTGGCAACCCAAACCACCTGCTGCACTAACTACTGATCTCGCTCACTGAGCCTACCACAAGTCTGCTGCTTCTAGTGTGAGTCCGTTACCGACATCGGTGTTTGCTGACACCACGGACCGCTTATGAGGGAGCTCCTTGCCGGAACCCTCCAGCTGCCAAGGCATTCACGCCGAGAACATCGCAGAGAATACAGCACTTGTTTCCATCGGCCCGCCGCAGTGCGGAACCAGCAGCCAGGGTGAGACTGTTCCATTCATTCTATACAAACTGTGAGCGAATCCATCTAGTGCCACTTTAAAAATTGTGCCATCATTGAAACATTTACTGTATTTTTTTGCCGGACTAACGGTCCAATTCGGAGCAATATCCATGGACTATCCTAGAATTGTTTAGGTAGTTGCTTCAACATCTATCTGTCATTAGGACCCAATGACAGTTTATTATTACTAATGCTCTGATCTTTTAACTACTATTTTATATTGATATTTCAGTTTTTTATTAAAATTTGCATTTTTTCAGAAACCATCTGTCTCATTTTTTTATTCATTGTGTACCCAGTAGGGTGATATTCTTGAGGTGTGGTTAAATTTGCATACTTGATTTTTCATTATTTGATCGGTGGGGACCGATTTTTATCCACATTAACCTCGAATATCCCAGGTTGTGAGCTGCACACACAGTCTCTTTTTGAATTACAAATCTGTTTAATTTTTTTTGGCACCAGATGATTAGGAAAAAATAGTTTTCCACCAGAGTATCCCTTTAAACCTAGCCACACATGCAGCCTTCTTCAAGCATATCACTTGACATAATGACACATAGACAAATAAGTTTCCTTTTTTGTTGGAACAAACTCAGAATTAAAGTAGGACTGGAGATAATAGCAGGACATCTGGGTAGCTATCATGCTGAATGTCAAAAACACATTAAAACAACTTTTTAATAGTCAAACCATGAAGCTTTAATTGAAGCTGGAAGTAGCATTACAAGAAACCTGATTAAAAAGTTTCAACTTTGCCCTTACGAGCCACAACACATTACAAAAAGTAGCCTGTCACAAGGGCTTAAGGCATAGAGGCATAACTTGTCAATAGAAAACAGAATACATTGCTTCACAGTGCAAAAGAAAAGGTGCATGAATGGCCACCTCTCGCCACAAGAGAACCCAAATAATAGAGAGACAGACAATGTTGTAGTGGAGAACAATGAGAAGATGACATCCAAGGAGTCCAGAAAATAGTAAAGCGATCCACTGAGTCATCCTGAATAACAGCTAATTTCTTGTTCAATAGAATCAAATTGACCCTGTCTATGACCCGGGCCAACACCAGGGCAGGATTTTTCAATTGGGAAGCTATATAAATACAGGTTGCCAGTAGAATAAATTTTGCTAATCTAAACTTTTGGAAAGGCATCCTACTGGGTTTATGGCTTAGAAGTCAGAATGAGGGAGTCTGAGGCACACAACTTTCCAGAATTTCGACCAAAATGACCAACAGCTGTTTCCACCAGTTAGCCACCAAGGGCAGCTCCACCAGGCATGATAAAAAACAACTTTTTATCTGATGGATAACACCTATAAAGGTATGTTCCCTTGATACACAAAAATTGCAATCCATTTTCTTTTGCAGATTCCCTAAAGAAAAACATACAGAAGGTAGCTTTTTAGAAGATGTGAGCTATAGTATAAAACTTTTGACCTTGAAAGTAATAACAAATAACTGAAGGAACTTATGCCATGACACCTTCTATTCCTGTACTACATTTCACGTTACAGCCTTATACATAAACAAACATTTAAGAGATCCACCAGGGGGGCCAGATGGAAGAATGAAACTAATCTCCTAAATACCATCCTTATTCCCTAAAACTCACTTAACCAAACAGTGTTGAGAGTGTTGTACTAATAAAGCATATGGCATTGCCTTACTGTCTCTTATTGGCAGTCAAAGTACGAGAGGGTAGCCTGTAGGGATGAGTGAATCGAATCTGACGAATCCAAATTTGTTACGAGTTTCAGGAAAAACTTGATTCGCAATGAATCTGAATATAGGCATGATTCCAGTGCGCGAATCGCTTCATTAAACTCCATTTAGTGCGGTCCAGGCTCCAGGGCACTAATTGGCGGATCCACGTGTGAGGACATGGGGCATGGAATCCTGGGAAAGTGGGAACAAGGGTAAGATGGATGAACCTGAATCACATGTGATGTCACAGCCCTATATAATCAGCAGCAATATTGCGGCCAGTCATTGCAGAGAGAGCGATAGGGACAGACAGCGCTGTGTGTTGGCCAGAAAAGCTTTTTTCCAGCAGCGATTAAACTCCTAGTCACATCAGCGTTCTGTTGCACAGAAGGACAGAGAGCAGTGTGTGTTGCACAGAAAAGCATTCTTACTGCAGCGATTCACCTCCCAATCACTATAGCATTCTATTACAGAGAGGGACAGAGAGCAGTGTTTTGCACAGTGTGTCACACAGAACAGCAGTGATTCAGCTCAAGCACAAATCCTGCCTAGAAGCACTGATATGGAAGGGAGTGAGATTGATAGAGAAAGTGCAATTCTGGATGTAGTACACAGCGACTGTGTGCTGCTGATGTTGTACACAAATACTTTTTTTAGTGGCAAATGGAGTAAGTTTATTCAAACTCAAGAATAAAGTACAATACATGTCATATGCAAAGAAAAAAACGGAATTAATACATCAAAGTGTATAAGGGTCGAAACCCAGGTAACAGTAAGAAAAAAAAAAGAACAAACTAAGGGCAGCGAGTGAATGGGGAGGGAGGGAAAAAAGGAATGGAGCTGTAGACACTTGAATCAATCCACAAACGTATATGAAAAAGATGATATGTCCAGTATCAACGGTCCATCGTCAAAATATTGTGTTAACAATATCAAGTGATTAAGCATGGTGAATGCATTACAGGTGTAGGTGAAAGGCGAAGTGCATACGTGTAGTACAAACTAAACAGACTCATAGTGAGAGGTAATAAGAAATATCCTTCCCATATCAGGAATTGATCCAAGGACCCCACACCTTATCAAAAAGTATCATTTCATCCCCTCTAATCGCGTTGAGCTGTTCAGAGAGCATAACATCATAAATTTTGGCTATGACAGCAGCTAGGGATAGCTCGGGGGTCATCCATTTAGAGGCAACATGGATTATCGCTGCTAGGAGGATGAATTGAAGCAATCTAAACCTTGCATGGGGCATACCCAGAGGTTTATGACCTAGTAAATAAACAGTTGGGTCTAATGGGCCAGAAAATTGTATAATAGAGAGTATCAGATCCTTAATTTGGAGCCAAAAGGCGGAAACATAAGGACAAGTCCACCATGTGTGTAGCATGTCACCTGTTGACGAGCAACCCCTGAAACATAGAGGGGAGACTGACGGGTATATAACATGTAACCTGAAGGGGACATAGTATGTTCTATGCAATATTTTAAGGGCAGTTTCCGTTAGAGAAGTCTGCCAGCTACCCTTACTCAACTGCGCACAACATTCCTGCCATTGAGGGAGTGACAAAGAAATCCGCAGATCTTCTTCCCATTGGGTCCTAAACAATAACTTATTATCTTTGGGAGGGTGGTTAAGTACTGAATATATAAGGGAGAGGGCTCCCGTACGCAATGGAGAGTATGGGGCCGTGGATTCAAGAAAGGAGGTTTCCACAACCACAGAGGTGTTAGTTAGAGAGTTCCAGAATGAAAAAACCTGGGAGACCCTAAACAACTCCGCCGGTGGAGGCTTATATTTATCTATGAACATGGTCTGGGTAATCAGTTGGTTACGTATAAAGAAATTATGGAGCAAATATAGTTTCTGAGATAGCCACCAAGAGAAATCCGACCTCTGCAGACCTGGGGGAAAAAATGGATTAGCAAGAAGAGGAGTGACAGGAGAGACAGGGGACTGGAGTTTAAGCTTGAAGCGGACAGATCGCCAGAGGAGAAAAGAATGGGACAAGAGAATAGCCGAGGAAAGCACATAAGATGAGACTGAAGAAGTAGACCACATAAGAGACTGTAGCGTGTAAGGCGAGAGCAAATAATTTTCTAGGGCTACCCAACGTGGAAAGGAGGAGGGAGCATTACATAAGAGGAGCTGAGCCAATCGAGCAGAGGTATAATAATGTGCAAAGTTAGCTACAGACAGGCCACCAAGTCTCTTATGATAGAACATTACAGCTCGCGGAATTCTGGGTTTAAGACCTCGCCATATGAACTCAAACACATCTCTTTGAAGTTTTCGGAGGTCTGCCATTCGTATAGGAATAGGCAAAGACCTAAAAAGATAGAGTAGCTTAGGAAGCACCACCATCTTTACAGAATGGATACGCCCCAGCCAAGAGATGTGTGGGAGATTCCATCTAGCCAGGTCCTCCCTAATTGATTTGTATAGAGGTAAGTAGTTAAGTTTATAGAGATTTGCAAGAGAGGAAGGGAGAGAAATACCTAAATAGGAGAGAAAAGATGAAGAGGGAGAAAGGTGGAAACTCTTAGAAATAGAATCACGTACCTGAGGGGGGGGTGTTACAGAATAGTATCTCTGACTTGGATCTGTTTATCACCAGGCCCAAAACTTTAGAAAAGCTATCAAGTATAGGGAATAAATTTGGAAGGGAAATTAGCGGGTTGGTTAATGTAAGTAATAGATCATCTGCAAATAAATTAGTCTTATATTGTGACGAGCCAATAAAGGCTCCAGTAATATCTGGGTGAGAACGGATAAGACTCGCCAGGGGTTCCATAACCAGAGCAAAAAGTGCAGGTGAGAGTGGACACCACTGGCGTGTACCCCGCAAAATAGGTATTGGGGAGGGAGTAGGAGACGGAAGTTTAAGGAATGTAACAGGGTTAGAGTATAGGGTACGAATGGCATTCACAAATGGACCAGAAAAGCCCATAGCAGACAGAACACTGAACAAATATGGCCAAGAGACAGTGTCAAAGGCCTTTTCTATGTCTAGGCCTAGCAAAGCTAATGGAGTTTCAGTAACTGAGGCCCATTGAATGATAGACAGTACTTTCCGTATGTTGTCAGGGGCCTGTCTGCCTGGGATAAAGCCCACTTGATCGTTATGGACTAGACTAGGTAGGAGGCTATTAAGGCGTCAAGATAGTATTGAGGTGAATAATTTAGCATCTAAGTTGATAAGCGAGATGGGCCTATAGTTAGAGGGCAACAGGGGGTCTTTATTAGGTTTGGGAATAACCACTATAGATGCTTGTAGAAATTCTGGGGGCATAGGGGAGCCAGATAGCAGTTTGTTGCAGTAAGTCACAATATGAGGAGTTAATATGGGGGCAAATTTTTTGTAATACAGAGCGGAAAATCAGTCAGGACCTGGTGCTTTCCCTAATTTCAAGTCGGAGATCGCCACACCTACCTCCTCAGTTGTGATAGACAAGTTAAGAGAGTCCCTAGCAGAAGAAGAAAGTGTAGGAAGAGTTATAGATGATAGAAATGAGGAGACAGCAGATGTAGAGGAAGAAGTCGGACACGTACCATAGAGGGACGAGTAGAAGGATTGAAAAACAGAGTAGATGCGGGATGGGTCCGAGGTCGGCACACCCTGTCTCAGCTGTATCCTATGAACCTTATTGATCCTCTGTCTATTTCGTAGCATAGACGCCAATAGGCGGTCAGGCTTATTGGCCCATTTATAATAGGTAGCCCGCGTCCAGCGCAATGCCCTCTCCGTACGTTCCGAAAGGACCGCATCCAATTGCAGTTTAGTGGTACGCAGTGCCTGCAGCAAGTACAGAGAAGGATTAAGCTGGTGGGCAGTCGACAACCTTGCCATTTTCTTCTGGAGCATGGTCTGAGCTTTCAACCTGTCACGCTTCAAGCGGGAGGCTAGAGAAATGATGAACCTGCAGAACCTGCAATAAACAAAGGTTAAGCATGGCTCTCACATATTAGAGGGAAGAATGGTGGAATAAGATATAACAAAGTTCATCCAGGCTTGTGTGACTGGGTTCGGTGGCGCTTGTGAGGCACCTCAGCTCTCTGCCATAGTCTGTTGAGATTCGGTGAGCGGGCTGGCAGGGTGGCATGTTCGTCATAAGGAATGTCCTCACGATGTAGGATCTCCATAGCTTCCGAGGAAGTGTGAACAATGTATGAGTGAGAACGTTCTTGAAATTGCAAAGAAAAGGGGAATTCCCAACGATACTTGATCTGGGCTTTTTGGAGCGCCAGGGTAACAGGTCTCATGTGTTGCCTCCTTTCCAGAGTCGAGGGAGCTAAGTCCGCATATAAATGGACCGAGGGTGGCATGTCAGGCAGGTAGTGGGGAAACATTGCGGTCTGCCTGAAGAATTTTATCATGCATTTCAGGGTAATGCATACGTAGGACAACATCCCTAGGTACATCAGGGTTTTTGGGGCGGCCCAAGGCTCTGTGGACCCTATCCATTCGCAAGTAGGATCTGTCTGTTTGGGGTAGCAGCGCAGCGAACAGGTTAGTAATAACAGCGCTCAAGTCAGTCACCATTTTTGGCAGCCTGCGAATGCGTACATTAGCCCTCCTGGACCTATTTTCGAGATCCTCGATCTTTAATTCTAGTAAGTCCAATTTGTCAGTGTGTTCGGTAAGGAGACCTCTATAAGTCTCAATAGCTGCCGCCAGATCATCTGCCCTCAGCTCCATATCGGAGACCCTGTTGCCTAGGTCGCCCACCTGTTCGAAGAGGTCAGCCACAGCCTTGGTTAGTACCGCCTTGAACATCAGCTGAATAGACCGGTACAATTTCGCTGGGTTCATGGGGTCCGCAGGGAGTACAGGAGCCGTTGTCTCGTCCGTTATGTCTTCCTCCTCTGGGACTGAGGGTCTGGAAGCGCGTGAAGGAGGCGGCGCCATGTTGGATTTCTGGCCGGACCGGAATATCTCGGGTATAGTTGTTGAGAGAGACCTCTGCGAGCCCCCTGTCTTGGTCTTCTCCCTCCCCGTAGGTTCAGCTTGGCTTTAGCACTCGTGATGGCGCTGTGGAGCTGTAAAATCAGCGCTTTAGATAGCTAAGTCTCGGCAGGTGGCGCGGAGCTCACAGGGAACACGTCCTTTCTAGTGAGCCGCGCGCATGCGCCCCTCTACACGAATACTTTTTAAGCGTACTGGAGCGCATTCTCCTCCCCTCATAAGTGCATACCAAATAGATACATCTAAGTGTTGTTCTATTTTGTTCCTGTTAAAGTCTCAAGGGCCTAGATACAGTGAAAGGCCAGAAAAAAGTACACACCGGCTGGTGTTGTACACAAATTCTTTTTTAAGCGTACTGAAGCGCATTGTCCTCCCCTCATAAGTGCATACCACATACGTACATCTAAGTGTTGTATCATTTTGTTCCTGTTAAAGTCTTATGGGCATAGTTACTGAGAAAGGCCAGCCAAAAGTACACAGCTGCTGCTGTTCTAGAGAAATACTGTTTTAAGCATATAGAAGCATATTGGACTCCCCTCATATACTCACTAAGTATGTCAGGCAGAGAAGTCACTCGGTCATCTACTTCATCACAAGTGACATCTGACACCCCCAGTCAACAGCCGATGGACTCCTGAGACACAACCATCAGTTGGCATGGCTCGGGAGCAGTCCCTGTCCTGCACTTGTCTCTGTCCTATGCTGTTCCCACCCCCATAGAAGTATCCTATGCTGTGGGTTCAGCTCCACTTTTTAGTAAGGACAATCTACTAGAGGACAGTCAGCAGCCCACCCAAGAAGTGGAGGAGAAATCCCCCGCTTCCTTCGCTAGGCTGGCAAGTAGTTATGAGGAGAGTGGCATGGGAGGTGGTGTTGGGAGCATTCAGGCTCCTGAAGCACACACTGTTGAGGAACAAGAGGAGGAAATCAGTGATGTGCTGACACAACTCGATGATGATGAAGCCGATCACACTTGGGAGCCGGGTGCAGCAGGGGCTTCATCATCAGGAAAAGAGGGTGGCAGGTTGCCCGTTAGACAGCAGTTGAGCCAGAAAGGTGTTAGCATGGTTTGGAGTCTGCATGGTCGCAGCAGTGGGAAGTCTGGAGCCAAACGTGCTCGGGGTAAACCACCTGCTTCTTGGCAGCCTACCTTCCCGGGAGGTAGTGGAACATGGTTCCCTGGAGTCAGCGGCAGTAGCAGTCAGTCAGTTTGGACTGTTGGGGAGAACATCAGCTACTCTGTGGCATGGCAGTTTTTCATCAAGTATCCGGATGATGTTACATTGGCGACATGCAATTTAAAAAAAATATCTTTAATCTTTTAAATTGTGAGGCCTTTTGGTCTGGTGAGGCTGCTGCCACCTCCAGGCTGTGTCATTCTGTCACCATATGGTCTACTCTTGCTGGTACCACCTCCAGGCTGTGTCATTTTGCCGTCATGTGGTCTTCTCATGTTGCTGGGACATTACCTTAAATTTGTTATGGTAGCACTAGCTACCATAAATCTTCAATTTAAATTTGAAAATGTATCTTTTAATCTTAGGAATTGTGAGGCCCTATGGTCTCATCATGCTGCTGGGACATTACCTAAACTTTTTTATGGTAGCACTAGCTACCATAAATCTTCAATTACAATTTTAAAATATATCTTTTAATCTTTGGAATTGTGAGGCCCTATGGTCTTCTTATGCTGCTGCCACCTCCAGGCTTTGTCATTGTGCCACCATATGGTCTCCTTATGCTGTTGGCACCTTAGATTAACCTTTTTAAATTTTCATGTATCTAAAATCTTCAATTCAAATTTTACAAAATATCTTTAATCTTTTCTATTGTGAGGCCCTATGCTCTCGTCGAGCTGCTGCCACCTCTAAGCTCTGCCATGTGACTCCTTGTTAGATTGGGTTTTGTGGTCATACAGTATTAGTTCAAAGTAAACACCGGGGCATTAAACTTGTGAATCTAATATAAATCCTATATTTAAATTTAAAAAAATCAATGTAATCTTTTCAAGACTGAGGCCCTATTGTCGTCGACGTCATATATTACCCGAGGAATTACCACAAGAATCTAATGAAACAGGTTGGAGCCATAACAATGAGCCATAACTGATTAAATGAAACATTCCCACTTTCACAGTCAGGGGGTTGCTGAGAGGCAGGGGCTGGTACAAGTGGTGCCTCGCCTGGCGGAGGACCGCCAGCTCGATGCTCACTAGAATGGGTACTCAAATTTTTTTGATAAATTCAAATTAAAATAAATAAAAATTACATAAAACATCTCTTTATTCTCTTAAATTTTTACGCCATATGGTCTCCCTGCTGCCACATCCAGACGCTCTGTGGCAGTGATACTAATAGTGATGCCTGCAATCTACATGTCATACTGAATAACAGTATTATTTCACTAAAGTGTTCTACAAACCTATTGAGGCTATATGGTCTCCTCATGCTTCCGCCAACTCCACGCTATGTCATTCAGCCACTATATGTTCTCCTCATGCTGCCGCCACCTCCAGGATCTGTCATTGTGCCACTCTGCGACAGTGATTCTAATAGTGACGCCTCTTATCTGCATGTCATACTGAATAACAGTATTATTTCACAAACCCAACACACACCCTATGTGTGTTACAGCAAGGCAAAGTGTTCTACACCCCAATTTAGGCTCTCTGTGGGTGAGACATAGTCGTTTTTTTTAGTGTTTTGCCACAAATAAATTCGGACCAAACTGATTTTTGGGGGGAAATTTGGCAAATTGGCCAAATCGAATATTTTAAAAATTCGCTCATTTCTAGTAGCCAACATTGAATACTACACTGTAACCCCTTTTCTGGTAGCCTTTCCACCTCTCATTGCAGGACATGGGGCTTTCTAGCCCTCTACTAGTACACAGAGTTCTTACCGGTAAAAATAGCTTCAACTATGGCTCGGCAGTGACTCAGGTCATCATTAGTACATGTCTCCTGACAGAAGGGAGAATAAAACTACCGTATTAACTGACTAAAAAATGTATGCCAGAAGGAAGCATTTACAATGGAAAATGTTCTTATTTTTAACACTAGAATTACAATCATTTTGTAAAAGGAACTCTTTCTCCTGAATGACTAAAAAGCCAATGCAGGGTTGTTAGAGCACATATCTTACCAAAGTATCTTGTAAGAATCATATATGGAGGAAGTGACTAGATCACTGAAATTCTGCAAACCCAAAGATCCTATGTTTTGAAATGTTGTTTATATTAGCTAACTTTTCTTTTTTATATTATATAATTGGGAATATAGATGAACAAACTTTTGAAAATTTGATTCAAGCAATTCTGGTCGAATATTTTTGCACCAAATCTCTGTTAAAAATAGCGATTTCTGGCCTATTGAGAACCTCAATAGTGGTTTAGAGCACTTTGCATAGGGAGTGTGCTGTGTTAGTGAAATAATAGTGTTATTCAGTATGACATGCAGATTACAGGCATTTCTATTAGAATCACTGCTGCAGAGCATCGATTTGGCAGCAGGGAGACCATATGGCGTCAAAATTGAAGAGAATAAAGATATTTTATATGTAATTTTAAAAGACCATAATCTGTCAGAATGACACAGCCTAGAATTGGCGGCAGCACAAGGAGACCATATAGTGGCAGAACGACCCAGTCTGGAGGTGGCAACAGCCTGACAAGACCAAAGGGCCTCATAATAGAGAAGATTAAAGATATTTTTGTAAATTTAAATTGAAGATTTATGGTAGCTAGTACAACCATAAAATGTTTTTAGGTAATGTCCCAGGCCCAGCAGCATCAGTAAACCATATAGTGGCGGAATGGCAACGCTTGGAGATTAAAAGATGAATTTTAAAATTTTAATTTTAATTGAAGATTTTTGTAGCTAGTGCTATCATAGCGTATTTTTAGGTAATGTACCAGGCCTTGCTGCATCAGTAAACCATATAGTGGCTGAATGGCACAGCCTGGAGCTGGCAGCAGCATGAGTAGACAATAGGGCTTCACAAGACCCTGAATGCTGGCAACACCCCCTCCCATGCCACTCTCCTCATCACTACTTGCCCGCCTAGCGGAGGAAGCAAAAGATGTCTCCTCCACTGCTTGTCTGGGCAGTAGCTGCTGACTGTCCTCTATTAGATCGTCCTCACTGAATAGTGGTGCTGAACCCACAGCATAAGATACTTCTTTAAGGGAGGGAACAGCATAGGACAGAGGCAATGGGAGGACAGGGACTGCTCCCGGGCCATGCCAACTGAGGGTTGTGTCTGAGGAACCCACCAACTGTTGAATGGGGGATATGAGATCTCACTTGTGAAGTGGATGACTACAGTAAAAAATATTTGCTGTGCAAAAAGCACTGCTCTCTGTCCACCAGAATGCTGATGTGACTAGGAGGTGAAACGCTGCTGGAAAAAGCTTTTCTGTGTGACACACACACGGGACGTCTGTCCTATCTCTCTGCAGTGAAAGGATGAAGTGACGATCCGGAATATGGCTGCCGATTATATAGGGCTGGGACATCACAGGGGTCACTGGCTGCTGATAGGCTGTATCCTGCATGTGATTCAGGGTCATCCCGCCTACCCGCCTCCCTCCTTCCCAGAGTTCCTTTCCTCATGTCCTCACATGTGCATCTGCCATTTTAGAGGCCCTGGAGCCTGGACCACACTAAATGGAGTTTAATGAAGCAATTTGCGTGATAAAATCATGGAGATATTCACTTTCGTTGCAAATCTAATTTTTCATGAAATTTTTAAGGAATTTGGATTTGTCATCTTCGATTTGCTCATCTCTAATTGGAACAATAGGTTGGATTTGAGTAAATTTTACAGGTTTAGACAAGTTCTAAGACACATTTTTAGCCGAAACTTTTTCAATATAAAATATAGTACAAATTTAGATATGGAGAATGTAAGTGTGCATTCACATCAAGTTTTGTGTGAGGCACAGGTATGATTTCTCAAACTTTCCAAGGCTCAAGTCAGCTGCAATCGTACCCTGTACAGATGTCATTTAATACTATGACCCGAACGGAGTTACCTAGTGACTCCATTTGAGTCATTTTCTGACTGCATCCGACTTATGGCTCAGAAAAGTTGGATACAGTTGGAAAGTGACTTCATGTGGGTCATTGAATTGAATGAAGCCTGTGCTGATCCTACCGACGCAGCCAATTTGAGCTTCAGAAATCACATCCGTTCCCAGGAGGCACAAACCCTGATGTGAATGCACCCTATCATTTTAGAAACAGGAAAACCTGAATATGGCCCCGGTACACATTTAGTCCACATTTAGCAGCATTTAAATCCAGCAGCTCTGTGGCTTCTCATTGTGCCTGGTGTAGAAATGTGAGCCATCTCTTAGCTGAAAAAAATTGCCATCTCTAAGAGAAAATCTTTGTTATTGCAAATCAGGTCTGAAGTTGCATATGGGGAGCACGGCCCCCCTGCACCCCCCCATGTAAAGCCACGCTCCCTTACTGACTTCTTCCCTCCCCCTTGGCAAAAGCAGAATATTTATACAAAAGTTTCACACTTTTGCACAAAAGGCACAATTTTTCAGACTTTTGAGCAAATACACCGCGGTCACTGCTTACTAAATGTCCTACAACTTAGGCAATAATGTCACATATCCTTTCCTGGTAGGCCTCTTCCCGTTGAGTGAGGCCCATTTTCTTGTTCTTTTTGGTGCACACAGCATAACAAAAGTGTCTCACTTGCTGTATGCCACAATTTTGGTGTGTGTGGACCAAAATTCTGGCACATTAGGCATAGTAAATCTGGGAAAATGTATTAGCGCTGCACAAGCACAAACCTGCTGTCTGGTCTATATTTGAACATTACATTAAAGTGTTCCTTTTCTGTTTGTAGGAACTTATGCTACTTTGCAACAAAGAGCAGCCCATCGGCCGTCATCTTGGACCTATGGGAAGCACGGCATCCTTATGACGGAAGTTTGGATTCTTTGGCATGTGCATTAGAGGAAATAGGGAGGACACAAACCAAACTGTCACTGGTATCAGATACTCATTCAGAGGATCCAGACTTCTCCTACAGCAGGCAGAATGGACTTTGAGACAATATGTTTGTCCTGAATTGTGGAGGCCTATCTTCAAGCTGGATCCCAGTCTTTTCCTGAGAAGACAGAAAGCAAGAGGATAAAATGGCGACATCCTTTGTTTTGTACTTCACAAGTAAGGATAAGAAGATATCTATGATAAGGACAGCAGGGCTGAAGACAAGTAGCTACTCTACAAATCAGCTTTGCAACATTCTTTAAAGGAACCTTATTTGTGCAAAAAAAGGTCTCCAGAAAAAGCCATCCACCAGCTTGGGTATTTGGAAGCCTAGACACTAAAAGCTTCCTTTTTCCCTGTGGGCAAACACTTACCTTTGAAAGAATGTGGTATTTGGTTATTTCAATCACCAATTCAAGGTCAGGATGGAAATAGAGATGAAGTATCACCATAAAAGAACATGTTACACTGTATAATGATGCTAAGTAGACTCCTTCTGTATACAGCTTCCCCAAGCTGCTTTGCCTTAGAGAGAATAGAATGCAATAGCCAACACAACTGATAATCCTTGGCATGTAGATTTTGTGTGATGTCTCTGCAGGACCAAATCCCGTTGTACAATGCAAAGTTATTACTGCTACCAGTAATCGCATCTGTTGGCCAAAGTCAGTGTTTGCAGGTTAGCATTTGTTTCACAGATGTGTTTTTCAGACAGCGTGTAAATATATTGTGCGGAGTAGTTGACTATCAATAGAATCAGAAGTGAAAAACAAACACTCAAAGAGTATATGTCACTTGTTCATAATACAGGTATTTTCTTAAGTTGAACTCTATTCTGCTAACATTTAAAGACATTTCATAGCTGGACATAGATCAATGTTGGTTGAGTCCTCTCACTCCAACAGGATCGGTCATTGATGTAAGGTGCCCTCCCAAATGTCCCTTGACTGTAGATCAGGTATGTTTCAATATATTCAAGCCTTTGTTGTAGTAGGGCTGAAGATGTTTTCAGAAATGTCTGCACAAGGCAACCCTCCCACATGCTTAGCATGTCGAGAAAGATAGCAGTGTTTAGAAAGAGCCTTCAACCATAAACCATCTAATATGCATTGCCAGCTTTCCTGATGTCACCAGTTCTTGATGAAATTTTATGACAGTATATACAATCATTATGTTGACTATAGGCTTGCCTAATAGGTAGGTCAAGACAATAGCATGGAACATCTGTGGTGTCATCTTATTTGCTAGAATGCAATTAATAGTGTCCTCTCAACACTGGATTTAACATCTTAAATTTCAATGTAAGTTTGTATTTTTGGCGTAAGTCTGCATTTTTGGCCCAAATATTAATGCAACATCAGAGGTTGAGAAAGGGGAAACATCAGGACTGAAAATAGAGAAGTGAGGTAAAAGTCAGACAAGATATTTGCTTGTCATTTGCTTGGGGCTTTAATATTTTTTTCAAGCACCTATTGTTATGAACGTGATCTCTCCATTCATAAATAGCCCTAGCTAAGTATGATGATGTCTGACCTCTTCCTTAGCGTGAGATAGTTTTCTTAGTTCAGTATAGAAAAGCTACAGTATTGTTCCCAATAAAGATACAGTAAGTCTCAACACTACTATGAAAATTGGTAATGTCTTAAGACTAACTCAACCACGCTATTAGTAGTGGTGAAATTGCACAAGATGCCATATGTATCACGGTTAAAACTGTTAACCCACTGTGTATCATTAAATACAATGAGTCCTTATTAAACATGGGCTACTTTTACAACTACCACAAAAAAACTGCTATTTGTAGTGTCATCTTAGGAACCATAACTCTTTGTACAGTAATTAAAGAAACAATTTCTGATAGTAGTAGACAACATATGGCATAAAACAATGATGCCACAGATGAAGAGTGCTCCACAAACAAGTAAAATACTGCATATAATCTGAACATAGAGAAGACCACCCAATACTACGTGCTAAGGAACAATAGACCTTCTCCAGATCTACGCTACAATCTTACACAACATGAACAGTTTTATTGATATGAGGAAAACACAAGGGCTAATACTGAGCCATGCTGAAATGATCATACCAAGTATTTAATGCACAATGACTGGAATCAGATGTGTTATTTTAGCTATTGGCATAATACAGTTTACTTTAGATAATGTCCAATGCATATCTGCAGTTGGCATAACCCTCAACAACTAGAACTATTGAGTTGTAAAAAAAAAATAGTCCCAAATTATGTAAAGGAAATTGGTTGTAGATAAAGAAGTCATTATCTTAACAAAAGAGATACCCTTCAGGTCTATAGAGCTATAAAGCTACTTTACATAGAAAAGTCACATGTAAGCATTAAGAGTCTTTCTAATATCACTATAACTTCTAGACACATAAGCCACAATATTGAAATGACTTATCTGACAACATATTTGTATGAGACTGCTGTAATGAAGGCATTCATGACATAGGCATTCACTAAAAAAGTGCAATTACGTTTCGTGAGAATAAAATAGAGACTTGTGCTATGTCAATTCTTAGTCTGGCTGCCTTCTTCCAAACCCAACACCATTCTTGCCTTAGCAAAGTGTCTGGTTAAGCAATGGAGGTTCATTCATGCCTATGGGCAATAGTGGGGCTGTTTATGGAAGAATGTAGCCATGTATTTCTAATCTCATACAACTCATTGATCAAAACTAATATGATGTGCTATGTTTAGAGCAGGTTCTGAGGGACAATGCATAGCTCAACCTTGTCATACCCTGCACATATAGGCAATGCTTCAAGGTTTATTGAAATCATTTTGACTATTTTGTTAAAAAAATATAAAAAATATATATTAGAATATATATATATATATATATATATATATATATATATATATATATTTCCACCAGCCATACTTCATCAGTGGAGGTAATGAGGATAGGATACTTGGTAAGGTAACATACCTTGACCAACTTGATTGGACATAAAATAGAAGTCAAGTTGTGGATCCTGTAGCAGGAGAAAATGCTGAATTCAAGGATGCTGGATTAACATACTCCAGAAATAGATGCTTGGGTGTTTCTAGGTCATGTTTACAAAACAGCATGAAGAAACACCTGCTATTGAACATGTTCCAAAAACAAAATAACACATAACTTGCATTGTATTGATAGTGCCTCCAAAGCACTGTTAAAGCAATCTAATTGTACCCCATCCTACATATCCAAATACATAACCATGCCCCAAGCTAATCAATAAAATACTTCCGTAAAGTTCCATAGTTCCCTGTTGTCTTGGCTACTAAACTAAGGCTGTTCTGTGGAATTCAGCTTGATGAAAGAAATATTTCAAAATGAGTTCAAAAACATCTGCACAAGTGAAGCTTTGTCCAGAAAAAAAAGAGAACTGTAAAGTAAATAAAGGCTATGGAGTAAGCAATTGGACTTGTAGCTGTGTCCTATAGATTCATTAAGCATTGCAGTTTTTCATGAACACAGTCCAACAAAACATCACATCTTGTTAACAAAACACTCAAAAGGCTTTATTTACATAACAATCACTGAGTGTCACCAAATCATGATGTTGTGAAAAGCTGGTCATCTCATATCACTCATGCCAGGATATGTTGCGTTAAGAGATGAGTTAGGAAAGGGCACTGGATATTGAATGGTCACTAGACTACATGGTTTTGTTAAACAGCCTGTAAGCTGGTGATGGCCTGAAGAGAAACTTTGAGGGTTTAGAGTTTTCCCAGCCCCCAGCTATTTTATTGAAGGTATTCTTATAATGATATTATTGTAGGTTGTTGTAATGGATGGAATGACCTACATTATGAGGAAAAACCATTAGTAGTGAATCAATACTTTAAAGGTGACTATCATTTATTAGAACTTTTGACATGCCATAGTGACACTGTATGTCAGATATTTCAATTGGTGTAAGTATTGGTGCTGGAACCCCCATTGATCCCTAAATCTAAGAGACAGTTCTTTTCACTTCGCTCTCCCTGGAGAGCAGATAGTGATGTTTGGGCTCTAAAGACTTTACAACAACTTCAATCAAAGCCAATCAAAAATAAATGGGCATAGCTCTCAGTTGAGCTCTTTTTCCCCTTCATTATAGTGATCTATGAGGGACTCTGCTCTACAAGCATAGCCAATCAAAAATGAATGAGCATAGCTCTCAGCCAAACTCTTCCCTCTGTGGGGGTCTAAGCACCTACATGCACCCTCCCTGATCAAAACATCCCCACTTACTATGACATATGCTCAGTACTATGTGGAAATATGTTGTGCCTTAGACAGTCCAAAGAGAAGTTGTCTCAAACACCACAAAAGATCATGTTTATGTTATAATGTGACACATCATAAAGAGACAGCAACATTTTAGTCCTTATGGTCTTCCTAGATTTACAACTTCAGAAAGTTCATAAGCATTGCTATCTCTTTTTGACCCATAAATACTTTTAAACATAACCTTCTGAGGTGCCTTGGATCTCTTCTCTTTGGATTCAACAAGGTGATGTTGCTGATCCAACCCCCCCAACCCCCCCCCCACAGATTTATTCATATAGACTCATGATTTCACTCAAATTTCTTTAGACTCAAGCCTCATAGAGATAAATAATGAATGGATATGCTGCTCACCAGAAATTGGTCCAAGCCAGTAAATCGTTCTTTGTGTATTTGACAGATGCTCTAGATTAACATTACACTTACTTTATTTTGTGTAGACAATTTTACCACAATGCAATTACAGTGAAACCTTCCCAAAAGACCACCTCTATAAACAAACCACCCCCTTATATAAACCATGTTTTGTATAATGGATTTTCAGTCCAATATTCAATATGCATAGTGGCCATTTTCTTTGAGAAGACCACTCTTATAAAAAGGATTCATTGGACATGTAGCTTATACGATACATACTGTGATTCCATTGATTACATTTCAATTTTCTACAAAAAAAAACCAAAACAAAAAATTTTTTACTATTATTTCTCCCTTAAATCCACTTACAACCTACAATGATCTCAAAGATTATAGACAGTCATGAGGTATATGTGTTCTATTTATATGTTGTATTTAAAAAAAATAATAATAATAATTTTTGGCTTACTTCCCTTTCTAGGATTTCTAGGATTAGAACAGAAGTTTCTGAAATCTTCTTTTTGTAGAAAGAGTATTGTTCTTGTACATTTGTTATGCATCTTATTTCAGCTTTTCCCTATTCAAGTGAATGGTGCCAAGCTTCAATACAAAACACAACGCATGGATAAGAGAAAAAAAAAAAGAAAAAGCTCAATTTTAAAACTTGGACTGTTCTCCTTAACATTTAATATGGCCCTGATACTTGCTCTTTCATTTGTTAAACTAATGTTGTTTAATATCTACCATGCTATACAATTCAGATGTTTGACTGGAAAAAAATTATAATAATGAACCTTTGATAAATAACAATAAGAAATTGTTGACCAAAATACTGACCCTTCAGATTAATTTGAGTATTTTACTTTATTTTCATGTGGACCAAGGGGCTTTTTACCCACTTGGGGGGCAGGCACCAGACCAGACTCACAGGAATATTGATCTTATTCCCCTAAAGTATCCTAATTGGGATAACCACACAGCTGATGGTAGGAGTTGATTCCTACCAAATCAGAAGCATTTAATGTTACCCTATGATAATGTATGGTTAAACTGTCTATTTGGTGATTGTTTATACCCTCAATATTTTTTCCTGTCTACAGGAAACCTTATATATACCTCCCTTTTGAATGAGATTAAGAAAGACCTGGGAGTCTGATCAGGCCTTAAATGGTCCTGTTAAGGCAGGATTGCCTCCCTTAAAATGTTTATTTTACCAGACCTTTTGGATACCTTCCCAACATTACCTATTGAATTTTGCCTGGGTCTCTAAGTGTAGAATGGTGGGATTTCACCACACACTATGCATTACAACATCAAAGATTATTGGGTATGCCCAATATAAAAAATATCATCCAGATTCACTCGCTAAGTGTAGGTACATTGGGGGAGATTTATCAAAACCTGTCCAGTGGAAAAGATGGCCAGTTGCCCATAGCAGCCAATCAGATCACTTCTTTCATTTTTCACAGGTTGCAGAATGAAAGAAGCAATCTGATTGGTTGCTATGGACAACTGGTCAACTTTTCCTCTGGACAGGTTTTGATAAATCTCCCCCATAGGCTCCTGTGTGGGTCCATATTGCACCTAAGACATTTCCCAGCTGCTTTGTTTACCTGGCATCATGGGCCCTTCCAAAGTGCAGAAACATCATTCTTTCTCCTTACTTTTCACATCATCTAGCTTTATGTGATAGCCCTAGAGCTTGTTACCCCCTTTAGTCCCCCAAATGCCTGCAGCCTCTCTTCTTTAACCCCTTAATGACGCAGAACATAAATGTACATCCTGGTGAGGTGGTACTTAACGCACCAGGACGTACATTTACGTCCTATACATAACCATGAGCATTGGAGCGATGCTCAGGTCATGCGCGGCACGCAATCGCGCAGATGTCCGCCATTAACCTCTCAGGTGCCGTGATCAATACAGATCACAGCATCTGCAGCATTGCGGTCACTAAAATGGATGATCGGATCGCCCGCAGCGCTGCCGCAGTGATCAGATCATCCAGAATGGCAGATGGAGGTCCCCTCACCTGCCTTCACTGCCTTCCATGGGTCTTCTGCTCTGGTCTGTGATCGAGCAGACCAGAGCAGAAGATGACCGATAACACTGATCAGTGCTATGCCCTATACATAGCACTGAACAGTATTACCAATCAAAAGATTGCTATAAATAGTCCCCTATGGGGACTATTAAGGTGTAAAAATAAAAGTAAAAAAAGTTTTTAAAAAGTACAAAACATTTTAAAAACCCCCTCCCCAATAAAAAAAACTTTAATTGTTACATTTCCATATTTCACCCCCAAAAAGTGTAAAAAAAAATATTAGGCATATTTGGTATCACCGAGTACGTAAATATCCGAACTGCTAAAATATAATGTTAATGATAACGTTTGATGAACGGTGTGAACGTAAAAAAAAAAAAAAGTCCAAAATTGCTGCTTTTTTTTTTTTATAACATTTTATTCCCAAAAAATTTAGAAAAGATGTATTAAAAGTTGTATATAAGCAAATATGGTATCAATAAAAAGTACAGATTATGGCACAAAAAATGAGCCCTCATACCGCTGGTTATATGGAAAAATGAAAACGTTATAGGCCTTCAAAATAGGTGGATTTTAAATGTACTAATTTGGTTAAAAACGTTGCGATTTTTTTAAGCGCTACAGTAATAGAAAAGTATGTTATCATGGGTATCATTTTAATCGTATTGACTCAAAGAATAAAGAACACATGTAATGTTTACCAGAAATTGTACGGTGTGAAATTGAAACCTTACAAAATTTGCTAAATTGTGGTTTTACTTTTAAATTTCCCCACACAAAAAGTATTTTTTTTAGTAGTGAGTGATAGCATTATAACGGACAACTGGTTGCGCAAAAAACAAGCCCTCATACTAGTCTGTGAATGAAAAAATAAAACAGTTATGATTTTTTGAAGGCAAGGAGGAAAAAACAAAAACGTAAAAATAAAATTGTCCTTAAGGCTCAAATGGGCTGAGTCCTTAAGGGGTTAAAACTCTTCTTTCCCTCCTGGTTTAACACCTTTGGCATTTGACAGGACAAATAAATCAATCTATTAAGTCAATTTATGACTTAATAGATAGGGAACTAAGTCTGTTTCCCACTTTAGACTTTTCATAGCCTTACAGAATCAGAACATTTACAATACCAACAAATAGCTCACTTAAAGGTGCTGTTGGAAGGTGCTGCTCAGATGGTATCTGGTTGATGCCAGACTGGCAAGAATTATTCTGATTTTGCTGGTGGGAATGCTCATGCATTCATAGATACTAGATAAGATTGTCTCATATTCTCTATTATAGGAATTAATCTGCAAAAGAAACTAGAAAAGGTGCATTTGAATTCTCTGATTTCAGGGGCACACAAGAAAATTCATCTACTTTCATGGCAGCTAAGTTGGTATTGCTAGAAGCTGGAAGACCCAATCTATTTATTGGAGTTGGTTACGAATAAGCTCAATTGGATTATGGCTAACAAGATATTTACCACTCTTCTTAAGGATTCTTAGGCACAGTTTGACACAACTTGGCAGCCTTAGCCAATCATTTTGCCTTAGCATATGAAGGATTTTCTTTTTCCCTTGTTCACCCCATATTAGTCTTGTCTGTCTTTCCCTTTTGTACCTGTCCTCCCTGTGATTTGGCTTATTGCTTCTCATTGTGTCTTTGTTAGTTGGGTTTGCTCCATTAATCACATTGATATTTTGGTTTTGGAAATTTTTGATCAATTATTTATTTGTTTTTTTAAGCACAGTATATTTCTGTAAATTTTCTTTCCTTTTCTGTACTGTACAAGGAACTTACAATAAAATCTTTAAAAATAATAATAATAATTATAATGGACTATATTGGGGAATAACAGGTTTATACCTTTTGACGTCACTGGGATCCACAAAGTTTCATGTTTCAGGCTCCCAGGGCATCCAGATAGTTATTCAGCCTCAAGACCAATCAGCAGAAGTTATTGAAGGCTGTATACTGTACTCTCTGTGCCTTGTCCAATCAACACAAATCCTGAATGTTACATTTGGACACATGGATGGATTCCTAAAAAAAAAAAAAAAAAAAAAAAGTGTGCACTTGCAACTTTTTTTCAGCACATGTACATAACTCTATAAATATATATATATATAAATTAATATATATATATATGAATATATTTGGTAATGCCAAACAGCTGTGTTATATTGTATTGAAAATTACCAGAATTACTGATACAGTCTGGATGTTTTTTTCTTTCTGTAGAGTTTGCAAAACTTGTATGGCTGCTGCCTTTTGAGAATAAATGTACAGAAGTCAATTCTTGCATATTATTTACTATTAAAGAGAGTCTTTTATCGAGGCTCTGTTGTCTTCTTTAATCATTGGAACATTTCTGGTTGAAAACGTATATTACACATGGCGGGGCCAGATAAAGGCCGGAGGGGGGCCCCATTCCATCTCTTAATCTGGTCATACACATTTGACAGCAGTTGACCGTATGCTTGTTTGGCCAACAGCTATCTATCCTGGTTCCCTAAATGAATGCACTCTTGAATCGGCAAAGCATGTCTGTGTTTTCAGTAGGGAGGGAGGGGTAAGCTTCTGCCAACTTTAACCCCTTAAGGACCAAGGGCGCACAGGTACGCCCTTGGTCCTGCTCTCCTGATATAACGCGGGGTTACACAATAACCCCGCGTCATATTGCGGCAAGCCCGGCGTCATAGTGAAGCCGGGACCCGCCTCTAATAGCGCGCAGCGCCGATCGCGGCGCCGCGCGCTATTAACCCTTTAGCCGCGTGCTCAGAGCTGAGCTGCGCGGCTAAAAGTGAAACCGAAAGTGGCCGGCTAGCTCAGTCGGGCTGTTCGGGATAGCCGCGGCTAATCGCGGCATCCCGAACAGCTGACAGGACAGCGGGAGGGCCCCTACCTGCCTCCTCGCTGTCCGATCGCCAAATGACTGCTCAGTGCCTGAGATCCAGGCCTGAGCAGTCATGCGGCAGAATCGTTGATCACTGGTTTCTTATGAGAAACCAGTGATCAGCATAGAAGATCAATGTGTGCAGTGTTATAGGTCCCTATAGGACCTATAACACTGCAAAAAAAAAGTGAAAAAAAAGTGAATAAAGATCATTTAACTCCTCCCCTATTAAAAGTTTGAATCACCCCCCCCTTTTCCAATAAAAAAAAAAACACAGTGTAAATAAAAATAAACATATGTGGTATCACCGCGTGCTTAAATGTCCGAATTATAAAAATATATCATTAATTAAACCGCTCGGTCAATGGCGTGCGCGCAAAAAAATTCCAAAGTCCAAAATAGTGCATTTTTGGTCACTTTTTATATCATTTAAAAATGAATAAAAAGCGATCAATAAGTCCTATCAATGCAAAAATGGTACCATTAAAAACTTCAGATCACGGCGCAAAAAATGAGCCCTCAAACCGCCCCATACATGGAAAAATAAAAAAGTTATAGGGGTCAGAAGATGACAATTTTAAACGTATTAATTTTCCTGCATGTAGTTATGATTTTTTCCAGAAGTCCGAAAAAATCAAACCTATATAAGTAGGGTATCATTTTAATTGTATGGACCTACAGAATAAAGATAAGGTGTCATTTTTACCGAAAAATGTACTACGTAGAAACGGAAGCCCCCAAAAGTTACAAAACTGCGTTTTTTTTTCAATTTTGTCGCACAATGATTTTTTTTCTGTTTCACCGTAGATTTTTGGGCAAAATGACTGACGTCATTACAAAGTAGAATTGGTGGCGCAAAAAATAAGCCATCATATGGATTTTTAGGTGCACAATTGAAAGAGTTATGATTTTTTAAAGGCAAGGAGCAAAAAACGAAAATGCAAAAACGGAAAAAACCCCGGTCCTTAAGGGGTTAATAGCAACTTTTCTAGAGGGAGGGGAAACAAAAAATAGAAATGTTGAAATCCAATTGATGCAATGCATGATAATGTATAGAAAAGTAAGCTGCACATGCATGTGGCCCTCCCCACTGAGTCTATGGAAGTCTAAATGGAGGCAGCCAAGCCAGTTATTCTATAAAACTTCAAGTGTGCATGGCAACTATACCACCTCTTGTGGGCCCATGTGCCCTTGAGGCTAGGTTTCCACCCAGATTTTTTTCTGTAGTTTTTTTTTTTTTAAATAAATACAACTGCAGTTATTTAAAAAAAAAAAAAAAAAAAAAAAAGGAAAATATAAATAGGATTTATACTTCTCCTTCATACTAGATCCACTTCTGCATTTGGCTCAAAAACTGCAGTGACAGTTTTTTTTAAGTAAAAAATGTGGCAACCTAGCCTTACTGGAGTCCTAATTAAATGTATCTTGCACTTCAATACATTCAAGGAAAAAGGGGATGGATGAGTTTCTCAGCCAGATTCTAACTATTATGAAAGGTCCTTTAAAAAGGACAGGCAGAAACCTGATAACTATGATCAATAACTCTGCTCCACTAGTTAAAGGGGTATTCCCCTGGAAAACCCTTTTTTTTTTTCTTTTTTTTATGAACTGGTGCCAGAAAGTTAAAGAGATTAGTAATTTACTTCTATTTAAAAATGTTAATCCTTCCAGTACTTACCAGCTACTGTATGCTCCACAGGAAGTTCTTTTCTTTTCTTTTTGAAGTTCTGTCTGACCACAGTGCTCTCTGCTGACACCTCTGTCCATGTCAGGAACTGTCCAGAACAGGATAGGTTTTCTATGGGGATTTGCTCCTACTATGGACAGTTCCTAAAATGGACAGAGGTGTCAGCAGAGAGCACTGTGGTCAGACAGAAAGGAAATTCAAAAAGAAAAGTATTTCCTGTGGAGCATACAGCAACTGATAAGTACTGGAAGGATTAAGATTTTTAAATAGAAGTTATTTACAAATCTGTTTAATTTCTGGCACCAGTTCATTAAAAAAAAAAAAATGTTTTCCAGCGGAGTAGCCTTTTAAGTTAAAGGAGTTCTGCAGTCATAGACAAGTTATCCCCTATCCTGCGGATAGGGAATAAGTGTCTGATCTCCCGCATGGGGACCCAGCACTGCCATGGCTCTGCGCAGCTAATGCTCCTGTTGTCGACCTCACTAAGAGGTTGACAGACATGCCTCCTCCATTCATCCGCCTCCTCCCTAGAGTTACATAGAGGGGGAATGTCAGTCATGGCATCATGCTTCCGCTGACACGCCTCCTGCATGTGGAGAGCCATGGTAGAGTCGGGGCCCTGTACAGGAGATCTCGGGGGGTCCCAGCATTCAAACCCCTCGCGATCAGACACTTATCAGACACAACCCCTATCCGCAGTTGTAAAAAGGCTGTAGTACTCCTTTAAGATAAAATCTGATATGTTTAATAATTCCTATTAATTGTATATAAATATAAAGTCGATGATAATTCATAGGATTATAATGTGCAGTGGAATATGTTGCTGCTATATAAATAATAAACATTTTATTTATTTTTATGATTCATTTAATAATTCTGAGAATTTTTTCTATAAATATAGTTTATTAATGAGGCAGAAAACACCATGGGTTCATGACTACACCTTTTTTCTCTCAGAGGCATATATCAGGGCTATTCCCCAATCTACCAATCACAGTGTCATGTATGGGCAGGGAAGGAGTGCTCGCTAAGCTCACCCGCGCCCCTGTCCCTGCCTACTTGTCCGCCTATCCTAAATGATAGGCCGGCAACTGGTCGACAATCCCTTCCTAAATAAGTGAGGGGAGTCAAATGTCAACACAATAAAATACAATCCTGTCAGTTGTCAGGAGCAACAGGGAAACAAGCAACTAACAAAGACAAACTAAACATACACACATAAAGTCAATGTCAGTCAAACCGATTCTAGCCAGGAGTGGGAAGAGGTGCCGAATCGCTATAACAAAAGAGAAGTCAGATAGGAAGCCAGAAGTCAAGTTGCCGGGTATACAATGGAATAAGGAAATGCTAGCTACTCAGGTAATGACAGGCACAGGCATCTTCCCAGTGTCTGATGCCTGGTAATATCGGGAGATGCACATGTGGTCAATCAGTAGCTAGCCACTCAGACAGCAGGGCGTAACCCGGCAACCTTGCAACAACACCTTGTCAGCACCTGTTAACCCTGCTGGTGCTGACACACAGAACGAAAATAAAGATGTAGTGATATCAGCTTTCTATACCGTGTAATTAAATATTTACACCGAAGCACCGGAATTAAAAGGTAACTTTTAATTATGACCATTAAAAACAATATTATACCCCTTGTAGCATAAAATGCAAAAAGATGCGACAGTTATATGCCAAATATGCAGCAATAGTAAAGAAATGGGTTCAACAAATTATTACAATACCAGAAAACTGATATATCTCGGTGGCAAGGTTTATTATTTATTATTATTTATTGAGATTATTCTTTATTGTTAGCTCCACTAGATCCACCTAGCTACACCATTAATAATGTGACCCAGCTCCACAAAAAATAAAGTAAACAATCTCAAAATAACACATTTATCTCCATACTCAACGCATTTCACCCGACTGGCAATCAGGATCTTCAGGAGAAACACTGGGACAAAGTAAGTCAATGGATTAAGAACAAATGAGCAACAGATTCATGCTGGAACAAATAGTGGGTCCAAACCCTTAGATAAATCAGATAGCAATGGTATCCAGTATTGCAAAAAGAGGGAGATTGCTCCCTATAGGAGCACTTACAGCACCCCGTGCCTGCGATGTCTAATGGAGGCCAACACATCCCTGTTTGCCAATGACTTATATACTTAAAATTGGCACAAAATCGGAATAACATGGAGGTGTCACTTACCCCCCCTATTGCGCTTGCGTGATGGTATCACTGAAGTCTCCGATGATGCAAAGTGCTGGAAGTAGTCAAGATGACTTCCGGTTAAAGATTTCATATACGGTGCCTGCACTTTGCAGCGCAAAGTCTGTGACGTGCACTCACATTATCAATGCATTCAGCGTGCATGTGCCCAGTATTCAGCACCCGCACTACAAGCACACTCCCAGCGCAAGCACCTAGAATATATCGGCAAATCAAAAGCAATAATAACAATATTCTCGACCATAATCAATGGCGTGTAAATGTAGGAAGAGTAACGAGTAATAAGATGTAAGAATAAAAATAACTCGTCTCAGCATGGGGGTTAATGAATTTAGAGAAAAAGGGGGGATGGTATACAGATACTTTGGCTTATATAATACCATACATAGCACAATTGCCTCCACATGGAATTGAAACCTAAGTGAGACAAGCAACATGCCAAGGTATCTCCAAATAGAATTAAATGCCAGAAGCATTAGTATAGATAAGTAAAACATGAAAGTTAGTGATTATTTGAGTCATTTTAGTAATTTTAGTCAATCCCAGTAACAAAACTCCTCAACAGAAAGCCTGCTTGCCCTAACTATTGACTCACCCTTTTGTCCCACTAGGGGGTGAACCCAGTGGGTATTATCCCTATTAGCAAAAACTCACCCTCTTGGTCCCACAAGATAATCGGCACAATTCCCCAATCTACACCTCCAGTGGAAGGCTGTATGATATGCGGGGCAGGGAATTGAACACTTTTTGACAAATTTACCTGCAAATTAAAACCGAACATTAGGAGTCCCAGCTGCAGAAGAGAATACTTTTCATACCATATGGAATGTCAAAAGCAGAAAACCCACTTACTGTAAATCCAAGGAACAATAAGGCAATACAAAGTAAATAACGACAAAGCTAACATTTTCACATCACTCTATTGCTCCAGGATACTTACACTGTCAATAATCCATTGATCTACAAGTACTCAACTATGGATTAAAAACTAGAAACTGCATTGAACTACATGTATTTGACCATTAAAAATAAATAAATAAAAATCCCATTTCGAATTGAGCGCATAATGATGCCTTCAATTTCAAATATTTAACACATTATTTTTAACGTTTGTATATTGATTCTCATAAAAATATTTAAAAAAATGACTAATATTCCCTGTTCCATACAATAATATAATACATTTTGCACATTTGATTTTGACATTAGTCGAGTGAAGTTAAGTGAAAGTCAAGTGAAAATGGCAGAAATTATAATTCTCACCAATTTCAAATTTAACTCAATGCCAATAGATGATCGCCTGCTCAAACACATAACTATCATCATTAAGTGCAGAATCTATTGTAATAAAAGCATATAAACATGTGTAAAATGTTAAGATGTGCACAATATGCAAAACCGCCAATATATAAATATAAATCACATTCTATAAATCACACATAAAGTCAGAAAATGTAAAAAGATCGAAAGATAAAGTATAAAAATACAACAGAGAGGAGGGCATCCTACACATTTAGATATTCAGCCAGCCCAGCTGAAATCATCAGTTTTAACCGACAATAATCAAAATAATATGTACAGCTTTAAACCCAGATTCCACCGGACACAATGTCTGATAACGTATAAGATAATATAATGTTGTATAAGACAATAATGTTTAATTTCTACACATTAGCTGGTCATTTGGACCTGCAAAAATCTATGCATAACCAATGTTAGACCCAGTGTCCATCTGACACAATGCATGATAATCTATAGGAGAGGCAGCCATACATTTATGTGGTCCTCCAAGGAAAACTGTGGGGAATATGGAGACATCCAAGCCAATGATTTTATTTAAATCATGGATAGCACAGAATGGCATAAGACCTGGTCTACAAACCGAAAGGGACCCCTGCAGTCTGTCATTGGACCCCCACCCATGGCAGACTCCGGCCCCGTGGTCGTCATGCTACACACTCGGAGCCTTCAGCACAATGACAGATTGCGGAGATCCCCAGTGGGTGTGCAATGATAGATTGCGGGGGTCCCCAGCGGTGGGACCCCCACGATCATACATCTTATCCCCTATCCTTTGGATAGGGGATAAGATGTATTAGGGACAGGGTACCCCTTTAAGTAACAGTCCAAGAAGATAGGGAAGTGTCTCCTGCCTGACTTGGCTTGTGAGTAGTTGCTCTGGGGTCTGGTGCTGTGTTCAGGGCCGACGTTAGGGCGGGGCAATCCGGGCAATTGTTCAGGGCCCCCATCCCCCAGGGGGTCCCCTGCGGGCTGCTCAGTGGTGGATCCAGAGGGGGGGGATCCACCACTGAGCAGCACGCAAGGGGACCCGTCACATTCGGGGCATCCCTGTGTCCCGAAAGATCTTTTCGGACACAAGTATGTCCCACTTACCTTTCTGCGGCCCTTCGTTAACTTTAAAAACGCAGGGGCCGCCGGGAAGTAGGGCAAGTAGGGACGTCACTGACATCCCGTACGTGCGCCCATAGGAACGGAGGAGCAGAGCATCACACCATCGAGGAGGATTCGTGCTGGCCGGCATGGTAAGTGACCAGCGGCACGTCATTGTTACGCCGAGCGCTCCGGGTCCCTGCTCCTCCCGGAGCGCTCGCGGCGTTCTCCTCTCTGCGATTCGCATAGCGGGACGCGCCCGCTCGCGAATCGCATCCCAAGCCACTTACCCGTCCCGGTCCCCGGCTGTCATGTTCTGGCGCACGCGGCTCCGCTCTCTAGGGCGCGCGCGCGTGCCAGCTCTCTAAGATTTAAAGGGCCAGTGCACCAGTGATTGGTGCCTGGCCCAATCAGTCTAATTAGCTTCCACCTGCTCCCTGTGTATATTACCTGACTTCCCTTGAACTTCCTTGCCGGATCTTGTTGCCTTGTGCCAGAGAAAGCGTTTAGTGTTGTCCAAAGCCTGTGTTCCAGATCTCCTGCTATCCTCATTGACTCATTGACCTTGCCGCCTGCCCCGACCTTCTGCTACGTCTGACCTTGCCTCTGCCTAGTCCTTCTGTCCCACGCCTTCTCAGCAGTCAGCGAGGTTGAGCCGTTGCCGGTGGATACGACCTGGTTGCTACCGCCGCAGCAAGACCATTCCGCTTTGCGGCGGGCTCTGGTGAAAACCAGTAGCAACCCTAGAACCGATCCACCGACACGGTCCACGTCAATCCCTCGCTGACACAGAGGATCCACATCCAGCTAGCCGAATCCTAACAGTAGATCCGGCCATGGATCCCGCTGAGGTGCCGCTGCCAAGTCTCGCTGACCTATCCACGGTGGTCGCCCAGCACTCGCAGCAAATTGCCCAACAAGGACAGCAGCTGTCGCAGTTGACCGCCTCGTTACAGCAACTTCTGCCACTGCTACAGCAGCAACCATCTCCTCTGCCAGCTCCTGCACCTCCTCCGCAGTGAGTGGCCGCTCCTAGCCTCCGCTTGTCCCTGCCAGACAAATTTGATGTCGACTCCAGACTCTGCCGTGGCTTCCTGTCTCAATGTTCCCTACATATGGAGATGTTGTTGGACCAATTTGCTACAGAACGGTCTAAGGTGGCGTTCGTAGTGAGTCTTCTGTCTGGAAAGGCCTTGTCTTGGGCCACACCGCTCTGGGTAATGATCCTGCCACAGCCACAGTCCAGTCCTTTTTCGCTGAAGTCCGTAGTGTCTTCAAGGAACCAGCCCGAGCTTCTTCTGCCAAGACTGCCCTGCTGAACCTGGTCCAGGGTAATTCTTCAGTAGGTGAGTACGCCATCCAATTTCGTACTCTCGCCTCCGAATTATCTTGGAATAACGAGGCTCTCTGCGCGACCTTTAAAAAAAGGCCTATCCAGTAACATCAAGGATGTGCTGGCCGCACGAGAGATTCCTGCCAACCTGCAAGAACTTATCCATTTGGCCACCCGCATTGACATGCGTTTTTCTGAAAGACACCAGGAGCTCCGCCAGGAAAAAGACCTTTATCTCTGGGCACCTCTCTCACAGTATCCTTTGCAATCTACCCCTGTGCCTCCCGCCAAGGAGGCTATGCAAGTTGATCGGTCTCGCCTGACCCATGAAGAGAGGACTCGCCGTAGGGATGAAAATTTATGTCTGTACTGCGCTAGTACCGAACATTTCTTGGTGGATTGCCCTATTCGCCCTCCACGTCTGGGAAACGCACGCACCCAGCTCACGTGGGTGTGGCGTCTCTTGGTACAAAGTCTGCTTCTCCACGTCTCACTGTGCCCGTGCGGATTTCTCCTTCTGCCAACTCCTCCTTCTCAGCCGCGGCCTTCTTGGACTCTCGTTCTTCTGGAAATTTTATTCTGGCCTCTTTGGTGAATAGGTTCTGCATCCCGGTGACCCGTCTCGTCAAGCAGCTCTACATTTCTTCGGTCAACGGCGTGAAGTTGGACATCACGAGAAAATTGAATTTTTCGTCCTGCCCAACTGCACCTCTGAAGTCCTCCTCGGTCTTCCATGGCTCCAACATCATTCTCCCACCCTTGACTGGACCACCGGGGAGATCATGATTTGGGGTCCTGCTTGCCGCAAGAAATGCCTCATGTCTGCTCCCAGTCCCGTCTGTCGGGCCCCAGTGTCTCCTCCTGTGCCTGGTCTCCCCAAGGCCTATCAGGACTGTGCCCACCTCCTCATAGCCCCTGTCCTGGTGACACTCTGCCCTGTGACATGCTTCACCCTCTGCCCCCCCTCCCCATTTCCATTCCTTTTGAACTACCTGCCGCTGATGTAGCTACCCAGGACTTTTTGTTCCGGAAGGAAACTGAAGAGGCGCCCCCTATGTTCTCCTTTCAGTTGAAGGGACAAGGTGACAAAAAGAGGGGGAGACCCAAGGGGGGGTACTGTTACGCCGAGCTCTCCGGGTCCCTGCTCCTCCCCGGAGTGCTCGTGGCGTTCTCCTCTCTGCAGCGCCCCGGTCAGACCCACTGACCGGGAGCGCTGCACTGACATTCGCGATGGGGATGCGATTCGCATAGCGGGACACGCCCGCTCGCGAATCGCATCCCAAGCCACTTACCCGTCCCCGGCTGTCATGTTCTGGCACGCGCGGCTCCGCTCTCTAGGGCGCGCGCGCGCCAGCTCTCTAAGATTTAATGGGCCAGTGCACCAGTGATTGGTGCCTGGCCCAATCAGTCTAATTAGCTTCCACCTGCTCCCTGTGTATATTACCTCACTTCCCCTGCACTTCCTTACCGGATCTTGTTGCCTTGTGCCAGAGAAAGCGTTTAGTGTTGTCCAAAGCCTGTGTTCCAGATCTCCTGCTATCCTCATTAACTACTAACCTTGCCGCCTGCCCCGACCTTCTGCTACGTCTGACCTTGCCTCTGCCTTGTCCTTCTGTCCCACGCCTTCTCAGCAGTCAGCGAGGTTGAGCCATTGCCGGTGGATACGACCTGGTTGCTACCGCCGCAGCAAGACCATCCCGCTTTGTGGCGGGCTCTGGTGAAAACCAGTAGCAACCCTAGAACCGGTCCACCGACACGGTCCACGCCAATCCCTCGCTGACACAGAGGATCCACATCCAGCTAGCCGAAATCTAACAGTCATCTTCAGTGCTCTGACCCCTGCTCCCCTGGTCCCGGGACCTACTGCTATGGCCTATAGGCCATAGCAGTAGATCATGACCCCGGACCGGAGGAGCAGTGGACGGAGCACTGAAGTTGGTCAGTACACAAGCAGGCAGCCTCCAGACATACACTGTATGTCTCTGGGGGGAACTATACTGCACCTAATGTGGGGGAATGATACTGAACCTAATGTGGGGGAACTATGCTGTGCCTAACTGGGGGGAACTATACTGCGCCTAATGTGGGGGAACTGTACTGCACCTAATGTGAGGGGACTATACTGCACCTAATGTGGGGGGGGAACTTTACTGCACCTAATGTGGGGGAACTATACTGCGTCTAATGTGGAGGAACTATACTGCGCCTAACTGGGGGGGAACTATACTGCACCTAACTGGTGGGAAACTACACTGCACCTAACGGGGAGGGGAACTATACTGCACCTAACGGGGGGAACTATACTGCACCTATTGGGGGGGACTATACTGCACCTAGCGAGGGGGGGAACTATGCAGATCCTATGGGTGGAACTATACTGCACCTAACGGGGGGGGATCTATACTGCAAATAACGTGGGGGGAACTATACTGCACTTAATGTGGGAGAACTATACTGCACCTAATGTGAGGGAACTACAACCTAATGAGGGGAACTATACTGTACCTAATGTGGGGAAACTATACTGCACCTAATGTGGGGGAACTATACTGCACCTAATTTGAGGGGGACTATACTGCACCTAATGTGGGGGGAACTATACTGCATCTAATGTGGGGGGAACTGTACTGCACCTAATGTGGAGGAACTATACTGCACCTTATGTGGAGGAACTATACTGTGCCTAACTGGGGGGAACTATACTGCACCTAACAGGGGGAACTATACTCCACCTAATGGGGGTGGGGACTATACTGCATCCAACAGGGGGAACTATACTGCACCTAACGGTTAGGGGGACTATACTGCACCTAACGTGGGGGGAACTATACTGCACTTAATGTGGGGGAACTATACTGAACTTAATGTGGGGGAACTATTCTGCACCTAATGTGGGGGAACTACATCCTAATGTGGGGGAACTATACTGCACCTAATGTGGGGGAACTATACTTCACATAATGTGGGGGAACTATACTGCACCTAATGTGGGGAACTATACTGCACCTAATGTGGGGGAACTACAACCTAATGTGGGGAACTACAACCTAATGTGGGGAATTATACTGCACCTAATGTGGGGGAACTATACTGCACCTAATGTGGGGGAACTACAACCTAATATGGGGAACTATACTGCACCTAATGTGGGGGAACTACACAAAAATATAAAATTGTACTATTCTTATCCCTATAACTCTTAAATTTTTCTGTATATGGGGATGTATGAGGGTCATTTTTGGGCTCTGATTTGTAGTTTTTATCGGTACCATTTTTGTTTTGATGGGACTTTTCAATTGCTTTTTAGATATTTTTTTATGGTATTTGAGTGACCAAAAATGTGCATATCTAGTTAGTGCACTATTACGACTTTTGGGGCCCCACATTTTGCCCAGGGCCACACTAAGCCTAAAACCGGCCCTGGCTGTCTTTGCAGAGTATTGTAGAAACAAATAATAAACAGAGGTACCATAAAATATTACTTTTAACAATATATTATATAAAATCCCCCAGACAGTAAAAAAGTGAGTTACTTAAAGGGTAGCCCCCACCATCACTTTTTTTTTTCTTTTTTCTGTCCCTGCCTATTACCCATCTATCCCTAACCCGCTCCCTTCCTTTAATTAATTTTTTTTAAACTATATTAAAAATGCCTTTTTGTCTGCCTGGTAGTGTGCTCACTACCGGGCAGACTTCCCCAGCAGGCACCATGTCACTGATGCCTGCTGGGGCCGACACTTCTGCCCTTAGTTCACCTATACAGGGTGACTCCAGCTGTTTCCCCACTGCAACTCCCAGCTTTCCCTGACATCTATTGGCTGTCAGGGAATGCTGGGAGTTGTAGTGGGGAAACAACTGGAGGCACCCTGTATAGGTGAACACCGGATCTGTGATGGCCGCTCATACCGCTCCCTGTGGCGCAGCCCACAACCCCCCCCGCCCCGCCGCTCTGCTCAACCCACCTCCCCTCCCCACTCCCCTTAGTTCACCTATTCAGTGTCCCTCCAACTGTTTCCCCACTACAACTCCCAGCTTGCCCTGACATCTATTGGCTGTCAGGGCATGCTGGGAGTTGTAGTGGGGAGACTGGAGGCATAATACTTCACCTTGTCCCCGGGAGCCTGCGCGCATCCGCTTCCTTCAAAGTGCTCGCTCCCGCCCGTCTGATTGACAGGCGGGAGCGAGCACCGCAGTGACTGAATTTCGACTCATTGCCAGGCTTAAGTGAGTCGAAATTCTGTAGTGACGTCACTGCCGAGTGCATTCGGCCACTAGGAGGGCAACCCCTAGTGGCCGAATTTAAAAGTGATTTTAAACTGGATTAAAATCACTTTTTTTTAAATTAACCCCTTAAGGACCGGAGGTTTTTCCGTTTTTGCATTTTCGTTTTTTGCTCCTTGCCTTTAAAAAATCATAACTCTTTCAAATTTACACCTAAAAATCCATATGATGGCTTATTTTTTGCGCCACCAATTCTACTTTGTAATGACGTCAGTAATTTTGCCCAAAAATCTATGGTGAAGCGGGAAAAAAAATCATTGTGCGACAAAATTGAAAAAAAAACGCTGTTTTGTAACTTTTGGGGGCTTCCGTTTCTACGTAGTACATTTATTGGTAAAAATGACACCTGATATGTATTCTGTAGGTCCATACGATTAAAATGATACCCTACTTATATAGGTTTGATTTTGTCGGACTTCTGGAAAAAATCATAACTACATGCAGGAAAATTAATACGTTTAAAATGGTCATCTTCTGACCCCTATAACTTTTTTATTTTTCCGTGTATGGGGCGGTATGAGCGCTCATTTTTTGCGCCGTGAACTGAAGTTTTTAACGGTACCATTTTTGCATTGATAGGACTTATTGATCATATAAAATGATATAAAAAGTGACCAAAAATGCACTATTTTGGACTTTGGAATTTTTTTGCGCGCACGCCATTGACCGAGCGGTTTAATTAATGATATATTTTTATAATTCGGACATTTCCGCACGCGGTGATACCACATATGTTTATTTTTATTTTTATTTACACTGTGTTTTTTTTTTTATTGGAAAAGGGGGGTGATTCAAACTTTTAATAGGGGAGGAGTTAAATGATCTTTATTCACTTTTTTTTTCACTTTTTTTTTGCAGTGTTATAGGTCCCATAGGGACCTATAACACTGCACACACTGATCTTCTATGTTGATCACTGGTTTCTCATAAGAAACCAGTGATCAACGATTCTGCCGGATGACTGCTCATGCCTGGATCTCAGGCACTGAGCAGTCATTCGGCGATCGGACAGCGAGGAGGCAGGAAGGGGCCCTCCCGCTGTCCTGTCAGCTGTTCGGGATGCCGCGATTAGCCGCGGCTATCCCGAACAGCCCGACTGAGCTAGCCGGGAACTTTCACTTTCACTTTTAGCCGCGCGGCTCAGCTTTGAGCGCGCGGCTAAAGGGTTAATAGCGCGCGGCGCCGCGATCGGCGCCGCGCGCTATTAGAGGCGGGTCCCGGCTTCACTATGTAACCCCGCGTTATATCAGAAGAGCAGGACCAAGGACGTACCGGTACGTCCTTGGTCCTTAAGGGGTTAAAGTATATTAGAGATATGTTGTAGTACTTGAGTACTACAACATATCAATTTTTTTTATTTCATGACAGTGCCCATTTAAAGAAAAACTTAAGAAACTAATCATGTAAGGTAAACCCAGGTTCTGGGTAGCCCTCCAAAATCCAAAGCACCATGATGCTCTACACCCTGTTCCAAAGTATCATGCAAATGATATTTTTCTCCTTTACCTAAATAATTGATATAAAATAACAGCATCATTCTCATGTTATCAACTATTAAGAGTACAATTAACATTTTATTGAACAAACCTCCTAATGATAACAGCATTTTTTTTTAAACCTAAATAACTTACAATGCACTGTTCCAAATTATTAAGCACAGTACACACAACACTTTATAGGGTTTAAAGAACTGAAAATTGTCATTTGTTGTGTTTTCATATTTACTGAAATCAAAAGCTATTTCATTCAAACTTTTAACAACATTTTAACTTTTTAAGCATTTTAACCGGTCACATTACATTTCAACATAGGACCCCTTATTTGATAGCAGATTCACAAGTCTTGCATCCATTGAACTTGTGAGTTTTTCTATAATTTGTTTGCAAGATGTCAGAAGAGCCTCCCAGAGCTGCTGTTTGGATGTAAACTGCCTCCCACCCTCATAGAACTTCTGCTTGAGGATGCTCCTAAGGTTCTCAATAGGATTGAGGTCAGGGGTGGATGGAGGCCACACCATGACTTTCTCTCCTTTTATCCCCATAGCAGCCATTGATGCAGAGGTATTCTTTGCAGCATGAGATGGTGCATTGCCATTAATGAAGATGATTTTATTACAAATAGCATAGTTCTTCCTTCTGTACCAGGGAAGAAAGTGGTCAGTCAGAAACTCCACATACTTTGTAGAGGTTATTAGGGATGAGCAAATCGAATCTGACAAATCAGAATTCATTATGAATTTCAGGAAAAATTTGCTTTTCAACGAATGTGAATATCGCTGTAATTCATTCGCACAAATTGCTTCATTAAACTCCATTTAGTGTGATCCAGGCTCCAGGGAATCTAAGATGGCGGCTCCACATATCAGGATATGGGGCAAAGAATGCTGTGAAGGCGGGAACAATGATAGGCGGGATAACCCTGAATCAAATGCAGCATGCAGCCTATCAGCAGCCAGCCACCCCTGTGATGTCACAGCCCTATATAATCGGCAGCCATCTGGCGACCACTCACATCAGCATTCTATTGCAGAGAGAGAGGGACAGAGAGCAGTGTGTTGCACAGAAAAGCATTTTTACAGCAGCGATTCACCTCAAGCCCAAATCCAGCCACAAAGCACTGATATGGAAGGGAGAGAGATTGAGAGAGAAAGTGCAATTGTGGGTGTATTATAGCAACGATTCACCTCAAGCCCAAATCCAGCCTAGAAGCACTTTTGGGTGTAGTACACAGCGACTGTGTGCTGCAACACTGGTGTGTACAAGAACTGAAAAGCTGATAGTAGCTAGCCATTTTTGGTGAGCAGAGCACTAAAAGCCACAATCACCTGCTATTAGTGCCTAATACTGGTTGAGTAGCGGAGCGTATTGTCCTCTATTAACCCATTAAGGACACCGGGCGTATCCATACGCTCCAGTTTTAAAGTCCTTAAGGACTGAGGGCGTATAGGTACGCCCGTGTGAATTCTGGTCCGGGGTGACGGTCTGGAGTGACTGCTGATATCTATCAGCAGGCACCACGTGCAAATCCCTGGGGGGGGGGGTCCCGAGACCCCATCCATGTCGGCGCCTACGATTTGCGTCTTTTCCGGGTCAATCGGGACACTGGTGACCCGGTGACCCTGAAAAAAAGGGTGAATGGGGCTGTCCGAGACAGCCCCATTCACTCTTACCCAGCAGGGTGCCGCCTCACGATCATGTGATTGATCGGTCGGAACGACCGAACAATCATGACTCTGCTGGGCGGCTATCAGGACGGCGAAGATGGAGGCAATCGCCACTGGCAGGGTTCTCCTACCTTGCCCTGGTCCGGCGGGGGTCCCCTCAGGATCAGTGGCGGTGACAGGAGCAGCAGGATCGGCTGCAGCAGCGGCGGTGGTCCCGGGCAGGATACAGCAGGAGGTGAGGCCTGTTCACTTCCTGCTGTTGCTTAGCAACAACTCGCAGCATGCACAGTCAAAGGGTATGCTGGGAGTTGTAGTTTCGCAACAGCTCGAGTTCCAACTACAGCTCCCAGCATGCCCTTTGGTAGTCTGTTCATGCTGGGGGTTGTAGTTATGCAACAGCTCTATGAAAAAGTGTGCATTCAGCTGCTGCATAACTACAACTCCCAGCATGTACAGACTACCAAAGGGCATGCTGGGAGTTGTAGCAGTGTGCCTCCAGCTGTTGCAAAACTACAACTCCCAGCGTGCCCTTCGACTGTCAATGCATGCTGATTGCTGCATGCAGTTTTGGAACAGCTGGAGACACATTGGTTGTGAAACCGAGTTTGTTACCTAACTCAGTGTTTTGCAACCAGTGTGCCTCCAGCTGTTGCAAAAATACAACTCCCAGCATGCAATGAGAGACTGTACATGCTGGGAGTTCTAGTTTTGCAACAGCTGGAGGCACAATGGTTGCAAAACAAAAAGTTAAGTAACAAACTCTGTTTCGCAACCAATGTGCCTCCAGCTCTTGCATAACTACAACTCCCAGCATGTATGGTCTGTCAGTGCATGCTTGGAGTTGTAGTTTTGCAACAGCTGGAGGTTCCCCCCCCCCCATGTGAATGTACAGGGTACATTCACATGGGCAGGTTTACAGCGAGTTCTGCTGCAAGTTTGAGATGTGGCAAATTTTCCACCGCAGCTTAAACTCCCAGTGAGAAACTCATTGTAAACCTCTACCCGTGTGAATGTACTCTAAAAACACTACACTAACACATAATAATGGGAAAAACACTACATATACACATACCCCTACACAGTCCCCCCCCCCCCCCCCCCCCCCAATAAAAAAAAAAAAAGTATTGTACAGCAGTGTTTCCAAAACGGAGCCTCCAGCTGTTGAAAAACAACAGCTCACAGTATAGCCGGACAGCCACTAACTGTCAAGGCATGCTGGAGTTTTGCAACAGCTGAAGACACCCTGTTTGGGAAACACTGCCAAAGGGATTTTTGTGGCGGATTCAAATCTCCAATTTAGTCCTCAAATGCGCATGGTGCTCTCTCACTTCGGAGCCCTGTCGTATTTCAAGGAAACAGTTTAGGACCACATATGGAGAAATTGCATTACAAATTTTGGGGGGCTTTTTCTCCTTTTACCCCTTATGAAATTGTAAAGTTGTGGTCTACACCAGCATGTTAGTGTAAAAAAAAATAGTTTTACACTAACATGCTAATGTTGCCCCATACTTTTAATTTTCACAAGCGGTAAAAGGGAAAAAAAGACCCCCAAAATTTGTTACGCAACTTCTCCTGAGTACAGAACTACCCTATATGTGGGTGTAAAGTGTTCTGCGGGCGCACAACATGGCTCAGATGTGAGAGTGCACTAAGTACATTTGAGGTCTAAATTGGTGATTTGCACGGCGTGGCTGATTTTACAGCGGTTCTGAAATAAACGCAAAACAATAAAAACCCACATGTGACCCCATTTTGGAAACTACACCCTCACGGAGCGTGACAAGGGGTATAGTGAGCCTTAACACCCCACATGTGTTTGACAAATTTGCGTTAAAGTTGGATATGAAAATGAAAAAAAAATCACTAAAATGCTGATGTTACCCTACATTTTTCATTTTCACAAGGGAAAATAGGAAAAAAGCCCCCCAAAATTTGTAGCTCCATTTCCTTTGAGTAAGAACATACCCCATATGTGGATCTAAAGTGCTCTGCGGGCAAACTACAATGCTCAGAAGAGAGGGAGCACCATTGGGCTTTTGGCAAGAGAAGGTGTCTGAAATTGAAGGCCATGTGTGTTTACAAAGCTCCCATAGTGCCAGAACAGTGGACCCCCCCATTTGTGACCCCATTTTGGAAACTACATCCCTCACGTAATGTAATAAGGGGTACAGTGAGCATTTACACCCCACAGGTGTCTGACAGATTTTTGGAACAGTGGTCCGTGAAAATGAAAAATTTTATTTTTCCTTTGCACAGCCCACTGTTCCAAAGATCTGTCAAACGCCAGTGGGGTGTAAATGTTCACTGCACCCCTTATTAAATTCTGTGAGGGGTGTAGTTGCCAAAATGGGGTCACATGTGGAGGGGTCCACTGTTCTGGCATCACGTGGGACTTTGATAATGCACATGGCCCCTGACTTCTATTCCAATCAAATTCTCTCTCCTAAAGCTCAATGGCACTCCTTCTCTTCTGAGCATTGTAGTTCGCCCACAGAACACCTTACATCCACATATGAGGCATTTCCATACTCAGAAGAAATGGGGTTACAAATTTTGGGAGGCTTTGTCTCCTATTACCCCTTGAGAAAATGAAACCTTTGCGGTAACACCAACATTTTAGTGAAAAAAATCTAATTTTTAATTTTCACGTCCAACTTTGGTGGAAATTTGTCAAATACCTGTGGGGTGTTAAGGCTCACTGCACCCCTTGTTACGTTCCTTGAGGGGTGTAGTTTCCAAAGTAGTATGCCATGTTTTTTTTGCTTTTCTGGCGCCATAGGAGCATCCTAAATGTGACATGCCCCCCAAAAAACAAGCAAAATTTGCTTTCCAAAAGCCAAATGTGACTTCTTTGGGGGGCATTTTCTCCTATAACCCCTTGTAAAAATTTAACATTTGGGGGAAAACCAGCATTTCAGTGAAAAAATAAATAAATTCATTTACACATCCAACTTTAACGAAAAGTTGTCAAACACCTGTTGGGTATTAAATATCAGCGAACCCCTTGTTACATTCCTTGAGGGGTGTAGTTTCTAAAATAGTATGCCACTCTCCAAAATCCCATTGTCGCTCCTTCCATTCTGAGGCCTCTAGTGCACCCACAGAGCACTTGACATACACATATTAGGTATTTCCTAACTCGAGAGAAATTGGGTTACAAATTTTGGGGGGCTTTTTCTCCTTTTACCTCTTGTGAAAATAAAAAGTATGGGGCAACACCAGCATGTCAGTGTAATTTATTTTTATTTTTTTACATGAACAGGTTGGTGTAGACCCCAACATTTCCTTTTCATAAGGGGTAGAAGGTAACATTTAAAAAAATGGGTCTACAAGAACATGCGAGTGTAAAAAATGAAGATTTAGAATTTTCTCCTTTACCTTGCTCCTATTCCTGTGAAACACCTAAAGGGTCAACACACTTTCTGAATGTCATTTTGAATACTTGGGGGGGGGGGGGGATGCAATTTTCATAATGGGGTCATTTATGGGGAATTTCTAATATGAAGACCCCTCAAATCCACTTCAAAACTGAACTGGTCCCTGAATAATTCCGATTTTGAAAATTTTTGGAAAAATTGGAAAATTGCTGCTAAACTTTGAAGCCCTCTGATGTCTTCCAAAAGTAAAAACATGTAAATTTTATGATGCAAATATAAAGTAGACATATTGTATATGTGGATCAATATATAATTTATTTGGAATATCCATTTTCCTTACAAGCAGAGAGCTTCAAAGTTAGAAAAATGCTAAATTTTAAAAACTTTGGGATTTTTCACCAAGAAAGGATGCAAGTAACGACGAATATTTACCACTGTGTTAAAGTAGAATATGTCACAAGTTAATAATGCATAAAGTGACAGTGGTCAGAATTGCAAAAAAGGGCTCAGTCCTTAAGGGGAAAAAGGGCTCAGTATTTAAGGGGTTAAGTGTAACCTGTGCGTACATAGGTGGTGTACCATTTTGTTCCTGTTATAGTCTCAAGGGCCTAGGTACTGTGAAAGGCCAGCCAAAAGTACACACCTGCTGCTGTTCTACACAAATACTGTTTTAAGCGTAGTGGAGCGCATTGTACTCCCCTCATAAGTGCATACCACGTACGTACATCTAAGTGGTGTACCATTTTGTTCCTGATAAAGTCCTAAGGTCCTAGTTACTGTTAAAGGCCAGGCAAAAGTACACACCTGCTGGTGTTGTCGACAAATACTGTTTTAAGCGTAGTGGAGTGCGTTTTACACCCCTCATAAGTGCATACCACGTACGTACATCTAAGTGTTGTACCATTTTGTTCCTGTTAAAGTCTTAAGGTCCTAGTTACTGTGAAAGGCCAGGCAAACATACACACCTGCTGGTTTTGTAGACAAATACTGTTTTAAGCGTACTGCATTGTACTCCCCTCAAAAGTGCATACCATGTTCGTACATCTAAGTGGTGTACCATTTTGTTCCTGTTAAAGACCTAAAGGCCTAGTTACTGTGAAAGGTCAGCCAAAAGTACACGCCTGCAGGTGTTGTTGACAAATACTGTCTTAAGTGCAGTGGAGCGTATTGTCATCCCCTTCTATAAGCACTATTTATGTCAGGCAGAGAAGTGCCAGGATGTGCACAGAGGATTGGCAGAGGCCTAAATTTATCAGGCGCAGGCAGAGGTCGCAGCAGACTAGGGGTGAGGGGCTGCAGGAGTCGCAGCGAGAGGCCTGAGCTCCCGGTATCAGCTAGCGGTCGTGTCTCGACTAGCAACCCATTTGCCTTCATCGATTGGTTAACACGGTCATCCACTTCATCACAAGTGACATCTGACACCCCAGTCAACAGTCGGTGGGTTCCTCAGACACAACCCTCAGTTTGCATGGCCCGCGAGCAGTCCCTGTCCTCCCATTGCCTCTGTCCTATGCTGTTCCTTCCCCCACAGAAGTATCTTATGCTGTGGGTTCAGCTCCACTTTTTAGTGAGGACGATCTAATACAGGAAAGTCAGCAGCTACTGCCCAGCCAAGAAGTGGAGGAGAAATCCGCTGCTTCCTCCGCTAGGTGGGCAAGTAGTGATGAGGAGAGTGACGTGGGAGGTGGTGTTGCAAGCATTCAGGCTTCTGAACCAGACACTGTTGAGGAACCTGAGGAGAACATCAGTGATGTGCAGAACCAACTCGATGATGATGATGAAGCCGATTGCACTTGGGAGCTGGGTGCAGAAGGAGCTTCATCATCATCATCAGGACAAGAAGGTTGCAGGTTGCCCTTGAGGTAGCAGCTGAGCCAACAAGGCGGTAGCATGGGTGGCAGTCACCATGGTGGCAGAAGTGGAAAGTCTGTAGCCAAACAAGCCCAGGGTAGACAACCTGCTTCACAGCAGCCTACCTTCATGGGAAGTAGTGAAACAGGGGTTCCTGGAGTCGGCAAATCAGCTACTCGGCGGTGTGGCAGTTTTTCATCAAGCATCCGGTGGAGGTTAACATGGCCACATGCAAGATGTGTCAGCAGAAGGTGAAGTATGGCCAGGGTCCAAATGTTGGCACCACGGCCCTGCATCAACATATGCAGCGTCACCATAAAGCTGCCTGGGAGAACCGTGGCTCCGATGTGTTAGTCCAGCCTGCTGCATCACCCAGTGGCACACCGCTCCTTGTTTCAGCCACCCAAGGCTCCACCACCTCAGCCGAAGGGAGCTGTGTGTCATAACCATTTTATGTTGCTCCAGATGCTCCTGCTCCTCCTACTTCAAGTCAGTCATTCCACCAGCAATCCATCGGTGAAGCCATGTCCAAGAGACAACAGTATGTGCCCACACATCCAACGGTGCAGAAGCTGAATGTGCTCCTGTCCAAGTTGCTTGTGCTGCACTCCCTCCCTTTTCAAGTGGTGGACTCTGCACCTTTAAGAGAACTGATGGCTTGTGCCGAGCCGAGGTGGAGAGTCCCAAGCCATCATTTCTTTGTGAAAAAAGGCAGTACCAGCCTTGCACAATTTTGTGGAACAGAAGGTGGGCCAGTCCTTGAGCCAGTCAGTGTGTACCAAATTGCACGGCAGCGCTGACATGTGGAGCTGTAACTACGGTCAGGGACAAGACATGCCCTTTACGGCCCACTGGGTGAATGTGGTCCCTGCACAGCCACAACACCAACTTGGACAGGTCATGCTGCTTCCTCCTCCATGCTCTCAGGCCATTGGTCCTGTGACAGTGTGCGACTCCGCCTCCTCATCCTCCATGTCCTCCGTGTCCTCAGCAACCGCTGCACGGACAAGTCTCAGTGCCCCTACAGCATACCATGTGTGCAGGGCACAGCGGTGTCATACTGTTCTTCACATAGTTTGCCTTGGCGAACGGAGTCACACAGGGGAGGAACTGCTAAAAGTTCTTCATAAAGAAATCAGAGCATGGCTAACTCCACAAAATCTGGAAATGGGAACCATGGTAACTGACAACAGGAAGAACATCTTGTCTGTGCTGCGAAAGGAAAGTCTGAGTCATGCGCCCTGCATGGCACACGTGTTGAATCTGGTTGTCAAGCGGTTCCTGAAGTGTTCCTCCCATCTGCAAGACATCCTAACAATGGGAAGGAAACTTTGCATGCACTTCAGCCACTCGTACACCGCAAAGCACTTCCTCCTTGAGCTGCAGCGTCAGAACGGTATCCCCCAACATAGTCTGATTTTCAACGTTTTCCACACGTTTGAATTCCACCCTCTATATGTTGGACTGACTATATGAACAGATTAAAACTATAACCAATTACTTGATGATCCAAGCAGGTAGGGGTACTCCCCTATATAACTTCAATGTCAACCAGTGGCAGCTCATATGTGACACCTGCCGTTTGCTCAGGTAGCCACATTATACGTCAGTTGCCAGGATTCCTGGATGAATGATGTCATTCCACTGCTTCATTTCCTACAACACATGTTGGAAACGATGGCTGGTCAGGGCACTGGAGACTTGGCACCTACATCACACGGCCACATGAGTCCTGTGGGGGCTGAAATGGAGGAGGAGGATTAGGGGGAGGGGCACAGTGGAGCACAGTTTAGGTTTAGAGAAATGGGCAGTTTTCCTACTCATCTGACAGGGAAGGAGGAGCAGGAGCAGCCAGAGGAGCTAGAGGGTTATGAGGAAAGCGAGACAGAGGACCCAGACACATTGTGGCAGTATGCAGTGGAGATGGAGGCAGGGAGTCCCTCCGAGTCAGTTGCACAAATGGCACGATGCATGCTCAATTACTTGCATAGTGACCGCCGAATTATCATCATTCGTCAGCGGGATGACTTCAGTCTCTCCACCTTATTAGACCCTCGTTACCGGCACAAAATGGGGGGCTTTTTTTTCACCCACTGAGAGGGAGGACAAACTGACCTACTACAGAGACATCCTACGTTGTCAGTTGGCCGATGCCTATCTGCGCCATTGTCCATCCTCTCACAGGTCCGACTCGGGGGGCCCTCCTCACTCACACTCCACTGTCATGGCTGCTGGGGAGGGGTGTGGTGGCAGGAGCAATACTAGCTCCATCAGCAGCAGCCTGAGTCTACAGCCTGAGTACATTTCTTCACCCACATAGTGAAGCAACTCAACAGCAGCAGGTTGACCTGGAACAGGACCTGAAGATGGTGGCATACCTTGACATGACCCTGCCAACACACATTAAAGGTCCGCTACGACTTCTGGGCAGCCAAACTTTTTTCTCTGGAAAAGTTGTCCTTCCCGGACAGTAGTGTGCCATCAGAGTGGGTGTTTAGTGCGGCAGGGGCCATAGTAACCCCAAGGAGAACTCGTCTGTCCACAAAAAATGTGGAGAGACTGACCTTTGTGAAGATGAATCAGGCATGGATCAGCCAGGATTTCCACCCACCAATGCCCGATACATCAGAGTAGATTGGCCATGGTGCCACACCAACACTTCACAAATATGGATATTGCAAAACATATTTAACATGCTGCTCCCCAGCTACAGACATTCCTCCGCATCAGACCACAAGTAATTATTGAGGATATGCATTAGCTAAAACTTAACTTTTCTTAGGATAAAATATATGGACTCAAATATTTTTTTTAACATCAAACAAAAGGAAAGGTGTGCAAAAAACACCATGTGCCACCTACACCACCAAGTATTGATGTGATGCAAAGACCTCTAAAAGGTAGAAGGGAACAACGTTTAATCGATTTTAACCAGTGGGGCTAAAAACTTCCCCAGTAAGGCTATACTCTCACATTATTAATTCCCTTCTTGGCAAGTGTTACCCGCCCTAAAAAGGCTGGCCCCACACAGGAACCTCTCCCTATTTCCACCTACAATCACTGCCATTTCCCAGCGAGTAGCACTTGCCAAGAAGAGAATTAATAGGGCGAGATTAGGGCCTTACAGGGGAAGTTTTTACCCCCACCGGTTACAATGAACCATATGTTGTTTCCTTCCACCTTTTAGAGGTCTTTGCATCACATCAACACTTGGTGGTGTAGGTGGCACATGGTGTTTTTTGCACACCTTTCCTTTTGTTTGATAAAAAAAAAAATTGGGCACATATATTTTATCCTAAGAATATTATTAAAAGTTAAGTTTTACGTAATGCATATCCTCAATACTTACTTATGCACACTAACACTTTTACAAAAGAGACTGTTTTTTTCTGCCTACCTGCCTCAGCTACTATTCTGATCCTGCCACCTGCCTGATGCCAAGTTCTCTTTTTTTCATCCACCTTCGTCACCGGGTTCTGCCACCATATGTTCTCCTCATGCTGATGCCAGCTCCAGGCTGTCTCAATCTGCCACCATCTGTTCCCCTCATGCTGCTGCCAGCTGAAGGCTGTCTCATTCTGCCACCATATGTTTACCTCATCCTGATGCCAGCTCCAGGCTGTGTCATTCAGCCACTGTATGGTCTCCTCAAACTAATGCCACCTTTAGGCTCTCTCATTGTGCCGCTCTGCAACAGTGATTCTAATAGTGATGCTTCTAATCTGCATGTCATACTGAATAACAGTATTATTTCACTAACCCAGCACACACCCTATGCGTGTTACAGCAAGGCAAAGTGTTCTAAACCCCTATTGAGGCTCTCTGTAGGGCAAAAATAGCCGTTTTTAATAGAGATTCACCGCAAATAAATTTAGGTGATTTTTTTAAAAAGAGGTCTAGAGGTCATCTTTACACCTTCAGGGACCTTAAAGGGGCTGACCAGCTCTCTTCCCATGATTCCTGCCCAAAACATGACTCAACCACTGCCTTGCTGACGTTGCAGCCTTTTTGGAAGAGGATAGCTGTCCACCAACCATCCACTACTCCATCCATCTGGATCATCCAGGGTTGCACGGCACTCATCAGTAAACAGGACTCTTTGAAAATTAGTCGTTATGTATTTTTCTGCCCAATGCAGCTATTTCTACTTGTGATTTCTGGTTAGTGGTGGCCAAATAGAAGGTTTATGCACAGTTGCAAGACTCTGGAGGACTCTACACCTTTATGTCTGTGGGACTTTAGAGGCATCAGCAGCTTCAAATATCTGTTTGCTGCTATGCAATGGTATTTTAGCAGCTGCTCTCTTGATCAAATGCATACTTCGTCCAAGGCATTGAACTATTTCACTCTTTTTGGCAGCAGAGAGATCCTTATTCTTCCCCATATTGCTTGAAAATGGTGCTCTGCCTACTAATGTGGAATACCCACCTTTAGTAGTCCTTAAATTGGGCTCACCTGGCAATCTATTTATCACAGGTGTCCGAGATTGTTTTCAGTGATCAAAAGAGCACTGAGCCACAATGCCATCCATGAGTTAAACTGAATAGCAAAATATTTAATATTTGTGACACTTAAATAGAATTTTCATAACAATTTGGAACAGCGTTTAAATCTGAGGAAGAAATTGCCAAAACTGCAAAGAAACTAGAGGAGCTTGAGAGTGCTTGATTGCTAGCTTAGACTGCTAAGTATTGCTTTATAATGTCTTTCATGCTGCTGCTACTTCTGAGCAGACAAAGCAAAGAAGGATCTCCTATTGTTGTGTGTGCAGTGTATGGGAGACAATATAGAGGCTAGGGTCTGCCCTCTAGCTTAGGAACAACTGAAAATTTGTCATGTAAACACACTACAGCTTAACATTACCTTAAACAACATGTATACTTTAGGTTCCCCTGATTTATAGCTGGCCATACAAAACCCAAAGAATTCTGGTCTTAGCCTTAAGACAATGATCTCCAACATCTGGCACGCCAGCTGTTGCACAACTACAATTGCCAACATGTCCTAAACATTGTAGTTCTTTAACAGTTGCAGAAGCACAGGTTGTACACCATTGATATCAGACATATCAATGTCAGAGAGGGAAGGGAGGGACCATAAGAAAAAGGAATTTAGAGCTTAGATCACTAAGTGAAGAGGTTTGCTATGAGGATCTGCTCCTACTCTGGACAGTTCCTGTCATGGACAGAGATGTCAGCAGAGAGCTTTGTGGTCAGACAGAAAAGAAAGAAAAGAACTACACAACTTCCTGTGGAGCATACAGCAGCTGATAAGTACTGGAAAGATTAGGATTTTTTAATAGAAGTAATTTACAAATCTGTTTAACTTTCTGGAAGCAATTGATAAAAAAAATATATATATATATATATATATATATATATATATATATATATATGTATACCGTATTTATCGGGGTATACCACGCACCGGCCTATAACACGCACCCTCATTTTGCCAAGGATATTTGGGTAAAAAAAGTTTTTTACCCAAATATCCATGGTAAAATGAGGGTGCGTGTGTGCTCGTGTATACCCCGATACACCCCCAGGAAAGGCAGGGGGAGAGAGGCCGTCGCTGCCCGCGTCTCTCCCCCTGCCTTTCCTGGGGTCTAGAGCCCTGCTGCTCCCCCTGGCTATCGGCGCCGCTGCCCGTTCTGTCCCCCGGGGCGTCGGCACCGATAGTCATGCGCGTGCCGCGCCGTGCAGCGCATAGCAACGACGCAGGGGACGCACACCGGAGGCCTGAAGCAGCACGGAGCCGACCCCCGGTAACATGTAATTATGCCACCGGGGATGGGGGGAGGCAACGGGGTAGTGGCGCCGGCAATGGGTGCCGCTGCCCCTTCTCTCCCCCTGGCTGTCGGCGCCGCTTCTCTCCCCCTGGCTACCGGCGCCGGCAATGGGGCGCCGGCACCGATAGTCAGGAGGACAGAACTGGCAGCGGCGCCGATAGCCAGGGGGAGAGAAGGGCCGGCAGCATGGCTCTAGACCCAGGAAAGGCAGGGGGAGAGAAGCGGGCAGCGATGGCCTCTCTCCCCCTGCCTTTCCTGGGGGTGTATCGGCGTTTAACACGCACATAGACTTTAGGCTAAAAATTTTAGCCTAAAAAGTGCGTGCTATACGCCGATAAATATGGTATATATATATCAGAAGGCTGGATTTTGAGCACGCCTACCTCACTACCTGTGCCGCGGACCGGCCGGTACCGCCTCCGGCTGCTCACTTGTGAAGAAAGAACAAGGTCCGGCACTAGATTGGTTGCAGGTAAAAACTTCTTATGCCTTTATTTGAAGATTCTGCAGTACAAGGCTGGAAGTCTGACGCGTTTCGCTACGGAGCTTAATCATAGTCTACAATTAAGCTCTATAGCGGAACGCGTCAGTCTTCCAGCCTTGTACTGCAGAATCTTCAAATAAAGACATAAGAAGTTTTTACCTGCAACCAATCTAGTGCCGGACCTTGTTCTTTCTTTCTTTATATATATATATATATATATATATATATATATATATATATATATATATATATGTGGTAGCCCTTGGGGGGTGTATGGTAGTGGTGGTATGGTATAGGTATAGAAGGGGTTAATGTTAACCCTAGAGTTTGTGACGCCAGGCTGAAGGCTGGTATGCTGAATCAATGTTCCGGCCTATCGCCGCCCTTCCCAATAACGATAGGTGCATAAAATAACTGAAGGTCCACAAAGAGATTGAACTTGAACTTGAATAACTTTTTACTGAAGTGCTTGCAATATCCACGGCACAGTAACAGTCTCATACAAACAGTCCTTAGGTTGCTTAGTGACTGGCAGTTGTAGCGGACCTTGAGCTAGATATACAGTCTCTGAATTTAGGGAGAGATTTGCAGATCAGTCCGGATTTAGGGGAATTATTAGGTCCGGTGATGCTGCAGAGTGTCTGGGAATTGATACACTCTATAATTAGATTGTTCAGCCGTCGCCGCAAGGCTCAGGCCTAACTCACTGCGTTAGCTGCTGCGCAGATCCTTCTCTCATGACAGCCCACGAGGTAAGAGAGAGAAACATGGCCGCCGCTCCCTTATATGGGCAGGGGGTGGGGCGAATCTGATTGGTCCGAATATCCGCCATTCACCATTACATGGTGTAATGGGATTGCTTACATCACAGGGCCTCCAAAGGTCCTTAAGCTTAATACCATAGAGTTCACCTAGTCACATGACCCGCAGGTCCTGCAGCGCTATGGAAACAAGTAATTAACCATTTATTTACATATGTTATTCTATTTACATTAACCTTTGAATAATTTAGTAATTTATACACTAGAATATAGGCGACTAGGGATTAAATAAGTGACAGGGATCCCTATGTCCTAGGGACTCTGGCTATGGGGACCCAAACATACATAGGTACCGTATATGATGTGGTACCGGGACACCACATATATATATATATATATATATATATATATATATATTTGTTTTCCATATACCCCTTTAAGAATGGGAGTCATTCAAATGGGACAATCTTATTGAACAATATATAACGCCAACAATTCTGACTTGCTTAAAAGTGTAAAAAACCTACAATGCATTTTCCAACCAATCTAATCAGTTTCTACATATCTGAACTGATGGTTTAGTCCAGTGTTTCCCAACCCAGTCCTCAAGGCACACCAACAGTCCAGGAATTTAATTTTTCCCTGTTCTATTCCAATGGAGTAACTGAAAAAACCCGGAATGTTGGTGTGCCTTGAGGACTGGGTTAGGAAACACTGGTTTAGTCAATATCATTGCACCAATGATCAATCTATTCCTTACTTTGCCCTAGATTGCCTTCTACTATGTCATTAACATATGGTATCGTCAATTATTTTAATAAAGGTTCATATTTTTTAAGCCATTTTGAACAAAATAAAAAATACCTACATGGTCGGTAACAGGTTAAAAATATTGTACTTACTCTGTCTGTAATAAAATAGGCCCCACAGACTTTAAAGGGTTTAAACGCTGTCCTTCTTTACTTTCTAATCACAGAAATAGTTATAGTTCCCCCTCAAGCTCCATCGGAAACCAGAGAATTTTCAACAACACAATTAAAATGATAATTATTTCTGCTCTCTTTGTACTCTTCTGGGGATATGCATGCTACAGAGCTCTACAGAAACATATGCTACACGAAAAAAGGACACTCTGCTCTCACTGACAGGTTATCTATCCACCTGGTTCTATCATGTGGCTCGATGGACTCTAAATTAACCCAAAGAAGGTTACAGATCCGTAAATTCATAGGAAACCTGAGAAGCTGGATGAGATGTTCAGCAATGAAGAGACATTAGGGGGGGCGGGGATGTTATATAGAAATGTGAATATATAAGTTTTAAATGTAAATTATTATTTCATTGTGTTATATGACAGAGGCGGCTCTTCCATAAGATGAGTTAGGCGGCCTCAAGGGGGCCTCGCAGCCGATTAACTCGCCCCCCTGAGTGAGTGGTGATCATCACTGCATCACCACACTGCAGTGCCGGTCCGAGAAACATTCAACTATAAGAGCGTCTTACAGACATGAGACAGACAGAGAGAGGAGTGAAGTGTCATTTGCTCCTCGCTCTGTTTATCGCTTTTGTGGTAGCCCACATTACGTAGGAAACCACAAGAGGCACAGCGTCCTTCCTCTGCATTCCAGCACATGAGTGACATCACCATGCAATTTAGTACAGACCAGAGGAGAAGACAGAAGACATACTGCGGACTACGGGAGCCAGGTGACTAGGTGAGTATCTTTATTTTTTATTTTTTGCTTTTGTCAAGAGAGGCTTGCCATACTAATACCACCTAAAGGGGCTGCTACTTTTACTACTTAAAGAAGGCCACTGCTGCTCCTTTTACTACCTAAAGGGGGCTGCTGCTACTTTAACTACCTAAAGGGGGCTGATGCTGCTCCTTTTACTACCTAAAGGGGGCTGCTGCTATTTTTACTACCTAAAAGGGGACAGGGGCTACTACTTTTAATACCTAAAAGGGGCTGCTGCTACTTTTACTACTTAAAGGGGGCTGCTGCTGCTAATTTTATTACATAAAGGGGGTTGCTGCTGTTACTTTCACTACCTAAAGGGGGCTGCTGCTGCTAATTTTACTACCTAAAGGGGCTGTTGCTACTTTTTCTACCTCAAGGGGATGCTGCTGCTACTTTTAATAGCTAAAGGGGGCTGCTGCTGCTACTTTTACTACCTAAAGGGGGCCACTGCTGCTACTTTTACTACCTAAAGGGGGCTACTGCTACTTTAACTACTACCTAAAGGGGGCTGCTGCTACTTTTACTAACTAAAGGGGGCTGCTGCTGCTATTTTTACTACCTAAAGAGGGCTGCTGCTGCTACTTTTATTGCCAAAAGGGTGATGCTTATGTTACTTTAACTACCTAAAGGGGGCTGCTGCTGCTCCTTTTACTACCTAAAGGGGGCTGCTGCTATTTTTACTACCTAAAAGGGGACTGGGGCTACTACTTTTAATACCTAAAAGGGGCTGCTGCTACTTTTACTACTTAAAGGGGGCTGCTGCTGCTAATTTTATTACCTAAAGGGGGCTGCTGCTGTTACTTTCACTACCTAAAGGGGGCTGCTGCTGCTAATTTTACTACCTAAAGGGGCTGTTGCTACTTTTTCTACCTCAAGGGGATGCTGCTGCTACTTTTAATAGCTAAAGGGGGCTGCTGCTGCTACTTTTACTACCTAAAGGGGGCCACTGCTGCTACTTTTACTACCTAAAGGGGGCTGCTGCTACTTTAACTACTACCTAAAGGGGGCTGCTGCTACTTTTACTAACTAAAGGGGGCTGCTGCTGCTATTTTTACTACCTAAAGAGGGCTGCTGCTGCTACTTTTATTGCCAAAAGGGTGATGCTTATGTTACTTTTACAACCTAAGGGGGGCTGCTGCTGCTACTTTTACTGCCTCAATGGGCTGCTACTTTTACTACCCAAAGGCAGTAACTGGTGTTCCTTTTACTACCTAAAGGGGGCTGCTGCTACTTTAACTACCTAAAGGGTGCTGCTGCTACTTTAACTACCTAAAGGGGGCTGCTGCTGCTACGTTTACTAACTAAAGGGGGCTGCTGCTACTTTTACTACCTAAAAGGGGCTGTTGCTGTTACTTTTACTACCTAAAGGAGGCTTTGGCTGCTACTTTTAATACCTAAAAGGGGCTTCTGCTGCTGCTGCTACTTGTGCTACCTAAAGGAGGTTGCTGCTAATTCTACTACCTAAAGGGGATGCTGCTGCTGTTACTTTTACTACCTAAAGGGGGCTGCTGCTGCTACTTTTGCTACCTAAAGAGGGCTGCTCCTGCTACTTTTACTACCTAAAGAGGGCTGCTGCTGCTACTTTTACTACCTAAAGGGGGCTGCTGCTGTTACTTTTACTGAAAGGAAGAGGGAAGTCTGGCATACGAAACTCCAACTTAGTCTTTATTCGGCAATAAAAGCAGGTACAAAAATGTAACATACCATCAGATAGACATCTGTTAATTTTACAACCTAAAGGGGGCTGCTGCTGCTACTTTTACTACCTAAAGGGTTCTGGGGCTGCTACTTTTACTACCTAAAGGAGGCCACTGCTGCTACTTTTACTATCTAAAGGGGGCTGTTGCTACTTTAATTATGTACTACTACCTAAAGGGGGTTAGAACTGCTACTTTTAATACCTAAAAGGGGCTGCTGCTGTTACTTTTACTAACTAAAGGGGCTGCTGCTACTTATATTACCTAAAGAGGGCTGCTGCTGTTACTTTTACTACCTAAAGAGGGCTGGGGCAGCTGATACTTTCAATACCTAAAAGGTGCTGCTGCTGATGCTACTTTTACTACCTAAAGGGGACTGCTTCTGCTATTTTGACTACCTAAAGGGGGCTGCTGCTGTTACTTTTACTACCTAGAGGGGGCTGCTGCTACTTTTACTACCTAAAGGGGGCTGCTGCTACTTTAACTACCTAAAGGGGGCTGCTGCTACTTTTACTACCTAAAGAGGGCTGCTGCTGCTACTTTTACTGCCTAAAGGGGGCTGCTGCTGTTACTTTTACTACCTAAAGGGGTTAGGGCTGCTACTTTTAATACCTAAAAGGGTCTGCTGCTGCTTTTTTTATTACCTAAAGGGGGCTGCTGCTGTTACTTTTACTATCTAAAGGGGGCTGCTGCTACTTTTACTACCTCAGGGGGATGCTGCTGCTACTTTTAATAACTAAAGAGGGCTGCTGCTGCTACTTTTACTAGCTAAAGGGGGCTGCTGCTGCAACTACTACTTTTACTACCTAATGGGGGCTGGGGCTGCTACTTTTACTACCTAAAGGGGGCTGCTGCTGCTACTTTTACTGCCTAAAGGGGGCTGCTGCTACTTTTACTACCTAAAGGGGGCTGCTGCTACTTTAACTACCTAAAGGGGGCTGCTGCTGCTGCCACTTTTACTAACTAAAGGGGGCCGCTGCTGTTACTTTTACTACCTAAAGAGGGCTGCTGCTGCTACTTTTACTACCTAAAGGGTGCTGCTGCTGTTACTTTTACTACCTAAAGGAGGTTAGGGCTGCTACTTTTAATACCTAAAAGGGGCTGCTGCTTCTTTTATTACCTAAAGGGGGCTGCTGCTGTTACTTTTACTATCCAAAGGGGGCCTCTGCTGCTACTTTTACTACCTCAAGGGGATGCTGCTGCCACTTTTAGTACCTAAAGGGGGCTGCTGCTGCTACTTTTAGTACCTGAAGGGGGCTGCTGCTGATACTTTTACTACCTAAAGGGGCTACTGCTACAGTGGGGCAAAAAAGTATTTAGTCAGCCACCAATTGTGAAAGTTCTCCCACTTACAAAGATGAGAGAGGCATGTGTATTTTATCATAGGTATACCTCAACTATGAGAGACATGATGAGAAAATCCATAAAATCACATTGCCTGATTTTTAAAGAATTTATTTGAAAATTGTGGTGGAAAATAAGTATTTGGTCACCTACAAATAAGCAAGATTTCTGGCTATCACAGACCTGTGAATTCTTATTTAAGGGTCTATTCACACATACACTATTCTGTGCAGATTTAAAGGAGCAGGATCAGTCATTCAGTTTACTTTGAAATCTCCAGCAGAAAATCCTGTGCATCAAATATGCGCAGAATACTGTATGTGTGAATAGACCATAAGAGTCTCCTCTGTCCTCCACTCGTTACCTGTATTATTGGCACCTGTTTGAACTTGTTATATATATAAAAGACACCTGTCCACAACCTCAAACATTTACACTCCAAACTCCACTGTGGCCAAGACCAAAGAGCTGTCGAAGGACTCCAGAAACAAAATTATAGACCTGCAGCAGGCTGGGAAGACTGAATCTGCAATAGGCAAGCAGCTTGGTGTGATGAAATCAACTGTGGGAGTAATTATTAGAAAATGGAAGATATACAAGACCACTAATACTTTCCCTCGATCTGGGGCTCCACGCAAAATCTCACCCCGTGGTGTCTAAATGATCACAAGAACGGTGAACAAAAATCCCAGAACTACACAGGGGGACTTAGTGAATGACCTGCAGAGAGCTGGGACCAAAGTAACAAAGGCTTCCATCAGTAACACACTACGCAGCCAGGGACTCAAATCATTCAATGCCAGACGTGTCCCCCTGCTTAAGCCAGTACATGTCCGGGCCCGTCTGAAGTTTGCAAGAAAGCATTTGGATGATCCAAAAGAGTATTGGGAGAATGTCATATGGTCAGATGAAACCAAAGTAGAACTTTTTGGTAAAAACTCAACTTGTGTTTGGAGGAGAAAGAATGCTGAGTTGCATTCAAAGAACATCATACCTACTGTGAAGCATGGGGGTGGAAACATCATGCTTTCAGGCTGTTTTTCAGCAAAGGGACCAGGACGAGTGATCCATGTAAAGTAAATAATGAATGGGGCCATGTATCGTGAGATTTTGAATGAAAACCTCCTTACCATCAGCAAGGGCACTAAAGATTAAATGTGGCTGGGTCTTTCAGCATGGCAATGATGCCAAACACACTGCCCAGGCAATGAAAGAGTGGCTTCATGAGAAGCATTTCAAGGTCCTTGAGTGGCCATACTAGTCTCCAGATCCAAAACCCATAGAAAACCTTTGGAGGGAGTTGAAAGTCTGTATTGCCGAGCAATAGCCCCAAAACATCACTGCTCTAGAGGAGATCTGCAAGGATGAATTGGCCAAAATACCAGCAACAGTGTGTGAAGACTTACAGAAAACGTTTAACCTGTCATTGCCAACAAAGGGTATATAACAAAGTATTGAGATGAACTTTTGTTATTGACCAAATTCTTATTTTCCACCATAATTTGCAAATAAATTCTTTAAAAATCAGACAATATGATTTTATGGATTTTTTTTCTCATTATGTCTCTCATAGTTGAGGTATACCTATGATGAAAATTACAGGCCTCTCATGTTTTAAGTGGGATTACTTGCACAATTGGTGGCTGACTAAATACTATTTTGCCCCACTGTATATGGTCTACAGAGCCTGTGTAGAGCCGCGGTCAGCACTGACTGTGTACAGAGGTTTTTAATCAGTGTCAGTATGGAAATATTATAACATCATTATATGGTGGTAGTGGTCATGGTGTGGTACAAATATTAGTCCCTTGTATATTGGTGTTGTTGGTAATACTGGTCTGTGTATAGTGGTTTTATTTAGCATGGTAGTATTATTCTGTCCCTATATGTTGGTAATGTTAGTCTTGGTGTAATGCAATTATTCAGTATCCATATGGTAATATTATCCCATCACTATATGGTGGTAATGTCAGTGCTAAATGGTCACGGTTTGGTGCAATTATTTGTACCTTGTATGGTGGTGTTATTGGTGATACTGGTCTGTGTATAGTGGTAGTTATTGAGTATCCAGCGGTCATGGTGTGGTGCAAATATTTGTACCTTGTATAGTGGTATAGACCTATTGGTCTCTGTATAGTGATTTTCATTTAATAATATTGGTCACTGCAGTAGTAATATGTTGTCCTGGTGTGGAGGTATTATCTTATGTTTTAAAACCCCAACTGTGTGTGCCACTGGTGAGCAGTGATGAATGCACTGCATACATAACCATTCTTTGAAATTCACAGGCCAAAAGGTGAGGGTGGGGGGCTCATGATTGAGTTTCGCCTAAGGCCTCGCAAAGTCTAGAACAAACTCATTTATATGGGATTAAAGAGAAATGAAACGGTGCACCCAGTATTGTTATATACATGGGATAGCATTTTTTTTTTTTTTTTTGTGGTATAGAATATAGAAAAAAGAAGACTGGGAGTGACTGGTGTTGGGATGTGTTGGATGTTCATCCAGATCATGGATAGACATAAATGCTGTCCAGTCTTTACAAGTGTCAGCACTACATTGAAAGCGTATTTCTTATTAGGTCTACCCGTCTCTTTTCGTGCTGCTGTATGGATGGTTATTATAATTGTGAGAAGGTGAAAGGCATGATTGTTGATGGACGATGTGTGTCACCAAGGCTCCTGGCCTTGGTGAAGTAAGAGCCGGTATTTATTTGTGCTGCGATGCAGACTGACACTGTGGCAGTAGTATGGCTGGAAGGCCAATCCGGGACAGCTCTTACTGGGAATGGTTAAGTGTAGGGTGGGGGCCTTCCCCACATTCCAGGCCGCCTTTTGTTGGCCTTATAGCTAGGCTGCCTCACCAGCTGAGGGGGATTTTGCTAGTTGCAGCTCACATTGCCAGAGAGAGCTGAGAGTGGAGTTTGTCCCTGAGAGCATGGAAGCTGGTGAGCAGACTACCTGCAGGCCTGGCTGGAAAAGACTTGCTTGATGCCGCATTGCATGAACTCAGGTGTGGGCAAACATCTGAGGAACGCAGGGGGACTTTCTGTTACTTTTTGCTTTGTTCAGCATTTAAGACTGTTTGCTTTGAAAACTCTTTTCCCATGCCTCTATACTGCAACCGCACCTGTATGCAAGAGCGAGTCATCACATTTGGTGGAGGATGTGGGCAACGCTGTGAGGTCAGCGATTGAGTTCCAGCACACTGTTGCTAAGAACTGAGCCTGGGATAACCTGTTGGAGTTGTATGCTGCCGACAAGTGACTGAAACTACAGCGTGAGTGTTTTCTCCAAAGAGACAAGGCAAAGCAGTGTCGCCAAAATGGAGGCCAACTTGAAACAGCGAGAGACCAACAAGCTCCAGCAGGAGTCCACCAGGCAACAGCAGGAGTTCAGGCATAAACAGGAGACCAACCAGCTGCTGTTACAGCACATAATGGCGCTACAAGCCGCAGCGACGACCCGGACAAACCCAGACGCCCGGAAGGCGGTTAGGATGGTGATCCTCAAGATGACCCCCTTGGATGATGTCAAGACCTACCTGGCGGTCTTTGAGAAGGCGGCCACGAGGGAGGGCTTACCCCGAGACCAGTGGGCTGAGGTCATTGCCCCGTTCCTGACATCGGGGTCCCAGCAGGAGTACTTTGACTTGGCCGACGACCATGCTGCTGATTATGGCACCATCAAGGGTTAGATCCTGGCAAGACTGGGGATAAATGTGTGGGTCCGGGCCCAGCGGGTAAGGCAGTGGGAATGTAAGCCGGCTGAGCCTGCCCGGCCGCAATATTACTATCTGTTACAATGCCTGCAGAAGTGGCTGCCGCCGGAGGTTTGGGGTCCCACTGCCATGCTAGACCATCTCCTGGCCAATATCTTTTGGAGGGCTCTGCCTTACTCCCTCCAGAGCTGGATTGGCCAGGTGTCCCTTAGCAACACACTGGGAATGGAAGACCTCATAGAAAGGTTCGAGGCTCCTTAAAGGGGTACTCCGCCCCTAGACATCTTATCCCCTATCCAAAGGATAGGGGATAAGATGTCAGATCGCCGGGGTCCCGCTGCTGGTGACCCCCGGGATCGCCGCTGCGGCACTAAGCTATCATTACTGCACAGAGCGAGTTCGGGGACGGAGCAGAGTGAGGTCATGGCTCTGCCCATCGAGACATCACAGCCCGCAAGTCTATGGCGGGGGCGTGACGACCACCACGCCCCCTCCCATAGAGTTGTATTGAGGGGGTGGACCGTGACGTCACGAGGGTTAGAGCCGTGATGCAACGATGCTTCGGCCCCTGTTTTGCCCGTCATTACGTGCAGAGTGAACTCGCTCTGTGCAGTAATGATAGCACAGTGCCGCAGCGGCGATCCCGGGGGCCCCCAGTTGCGGGACCCCGGTAATCTGACATCTTATCCCCTTTCCTTTGGATAGGGGATAAGATGTCTAGGGGCGAAGTACCCCTTGAAGGTTGCCTCAAACCTTTCTACGTGGTCTTCCATTCATAGTGTGTTGCTAAGGGACCCCTGGCCAATCCAGCTCTGGAGGGAGTAAGGCAGACCCCGGCGATCTGACATCTTATCCCCTATCCTTTGGATAGGGAGAAGATGTCGAGGGGCAGAGTACCCCTTTAAAACTATGGGAGGGGCAGTTGAACCCAGGAGGTCCCCACCCTTGCCCAGGTGGCTGGCAAGCCCTAAAAGCCCCGCCCTGTTGCTATGTAGATACCGTCATGAACCGGGACATGCTAGGGCTAATTGTCCCCAGTAGCAGGAACAAATGGACACTAATTATGCACTCCGGCCATCCCTGTATGCCCAGAGACTGTGTGCCACCGGTATCCCCAGGGCAGGAGACTCGGGTCACCTCTGCCAGGTGAAGGTGGGAGGTAGTGTCGTGGAGGCGTTGTTGGATTCAGGGAGTATGGTGAGTGACCTTAGTGAGGTCCAACCTGGTGCCGTCCACGGACTACACGGGATAACAGGCTGGAGTGTTATGCATTCACGGTGACTTAAAAGATTATTCCACTGCTCTGGTGACTGTGTCAGCCACAATCAGCCGTTGGACTCATGAGGTGGCTGTTGCCACAAAGTTACTACATGAACTTATAATTGGGAGAGACTTTCCAGGATTTGTGTCTTTGTGGTCCCAGATAAGAGCTCCCCAGACCTGCGAGGCAGGGTGTGCCCAATAGATTGGCCTTACTCAAAGGTGTCCCCGGAACCCTGGGAACCTGAGTTAGAAGCAACAGCAGTCGGGGTGACCATCACTAAGGTGGAAGAGAAGGAGCCATCTCCACTGAATGTAATGGTAGGAGATGTGGAGGAGCTGCCATCAGGATCCGAGTTGGCAGACCTCAATGTGTCGGGAGAAAATTTTGATACAGCACAGCACCAGGACCGGACATTATCTCAGGCCTGGGAAAATGTCTTAATTGTAGAAGGTGCACCACAACAACCGGGGGCCGAGACTGTGTACCCCCGCTTTGTGGTCTACCAAGGAAGGCTGTACCGGGTAAATCAGGTTCAGGGTGAGAATGTGGAATAATTGGTGGTGCCTAAAGCATATCGGAGACTGGTGTTAGAGTTAGCCCATCAACATGTTCTAGGGGGGCACCTGGGCCAACAGAAGACGCAGAACCGAATTTTGCAGCGCTTTTACTGGCCCAGTGTGTATAAAGAGGTCAAAAGATATTGCGAGTCTTGCCCAACATGCCAAATAACTAGCCCCCGGCCACATTACCGTAGTCCCCTGGTTCCCGTCCCGATTATCGAAGTCCCGTTTGAACAGATCGTTATGGATCTGGTAGGCACGTTCTGATAGTCCTGAACTATGCGACATACCTCGCCAAACTCGTAGCTAAGGAGCTAATGGAGAAGTTTCCCGGAGTGGGCTTACCTAAAGAAGTATTGACTGATCAGGGCACCCTGTTTATGTCAAAAGTAATGAAAGAGCTCAGTAAGTTAGTGCAGGTAAAACAGCTACGGACCTCCATGTATTACCCGCAGATGGACGGCCTAGTAGAAAGGTATAACCAAACATTAAGAAATATGTTGAAGCGGGTGGTGGCTAGAGATGGAAAGAATTGGGATCTTTTGCTGCCCTATCTCATGTTTGCAGTATGAGTAGTGCCCCAGGCCTCTACTGGGTTCTCGCCCTTTGAACTGCTGTATGGCAGACATCCACGAGTCTTTTGGACATAGCCAAAGAGGCCTGGGAACAACAGCCCATGCCGCACAAAAGTGTAGTTGAGTATGTCACTCAGTTGCGGGAACGGATGGAAACAGTATTGCCCTTGGTTAAGGAACATATGGAGGCAGCTCAGCGAGCCCAGAGCAGAGTCTATAACCACCAGGCTCGGGTTCGGAATTTTAACCCGGAGGATCGGGTTTTGGTTCTGGTACCAACAGTCGACAGTAAGTTTCTGGATAGGTGGCAAGGTCCCTAAGAAGTAGGGTAGGGGAGGTGACGTACAGGGAACACCAGCCCGGGTGGAGGAAGCCAGAGCAAGTGTACCATGTAAACTTGTTGAAACCTTGGAAAGATAGGGAGACTAGTGTGGATCACAGTCCCCGGCCAGGTTTTTTTAGGGGTGGAGTTTCCCGCCCCTCAGTCAGGTATGATGGAAGTAGTTGCCACAGTGAAAATTGCTGACAGCCTTTCTTCGGCACAGACTCAGGAGGCCAGGGAGTTCGTCAGTAGGAACACCGATGTATTCTCAGACCTTCCTGGATGTACTTCTGTCATCCTCCATGATATTGTCACTGAAACCCAGGTTAAAATACGGTTGAAACCATACCGGGTACCTGAGTCGCGGCGACAAGCCATCTCGGAAGACATACAGCAGATGTTAAAATTAGATGTCATCGAGGAGTCAAAGAGTGAGTGGGCCAGTCCGATAGTCTTAATACCCAAGCCGGTACATAGTTAGTATGGTTGAAAAAAGACATACATACGTTGTGGTTCTGCAACTATTTCCGCAAACTTAATGAGGTGTCCAATTTATATGCATATCCCATGCCCCGAGTGGATGAGCTTATTGAGAAGCTAAAACAGGCTCGGTATTTTTCTGTTTTGGACCTCACAAAAAGGTACTGGCAGGTACCCTTGACGGAGGCTGCCAAAGACAAAACAGCCTTTGTCACACCAGAAGGTTTATTTAAGTGCAAGGTGTTACCCTTTGGCTTACATGGCTCTCCCGCTATGTTTCAAAGGCTAATGGATATTGTACTTCGGCCACATCGTCAGTATGCCTCAGCTTATCTGGATGATATCATCATCCACAGTACAGACTGGGAAAGTCACCTTCCAAAAGTACAGGCAGTGGTAGACTCCCTTAGGAAGGCCAGGTCAGTGGGCGTGGAGTTGTCAAACCCCAGGTAAACAAAATAGAGGCCATCCGTAATTGGCCCTGACCTGTCACTACCCGACAAGTGAAGTTGTTTCTAGGAATGGTGGGTTACTACATGAGATTCATCCCCCATTTTTCTACGGTGGCTGCACCCTTAAAAGACCTCCTGAAGGGAAGCAAGTCCGTAATGGTGCGTTGGAACGAACAGGCAGAGCAGGCATTTTCAGTATTGAAGTCGGCTCTATGTGTGTCTCCGGTGTTGGTGACACCTGACTTCAAAAGGGAATTTGTGGTACAGACCGATGCCTCTGAGGAAGGTCTCAGTGCTGTACTTTCCCAGGAAGTCAGCGGGGAAGAACATCCCATTGTCTTTCTCAGCCACAAATTGACCCCGGCCGAGACCAGGTATAGTATCGTGGAGAGAGAGTGCCAGGCCATTAAATGAGCACTCGAGTCTCTCCGCTATTATGCATTGGGGAGGAAGTTTCGTCTCGTGACGGATCATTCCACCCTTAATTGGATATGCCAAGGACAAATATGCCAGGGTCCCCGGGTGGTTTCTGTCATCACAGAATTTCAAATTTAGGGTTGAACACAGAGCGGGTCGTTTGCTAGGCAACGCCGATGCCCTATCACAAGTCCACTGTTGCACAAGTGTTCAACCCCTCAGGCTTGAACAAAGGGGGGGGGGGGTATGTGAGAAAGAGCCGGTATTTATTCAGTGTCTGTGCTGCGATGCAGACTGACTCTTACTGGGAATGGTCAAGTGTAGGGTGGGGGCCATTCCCCACATTCCAGGCTGTCTTTTGTTGGCCTTAAAGCTAGGCTGCCTCACCAGCTGAGGAGGATTTTGCTAGTTGCAGATCACACTGCCAGAGACAGCTGAGAGTGGAGTTCGTCCCTGAGAGCTTGGAAGCTGGTGAGCATACTATCTGCAGGTCTGGAAAAGACTTGCTTGTTGCCGCATGGCATAAACTCAGGTGTTGACAAACACCTAAGGAATGCAGGCAGACTTTCTTTTACTTTTTCCTTTGTTCGGCATTTAAGACTGTTTGCTGTGTGCCAAGTGTGAATAAAACACTGAACTTTGATTTGAAAATCCTGTTTCCGTGCCTCTATACGTCAACCATACCTGTATGCAAGAGCCAGTCATCACATAATCAATATCCATTTATGTAGCTGCCCAGAGAAAGCTGAGTAGAGCCATAGGGAGACAAAGTGGCAGAGTGTTTCCTGGCATTAATGCTGCTTTAGACTAGTTATTCTCTCTGTTCAACTGATGGACACCATGTCACAGCCCTGATCAACTCATTTGAAGTCAATGGAGTCCACGAGGCACCAAATGTATACATCATGTGATAGATTCAGCAAAGCGTCAGTGGAAGCCCTGACAGCAATGTGAACAGAGCTAAACTCTTGTATTGTGTACAGTGCAACATGTTTCAAAGCTGAACTAATCTTTTCATTAGGTAATGTACATTTACAGTAATCAACTTGATCCTCATATTAATATTATGTAACAGTACCGTATGTACAAGAAGCCCACCAGATAGTCTGAGGTAGGCAGATATCCACCTTCAGTCTCATGATAGGGTTGGGCTGCTGTTCTTTCTCGTGCTATTTACAGCTGTCACCTTGTGCAGAATTATTATAAACTAACAAACCACTGATAGGAAAAAGAGGATCATTAGGTAAATGTCAGACATATATATATATATATATATATATATATATATATATATATAAACAAACAACAAAAAACGTGGTCTCAAATGGCTGGAAGTGCTCAACCCCAAATGCGGTTGTGCATTTATACTGGGGGAGCAGATCCTGCCCTTGTAGTCCGTTGCTAGGGGCGATCCCCAGCATAAAAATGCATACAATGGAGGATGCCTGCAGCGGACTACAAGTGCCACAATAGAATCCTACACCAGATAAACGGTGTGGATATGTAACAATTAGAATACAATACAGGAATATGGGTGCACTACTGTGGTAGATGTAAACAATACATTGGCTATCCCTCAACACTGATGTTAAAATTGAGACATTCGCCAGTGTATCCTTATATGAAGGACATACCAGAGCCCGCACACCAACGCCAAGTTTTCTCAAATTGGTGCGAGACCTAACGCTAGTCCTACCTGTGCTTGATAAACAGAACAGGGGCCAGTGGGCAATTACGGCAGCATTCGGCTGACTCACAACTTCCTTCCAGATACCCTCCAGTGTTACTACGCACACATGCAATGGGAGGAGGGAGGCAAGCTGCAAGCCCCACCTGAGTTGGCTATTATGGGTGCCTGGCCTCACAGGTGCTACCTTAATGCTGCCTGGTAGATATTCAAGGCGCATTAATGTTGGAGTTTACACACCTCCAAATTTAAAATTTAAACAAACAACAAAAAACGTGGTCTCAAATGGCTGGAAGTGCTCAACCCCAAATGCGGTTGTGCATTTATACTGGGGGAGCAGATCCTGCCCTTGTAGTCTGTTGCTAGGGGCGATCCCCAGCATAAAAATGCATACAATGGATGATGCCTGCAGCGGACTACAAGTGCCACAATAGAATCCTACACCAGATAAACGGTGTGGATATGTAACAATTAGAATACAATACAGGAATATGGGTGCACTACTGTGGTAGATGTAAACAATACATTGGCTGTCCCTCAACACTGATGTTAAAATTGAGACATTCGCCAGTGTATCCTTATATGAAGGACATACCAGAGCCCGCACACCAACGGCAAGGTTTCTCAAATTGGTGCGAGACCTAACGCTAGTCCTACCTGTGCTTGATAAACAGAACAGGGGCCAGTGGGCAATTACGGCAGCATTCGGCTGACTCACAACTTCCTTCCAGATACCCTCCAGTGTTACTACGCACACATGCAATGGGAGGAGGGAGGCAAGCTGCAAGCCCCACCTGAGTTGGCTATTATGGGTGCCTGGCCTCACAGGTGCTACCTTAATGCTGCCTGGTAGATATTCAAGGCGCATTAATGTTGGAGTTTACACACCTCCAAATTTAAAATTTAAACAAACAACAAAAAACGTGGTCTCAAATGGCTGGAAGTGCTCAACCCCAAATGCGGTTGTGCATTTATACTGGGGGAGCAGATCCTGCCCTTGTAGTCCGTTGCTAGGGGCGATCCCCAGCATAAAAATGCATACAATGGAGGATGCCTGCAGCGGACAACAAGTGCCACAATAGAATCCTACACCAGATAAACGGTGTGGATATGTAACAATTAGAATACAATACAGGAATATGGGTGCACTACTGTGGTAGATGTAAACAATACATTTGCTATCCCTCAACACTGATGTTAAAATTTAGACATTCGCCAGTGTATCCTTATATGAAGGACACACCAGAGCCCGCACACCAACGCCAAGGTTTCTCAAATTGGTGCGAGACCTAACGCTAGTCCTACCTGTGCTTGATAAACAGAACAGTTTGTTTAAATTTTAAATTTGGAGGTGTGTAAACTCCAACATTAATGCGCCTTGAATATCTACCAGGCAGCATTAAGGTAGCACCTGTGAGGCCAGGCACCCATAATAGCCAACTCAGGTGGGGCTTGCAGCTTGCCTCCCTCCTCCCATTGCATGTGTGCGTAGTAACACTGGAGGGTATCTGGAAGGAAGTTGTGAGTCAGCCGAATGCTGCCGTAATTGCCCACTGGCCCCTGTTCTGTTTATCAAGCACAGGTAGGATTAGCGTTAGGTCTCGCACCAATTTGAGAAACCTTGGCGTTGGTGTGCGGGCTCTGGTGTGTCCTTCATATAAGGATACACTGGCGAATGTCTCAATTTTAACATCAGTGTTGAGGGATAGCCAATGTATTGTTTACATCTACCACAGTAGTGCACCCATATTCCTGTATTGTATTCTAATTGTTACATATCCACACCGTTTATCTGGTGTAGGATTCTATTGTGGCACTTGTATATAAACAAAAAAGCCCTAATAAAGGGAAAACTGTGGGACTGCTAAATCATTAAGTCTGAATTAATACCACATTCAGGCTCTTCGTTACTTTTATACAGCAAAGAAGGTATATGCCTACAGACTGCAGGATTCACTCAAAAAAGTGAAAAAAAAAAAACTGAATTCAGATTTGAAGTCCGATTTAGACTTAGGCAAAATAAGGGAGTCTTGTCAAAAGAACCCTTACTCAAGGCATACTGCACACTGCATAACTCTCTGTTCAGTGTGCAGAGAGCTTGGCCAAACTAATGCAATGAGTGTAAAGGCCAAAGCATTCAGAATCACCCCTTATGCCCAGACAGCCTAACACACTGAGCAGAGAGGTATATAGTGCATGCCTTGCTGCTCAGTGTACAGAAACAGAGCTTCTTGTGTTTAACATTAATCCTTACTCCTTTCCAGCAGTTTAACCAAACTGAATAAAAAATGTTTAGATCAAAATAAATCTGAATGTTTTTGAAAATTCTAGGTGAAATCATTTTGCGACAAACCAATTCACTCATGGCCAAGGCTGACAAATACAGCGCCATACCTATGGTGGGTCCATACACTCAAAACAACATACACTTTCTATCTTGTGGGACTTGCATTAGACAAGACTTTTGGTAAATAAACAAAATATGTGTAGAAAATATAATGAGAAAAATCACTGGTAAATTATGTAAACTGTAGAGCTGCACTGTAGAAACAGCAGGGTTAATGTTGGCATACCTTTCTGCGGTTATGCCGATTTATATAACGGCATTGTAGAGACTGAAAATGGTGTGATCTCAGTCTAACGGAGTAGGTTTACAGATATCACATCATGACCCTAATCCAACACTGCGCCCTGAAGTCTCACTAAAGGAATTAGCTCAGGATTAGCTTTATTACTACCTGCAAATTAAAACTAGAAAGGAAGCAGAATATCGTTGGAGAGTTAAAAAAAAAAAAAAAAAATAACACAAGAGAACAGCTAATAACCTTTCTTTAAACCCAGCGAGTAGCTGTCTATGTTGATTAACAAGAGTCTTAACTTTACTGAAATGGCCAAGGCGGGCGGCGGGCGCGTTCAAAACAGAATACTTCTAATTACTTTTCCCAGACGGTTGGTTAAGGATATGCAGTCCCACGGTGGCTTATTTCTTTCCAGTGGGTTACTTTTACTCTCAATACAATTCAATTTCATTTTCTCAGAAGTGAAGGCGATTTTACATTTGCTTGAAGGAACTGATAGATTGTGATAGAGATGAGCTGATGGTAATATGATTATAGTCATTAGTTTTATGTTGCATTATAAAAGGGCAATAGGAACACAGGAGATGAGATACTATATTAACCGGATTGTAGGTTCAGATTTGAAAGAAAAAAAAGGACTTGAAAATAATGGAGGATAAGATTCTGGTGCTCTGGTATTGAAATGAACAAGACTCTTAGGGAACAATAGGGGAAAACTGCAGAATCATTTTTATTTTTATACTTTTTGTTGGTAGGCACAGCATGTCTAAAGTGAAATTGCTTTGTTTATTCGATTGTAAAACCATAGTTGCAGAGTTTTATTTTTTTATTCTATATGTACTGTGGAGCAAAAAAAAGTATTTAGTCAGCCACCAATTGTGCAAGTTCTCCCACTTTAGAGGATGAGAGAGGCCTGTAATTTTCAACACAGGTATACCTCAACTATGAGAGACAGAATGGGGGAAAAGAATACAGGAAATCGCATTGTACAATTTTTAATTAATTATTTGGTAAATTCCTCTATAAAATAAGTATTTGATCGCCTACAAACAAGATTTATGGCTCTCACAGACCTGTAACTTCTTCTTTAAGAGTCTCCTCTGTCCTCCACTCGTTACCTGTATTAATGGCACCAGTTTGAACTTGTTATCAGTTTAAAAGACACCTGTCTACAATCTCAAACAGTCACACTCCAAACTCTACTATGGCCAAGACCAAAGAGCTGTCGAATGACACCAGAAACAAAATTGTAGACCTGCACCAGGCTAGGAACACTGAATCTGCAAAAAGCAGCTTGGTGTGAAGAAATCAACAGTGGGAGCAATTATTAGAAAATGGAAGACATACAAGATCACTGATAATCTCCCTTGATCTGGGGCTCCATGCAAGATCTCACCCCTTGGTGTCAAAATGATCACAAGAACGGTGAGCAAAAATCCCAGAACCACATGGGAAGACCTAGTGAATGACCTGCAGAGAGCTGGGACCAAAGTAACAAAGGCTACTATCAGTAACACACTACGCAGCCAGGGACTGAAATCATGCAGTGCCAGACGAGTACCCCTACTTAAGCCAGTACATGTCCGGGCCCATCTGAATTTTACCAGAGAGCATTTGGATGATCCAGAAGAGGATTGGGAGAATGTCATATGGTCAGATGAAACCAAAATAGAACTTTTTGGTAAAAACTCAACTCGTCGTGTTTGGAGGAGAAAGAATGCTGAGTTGCATCCAAAGAACACCATACCTGCTGTGAAGCATGAGGGTGGAAACAACATGCTTTGGTGCTGTTTTTCAGCAATGGGATGGAATGACTGATCCGTTTAAAGGAAAGAATGAATGGGGCCATGTATCATGAAATTTTAAGACTTACAGAAAACGTTTGACCTCGGTCATTGCAAACAAAGGGTATAGAACAAAGTATTGAGATTAACTTTTGTTATTGACCAAATTTGACCATAATTTGCAAATAAATTATTTAAAAACAACAGACAATGTGATTTTATGTCTCTCATAGTTGAGGTGTGCCTATAATGAAAATGACAGGCCTCTCTCAGCTTTTAAAATGGGAGAACTTGCACAATTGGTTGTTGACAATACTGTTTTGCCCAACTGTTGTAAAATTATCTATTATTCTTCATCTAATTTATTTATTTATTTACACTTATATTGTAATCTTTCTGGTGGTAATCAAGAGTAGAACTTTTACTAGAAACCTAACTCCATGACTGATTCAGGTACAAAAATGCATTCACCAAGTCTCTGGGTATGATACAGTATGGATTTTATTAATAGTGAGATGTAAAAATTGACCAAAATACAGGACCTGAGCCTTCAATGGCTGAATTCTTCCTATAGCATGCTACTAACTAATAAAGGTGAGCAAATCACTTTATTCACTTCAAGGTTTGTGGTTTTTTATTGAGAATAATGTTTAGGATAACATTAATCAGAAATGTGCTGTAGTGATACAGGATGTATTTTGCACTACAGTCAGGGATGTTGCTAGGTCTCCAAAAGATCCTGGGGTACAGCCAAGCCACACCCCTAAGCACACCCTCAGCCACACCCTAACCACAGCCTCAGCCTCACCCCAAAACACACCCTAAAACATGCCCCTGACCACACCCAATCTCTTTCTTTAATACTCTCCCACTACTGTACACTGAACATACGCGACCAACACTTAAAATTTTGGTAATACCTCTAAGAGCAATAACGTTATCAGCCTGTCATCTGAGCTTAGAAGGACCTACTGTACTGACAGACTATATATATATATATATATATATATATATATATATATATATATATATATACATATATATATATATACACACACACAGCTAGCACTACAATAGTATAATAGGTAGGATAATAATCTACCCCCATACCCCCATTATAGTATAGTAGTACAATATGTGTCTTTCATGCTATTACAAGTATAATCTATAATACTATTACAACTATAATCTCCATCATGCTTTACCAGCGCTATGTATATATATATATATATATATATATATATATATATATATATATATATATTATACATAGTAGAATGACTGATACATATAGCACTGGTATAGCATGATGTGGGTGATAGTAGTAATGATATGACAGTCACACTTTACCTGTTGTGACTGGTGAGTATGAGCACACAGCTAATGCCCTCTTAGGTGGACACCACATGGGGAGAGGAAGGGACTTATTAGGCAGGGCCAGACTGGGAACAAAAATAGGCATTTTAGAATGAGCATATCATTTTTTGGTGGGGGTCCAACTGCAAAGACTGCAACCGATCAACTTAGTTCAAGTGACTCTCCAGTTGATGTAAAGCTACAACTACCATCATGCCTGGAGAGCCTCAGGCATTATGGGAGTCGCAGTTTCGTAACAACTGAAGAGCCACAGATTGGAGTTCCAGGTCTTCTTCCAGCTACATCTTCTCTGCAGATTCTGACACCTGGACATTATTGTTTCCCCACATTGATAGCAGATCATCATCCTCTGTATGAAAACAAAAATAATTATAGCCCTGACAGTAACTGTGCCACCTGAATATAACTATGTCATAAACTGTACCGCTTGCCACACACTGTACCCATAATAAGAATAATAATAAAACTGCCACACACTGTTTCCTCTTTGTTTGAATGAATCTCAACCCCTGCACTGTCCTCCTCCAGACTCCTCTGTCCTTTGCCTCCCCCAGATTCCTCTCTCCCCCTTCCCCCGACCCCTCTGTCCTCCTCCTCAAGACTCATCTGCCCCCACCTCTTCCGGACCCCTCTGTCTACCACCTCCAGACTCCTCTGTCCACCTCATCCAGACTACCTTTTCTCCCGCTCCTCTTTCCTCCTCCAGCTTTCTCTGTCCTCCTCCTCCAGATTCCTCTGTCACACATCCCCCCCCCGACCCAGATTTTCCTTTAGGCTGCTCACCCCCACCCCCCCCGAACCCTTAGTCATTCTCCAGAATCCACTTCCCCCCAGACCTCTAAGTCCTGTATATATATGAATGTATATTCATACAGTCATACATATTAGCAAAAAGCAAAAAAAAGATAAAGTCAGCACTACCTTAAAGCCCCTGCTTGGCATGCAGTCCGGTCCTGGCAACAGCTGCAGGTCCTCCAGGGGTGCTCAGCTCACTATGTGGTAAAGTTCAACAAGCAGGTAGCAAAAGACAGAAAAGCGGCAGTTCTCCAGTGAGGTGCAAAACAGACTTCTTTTATTCTTTAAAACATGATGCAAGGACAAACATGTCTGATAGTCAGGAGAGAATAGATGCTTCAAAACTTCATGCAGCGGACAACAGGTAAGCCGTTTCACACAACTCGTGTGTTTCTACAGACCTGCCTACTTCCTGCAGAGCCGAACTGCAGCATTAGGCCCCAGTGACATAAGCAGGACAGGTGAGTTACAGTTAAAACTCAGACATGAAAAATTTAGTAGTAACGTTAAAATCACACACACAAAAAAAAATAAAAAAACACTAAAATCTTTAACAAGGTATGTTCTGGACTGGGTGATAACACCCGTGATGGAATTGGATTCACCTATATATACAGAGGATCACTTGCAGGAATGCATAATGTGAACACGGTATTGAGAAAACAATGGATCGCAGTAGCAATCACATTGACCAGTAAATAGAAATAATATTGCAATAGTTAGCACAAACAAAGCAATTAAATAGAATATGCATAGCACAACCACATTGGTTTCGTGGTCCCAAAGAAATAGTGTCTAAAAAAAAAAAAAAAAATATATATATATATATATATATATATATATATATATATATATATGTACAAGAGGCTCATAAACAACCCATATAGACAGTTATCTGAGAAAGAACATGAGGCAGGATGGCTAATGATCTATAACATAACAATTGTGTGTAATATAGGGGGCCAGGCACATGTATCATATATATATATATATATATATATATATATATATATATATATATATATATGATGTGGAATCTAAACCAATGCCGTCATGGCTAAGGAAATGTCTACATACAAATAATATAAACACATTGTTATTTATCTAACCATGGTGTGATTACATGATAGGGCCAGTCTAAGTGGTAGAAAAGACTTGTACAAATCTTTTATTGATATAACTTGGCATAAATAAAATGCGGTACAATATTGTAAATCGCCAATTAACCAACAAACGCATAGTGTGGACTATGACAGTGTCAGAAGCAACAATATATTGAATACATTCTTAGCTCTTGGCTGGTGTAAATACTTTCAATGTTCTTAGCTGGCATAGATATAATACAGTGTAATATTAAAAATTGCAAAATCCCCAGCAAACACATTATATAGACTGTAACAGAAAAAATTATAAATTGAAAAAAAGACCTCAGGAGCAAAAATCCAATCCCAAAAATTAAACAGTACAAAAATCAATAAATGAAATTAACAGCATTATACAAGAAAATAATGAAGTAATAATTGTTGTGGGGGGATAAGGAAAATATTAACCAGCTAATATATGTACATCAAATCATTACAATAATTTAGGCCATTGGGTGCACGAGAATCTAGAGATAAAATCCAATATGCCTCTCTTTAGTGCACCAGACGTGACCAGTCTCCTCCTCTGCGAGGTTGATGAACTTTTTCAATGCCACATATAATTATATCTGAACAATCTCCTTCATGAACTTCACGGATGTGTTTACTTAGTCCCGAAGATTTACGGGCACTATTGAAAGAGTAGACAGGTAAGCCTGCTCTTAAGTGCTCTGCTATGCGGGTTTTCAATTCTCTGATTGTACAGCCCACATACTGGAGATGACATTTTTGACAAGTGGCCAAATACATTACATGACTGGTATTGCAATTGATAAATTATTTTATCGGGAAGATGGAATGATTGACAGCAGAAGTGAATGTTCGAGTAGTAGCAACCAGCCTGCACATAGGGCAGCGGGACTGATTACATTTATGGAAGCCAGTGTTAGATAACCAAGTTTCAGATTTGGGTGAGTCTCTGTATTCATTTGGGGATAGTTGATTTCTGAGGGACCTAACCCTTCTAGCCACAAATCTAACTCCCGTCTGAAGAATTTCAGCCACAATCGAATCCTGGTACAACACTGGTAAATGGTTCTGTATGATAATACAAATTGCCTTGAATTGTGAAGAAAAAGGTGTGGAAAAAATAATTTTTGGAGGTGTGAAGGATTTGAAACATCATTGTAGTATTAGAGGTAGCTGATATGTATGTTTCTTTACTTTTTTTTTATCCTCAATAGCTTTAGCTCTAGTTAGGACAGATGTTTTATATCCTCCATTTTTTAATCTGTTATCATTGTCTTTAACAGTAATATTATCAGTGTCTAGAGAAGAGGAGGCTCTATATGCTCGGATGTATTCCCCAATGGGTACATTTTTCACTGTGTGTTTGAGATCACTATTTGGGTCGATATTATTAAGAAACATATGAAATTCTTGCAAGTCTTGTGACGAGCCATTCCACAGGAGGAAGATGTCGTCACTAAATCTCCACCATCACAGACAGTGTCTGAAATGGTGGGATCTAAAGACGACATCTTCCTTCAATGCGGCCAAAAATAAATTGGCGTACATTGGCACCACATTTGTCCCCATAGTGGTCCCAGTTTAATTGTAAATAAAATGTATTCTCGAACAAGAAATAATTATTGGTGAGAATCAGTTCCAAAAGTTGTAAGATAAAAGTTTGGGCCGCTATGGAGAATTCTGAAGATTACAATGTACAAGTGACTGCTGAAATCCCTTTGCTATGGCTGATGGATGTATACAAGCTAATAATGTCAAAAGACACCAAGCCTGTGTGTTCAGAAATTTGAATGTCTTTGATTTTCAGGAGAAAATCAGTTGTGTCCTGGATATATGAGTGAGGACAAAAAACAAAAGGCCTAAGGATCCTATCTAGAAAGATGGATGCATTGCTCAAGAGGGCCTCTCGCCCAGAAACTATGGGGCACTCTGGGGGTTGTGTCAAAGATTTATAAATTTTTGGTAGGACATATATTACCTGTGTCTTAGGGTGTTTGACAATCAGAAACTGTCTTAATTTCTCATCAACAATGTTGTCCACAAAGGCTTGTTCTACAATATTAGTCAATTAGGATCCCTATCCAATTTTTATATGTATTTTCATCTGCCAACTGTCTCAAAATTTCCAAAATCAGACGTGTTTATAACCACAATCCCACCACCTTTATCTGCCGGTTTGATGGTGAGGTTGTGGTTATTCACTAACATGTCTAATGCCTTTTTCTCATTCAAAGTCAAATTATGTGTGTTATTTCTGTTATTAGAGGCCTGTATGTTTCCAATGGGTGAAAAATTAGTAATGGGTTAAATGTACTTTTACTATAAAGACCATAGTCCTTCAAGTGTAACATTTTTTGATCCCCAATATCCATATTATTATTAACATTCTCTTTTTTATCAAACTACATTTTTTTGCTTAATCCTGAAAAAAAAAATCTGGAGGTCCTCCTCTAAACTAATCCAATTCACTTTGGCTATGGGACAGTATGACAATCCTCTAGCCAACAGAGAAATGTCATAATTAGATAAATCATAAGAGGAGATATTTACCACAGTATTATGATAGTTTATGTTTTCTTCTTGTGACCCTGTTGGCAATTGTAGTTCTGTTGTCGTCTGGTTTTTCTGGCTGTGATGTCTTCTCCTGCCGCCCCTTCTTGTTGGTTTTCTGTAGGCACATTGACAGTCATATTGTCTCCTAAAAATCTTTAGAGCCAGATGGAAAAACATCATTATTATTAACAGGAGGATTCATGTTCTTTTTGCCCCGTCAAAAGGTGACACCGGAATTATCCACGTTGTTAGAATAGGATTTGTTACAATCATACACTCTGTTTTTAGCATAGTCATTGAGAGCTCTAAACCACTTCCTCTTCTTAATGTCCATAGTGTCCATCTTAAATTTATCCATAAAGCTCTTGTTTTTTTTTTTTTTTTTTTATATGGGCCAAGAAATCTTAATTAGATAACATACTCCTCAAATTCTGTTCATCCAATTTACTTTTTACCACCAGCAGTTCTTGCTGCAAAAAATCCAAATTTGATAAAATTATATCTAAAGCATAGAGACCTGAAATTTCCTCAAAACGTCTATTAAAATCCAAATTATCAGTGTACACAGAAAGCTGCAAACGAGATCTCATACCTCGTGGTATCCTCTTACATTTATAATACAAAGTTGTAAGGTGCAAATTCATAACAATTTATATTCTTGACTCATTTTTAAAATTATGTTTCACATCAATATTAGTGGGTGTAGCAAGGAAGGCTGCGTCCCCCCTGAGTCCACTCAGTATCCGACTCACTTCATCATCGGTAAAAGAAGAGACATGAGAACCTTGATTCCTCATAGAGTCCTCCATAATATGTAGCGTGCCAGCAACAAAATCTCAATGTAGAAAAGCAGAAAGAAAGCTGCAGCACTGCTCACTCCAATGAAACTGTGGTGCCAGTGCCCCAAACCTGATCAGGGTCCATCCAGATAAAAAAAAACTTGGGTGCATCAATAGGGGCATAGATGCCCATGACAAGGAAATCATTCTACCACTGTACAAATCACTAGTCAGACCACACATAGAATACTGTGTACAGAACTGGGCACCAGTGTACAAGAAAGATATAATGGAACAACCAGGGTAATACGGGGAATGGGAGGACTACAGTACCCAGAAAGATTATCAGAATTAGGCTTATTTAGTTTAGAAAAAAAAAGGCTTAGGGGAGACCTAATAACTATGTATAAATATATCAGGGGGCAGTACAGAGATCTCTCACATGATCTATTTATACCCAGGACTGTATCTATAACAAGGGGGCATCCTCTACGTCTAGAGGAAAGAAGGTTTCTACACCAGCACAGACGGGGGTTCTATTCTGTAAGAGCAGTGAGATTGTGGAATTCTCTACCTGAGTAGGTGGTCATGGTGAACTCTGCGAAAGAGTTCAAAAGGGGTCTGAATGCATTTTTGGAGAGTAATAACATTACTGGTTATGTATTATAGATTTATAGGGACAGAACGTTGATCCAGGGATTTATTCTGACTGCCATATTTGGAGTCGGGAAGGAATTTATTTTTACCTCTAGTTTTCCTCTTTTTTTTCCTTCCTCTGGACCAACTCAGTAGGGACTCATTAGAGTCATAGGTTGAACTTGATGGACTCTGGTCTTTTTTCAACCTTATGAAATATGTTACTATGTTATTAGGGTTCAGTAATATAAAGAGACTTTTTAGTCTAAAGATCACAGACCTAACCAATGTTGCCTCATGTACATATATATCAGAATATTTATTTTTAACTTAATTTCCCCTGTAAATATTTCCTTTTCATTTATTTTATATATTGGAATACATACAATTATATAGAGTAAAAGTAAAGTAAAATAGAAGTACCGTATTTATCGGGGTATACCACGCACCGGCCTATAACACGCACCCTCATTTTACCAAGGATATTTGGGTAAAAAAAGTTTTTTACCCAAATATCCATGATAAAATGAGGGTGCGTGTGTGCGCGTGTATACCCCGATAAACCCCCAGGAAAGGCAGGGGGAGAGAGGCCGTCGCTGCCCGCTTCTCTCCCCCTGCCTTCCCTGGGGTCTAGAGCGCTGCTGTCGGCCCTTTTCACCCCCTGGTTATCGGCGCCGCTGCCCGTTCTGTCCCCCTGACTATCGGTGCCGGCACCGATAGCCAGGGAGAGAGAAGCGGCGCCGACAGCCAGGGGGAGAGAAGGGGCAGCGGCACCCATTGCCGGCGCCGCTGCCCCGTTGCCTCCCCCCATCCCCGGTGGCATAATTACCTGAGTCGGGTCCGCGCTGCTCCAGGCCTCCATCGTGCGTCCCCAGCGTCGTTGCTATGCACGGCGCGGCGCTCTGACGTCATGCGCCGCGCCGTTCAGCGCATAGCAATGACGCCGGGGACGCACGACAGAGGCCTGGAGCAGCGCGGACCCGACTCAGGTAATTATGCCACCGGGGATGGGGGGAGGCAACGGGGCAGCGGCGCCGGCAATGGGTGCCGCTGCCCCTTCTCTCCCCCTGGCTGTCGGCGCCGCTTCTCTCTCCCTGGCTATCGGCGCCGGCACCGATTGTCAGGTGGACAGAACGGGCAGCGGCGCCGATAACCAGGGGGTGAGAAGGGCCGACAGCAGCGCTCTAGACCCCAGGAAAGGCAGGGGGAGAGAAGCGGGCAGCGACGGCCTCTCTCCCCCTGCCTTTCCTGGGGGTGTATCGGCGTATAACACGCACACAGACTTTAGGCTAAAAATTTTAGCCTAAAAAGTGCGTGTTATACGCCGATAAATACGGTACTTCAATGTTTTTGGTGTGATAGTACTAGTTTTTTTTTTTTTATAATGTTCATATGCCTTTTAATTTATTTACTGTGTCGGCCTATTCATTTTTCTCATGCACTTTGATCGATTTCCCCTCTTTTCTTCTTGGGGTGTCTTTTTCCTTTTTATCTTTGATCTTACTGTTTGTCCAGCTTTTTCATCTTTTGATAATTTATGCATTATTTTAGCTACTTGTTTTCATGTGTATTCATTATGGAACCAGTTATTATTTTTGTCGTTGTGCACTCCTTCCCCCCCCTCCTTTTAATTTCTGTACCCCCTTTATCCCTCCTTTATTTTCTTGACTAACTTTAATAAAACTGTGAATGATAAAAATAAAAGTATACTATGCCAGGATCTGAGGAGGACATGAGGCCTAAACCTACTATTTACAATCGAATGATTAGGAATCACATACATATTGTAATATATTAAACTGGCGGCATTCCATCACTCTGTGGCTATCAGCCTCACTCCTAGATGTACCAGGTTACTCACGTTCAGCCCCATCATCCCTTGCTCTCTTAGTCAATATTATTTGAACAGACACCTGCTGGTCAATGACTTTGAGTAATAAGTCATTGTGATAAGTAAGGCTACAGCAGAATCCACGATTTTATAGGTTCCCATTTGGACTCTGACATTGCCATAGGGCATTTCCAAAATCTTTCTTCCTCAGCTGCCAGCTTGCTGACTTATTATGCAGCCATATCTAAGTACTTTATTTATCAATGATAACACTATAATTGTATCTACCAGAAAGGATCATAACCAATGAGTTGTCTCTAACAAGAGATTTATCCACAATGGCGTCATTGGCTGGTTTTATTTCAGAACATCATCTCTTTCCCTCACCCTTTATCCATTGCTGGATTTCCTGGTCACCAGTCTCTTAAACACAGCAGGCTTCAGAAATTCAGCTTTTTATGCTGGATGTAGAAATAGTAGCTGTACCGAGCATTGCTTGTTTTAAACTTGAGAACTAATACGGGAGACAGAGCAGAATGGCTAATGGTATCATGCTTAATATATGAGCAGCCCATAAGGCATTGTCACTGTACCAAGAAGGAAATGAAAAACACTAACAATGCTAAAATAACTGTATACTCTTTGCACCTGCAGAAAAAGAACTATTTTTGGCCATAATGAAAGCTGTTATCTAGAATTGCCACTATGTCAGACAGACATGCCCTTAAAAATCACACTGAAAATAGTGAAATGAAGCTGTCCAATACTGGTAAAGCAATGCAGTTTAGAGAAGCACTGCAGGGTTTCTTTTTTTTTTTTATATATAGTGCAGTATAGGCTATTGTTAGAGAATAATGTAGAGGTTCTATTGTATGCCTTGTGCTTACCAGTTTTAGCTTATGTGGAAGGGATGATATAGTCCCAATTGGGATGTAAATTCCTCACGTAACTGGTTCTGTAATGCTGCCTACATTTTCCATGAATCTTTAGGGAGTCCTCTTAGCATGTGTTTTTTAAAGGTGAACTTCAGTACATAAAGTGGAAAACATTTTCTTGTAAATCAACTGGTGGCAGAAAGTTAAACAGATTTCTAAATTACTTCTATTAAAAAATCTTAATCCTCCCAGTACTTATTAGCTGCTGTATACTATAGAGAGTTCTTTTCTTTTTGAATTTCCATTCTGTCTGACCACCGTGCTCTGTGCTGACACCTCTGTCCATGTCAGGAACTGTCCAGAGAAAGAGAGGTTTGCTATGGGGATTTGCTCCTACTCTGGACAGTTACTAAAATGGACAGAGTTGTCAGCAGAGAGCACTGTGGTCAGACAGAAAGGAAATTCATAAAGAAAATAACTTCATGTGGAGCATAGAGCAGCTGACAAGTACTGGAAGGATGAAGATTTTTTAATAGAAGTAATTTACAAATCTGTTTAACTTTACAGTACCAGTTAATTTAAAAGAAAATGTTTTCCAATGGAGTACCCCTTTAACAACTTATGTGTCTGATTGCAAAGAAGGGACGGAGTTGGTGTTTATGACCGTTAGGACCACCCTGAGATCTCCTGCCCAACGTCCTGGCTCTCCTCATGCATAAATCTGAAGTGCTTCTTTAAACCTCAAGAGAGCAGGCATGCGTCCAGTTATTGCTTCATGCATAGACAACAATATGAAATTACGTTCAAGACAAATAATTCAGTCGGGTCTGCGTGAGCTAGCGATGGTATACAAAGGCAGATAACAATCAGATAGTGATCAATTATTAACTGGAGAGTCCTCTGAACAAAAAAGATGCTTTTATTAAAATAATTATATAGTAAGTTACATAGTTAGTATAGTTGAAAATATCAAGTCCAACCAAGGAATTGAAGGGAAGGGGTGTGGTGGGATGAAGGGGAAGGGATGGGATTTTATATTTCTGCACAAGCATTAATGTTATTTTGTTCCAGGAATTCATCTAACCCTGTTTTAAAGCTTTCAATTATTACTGTTGTGACCAGTTACTGAGGTAGACTGTTCCATAAGTTCTTATGGTAAAGAAGGTGTGTCGACAAAACCTAATAAGGATGTGATGACCTGATGAAGAAAGGGGTAATATTTTCAAAACATGCTGTCCTTATCACCAAATAAAAATGATTTATTATTTTATATCATGCTTGTTCGCCCACCTCTGCAAGCCGCGCCCAACACTAAACCCGCTAGTCCAAGGTTCTTCCAGGATCTTCTGCACTTTGTTTCACTGACTGCTCCATGGGATACGGTGTAGGCCACAGGCAGCAGCCGTGGATACCACCATGTACTACATGCATTTATAGGTGTTGTACCCGAGCAGTTTTCCTCTCCTTACCATTTTCCTCTCCTTACACTATTTTATGAAAGGTTGGTTACACTAGAGAGCACCACATATGTTCTTCTTTCTATGTACCACATATAATTATGAGATAGTAATTCCAAACTATGAGATAAGACATCCAAAATATAAGATAGCAATTCATAATTAATAATATATCTTCTAATTATGATATAAAAAATGATATCCCCAACATTTAAAGTATATGCCATAAATGTGTAATGTCCCAGTACAGGATGTTGCCATACTGTACTTCTGCCCTGTCAGACAGAGTCCCTTGCAGCAAACCTTAAGTATTTACAGGTTATGTGTAGTTATGTATTATAAGTGTAATATACCTTCAAATCTTTACCACATGATTGTATTGTTAGCCAGAAAACCCCCAGTGACCAGGTGACCTCCTATGTGACCTATTGGCTCCTTGCACAGCCCCCCTTTATAAAAAGGTGAGGGGCTGTAACCTCTCTTTTCCATGCTCTTAGCTCATTGCTACTTCTAGTGAAGTCAAGTGTTCCAGTGCCTTTGTCCAGCCATTGGAGGCCTCAAGTCTAAATTTCTGCAGCCACCTGTCGGTCCTGAGTAAGTCAAATCATCTCAATTGTCTGTCACCATCTCAAGTCAAGTCACCGTGGCCTGTAATATAGTCTGTCAAGTCACTGCAAGTGCCAGCAAGCCTGTGAGGTCTCTCTGTGTCATTGGCCACCTCTCTGGGATATTGGCTGAACTGCATAGACTGTACCATCTATCGTACCTCAGTAAAGCTACCGTTACCCTTAACCTGACCTTGGACTTTTCATTGCGTCTGCGGGTGGGTATAGCCACCAAACCCAACCACGCCCTGGTGTCACGACAAGACAAGGTTTCATACCATCTGCCCCCTTACACACACCACAAATGTCTATGTGCAGAACAGAGCTCTATGTTGGAAATAACTCCTTTAATTTAAAGATAGTGGGGAGGATATTTAAAGAATTTAGCACCACTTTTTTTGCTTTAGCTGTGCCGCATTTGCTTAAAATGTGACGTACACTATTAGCATCACATTAGCCAATTGTTTTCAAGGGGCGTGGTTAGGAAGTGGCTAGTTTTTTTGTGCTATGAACATACTATTTTCAAAGGTTTTCCACCACTTTCTGGTGCACAAAGTGTTGCAGTTAATACCAAGTATACCTGGTATTAAATGATGTGCTATTTGAGCTAACTGCCCCAAATTTTCAAAAAACCAAACACGCCTCTGAAAATGAGACACAGTTAACACTCTTTGAGGTGCAAAATAAAGAGCCCTAACAACACAAGTCTTTAAATATTTCCCTCAGTATGTCATAACTTTGAGATAGTAAGTCATAAATAAAGAATAGTATAGGTGTCACTAATAGGTTGTAAGCCAACATGGAGCATGTTATCATGTCACTTGCACCCTGTGTATGGCTTATCTGTGTGCAACTACAGTATCATACTAAGCAACTACCCTCCTCATGAAAAGGAGGCATGTGAGTGGTTGTTTATCAGTATTTTGCACCTGTACGTCCTCCCCTTATATAGCATTGTGGATGATCTGCATCATAATGGGAATAGGAGCTTAGCCTGTCCTCGTATCTGTAATCAGTAAGTGGCCTTTTTTCTGTGGTTTTTGAGGGATGTATGTCCCTTTTTTCAGTTTTTTTTCTATAATGTTAGTGTAGGGACTCTCAGAGACTGAGGGCCCTTGACATGGGTTGCGAGCTTGCGTATTTTGGCCAAAATATCAACTTTGTTGTCACGCCGAGCGCTCCGGGTCCCGCTGCCTCCCCGGTGCGCTCACGACGTTCCTCTGGCTGCAGCACTCCGGTCGGCATTGCTGACCGCGAGCGCTGCTCTCTGGCCCCTGGAGGGGACGCGATCCGGGGCACGGCTCGTGTCCGCCCTCGGGTTGCGCCCCATCTCACTCACCTCTCGCCCCCCGTCTGCTTCCTCCTGCGGCCCCGCTTCCTAGGGCGCGCGCGCCGACTTGCTTAAATTTAAAGGGCCAGTGCACCACTAATTGGTGCCTGGCCCAATCACTCCCTAACCTATAAAAACCCACTTCCCCTTCCTCTCCTTGCCGGATCTTGTTGCCTTGTGCCCTGAGAAAGCGTTTAAGTGTGTCCCAAGCCTGTGTACCTAGACCTTCTGCTGTTGCCCCTGACTACGAACCTCGCTGCCTTCCCTGACCTTCTGCTACGTCTGACCTCGCCTCTGTCTAGTCCTTGTGTACCGCTCCAGTCTCAGCTGCCTGAGAGGTCGAGTCGCTACTGGGGAACACGACCTGGTAGTTACTGCCGCAGCAAGTCCATCCTGCTTTGCGGCGAGCTCTGGTGAACACCAGTAACTGCTTAGAACCGATTCCCCAGTACGGCCCGCGTCATCGCCTCTCTGGTACAGGGGATCCACCTCCAGTGTCTACACGAGCCGCTAGTCCGGACCCTGACAGTAGATCCGGCCATGGATCCCGCTGAGGTACCGCTGCCAAGCCTCGCTGATCTCACCTCCGTGGTTGCCCAGCAGTCCCAGCAAATTGCTCAACAAGGACAACAGCTGTCGCAGTTGACCGCCATGATTCAACAGCTCCTGCCTCCAGAGCCTCAACCGCCAGCTCCAGTATCTCCTCCTCTCCGAGCTGCTGCTTCTTCTGCTAGAGTCTCTCCCAGATAAGTTTGACGGGGACTCAAAAAATTGCCGGGGATTCCTGTCCCAATGCTCCCTGCACTTAGAGATGTTGTCGGACCAATTCCCCACTGAACGGTCTAAGGTGGCATTCGTCGTCAGTCTACTTTCTGGGAAGGCCTTGGCCTGGGCCACGCCGCTTTGGGACCGCAACGATCCTTCCACTGCCTCAGTCCAGTCCTTCTTTTCTGAAGTCCGCAGTGTCTTTGAGGAACCTGCCCGTGCCTCATCCGCGGAAACTGCCTTACTGAACCTTGTCCAAGGAGACTCTACCGTGGGCGAATATGCCATACAATTCCGGTCTTTGGCCGCTGAGTTGGCCTGGAACAATGAGGCTCTCTGCGCGACCTTTAAAAAAGGTTTATCCAGCCATATTAAGGATTGTCTGGCCGCATGAGAGATACCCTCCTCCCTGACTGAACTAATCCACCTGGCTACCTACATTGATATGCGCTACATTGAGAGACGTCGGGAGCTCCGCCAGGAGAAAGATCTCGTTCACACCAGGCGATACCCGCGCCTGGCTCCTCTCTTCCAGCATCCTTTGCAGTCTGTTACTGTTCCTCCCGCTGAGGAGGCCATGCAAGTGGACCGGTCTCGCCTGACCCAGCAAGAGAGGACTCGCCGGAGGAACGAGAACTTATGCCTATACTGTGCGAGCTCTGAACATTTCCTAAAGGACTGTCCCATTCGTCCTCAGCGTCAGGGAAACGCTCGCACCTAGTGATCGTGGGAGAGGCGTCACTGGGTGTAAATTCTTCCTCTCCACGCCTGACTATTCCAGTGCGGATTTCTCCAGCTGATAAAGCCTCCTTCTCTGCGGAGGCATTCTTGGACTCTGGTTCAACAGGAAACTTCATAAAAGCCTCCTTCATCAACCGGTTTAACATCCCTGTTATCCATCTAGTCAAGCCCTTCTACATTTCCTCAGTTAACAGAGAACACCTGAATTCTACCGTGCGTTACCGTACGGCCCCTGTACGCATGACCGTGGGGGTTCTCCATCAAGAAAGGATTGAGTTCTTTGTCCTGCCTAACTGCACCTCAGACATCCTTCTTGGCTTACCCTGGCTCCAGCGGCATTCTACTACCCTCGACTGGACCACGGGGGACATAAAATCCTGGGGCTCTTCCTGCCACTCACGCTGCCTTAAGTCGCTTCCCACCAGCCAAGTCTATATTGCTTCTCCTTTGCCCGGCCTTCCAAAAGCCTATCAAGACTTTTCTGACATCTTTTGCAAAAAACAGGCAGAGGTCTTACTACCACATAGGCCCTACGACTGCCCTATTGACTTGCTCCCTGGGACCACGCCGCCCCGTTGCAGGATTTACCCTCTCTCCGCTTCGGAAACGAAGGCCATGACGGAATATATTCAGGAGAATCTCAAAAAAGGTTTCATCAGGAAGTCTTCTTCTCCTGCTGGAGCAGAATTCTTCTTTGTTGCCAAGAAGGAAGGGTCTCTATGTCTTTGTATTGACTACCGCGGGCTCAATAAGATCACTATAAAGAACCGCTACCCTCTGCCACTCATCTCGGAACTCTTTGACCGGCTGCGCGGAGCAAAGATTTTTACCAAGCTTGACCTCAGGGGCGCGTACAATCTCATCAGAATTCGTGAAGGAGATGAGTGGAAAACTGCTTTTAACACTAGAGATGGTCACTTCGAATACCTGGTCATGCCATTCGGTCTTTGCAACGCCTCCGCAGTCTTCCAAGACTTTGTCAATGAGATCTTCCGGTACTTCTTGTATACTTGCGTGGTGGTCTATCTCGATGACATTCCAATCTTCTCCTCCAACCTAGAGGAACACCGCCTCCATGTTCGCCAAGTGCTCCAGCGCCTACGAGTTAACCATCTCTACGCCAAAATTGAGAAATGCCTCTTTGAACGTACCTGTCTTCCTTTCCTAGGATATCTGGTCTCAGGACAGGGCCTTCAAATGGACCCCGATAAGCTCTCCGCAGTCTTGGATTGGCCACGCCCCTCTGGACTTCACTCTATCCAGCGCTTCCTCGGATTCCCTAATTACTACCGTCAGTTTATCCCCCACTTCTCCACTATCGTGGCTCCCATTGTGGCTCTGACCAAGAAATATGCGAATCCGAGATCCTGGCCTTCCCAAGCAGAAGAAGCTTTTACTTGCCTTAAGGTCGCCTTCGCCTGCGCACCAGTCTTGACTAGGCCTGATCCACTGAAGCCATTCTTCCTCGAGGTGGATGCCTCTTCAGTTGGAGCCGGGGCGGTTCTTCTTCAGAAAAATGCTAAAGGAAAAAACGTCACTTGCGTTTTTTTCTCTAAAACATTTTCCCCTCCTGAAAAAAATTACGCTATTGGTGACCGAGAATTGCTGGCCATTAAAATGGCACTCGAGGAGTGGAGGCATCTCCTGGAAGGGTCTCTCCACCAGATCACCATCTATTCTGACCACAAAAATCTGTCATACCTACAGTCCGCTCAGCGCTTAAATCCTCGCCAGGCCAGGTGGTCATTGTTATTCGCTCGCTTTAATTTCCAGATACATTTTCGTCCTGCAGACAAGAATGTCAGGGCGGATGCCCTTTCTCGTTCCACTGATGCCACGGAGGCAGAAACCGCTCCCCAACACATCGTTTCCCCTGAGTGTCTGATTTCTGCTGCTCCGGCTTCCCTGGCACCAGTCCCTCCAGGAAAAACCTTTGTCCCTCCACGTCTTCGCCTCTGGACTCTCAAATGGGGTCACTCCTCCCACCTGGCAGGTCACGCTGAAATCAAAAAATCCACTCAGTTGATTGCCAGACACTATTGGTGTGCCTTCCCTTGAAAAAGATGTAACTGACTTCGTACGCTCCTGTACTGTCTGCGCACGTGATAAAATTCCTCGCCAAAGGCCCGCGGGTCTTCTTCTTCCTCTGCCAGTTCCCGAACAGACTTGGTCACACATAGCGATGGACTTCGTCACTGACCTTCCTGTATCCTATGGCAACACTGTCATTTGGGTGGTCGTTGATCGATTCTCCAAAATGGCCCATTTCGTTCCACTCCCTGGCCTCCCTTCTGCGCCACAATTGGCAAAGCATTTTTTTTTTGCACATTTTTCGTCTCCACGGACTGCCTACGCATATCGTCTCCGATAGAGGCGTTCAATTTGTCTCCAAATTCTGGAGAGCACTCTGCACCCAATTAAAGATTAAATTGAATTTTTCCTCCGCCTACCACCCGCAATCTAATGGACAAGTGGAGAGAGTAAACCAAATCCTTGGTGACTACCTGCGACATTTTGTCTCCTCCAGCAAAGATGATTGGGTTGACCTGTTACCCTGGGCCGAATTCTCGTACATTTTCAAAGACTCTGAGTCATCCGCCAAGTCTCCATTCTTTGTGGTATACGGCTGTCACCCACTTCCCCCCCTCCCTATCCCCACTTCGTCTGGAGTCCCTGTCGTAGATGATTTGACCCGGGACTTTTCCTCTATTTGGAAGGAGACTCAAAGGTCGCTCTCGCTGGCCTCTTCTCGTATGAAGAAACATGCGGACAAGAAGAGAAGAATTCCTCTTGTCTTTGCCCCTGGTGACAAAGTGTGGCTCTCTGCCAAATATATTTGGTTCCGTGTCCCTAGCTACAAGCTGGGTCCACGTTACCTCGGGCCATTTAGGGTCAAAAGTCAAATCAGCCCTGTCTCTTACAAGCTTCATCTTCCTCCTTCTCTTCCTATTCCTAACTCCTTTCCTTTCCCTTCTCAAGCCTCTCATTCTTAACCGCTTTTCTCCCAAGGTCACCGTTCCTGCTCCTGTCTCGGGCCCCTCTGAAGTCTTCTCGGTTAAAGAAATTCTCGCTTCAAAGATTGTCAGAGGTAAAAAATGTTTTCTTGTTGATTGGGAGAATTGTGGTCCCAAAGAGAGGTCTTGGGAGCCAGAGGACAATATTCTAGACAAAGAACTCATCTACAGATTCCTCGGTTCCAAGAAGAGGGGGAGACCAAAGGGGGGGGGTACTGTCACGCCGAGCATGCTCACGGCGTTCCTCTGGCTGTAGCGCTCCGGTCGAAAAATGTGCAAAAAAAAATGCTTTGCTAATTGTGGCGCAGAAGGGAGGCCAGGGAGTGGAACGAAATGGGCCATTTTGGAGAATCGATCAACGACCACCCAAATGACAGTGTTGCCATAGGATACAGGAAGGTCAGTGACGAAGTCCATCGCTATGTGTGACCAAGTCTCCGTCTGCTTTCTCCCAACGTGCGGCCCCGCTCCCTAGGGCGCGCGCGCGCCGACTTGCTTAAATTTAAAGGGCCAGTGCACCACTAATTGGTGCCTGGCCCAATCACTCCCTAACCTATAAAAACCCACTTCCCCTTCCTCTCCTTGCCGGATCTTGTTGCCTTGTGCCCTGAGAAAGCGTTTAAGTGTGTCCCAAGCCTGTGTACCTAGACCTTCTGCTGTTGCCCCTGACTACGAACCTCGCTGCCTGCCCTGACCTTCTGCTACGTCTGACCTCGCCTCTGTCTAGTCCTTGTTTACCGCGCCAGTCTCAGCTGCCTGAGAGGTCGAGTCGCTACTGGGGAACACGACCTGGTAGTTACTGCCGCAGCAAATCCATCCTGCTTTGCGGCGGGGCTCTGGTGAACACCAGTAACTGCTTAGAACCGATTCCCCAGTACGGCCCGCGTCATCACCTCTCTGGTACAGAGGATCCACCTCCAATGTCTACACCAGCCGCTAGTCCGGACCCTGACATTTGTGATGTAGTCTGACCTTGTGATGCTGGGGGAGCCCGGGGTGTCAAACCGTTTGTGGGGTGCACATATAAGATACTGGGCAGCCCACCTGATCGGATAGTATGGGCGTCACAAATAGGTTTTAAGCCAGCATGGTTCACTACACGTTATCATATTACTGGCACCCTGTATATTGCCTTATTTGTGTGAAATTACAATACTACCTCCCTCAGAAATAGGAGGCGTGTGAATGGTTGTTCATCAGTATTTTGCACCTGTGCGACCTCCCCCTATAAATCATTGTAGCTGATCTGCTTCATAATGGGAATAGGTACCTGCCCTTGTATCAGTAACCAGTAGGTGGCCTATTTTCTGTGATTTTTAAGTCATTTATCTCACTTTTTCTCTGAGTGTTTTTTTCTATAAGTAAAGAAAATCAAATCTTCTTCCACTTACACACCTTTTTCTTAAGCAAAGTGAGTAGTGATGCATAGAACATAGCTGCTTACTACATTGCTCAAAAAAACTAAAGAGAACACTTAACCCCTTATGGACAGTGGACATACCAGTTCGCCCCCGTTTCAGAGTCCTTAAGGACTGATGGCGTACAGGTATACGCGTGGGAATTTCGGTCCCCGACACTAGCCGGTCGGGGACCTGACTGGGATGCCTGCTGAAATCATTCAGCAGGCATTCCGGCACAACACCGAGGGGGGTCCTGAGACATGCGGTGATTCCGGGTCATACGGGTCTCCGGTGACCCGGTAACCCGGAAAATAAGAGGGATCGGGGCTGTCCAAGACACCCACAATCCCCCTGAAGGGATAGGAATGAGATGGCAGGGGTGCCACCCCTCATATCCCTGCTATTGGTCAGTTAGAAGCGACCGACCAATAGCAGATCGGGGCGGGGGGGTTAAAGTTCGGTTCCCTTGTTCTGCCCACCCACGGTGGTCAGGGCAGAATGGGGGAACTGTGGTGTGACTGGCAGCGGTGGTGGAGGTCACCTACCGGTGGCGATCGGCGGCAGCAGGCGGTGATCCTGCAATCTGGTGAGTTGTTGCCTAGCAACATCTGGAGGGCTATAGTTTGGAGACCACTATACAGTGGTCTCTAGACTGTTGACCTCCAGATGTTGCAAAACTACAACTACCAGCATGCCCAGACAGCTGTTTGTTGTTTGGGCATGCTGGGATTTGTAGTTTTGCAACAGCTGGAGGGCCACAGTTTGGAGATCACTGTGCAGTGGTTTCTGAACCGTGGCCCTCGAAATCTTGCAAAACTACAACTCCCAGCATGCACGAACAGCAAATGGCTGTCTGTTGTATATCTACTGTACATCTCCCAGCATGCCCTTCGGCAATCAGTACATGCTGGGAGTTGTAATTTTGCAACAGCTGGAGGCACACTGGTTGGAAAATACTGAGCTAGGTAACATAACCTAACTGAAGGTTTTCCAATCAGTGTGCCTCCAGCTGTTGCAAAAGTACAACTCCCTGCATGCATGGTCTGTCAGTGCATGCTGGGAGTTGTAGTTTTGCAACAGATAAAGGTCCCCCCCCCCCACATATGGGGTATTTCCATACTCAGGAGCAATGAGTTACAAAGCAATGAGCAATGAGTTACAAATGAGCAATGAGTTACAAATTTGGGGGACTTTTTTTTCCTGTTACCCCTTATGAAAAGGAAATGTTGGGGTCTACACCAACCTGTTCGTGTAAAAAAATAAAAATACATTACACTAACATGCTGGTGTTGCCCCATACTTTTTATTTTCACAAGAGGTAAAAGGAAAAAAAGACCCCAAAAATTTGTAATGCACTTTCTCCTGAGTACAGAAATACCCCACACGTGAACATAAAATGCTCTGCGGATGCACAACAAGGCTCAGGAGTGAGAGCGCACTATTTTAATTTGAGGCCTGAATTGGTGATTTGCACCGGAGTGGCTCATTTTACAGTGGTTCTGATATAAAGGCAAAAAAAGTTAAAATACCCAGGTGTGACCCCATTTTAAAAACTTCACCCCTCATGGAACATAACAAGAGGTATAGTGAGTCTTAACACCCCACAGGTGTTTGACAAATTTTTGTAAAAATTGAATGGGAAAATGAAAAAAATTAATTTCACTAAAATGCTGGTGTTGCCCTAATTTTTTCCAAAATTTGCAACCCCATTTCTTCTGAGTAAGAACATACCCCCATATGTGGATGTAAAGTGCTCTGCGGACGAACTACAATGCTCAAAAGAGAAGAACATTCTGCTGCCTGCAACATCCTCCAGCATGACCGGTTTGGCGGTGGGTCAGTAATGGTGTGGGGTGGCATTTGTTTTTGGGGGGGCACACAGCCCTCCATGTGCTTGCCAGAGGTAGCCTGACTGCCATTAGGTACCGAGAGGAGATCCTTAGACCCATTGTAAGACCATATGCTGGTTCAGTTGGCCCTGGGTTCCTCCTAATGCAAGACAATGCTAGACTTCATCTGGCTGGAGTGTGTCAGCAGTTACTGCAATAGGAAGGCATAAATATTATGGACTGGCCCGCCCGTTCTCCAGACCTAAATCCAATTGAGCACATCTGGGACATTATGTCTCGCACCATCCACCAATGCCACATTGCACCACAGACTGTCCAGGAGTTGCCAAATGCTTTAGTCCAGGTCTGGGAGGACATCCCTCGGGAGACCATACACCACCTCATCAGGAAAATGCCCAGGTGTTGTAGGGAGGTCATACGGGCACGTGAAGGCCACACTCACTACTGAGCCTCATTTTGACTTGTTTTAAGGACATTACATCAAAATTGGATCAGCCTGTTGTGTGGTTTTCCACTTTGATTTTGAGTGTGACTCCATATCCAGACCTCCATGGGTTAATAAATTAGATTTTGTTGATAATTTTTGTGTGATTTTGTTGTCAGCACATTCAATTAGGTAAAGACAAAAGTTTTTTCATACAATTAGTTTATTCATTCAGATCTAGAATGTGTTATCTTAATGTTCCCTTTATATTTTTGAGCAGTGTATAAAAGAGCAGGGACTCCAGTCTTTAAAAGAAGCCCCTGCTCCTTAACATGGTTTGCATAGTGCTCTACTTCAGAGCACAATGGAAACCACATGGTGAGGCAGTAAGGCATAACTTCACTGAGCAAAATAAGGGGCATTGCTTACCTCTAGGTAGAAATCATTTACTGAGTGTAAAATTTGTTTATGCCACACTGCTCAGTACATACAGGAGCAGGAACTCCTGTAGTGATTTATGCAATCATAAAAATTAATTGGAAAAATGTGATACAATTCAGAACAAATCTGATTAGTTCTGAATTGATTTACTCTTTTTATAGAGTAATTAGGGTGGCCCCTCCCAGGAGCACTTAACTCATGACTGCAACACCCAGCATAGTTAAAAGTTACAGCCCAAGCACAAGTGTATGTTAAAGGGGTATTCCAGGCCAAAACTTTTTTTTTTATATATCAACTGGCTCCGGAAAGTTAAACAGATTTGTAAATTACTTCTATTAAAAAATCTTAATCCGTCCAATAGTTATTAGCTTCTGAAGTTGAGTTGTTGTTTTCTGTCTAACTGCTCTCTGATGACTCATGTCCTGAGAGCTGTGCAGTACCTATGGGGATATTATCCCATCATGCACAGCTCCCAGGACGTGACATCATCATTGAGCAGTTAGACAGAAAACTTCAGAAGCTAATAACTATTGGAAGGATTAAGATTTTTTTAATAGAAGTAATTTACAAATCTGTTTAACTTTCCGGAGCCAGTTGATATATATAAAAAAAGGTTTTGCCTGGAATACCCCTTTAAAGATGACTATGGGCAAAACTTACCTGGGCACAAGGCCCATGTGACTTCAAAGAACACCCATACCTCATAGACACATGTTATATAAATACATTTGGCATCATTATATCAACATATAATAACACACAGGTATGAGTTATACAAGATATATGCAAGTATTCTAAGTGGAAAATATTGTGGGTTTCTACTATACTGATCACCGTGGGCCTTCCATACAATTCATTCAATATCAAATGATATCATCTACAATGTAACTTGATCACTTTATACTGTATCATCCTTCTTGAGGAAATTTTGAGGTTGGATGTATCAATGACTCATCATCCAAACAAGCCCCCAGAAATACTCTTAGGGTATGTTCACACAGCAATTTATTTCAAACGTGTATTTTTTCATGCGTCATCGATTAAAGACAAAAACGCATGTGTAAATTAAAATACGATAGCAAATTTTACGTTATGTGAACATACTCCTAAATGAGTGGGCAACAGCAAAGACAACATGTGTTCTGCCATTTCAAATACCTTATGTGATGTAGTGCCCGGAATGCACGCTCTACAAAGGGGGAATGTAGGGGGTACTTTTATTTGTGACTAACACTAATATTTATATAGTTTCCTGTTGCACTTTAAAGCATTGGGGGAGATTTTTCAAAACCCATGCAAAGAAAAAGTTGACCAGTTGCCCATAGCAACCAATCAGGTTTCCTATTTCATTTTTCATTTTAATAAAATTAAACAAACAATCTTATTGGTTGCTATGGGCAACTGGTCAACTTTCCCTCTGCACAGGTTTTGATAAATCTCCCCCATTGGGTGAGATTTCTAAAAAACCTGTCCAGAGGAAAACTTGCTGAGTTGCCCATAGCAACCAATCAGATCGCTTCTTTCAATTTTTGAAAAGGCCTGTGAAAAATGAAAGAAGCATTCTGATTGGTTGCTATGGGCAACTCAGCAACTTTTCTTCTGGAAGGGTTTGCATAAATCTTCCCAAATTGTCTATATTTTTCTTATTGTTGCCCTTTAACTCCTTGTGATTGTAAGTTCACCTGAACATATTTGTGTGCATATTCTCAAAGTACATAAAGAAAAAACTCCATTATTACAATTCTTTGTTGGCTTTGCTTTTTAAAGTGCCCTTGTAATTTGAAAAAATGTTTGATGTGTCAAATAGAAATGTCAAAAGTTTTGACTGGTTAAATGTCTGGGTGTTTAAACCCCCATTAGAATGATCCAGAAGAAGTGCACAGTTGCGGCTTCTCTCTCTGGCTCGCTGGGATTTCAGTCTCCCTGCAGAGGGAAAGGTTTATAAACCTACTAAATAATCTGTGTCCTGCAGTGAGATGGGGAGAGATGCGCTCAGTCACACAATTAGCGAGAGTTTTTATAACGATTAGTGTGGGAGTAAACACTCAACTCAAATCCACCATTTTCCACATGATAGGGACACCTTAAAGCAGTACTCCGGGATAGAAAATGCTTTCCCCTATCCTAGGGATAGCGTATAAGTGTCAGATCATTGGGGGGTCCCTCATCGATCTCCCGCATGTTGCCCTGGCTCTCTGCATGAAAGGAGCTGTGACGACCCCCGTGCAAAGTTGCGGCTGACACACCCCTTCCATTGAGCTCTATGGGAAAGCCGGAGGAGCTGGAGGTACCCGAGTGCAGCGTATCGGCTCTCCCATAAAGATTCATGGAGGGGGCATGTCGGCCAAAGCTTTGTGCGTTGGTTGTCCCGCCCCATTCAGGAGGAGAGCTGAGGCAAAGAGGGGTAGGCGTTTTCGGCGGCCGGACCCCCAGCGTTCTGACACTTAATTTTTTCTATCCTGAAGTACTACTTTAATATTACAACATGCAGATGTACAGTAGGAAAGAAAGTTTGTCAGTGCAGCAGCAAAAAAAGTTTTGTTATTTGGCCCTATTTGTCACCATATTATCACAATAGATTATATAAGGATTTTATAAAACGTCTCCATTAAGTTTCCACTTTGTATTGTGACGGGGTGGCACAGTTCAGCTATACGGCACTGTAAGAGATGATACAATTTCCAGTATTGTTCAATATTATTCAGAGTTTAGGGTTCAAGGTATTTTCAACCACTGTGTATGCTTTAAGTATTGAATGTATGTCTGTTATGAAACCATGATTCACACAGCATAGGAATATTTCTGTATAGATGTATAGATTTATACTGGTATGTAAATTTCATGTTGTGGCGGAAGTAAATAGTTTACATGCATCTTGTGCCCTTCAGCCTCAGAAATCCGGTTCCTCTCATAAGTGAGGCCTGTTGTTTGCTAATTCGATGAGCGCTGTTTGGTCTCGGAGTATTTGGGGAGAATTTGAGCCTTAATCAAACACGTAACGCACTGATTCTGCAGTTTTCTCGCTTCCCCCGTGGAGAGAGTAATGAATAATCCATAAGAGGAAGAGGCTTTGTAGAAACACGGACAGTGCTTTAAACACGCCGAACATGGCAGAGAGATTGACACAAGATTTCACTTTGGATGTCCCCAAAGACGGGATATTAAGACACTGCTATCTAAACAGACACATTTACAATGAAGGATAAAGTTGTAAAGGTTTTTAAGTGAAGAATGTGTTTTCGAGCACGATCTTAGCAGCCTTCCCTGTTTAGATAGCAGTTAATTCAGTTTCATCAGTTTTCAGACATTTCAAGTCATAGGCTTTGTCTGCCAGTCACTAGAGCCACTCAGGAAACTGCTTTCTCCCATCATTCATTTCTCATGCAGATTAGTGATCCATGGCATACCCTTTACTTTCAAACACTAAAATTCGGTAAATGTGATTATTTAGAGTGTATGCAAGCTTAATTCTACAGGCATTCAAGGGGTATTGTTTCTACTTGATGAGACTGCCACCTAGTGTACAGAATCTTACAGGCAATGATCCCTGGGAAAGGGTATGCAAAACAGTTTCTGACAGCAAACTGTGTCTCAAGGGGTAGCTACCCTCTAAGTCAATGTGTCTTATGCATTCAAGAGCCTTGGAACATGACTAGAGATTTCAGACAAGTAAGCACACATGCAACTTTTCATACTGAAAGGGGTTTTCCAAGGGAAAAAAAAACATATATATATATATATATCAACTCTCTACAGTAAGTTAAACAGATTTGTAAAATACTTCTATTAGAAAATATTAATCCTTCCAATAATTATCAGCTGCTGAAGTTGAGTTGTTCTTTTCTGTCTGGCAACAGTGCTCTCTGCTGACATCTCTGCTTGTCTCGGGAACTGCAGAGAGTAGAAGAGGTTTTCTATGAGGATTTGCTTCTACTCTGGACAGTTCCCCAGAGACAGGTATCATCAGAGAGCACTTAGACAGAAAAGAACAACTCAACTTCAGCCGCTCATAAGTACTGAAAGGATTATGATTTTTTAATAGAAGTAATTAATAAATCTGTTTTACTTTCTGGAGCCAGTTGAGATATATATATATATATATATATATATATATATATATATATATATATTATTTATTTTTATTTTTTTTTCCTGGATAACCCCTTTAACTCCACTTGATAAAAAAATCTCTAGGGAATAAGTGTCTACTGTATGGGTCCCATTTTCAACCTCTTCATGCAGGGCCTATGGGTTCTTCACTGGGCACTCCAGCTCCAGCCTTAGAAATGTGCTCTTGCTGAAGAGAAGTTATGGCCTTTTCAGTCAATCACCGGTCAAGACAGGGTCCCATCTTGACCAGTCAGTGCCTAAGCGGATTATCACTTCTCTTCAGCACCAGTGCATCTCTGAAGTTGGATGCCAGTGTACACCGTGGAGAAGCAATATATCCTGCATAAAGAGGGGAGAAACAGGGGTCTGAATAAAATATTTTGTGGGGTCTAAGCAGTTGAATTCCCATGATCAGACACAGTTAAATGGAGGGTCAGTCCATTTTGCAAGGGTTCTCTGATAATAATTGATCACGGAATGTCCCACTGCAAGGCAGTGCTTGCTGCATTCCCCTTTCCGCTGTCCAGAAACAGTGGATGTCGGATGCCATACAACTGATGACAACTTGTCATCAGTTGTGTCATCAGTTGTGTGAGATATAGGCTTCACTTATGCCGGATGCCAGACATATCTGAACCTAGTCCTGTACTCTGAAAAAAGTAAAGCATCCAAATGGGTAAGCAAAGGAACATGAAGAAAAACCTTAACCCCTTAACCCCTTAAGGACTTAGCCCTTTTTCACCTTAAGGACGTTTTTTGCAATTCTGACCACTGTCACTTTAAACATTAATAACTCTGGAAAGCTTTTAGTTATCATTCTGATTCTGAGATAGTTTTTTCGTGACATATTCTACTTTAACATAGTGGTAACATTTTGTGGTAACTTGCATCCTTTCTTGGTGAAAAATCCCAAAATGTGTTTCCCCCCAAATTTCACATTTTTGCAAGGGTTAATAACAGAAAATACCCCCCAAAATGTGTAACCCCATCTCTTCTGAGTATGGAAGTACCCCATAAGTTGGCCTGAAGTGCACTATGGTCGAACTACAATGCTCAGAAGAGAAGGAGTCATATTTGGCTTTTTGAGACCAAATTTTGCTCGGGGGGCATGTCGCATTTAGGAAGCCCCTATGGTGCCAGGACAGCAAAAAAAAAAAAACACATGGCATACCATTTTGGAAACTAGACCCCTTGAGGAACGTAACAAGGGGTTAAGTGAACCTTTATACCCCACAGGTGTTTCACGACTTTTGCATATGTAAAAAAAAATTTTTTTTTTTACCTAAACTGCTTGTTTTCCCCAAAATTTTTCATTTTTAAAAAGGGTAAAAGCAGAAAATACCCCCCAAAATTTGTAACACAATTTCTCCCGAGTACGGCAATACCCCATATGTGACCCTAAACTGTTGCCTTGAAATACGACAGGGCTCCAAAGTGAGAGCGCCATGCCAATTTGAGGCCTAAATTAGGGATTGCATAGGGGTGGACATAGGGGTATTCTACGCCAGTGATTGTCAAACAGGGTGCCTCCAGCTGTTGTAAAACTCCCAGCATGCTTGGACAGTCAACGGCTGTCCGGCAATACTGGGAGTAGTTGTTTTGCAACAGCTGGAGGCTCCGTTTTGGAAACAGTGGCGTACCAGACATTTTTCATTTTTATTGGGGAGGGGAGGGGGGCTGTGTAGGGGTATGTGTATATGTAGTGTTTTTTACTTTTTATTTTATTTTGTGTTAGTGTAGTGTAGTGCTTTTAGGGTACAGTCACACGGGCGGGGGTTCACAGTAGTTTCTCGCTGGCAGTTTGAGCCGCAGCAGAAAATTTGCTCAAACTTGCAGCCGGATACTTACTGAAAACCTCCGCCCATGTCAGTGTACCCTGTACATTCACATTGGGGGGGGGGGGGGGGGGGGGACATCCAGCTGTTGCAAAGCTACAACTTCCAGCATGCGCTGACAGACTGTACATGCTGAGAGTTTTGGTTTTGCAACAGCTGTAGGCACACTGGTTATGTATCACTGAGTTTGTGACCTTACTCAGTGTTTCACAACCAGTGTGCCTCCAGCTGTTGCAAAACTACAACTCCCAGCATATACGGTGCATGCTGGGAGTTGTAGTTTGCAACAGCTGGAGGCACACCGGTCGTGAAACACTGAGTTAGGTAAAAAAAAAACTCTGAGTTTCACAACCAGTGTGCCTTCAACTGTTGCAAAGCTACAACTCTCAGCAGTCACCAACAGCCAATGGGCATGCTGGGAGTTGTAGTTATGCAACCAGCAGATGCACCACTACAATTCCCAGCATGCACTTTAGCTGTTTGTGCAAGCTGGGAGTTGTAGTTATACAACAGCTGAAGGTACACTTTTCTAAAGAAAAAATGTGCCCCCAGCTGTTGCAAAACTATAAGTCCCAGCATGCCCATAAGGGAATGCTGGGAGTTGTGGTGGTCTGCCTCCTGCTGTTGCATAACTACAGCTCCCAGCATGCCCTTTTTGCATGCTGAGAGCTGTTGATAAGCAACAGCAGGAGGCTGTCACTCACCTCCTGCTGCTGCTCCGCTGCAGGTCAGTCCCTCGCAGCGGCCGTCGCTCCTGGGGCCCCAATCCCAACAGGAATGCCGGGGATCGGGGTCCCCAGCACCCGGGGTCTTCTTCCCGCACCCGCTCACGTCCTCCGGAAGAGGGGCGGAGCGGGTTGTGGGAGTGACACCCGCAGCAGGTGCCCTGATTGGTCGGCCGGTAAACCGGCCAACGAATCAGGGCGATCGTGAGGTGGCACCAGTGCCACCTCACCCCTGCTGGCTATGGCTGTTCAGGGCCGTCAGCCTGTAATTCCGGGTCACCGGGTCACTGGAGACAGGATTGACCCAGAATCGCAGCAGATCGCTGGACTGAATTGTCCAGCGATCTGACATGGGGGGCATAATGACCCCCTGGGCGATATGCCGGGATTCCTGCTGAGCGATTTCAGCAGGCATCCGGCTCCGGTCCCCAACCGGCTAGCGGTGGGGACCAGAATTCCCACGGGCGTATGGATACGCCCTGCATCCTTAAGGACTCGGAATGCAGGGCGTATCCATATGCCCTGCGTCCTGAAGAGGTTAAGAACCCGGGGTTTTTCATTTTGGTTTTTTCCTCCTTACCTTTAAAAAATCATAACTCTTTCAATCTTTCACCTAAAAATCCATATGATGGATTATTATTTGTGCCACCAATTCTGCTTTGTAATGACGTCAGTAATTTTACCCAAAAATCTACGGCGAAACAGAAAAAAAAATCAATGTGAGACAAAATTGAAAAAAAAAAAACGCCATTTTGTAACTTTTGGGGGCTCCCGTTTCTGCACAGTACATTTTTCGGTAAAAATGACACCTTCTTTTTACTCTGTAGGTCCAAACAATTAAAATAATACCCTACTTATATAGGTTTTATCTTGTCGTACTTCTGGAAAAAATCAAAACTACATGCAGGAAAATTTATACGTTTAAAATTGTCATCTTCTGACCCCTATAACTTTTTTATTTTTCCGCGTATGGGGCGGTATGAGGACTCATTTTTAGCAGTACCATTTTTGCATTGATAGGACATATTGATCGCTTTTTATTCATTTTTTCATGATATAGACAGTGACCAAAAATGCACTATTTTGGACTTTGGAATATTTTGCGCGCACGTCATTGACTGTGCGATTTAATTAATGATATATTTTTCTAATTCTGACACTTCCCCAGGCGGCGATACCATATATGTTTATTTTTATTTTTATTTACACTGTTTTTTTTATGGGAAAAGGGGGGTGATTCAAAGTTTTAATAAGGGAGGGGTTAAATGATCTTTATTCACTTTTTTTTTTTTTTTTGCAGTGTTATAGCTCCCATAGGGACCTATAACACTGCACATACTGATCTTTATCATTGATCACTGGTTTCTCATAGGAAACCAGTGATCGATGATTCTGCCGCTTGACTGCTCATGCCTGGATCTCAGGCACTGAGCAGTCATTCGGCAATCTGACAGCAAGGAGGCAGGTAGGGACCCTGTCCTGTAAGCTGTTTGGGATGCCACAATTTCACCGCGGCTATCCCGAACAGCTCCCTGAGCTAACCGGCATGGTTTCACTTTCATTTTAAACGCAGCATTCAACTTTGAACGCCGTGTCTACAGGGTTAATAGCGCGCTATTAGCCACGGGTCCCGGGCCCGACCCGCTATGACGCCGTGGCCCTGCGTTAAAGATCGGGAGCGGACTCAGGGCGTACAGGTACGCCCTGGGTCCTTAACAGGTTAACCTTTTAAGGACCCAGGACGTACGGGGATGTCCCCGCACCCTGGGCTTTAAGGACCCAGGACGTCCCCATACGCCCTGGCGTTTTCCGGTCCCTGCCGCGCGCCGGGCAGAGATCGGAACCGGATGCTTGCTGAAATGCTTCAGCAGGCATCCAGGGCAAACGCTGAGGGGGGCCATGTATGAAATTGCCCTTGCGATCTGCGGCGATACCGGGCTGATCGGGTCTCTGGGACCCGACCGCCCGGTAATTTTGCATGATCCCGGCTGTCACAGACAGCCAGGACCATGCTAAAGAATAGGAGCGAGGTGGCACCTCCTTCGATCCCCTGCGATTCTTCGGTTAACTAACCGACCAATCGCAGGGGGGGGGGTTACTTCCTCCCGCCCTGCCCGGCCCCTTGAAGTCCGGAGAGGACAGGAGGAAGACCTGAGGATGCGGCGGGGGACGGGGGAGTGCTGGGGACCGGCCCCGGTACTTACCTCGTCCCTGAAGACCCGGATCCCGGCGTGAAGACAGCGGCGGCGACAGGTGAATAGATCTTCAGCCGCGGTCGGGCCCTTAACAGCAATGCACGTCGCCGTAAAGCGACATGCATTGCTGTATTGGGACCCTGTATACTACAACTCCCAGCATGCCCAGACAGCCCTTGGCGTCTGGGCATGCTGGGAGTTGCAGTTTTGCAACTTCTGGAGGTCCACAGTTTTGGGACCACTGTGCCCTTCCAGATGTTGCAAAACTACACATCCTCAGCATGCCCTTACTGTGCAGGCATGCTTGGAGTTGTAGTTTTGCAACATCTGGAAGGTCACAGATTGGGAACCACTGTATTAGTGGTCTGCAAACTGTAGTCCTCCAGATGTTGCAAAACTACAACTCCAAGCATGCTGGGAGTTGTAGTTCGGCAAAATCTGACTCTAAAGATGTTGCCGAACTACTACTCCCAGCATGCCTGAGAATGTTTGGGAGTAGTGGTTTTGCAACAATTGGAGGCACACTGGCTGGGAAACATTGTCTGTTTCCTAACTCAGTGTTTCCCAACCCGTGTGCCTCCAGCTGTTGCAAAACTATAACTACCAGCATGCACTGATAGACTGTGCATGCTGGGAGTTGTAGTTTTGCAACAGCTGGAAGCCCCCCCCCCCCCCCCTGTGAATGTACAGGGAACATTCACATGGGCAGGGAGCTTACAGTGAGTATCAGGCTGCAAGTTTGCGATGCAGCAAATTTTGCGCGGTAGGTCAAACTCGCAGCAGGAAACTCGCTATAATCCCCCGCCCGTGTGACTGTACCCTAAAAACACTACACTACACTAACACAAAATAAAATAAAAAGTAAAAAACACTACATATACACATACCCCCTACACAGCCCCCCTCCCCTCCCCAATAAAAATGAAAAATGTCTGGTACGCCACTGTTTCCAAAATGGAGCCTCCAGCTGTTGCAAAACAACAACTCCTAGTATTGCCGGACAGCCGTTGACTGACCAAGCATGCTGGGAGTTTTGCAACAGCTGGAGGCACCCTGTTTGGGAATCACTGGCGTAGAATACCCCTATGTCCACCCCTAGCAAATCTCTAATTCAGGCCTCAAATGCACATGGCGCTCTCACTTTGGAGCCCTGTCGTATTTCAAGGCAACAGTTTAGGACCACATATGGGGTATCGCCGTACTCGGCAGAAATTGCCTAACAAATTTTGCGGGTCTTTTTCTCCTTTCACCCCTTATGAAAAGGTGAAGTTGGGGTCTACACCAGCATGTTAGTGTAAAAAAATAAATTTTTTACACTAACATGCTGGTGTTGCCCTATACTTTTCATTTTGACAAGAGGTAAAGGGGAAAAAAGCCCCCCAAAATTTGTAATGCAATTTCTCCCGAGTACGGAGATACCCCATATGTGGGCACAAAGTACTCTGGGGGCGCACAACAAGGCCCAGAAGGGAGAGTGCACCATGTACATTTGAGGTGATTTGCACAGGGGTGGCTGATTGTTACACCGGTTTTGACAACCCCCCCCAAAAAAAAAACACATGTGACCCCATTTCGGAAACTACACCCCTCACGGAATGTAATGAGGGGTGCAGTGAGAATTTACACCCCACAGGTGTCTGACAGATCTTTGGAACAGTGGGCTGTGCAAATTAAAAATTTTGTACAGCCCACTGTTCCAAAGATCTGACAGACACCAGTGGGGGGGGGGGGGGGTAAATGCTCACTTTACGCCTTCCTAAAGGGGTCTAGTTTCCAAAATGGTATGCCATGTGGGGGTTATTTTGCTGTTCTGACACCATATGGGATTCCTAAATGCAACATGCCCCTCCGAGCAAAATTTGCTCTCAAAAAGACAAATATGACTCCTTCTCTTCTGAGAATTGTAGTTCGCCCGTAGTGCACTTCAGGTCAACTTATGGGGTACCTCCATACTCAGAAGAGTTGGGGATACAAATTTTGGGGGGTATTTTCTGCTATTAACCCTTGCAAAAATGTGAAATTTGGGGGGGAAACACACCTTTTAGTGATTTTTTTTTTCTACGTATGCAAAAGTCGTGAAACCCCTGTGGGGTATTAAGGCTCACTTTATTTCTTGTTACGTTCCTCAAGGGGTCTAGTTTCCAAAATGGTATGCCATGTTTTTTTTTTTTGCTGTCCTGGCACCATAGGGGCTTCCTAAATGTGACATGCCCCCGAGCAAAATTTGCTCTCAAAAAGCCAAATAGGACTCCTTCTCTTCTGAGCGTTGTAGTTCACCCATAGTACACTTCAGGTCAACTTATGGGGTACCTCCATACTCAGAAGAGATGGGGGTTACAATTTTTGGGGGTATTTTCTGCTATTAATCCTTGCAAAAATGTGAAATTTGGGGGGAAACACACATTTTAGTGAAATTTTATTTTAATTTTTTTACAAATGCAAAAGTCGTGAAACCCCTGTGGGGTATTAAGGCTCACTTTATTCCTTGTTACGTACCTCAAGGGGTCTAGTTTCCAAAATGGTATGCCATGTGTTTTTTTTTTTTGCTGTTCTGGCACCATGGGGGCTTCCTAAATGCAACATGCCCCCCAAAAACCATTTAAAAAAAAACGTACTCTCCAAAATCCCCTTGTCGCTCCATCGCTTCTGAGCCCTCTACTGCACCCGCCAAACACTTTACATAGACGTATGAGGTATGTGCTTACTCAAAAGAAATTGGGCTACAAAAATAACAATACATTTTCTCCTTTTACGCTTTGTAAAAATTTAAAAATTGGGTCTACAAGAACATGTGATTGTAAAAAATGGTGATTGCAAATTTTCTCCTTTTCTCTGCTATTCCTGTGAAACACCTAAAGGGTTAAAACGCTGACTGAATGTCATTTTGAATACTTTGGGGGTGCAGTTTTAATAATGGGGTCATTTGTGGGGTATTTCTAATATGAAGACCCTTCAAATCCACTTCAAACCTGAACTGGTCCCTGAAAATTTTTGAGTTTGGAAATTTTGTGAAAAATTGGAAAATTGCTGCTGAACTTTGAAGCCCTCTGGTGTCTTCCAAAAGTAAAAACACATAAATTTTATAATGCAAACATAAAGTAGACATATTGTATATGTGAATAAAAAAAAATATTTGGAATATCCATTTTCCTTACAAGCAGAGAGCTTCAAAGTTAGAAAAAGGCAAAATTTTTAAATTTTTCATCAAATTTTGGGATTTTTCACCAAGAAAGGATGCAAGGTACCACAACATTTTACCACTATGTTAAAGTAGAATATGTCACGAAAAAACAATCCCGGAATCAGAATGATAACTAAAAGCATTCCAGAGTTATTAATGTTTAAAGTGACAGTGGTCAGATGTGCAAAAAATGGCCGGGTCCTAAGGTGTAAAATGGCTGGGTCCTTAAGGGGTTAAAGGGGTACTCCGGTGGAAAAAAAAAAAATTTTAATCAACTGGTGCCAGAAAGTTAAACAGATTTGTAAATTACTTCTATTAAAAATTCTTAATCCTTCTAGTACATATTAGCTGCTGAATACTACAGAGGAAATTCTTTCCTTTTTGGAACACAGAGCTCTCTGCTGACATCTCTGTCCATTTTAGGAACAAGTCCAGAGTAGGAGAAAATACCCATAGCAAACATATGCTGCTCTGGACAGTTCCTAAAATGGACAGAGAGACAGATATGTCAGCAGAGAGCACTGTGGTCATGATGTCAGCAGAGAGCACTGTATTCCAAAAAGAAAATAATTTCCTCTGTAGTATTCAGCAGCTAATAAGTACTGTAAGGATTGTGATTTTATTGACTTTATTTATTTATTTATTTTTTACTTTTTTAATTTACAAATTTGTTTAACTTTCTGGCACCAGTTGATTAAAAAAAAAACTTTTCCACTGGAGTTCCCCTTTAAATCAATAAATTGTGTGTCACCTCAATGGTGAACCTAGGAGGCATTTTCTCTGTCTACCCCTTGTCCCAGGTGTTGGAGGTACCTAATAGCATAGGTAACACATTCACCATAGCATTTTTTGATGCAGTTATTTGTTTTTGTATCTATTTATATGTTTATTTTTCTCTGGTTTTCCCAAAGCAACCAATCACAGCTCAGCTTTTATATCATACTGAGCTCTGGTAAAATGATCTGTGAGTGGTCGCTATGAGAAAGCCGAACCATTTTTGTCCTCAGATTGATAAATCTGAACTACTGGGTTTCATTTTAGCCAAAAAGAGTCATCATGGTGGCTCAGTGGCTACGCCAACTGTTCTGCAGTGGTGGCATTTACATGGAATTTGTATGTTCTCTATCTTTGTGTGGAATCATGGCAGATTCTTCAAGCATCTCCAAAGCATACAATTTTTGTTCTCTTATTTCTATTAGCCCTGATTTATTAAGAGTGTTGGGTTATTTTCAGAGTGTTATTTTTTTCCCAGACAATTTTTTCTCCCACGTATTTATCAATGTTTTGCACATGTTGGGAAAATTCTGTTGCACGATATTAAATTCTGTCGCACGGGGGGAAAAAAGTGTTGCATAGGAAAAATAAAGCAGATAAATAAAGCAAAGTAACTCTGCACCAGGACTTAACTTTACATTCATGGTCGTTAATGGGTTAACAAACAAAAAGTAAAAAATAAATAAATAAATAAAGTCAATAAAAGCCAAGATTAAAAAAATAAAAAAAAGAGTGAAATAAAAAAAAACTTCTAAAAAAATGAATTTTTTATATAAAAAGCTACTAATAGGACAAATAAACAGGATAAAAAAAATAATTTATTAAAAAAAAAAACACACTTTTTAACAGATTCCCCACACCTCAAGGAAGTTGGGTTTTCAAGTTCAGTAATTCACAATTTTTCTGGTGGGTTTTTAACCCCTTAAGGACATAGGGCGTATCCATACGCCCCCGTTTCCAAGTCCTTAAGGACCGAGGGCGTATGGATATGCCCTGAGCATTTCCGGCCCCCGCCGCTAGCCGGAGTGGAGCCGGAGCCGAATGCATGCTGAAATCGTTCAGCAGGCATCCCGGCATATCGCCCAGGGGGTCATTATGTCCCCCCATGTCGGCGATTGCCGCAGATCGCTGGACAATTCAGTCCAGCGATCTGCGGCAGATTCCGGGTCAATCGGGTCTCCAGTGACCCGATGACCCGGAATTACTGGCTGATCGGTCAGAGACGGGCCCGAACAACCAGAGCCAGCAGGGGTGAGGTGGTACTGGTGCCACCTCACGATCGCCCTGATTTGTCGGCCGGATTCCCGACCGACCAATCAGGGCACCTGCTACGGGTGTCACTCCCGCAACCCGCTCCGCCCCTCTTCCGGAGGACGTGAGCGGGTGCGGGAAGAAGACCCCGGGTGCTGGGGACCCCGATCCCCGGCGTCCCTGTTGGGATCGGGGCCCCAGGAGCGACGGCGGCGGCGAGGGACAGTCCTGTGCGGTGGCATCGTGGAGCAGCAGCAGAAGGTGAGTGACAGCCTCCTGCTGTTGCTTAGCAACAGCTCCCAGCATGCAAAAAGGGCATGCTGGGAGCTGTAGTTATGCAACAGCAGGAGGAAGACCACCACAACTCCCAGCATGCCCTTATGGGCATGCTGGGACTTGTAGTTTTGCAACAGCTGGAGGCACATTCTTTCTATGGAAAAGTGTACCTTCTGCTGTTGTATAACTACAACTCCCAGCTTGCACAATCAGCTAAAGTGCATGCTGGGAGTTCTAGTGGTGCATCTGGTGGTTGCATAACTACAACTCCTAGCATGCCCGTTGGCTGTCGGTGACTGCTGAGAGTTGTAGTTTTGCAACAGCTGAAGGCACACTGAGTTAAGTAGCAAACCAGTGTGTCTCCAGCTGTTGCATAACTACAATCCCCAGCATTCCCAGCCAATGTAGTATGCCTCCGGCTGTTGCATAACTACAAGACCCATCATGCCCTTCCGCTGTCCGTACATGCTGGGGGTTGTAGCTTTTGCAACAGCTGAAGGCACACTGGTTGCAAAACACTGAGTTTGTTACCAAACTCGGTGTTTCACAACCTGTGTGTCTCCAGCTGTTGCAAAACTACAACTCCCAGCATGCACTGATAGACCGTACATGCTGGGAGTTGTAGTTTTGCAACAGCTGGATGTTTCTCCCCCCCCCCCAATGTGAACGTACAGGGTACACTCACATGGGCGGAAGATTACAGTAAGTATCCGGCTGCAAGTTTGAGCTGCGGCAAATTTTCTGCCGCTGCTCAAACTGCCAGCGAGAAACTACTCTGAACCCCCCGCCCGTGTGACTGTACCCTAAAAACACTACACTACACTAACACAAAATAAAATAAAAAGTAAAAAACACTACATATACACATACCCCTACACAGCCCCCCTCCCCTCCCCAATAAAAATGAAAAACGTCTGGTACGTCACTGTTTCCAAAACGGAGCCTCCAGCGGTTGCAAAACTACAACTCCCAGCATGCACTGACAGACCGTACATGCTGGGAGTTGTAGTTTTGCAACAGCTGGATGTCCCCCCCCCCCCCCCAATGTGAACGTACAGGGTACACTCACATGTGCGGAGGATTACAGTAAGTATCCGGCTGCAAGTTTGAGCTGCGGCAAATTTTCTGCTGCAGCTCAAGCTGCCAGCGAGAAACTACTGTGAACCCCCGCCCGTGCGACTGTACCCTAAAAACACTACACTACACTAACACAAAATAAAATAAAAAGTAAAAAACACTACATATACACATACCCCTACACAGCCCCCCTCCCCAATAAAAATGACAAACGTCTGGTACGCCACTGTTTCCAGAACGGAGCCTCCAACTGTTGCAAAACAACTACTCCCAGTATTGCCAGATAGCAGTTGACTGTCTAGGCATGCTGGGAGTACTACAACAGCTGGAGGCCCCCTGTTTGGGAATCACTGGCGTAGAATACCCCTATGTCCACCCCTATGCAAGTCCCTAATTTAGGCCTCAAATGCGCATGGCGCTGTCACTTTGGAGCCCTGTCGTATTTCAGGGCAACAGTTTAGGGCCACATATGGGGTATCGCCGTACTCGGGTGAAATTGGGCTTCAAATTTTGGGGGGTATTTTCTGCTATTACCCCTTTTAAAAATGTAAATTTTTTGGGAAAACAAGCATTTTAGGTAAAAAAAATAAAAAATTTTTACATATACAAAAGTCATAAAACACCTGTGGGGTATAAAGGTCCACTTAACCCCTTGTTACGTTCCCCGAGGGGTCTAGTTTCCAAAATGGTATGCCATGTGGGTTTTTTTTTTTTGCTGTCCTGGCACCATAGGGGCTTCCTAAATGTGGCATGCCCCCAGAGCAAAATTTGCTTTCAAAAAGCCAAATGTGACTCCTTCTCTTCTGAGACCTGTAGTGCGCCAGCAGAGCACTTTTCACCCCCATATGGGGTGTTTTATGAATCAGGAGAAATTGGGCTTCAAATTTTGGGGGGTGTTTTCTGCTATTACCCTTTTTAAAAATGTAAAAATTTGGGGAAACCAAGCATTTTAGGTAAAAGAAAAAAAAAATTTTCACATATGCAAAAGTCGTGAAACACCTGTAGGGTATTAAGGTTCACTTTACCCCTTGTTACGTTCCCTGAGGGGTCTAGTTTCCAAAATGGTATGCCTTGTGTTTTTTTTTTGCTGTCCTGGCACCATAGGGGCTTCCTAAAGGTGACATGCCCCCCAAAAACCATTTGTCGCTCCTTCCCTTCTGAGCCCTCTACTGCGCCCGCTGATCAATAAACATAGACATATGAGGTATGTGCTTACTCGAGAGAAATTGGGTTTCAAATACAAGTAAAATTTTCTCCTTTTTACCCCTTGCAAAAATTCAAAAATTTGGTCTACAAGAACATGCGAATGTAAAAAATGAAGATTTTGAATTTTCTCCTTCACTTTGCTGCTATTCCTGTGAAACATCTAAAGGGTTAATACACTTACTGAATGTCATTTTGAATACTTTGGGGGGTGCAGTTTTTATAATGGGGTCTTTTATGGGGTATTTCTAATAGGAAGACCCTTCAAATTCACTTCAAACCTGAACTGGTCCATGAAAAATAGCGAGTTTGAAAAGTTTGTGAAAAATTTCAAAATTGCTGCTGAACTTTGAAGCCCTCTGGTGTCTTCCAAAAGTAAAAACTCATAAATTTTATGATGCAAACATAAAGTAGACATATTGTATATGTGAACCCAAAAAAAAATTATTTTGAATATCCATTTTCCTTACAAGCAGAGAGCTTCAAAGTTAGAAAAATGCAAAATTATGATTTTTTGCATCAAATTTGGGGATTTTTCACGAAGAAATTATGCAAGTTACCATAAAATTTTACCACTATGTTAAAGTAGAATATGTCATGAAAAAACTATCTCGGAATCAGAATGATAACTAAAAGTATTCCAGAGTTATTAATGTATAAAGTGACAGTGGTCAGAATTGCAAAAAATGCTCTGGTCCTTAAGGTGAAAAAGGGCTCGGTCCTTAAGGGGTTAAATATAACTGTCGGGTTTTCAGGAAAATGGCGGGAACATGCCCTTAATTATGCAAACCACATCCCTTTAGTCGGGTTAAAAAATGCTCAGAGTAATTGGAAAACCGTCGGGTTTTTACTGGTAAAATGTGTCGCACAAAGTTTTGGAGAGGACATGCATCACAAATTGTGTCGCTTAAGCCAATAAAAAGAGACGGGATCACGTTAGAAAATCAAGGCTATTATCTGTAGTGTGTAAAGCCGGGATCTCCATTGTGATTGGGGACTGTTGTGATTCTTATTTGTACACAGAAACAGGAAACCATTATTTGGGGGAAGTGGGCGACCAGTTGTCACTGGCCAAAGATTTCCTGTGTTATTAGGGCCCATAGAATGAAATTAGCATATTAATTAACGTTAAGTATTTACAGGTCACTTTTTCATAAGCAATTTTCACTGAAGTCATAACTGCAAGCATTTCATTTTTTACTTTTAGCCCAGATATTTATATATAAGTGCAACTCATATAGCTCAGTAAAAGTGTCTACATTTATTCTAAACCCATGTGCTTAAAACTTAAAACATTGGTGGCAAAAAAAATAATAAAAAAAATAATAAAAAAAAGACTTAAATATATAAGAAAGACTGGTAGATTCCTATGGTAATTCAATTTTCTTCACTGGACACATAATGGATGGCACATAAAATCCGCCAGGAGGAAGGAGGATGAAGGATTCTCAGCTGCTTTAGGAAATATAACTAGCTCATTACAGGGGAACAAGAGGGATGTTTTATGAAAGAACCATAGATCTAAAGATTTACATTCACATCCATTTGGGACTGTGTCACATGTCTCTATTCTCGCAGTGTGTTAATGGTCCTTCCTTTGGTTGGTATAATGTTGGCAGAAAATGATAAGATCCATCCTCTTCATTCTTCCAATCTAAATCACTCAGCTGTCTATTAGAACCAGGGCAAGACATGGGCCAGGGTGATATACCGCTTGTACTCTGGGAGAGTCCTAAATCAACATCACTTCTCCCATAGGAACAGAACTATGATAAATTAGGGCAGCATTTTGTATAGTGTCATCTGTAAAACAGATCAGGCAAGCACATAGTAAATTCAGTGAATATTCAATTTACAGGTATATCGACTCCCTTACTTATAATAGAAACTCAAATCCACGAAGTGGCTTCACTATAAGGTATATAATTAATGCCATTCCTCCTGATTTATTCCTATTCCAGGTTATACCCATTTGCGACAACAGAAAAAAAAAACAGCGACTAGTACTAACAATTATTCAATTTTCTGTTTGAATTCTTTGTTAACAGTATAGTTGTGTTTCGAGGACGGGTATGAACCATATACCACCATAATTAGTTTTGTTCAAGCTAAGGGAACCGTTGTCTTCAACAGTTATCTATCACGGGGTATGGTCTTTGCTACAAAATACATGCTATTTTGTGATACCTAGGAAACTCTCAGTTCGGTGACAATAATATGGGAATCTCTGAATAAGGTCAGATGGTATTGGTACCAGAGACAAGGTCCCAGGTAAAGTCATAGGTCAATGTTAGCAGCTGAGGTATCACAAGTAGAAGGAAAGTAAAGGAACAGATAGTAGCATACATGCTGGAGTCCAACAGGTTAAAGTGGTACTCTGTCCATAAACTTCTGTCCATGTCCAAAGGATAGAATAATATGTCTGATCACAGGGGTCTGGCCACTGGGACCCCCCACGATCTCCTTCGTGGCACCCCTGTCATCTGGTGCACAGAGTAAACTTTGTTTGTGCCAGATGGTGGGTGACCACAGCTGTCACGTCCCCTCCATTTATGTCTATGGGAGGAGGTGTAATGGCTATGTACTAGCCACCACACTCCTCCCATAGACATGAATGGAGGAGGCATGGTGTGATTTCACGAACACGGACGCACCAAGCTATTTTGAGTTGTCATAACATTACATGATGGCCTGTAGATGAATGTAATACCACATTTCCCCTGAAGAGGCTGGTTATGGCCATTCCAGACAAACTGAGCTGATCACTGAAATAACAGCACCAAGAGGGATGTTTATTAGGAGACAACCCCTTTATGTTTGTGATATATCAATAGAAAATTACAATAGCTATGAAAAACAAATAAGACCCTTTCTTTATGACAAAAATAAATTTGGATGCTACCTTTAAGAAATAAACCTTTAAATGTCTTGGCATCTGAAACCTCCAACTGTTAGGAGATGTGAGTACGTCACGAAATGTCCATTTTTCTTGATAAAGATAGACCCTTTCAATCTCAAGCTAAGCATACATATTCAAGGCTCAAATATAGGTTCACAAGTCATGCGGTTCTTAGAATGTCTGGCTTCAAGTATAGCTAAAATGATGGAGAACTGAGTTTTCTACAAAATGAGGAACCACTTTTTGTGCCCAACTGCTCATTTATCAGAAGCACGTCATAAAAGAGGTGTTGAGAGTCGCAATATAAAATAGCACAGTAAAACCAGAGTAAGTCAACTTGCTGCAATAGTTCAATGCTGTTCTTTTTTTTCTTTTCTTTTGGAGGTGTACATTTGATGCAGTGTAATAGCATTTTCTATAAGACTTCCACTGCCAGAAACATTGTAAGCAATATCCTTAGGGGAATTTATTTCATGCAATTGTGTCAAATTTCTATCAGCAATTTCCCTAGGGAGCAACATATATTCGTATTAATGCACAGAGGTGTGAAAATGTCCCCGGCATGAGAAAAGCGAGTTCAATAATTGGTCCAGGCGTGCAATTTAAAGATGATCTGTTATAAAAAGTAAGGCATAAATACAATGTGTTAAAACAGCAACACGAGTGAGCAGTCTCATACTCTGAATGACCTTCCATGCTCATATTGGGGGCCAGAAGCAAGTTTATACTGCTACATGCAAACTAGGACCTTCGTTTTCTCAGTGATTTCAAATGGTCAATTATAGTATTAAAAGTAATGATGAAATCCATGAACTAGTTTTTCTTGCCCATATCTTGCACACTTACTATCACTAGTCATACAGTGCCATGTTTTATTCCAGGACAGCAGCATTAATAAGTTTCATATCCAGCAAGAAAAGACACCGCGTTTGGCACTGCTTAAAGGGGTACTCCGCCGAAAAACATCTTATCCCTATCCAAAGGATAGAGGATAAGATGTTAGTTTGCGGGGGTCCTGCCGCCGGAGACCCCCGTGATCTCCAGCGCGGCACCTCAGTCATCCGTGCAGAGAGCAAACTCCACTCTGTGCCGGATAACTGGCAAATACATCCGCCACGTCCCCTGGGGGGCTTGACATAACATCACAAATGCGGAAGCTTGAAGCTTTTGTGTTCCGGACTCCACCGCTGCTGGCCCGCGGGATCCCCGCGATCAGACATCTTATCCCCTATCCTTTGGATGGGGATAAGATGTTTTTTGGCGGAGTACCCTTTTAATGTCCTTTTGAACTGCATAAATGGGGTTACAACGGTGTAGAGGCTTGAAAATCCCCTGCGTGCTCAGTCTCCTATAACACATAAATCAAAAGCGATAGAAGACATTGAAAATTAGCAGGCGGCACTGACTGGGTACAATGCATCAAGTCTTCTTTATTAGATCAAAAGTCGTGCATTGTCTTGGCATAAAATCAGGGAAACAGGAACATCGGATCCCCCAGTGAGGTCACAACTGTATCGTACATTCGTACTTCATCAAACCATATTTGCCATTGCGGAAAACTGGTAAAATATCTGTGACATCATGAGTGGGCTGGTGTTACTAAATATGAAGTGCACAACATAAAAACATTTAAAAACAGAAAAACACTTTTAGCGTCAATACAGTGCCAAATGCAATAATGTTATATGAAAATGCTAAGAAGTTTAGACCAAGCTTCCCTTGTGCACTAGTTTGCATGATCAAACAAGCCTCCACCTGTTAAAGTGCCTTGCGTCTATTTATAGACGCAAGGAACTTTTACAAGGAGAGGCTCATTGGAGCCCATCTAGATTTTTAAGATTTTAGTAAGGTCTTTGACACTGTCCCCCATATAAGACTTATCAATAAACTGCAGTCTTTGAGCTCTGACTCCTATATTGTTGAGTGAATTAGGCAGTGGCTGAAAGACAGACAACAGAGAGTTGTAGTCAATGAAGTATATTCAGCAATATACAAGTGGGGACCTCAGGGCTCTGTATTGGAACCCCTTTTGTTTAATATCTTTATCAGTGATATTGCAGAAGGTCTCAATGGTAAGGTGTTGGTCTTTTTGCTGATGATACAAAGATATGTAACAGGGTTGATGTTCCTGGAGGGAAATGCCAAAATGGAAAAGCATTTGGGTAAACTAGAGGAATGGTCAGAACTCTGACAACTGAAATTTAATGTCGATAAGTGCGAGATAATGCACCTGGGGCGTAAAAACCCTCAGACAGAATATAAAATATGTGATACATTCCTGACCCCAGTATCTTAGGAAAGGGATTCAGGGGGTCATTATTTCAGAAGACTTAAAGGTAGGAAGACAATGTTATAGAGCAGCGGGAAATGCTAGCAGAATGCTTGAGTGTGTAGGGAGAAGTATTAGCAATAAAAAGGGGTAAGTGTTCATGGGTGTGTAGGGAGAGGTAATATCGGTAAAGAAGGAAGTGCTCATGGGTAAAGGTATTAGCAGTAATAAAAGGGAAGCGCACCTGCCGCTGTACAGAGCACTGATGAGACCTCACTTGAAGTATTGTGCACAGTACTGGAGACCATATCTCCAGAAAGGTATAGATATATTAGAGAAATTTCAGAAAAGATACAAAACTAGTACATGGACTACAGAATAGGACTGACCAGGAAAGGTTAAAGGACCTTAACATGTAAAGCTTGGAAGAAAGAAGAGACAGAGGGGATATGATAGAGACTTTTAAATACATAAAGGGAATCAACATGGTAAAGGGGGAGAGTATATTTAAAAGAAGAAAAAACTACCACAAGAGGACATAGTTTTATATTAGAGTGGACGGGTTTCTGCAGTAATATCAGGAAGTATTACTTTACTGAGAGAGTAGTGGATGCATGGAATAGCCTTCCTGCAGAAGTGGTCGTTGCTAATACAGTGAAGGAGTTTAAGCATGCATGGGATAAGCATAAGGCTATCCTTCATATAAGATAGGGCCAGGGACTATTCATAGTTTTCAGATTATTGGGCAGACTAGATGGGCCATATGGTTCTTATCTGCCGACACATTCTATGTTTCTATGTTTTAAATTATAGTAACACTCTAAGAGTTTCTGGGTAAAATGAACATTTTTCTACTAGTTTTTTGTAGCAGCCAAAAGCAGAAAATGAACATAAACTTACATAATTCACTTTAATTTGTGTGTACCACTTTTGTTTCTGAATTAAATGCATTAAACATGGAGTTCAGAGTTTTTTTTTTTAAGATGAAATAAAATGTCAAAAGCGAACGTACAGTAAATAAAGAGCATTGTTTATGCATAGCTATCGCTAAAACACTGAACATTTAACTGTGCAGTCACGCACAATGTATTTCAAAAAGATATTACATTACAAATGATATACTAAAATTATTCACTAAGTACATGCGCTGGCGGGCATAAATGGAATATTAGGAAGAGTGCGGTATGCAAAATTTACTCTACAATGTTCTATTTAAACTGCACATCTTTTACTGTACATACAAGATGTCTTTCTTTCCCCTGGCACTAGAATAGCTGAAGAAATTCATATGGAGATCCTACATAGCACATAAGTGGGACACCAGCCATCATAAAAAGTCTACACACAGGGGCGAGGCTTGGCGCGATGAAGGAAAACAGCAAGTAAATGAAACTCCCACCCAGGCCATTATTATAACAGGGAATTTCCCCTATTAAAAGTAAAAAGAGAGGCAAGTCGCCTCAATCCTCCCTGGATCACCCGCAAACGATTGTGACTTTCTTTCAGCAGCAGAAATCCAGAGCTCAGCTAAGACATGCTCCGCTGCAGCCCATGCATTCACTGCTGCCCCTGGACTCTCCAGTCATAGTGGCCCTCATTTACTAAGAGTGTTGTGTAGGTTTCTTTGTAGGTTTTAATTCCCTACAATTTATTTTCCACGGTATTTACTAAGGTTTCCCTACATTTTCCACTTTCCCTACACTTTGCTTTTTTTACACATGCTCTGATCTGTCGGGTTTTCCTCTGCTTAAAATCCACCACATTTTATGTGAAAACCTTAGTAAATATGTTGGGTTTTTGTAAAAATGTTGGAAACACATCACATTTAGGAGACCTAGCCCCCGTTTCCTGGTGGCCATGCCCCTTTTTGGGTTTTCTTAGAAAAATGAAGAGTTAGTCAGGTTTTTTTTAAATTCTGGTGCAAATTCTGGCGCAAAATCTGTCCAGACAGAATTTCTGATGCAATGCGACAGAATCTGGTGCACAACCTGACAAAACATGTCGAATTTGCAATAGTAAATGGGGGCCAGTGCCTGACTAGCTTGCTCTGGAGGTTTACCTAGGACTGCCGATGGCTACATAAGGAGCTTCAGGACTTGTGTACTTCAGGTAATGTACCCCATTACATTCTCCAGATGACCATCTAGATTTAGTTATAGAAACCTTGATTTTTCTCCTGCACTTCAAGTGACCTATTTCCTAGGTCATCATAAGGCTTCAGGAGTAGTGTTGCACGCGAATATTCGCAATGCGAATTTTATTCAAGAATATCGCATATTCGCGAATTTGCGAATATTCGCAAATATAGCACTATATATTCGTAATTACGAATATATATATATATTTTTTTCTTCACAGTACACATCACAGTGATCATCCCTCTCTGCTTCCAGCTTGTGTGGTCTAAAGAAGGCTCTAATACTACTGTGTGAGACTGCTAATTTTCGGATATGCGAATTTTCGCTTATGCAAGTTTTCGCATATGCGAATTTTTCGCACATGAGAATTTTCGTTTATGCTAATTGTAGCATATGCAAATTTTTGCATACACAAATTTTAGCATATGCGAAAATATAACGCGAATATTACAAATATGCGAATTTAGCGAATATATGACGAATATTCGTCCATATATTCGCGAAATATTGCAAATTCGAATATGGCCTATGCTGCTCAACACTATTCAGGAGTGACTTTTTCAGCATTCTTGATGGGAATGGTCTGATCCCCTGACGGACATTCTTTTAGATGCATTGCCTACAGGATTAAATTAATTTCAATATGCCCAGCTTCATCATTTCTATGCTGCCTCTAAAGCATGTCTATGAATCCATTGCTCCCTCCTTCTATTTGTGGACTTATGTTTCTTCACGTCTTCAGTCCTCAGGTCTACAGTATACTTACTGTATGATCTCTTCTTGTAGGAGGGATGACCCCTTTTCCTACATTAAAGGTTAGGAAAAGTAACTTGTTTGCTCTTTTAGTAGGGATGACTGGCGGATGACTCTGACCCTCTGCCATGCCTCTTCTATTTAAAGTAAAGCTCAGGAGACTACTTATAATCTTCTAACAAGGTAGTATAGGGTTCCACTGCTTTTATGTAAATGTTATCCTACTGTACCTAATACCTGCTAGAGATTAGTGTTGAGCGGCATAGGCCATATTTGAATTCGCGAATATTCGCAAATATATGGACGAATATTCGTCATATATTCGCGAATATTCGCATATTCGTAATATTCTAGTTGTATTTTCGCATATGCGAAAAATATGCGAAAATTCGCGTATGCGAAAATAAAATATGCGGAAATTAGCATATACTAAATTAGCATAAGTGAAAATTTGCATATGCGAAAATTTGTATGTGCTAATTTTCGCATATGCGAAAATTCGCACACCAGTCTCACACAGTAGTATTAGAGCTTTCTATACACCACACAAGCTGGAAGCAGAGAGGGATGATGGAAGAAAAAAAGCACACGTGCAGGGGTGGGCCTCCAGCTGCTCCAAAAAGTCCAATTAGAAAATTAAAACTTCACCTTTAATGTAGCATGTTAAAAACAAAGGATATCCATGGTAGAAAATAAAAAGAAGGAAGGGAAACCGACGCGTTTCGAGCCTGTACTGGCTCTTAGTCGTGGCACATAGTATATCGGGCAAGTGCCCCCTTATATAGTGTAACTCCAAATGATCCCAAACGGAAACCCCGGGAGCCCGGGTTCCGGAAGGGTGATGACGTAGGTCAATGGTAAGAACAAGTATAAGACCTGGACTGGATGGGTAATCATGTGCTGGGTAAGTGCATAATATTAAACACTATGTGTGCGGAGGCCATATCAAAATCATTAGTACCAGCCCCGGCAGCATGGCATGGCCCGGGTACGGGCATGATTGCTCAGACCTAGTTTGGGTTGCCAACCGGTTGTACATATGTGAGAAGGTCTTATGCGGGACTTCAGGATAAACCGCATCCCTAGGGCGTGTAATGTGAATACTCCTTGATGTGTCCAGGTCTTATACTTGTTCTTACCATTGACCTACGTCATCACCCTTCCGGAACCCGGGCTCCCGGGGTTTCCGTTTGGGATCATTTGGAGTTACACTATATAAGGGGGCACTTGCCCGATATACTATGTGCCACGACTAAGAGCCAGTACAGGCTCGAAACGCGTCGGTTTCCCTTCCTTCTTTTTATTTTCTACCATGGATATCCGTTGTTTTTAACATGCTACATTAAAGGTGAAGTTTTAATTTTCTAATTGGACTTTTTGGAGCAGCTGGAGGCCCACCCCTGCACGTGTGCTTTTTTTCTTCCATTGTTCTCCGGGACACGGCCCGCATCCTGCCTGCCTTGCTCTCCTGCAACTACGGAGCTCCTGCATCCAATACCGCACAGTGGTGAGCTGAATCCCCTCTTTTCCTTCTTTTTTTGCATATTTACCGTGCTATGTTTTCGTGCTCCCACCGCTTCTGCTATTATTGGACTTATATATTTTTATGAGGTATTGTGTTACCGGAGTTTCTATTTACTACTGACTTGGATCTTGCATTGCAATATATTCAATATTGGCATTTCATCATAAATTTGATTCACTGAATTTTCTCTCTATCAATCATGGATAATCCTGCAGTAACTCCAGATGAACCCAAATCATATCAGGAGGTGTCCCTCTCAAACAATATACAACGTAAGAATGTGGTAGCAAATATTTTCTCCAAAAATATTTCTAATGATCTTCCGGTGGATCTAAAACAACTTATATGGACATTAGAAAAACATAAAATACAACAATTAAGAGTGTGGTGGGACGCCACCACACTAACACAATATGTAGAAAACGCAATGATTCCGCGCGGATTACGAATCCGAAAGAAATCTACCACCACATACGATGATGAGTTTACTATGCAATGGAATGACATCCTCAATGAATGTTCTTTCAAATTAATGAAACTTATCATCGATCGTGAACAAACAAAAATTGCCACTATTGAGGAAGAGATTGGCAAAATCACGGAATCATTAAAACAATACGAAAACTTGTCAGAGTTCGATAAATTATATGAAAAAATGAATAATAATCTTTCACAATTGGAAGAAACTATTACTAATATAAAAAAATCCAAATTTAAAAGGGATTTAAAAGATTATGCGGAAGATGCGGTTTATACATGGCATAGAAATAAAAGAACCAATCCCCGGTCTATGCTCAAAAATTCAAACACGCATCAATTCCACAATACAACAAAAAATGTGACATTCAGTTCATCTGACAATGAAAGCACGGATAATTGTACAGATTACTCTGACAATGAAAACTATGTGAATGCTGCCACCCACAGAAACAAAACGCATAGTCATCCTCACAATTCTGCTGCTCTTCCCTCTCCGTCTTTTTTAGGAGTGGGCACACAAAAAAAGAAAGGAAAAGAAAAACACATAGACCCACCAGGAGAGCAGGGCGGAAACACAGGTACAAGAACAAGGAGCAGAAAAACGTAAACAATACAACCAGCAGTGAAGAATTTTCAGTTGTCAATTTGTCAGCTACTATACTAAGTGATAAACAAATTTCTATACTGAACAAAGGACTGACGTTCGTTCCAACCAGAAGAGGGGACCTATATCAAACTATAAAAGATGTAAACAGATTTATCAGAACACTCACGGTTAAGAGACACTTTTCAAATGATCAGACAATGGACCCTTTGATCCCACAAGAGTTCACACAGCCTCTAACCAAATCTCTAAACCCTATAGGCAATGTTACACTCCAACTGTCATCCTCTTTTCAGGATCAATTTAACTTACTCACACTTATGGAACTACAAGATCCTCCCCTTACCAACCAGGGAGAACTGGAAATTACTGAAACAAAAGACAGTTTCAATACCAGTAACCCATTTTTTTATCCAGTTGGCTCCAGGGCGGACTCCATGGATGTCTTTCAATCCAGAGTGGAAAAGGACTTAAAGTCACTGTTTCAATTACCGGATACCACCACCCCCAACATTAGCAAAAAGCAAAACCTGGACTTACAAAAATTAATTAAAAATGACAACATCATTATACGACAGGCGGACAAAGGGGGTTCAGTGGTGATCCTAGATAAAATGCTATACAAAAAACTAATTCTACAACAACTAGAGGACACTACCACGTATAGAAAAATCTCCACCAACCCCACTGCACTGGTCAAAAATAAGATGGAAAAATTATTGGAGGAAGGGGTACAGATGGGCATCATAGACAACAAACAAAAACAATATATGATACCGGATTTTCCTATATGTCCCATTTTTCACGGCTTCCCGAAGATTCATAAGAACATATTTCCCCCCCCGCTCCGTCCAATAGTTGCGGGTATCGGATCCCTACAGGAACATTTGGGCGAATGGTTGGATCATCTCCTACAGCCGCTTGTCCCCAGAACGATGGGATTTATTCGAGACACAAAAACCCTTTTGTTAGCCTCTAAATCCCTCACATGGAACAAACAAGACAAATGGCTTTCATGTGATGTCACTGCCCTCTACACAAGCATACCCCACGAGTCCGCCTTGTCAGCAGTGGAATTTCACCTCAATAAATACTCCAACTACAGTAATGACCTTAAACAATTCATACTTGATGTATTACTTTTTGTACTAAAACATAATTTTTTCTCTTTTGATGGACAATTCTTTTTTCAAACGACTGGATGCCCTATGGGAGCCAAATTTTCCCCGTCCCTAGCCAACTTATACATGGCTCACTGGGAGGAGGTCTACCTGTATACTGCCAATAACATCTACCACCCACTTGTGGGATGGTATGGCAGATATATAGACGACCTCCTCTTAGTGTGGCGAGGGTCGAATGAAGAAGCAGTTTCATTTGTGGATTATCTCAACCTCAATTCACACAATTTGAAATTTACATATACGTTAAGCCACATAGAAACTAACTTCCTTGATGTAACTCTAACAGGAGATGCGGAGAAAAATCTGGTGCACACCAGAATGTACAGAAAACCCACTGCTGGAAACAGCATCTTACACGCCGCAAGTAACCATCCCAAACACACCATTCGCAATCTCCCGATTGGAGAACTAAGAGCAAAAAGGGCCTCTTCAACAACATTGGCATATGAATCCAGCTGCAGAGACATTGGCAACCGCCTCAGAAAGAGAGGTTATACGAAACCCATCTTAAAGAGAGCACAGTGTATAGTAGATTCTAAGGACAGGGAAACGTATCTAGAAGAACACACTAGACAATCCCCAGAGACTGAATCAACACATATGATCACTTTTTCCACACCATACAGCAGTGACTTTCAGGGAATATGTAATATTTTGAGAAAACATTTACCTGTCCTTTCCCAGGATGAAACCACTGCCCACCTTCTGGAACATGGCACCCGTTTTGTAGCAAAGAAGGGAAGATCCCTTAGGGACCTTCTTTCTCCCAGCGAATTTACATCTAAAGAGACCGCTAAGACTTGGCTATCAACAACGGGATGCTACAAATGCAACGCTACGAGGTGCACATGTTGCAACCTTATGTCAAATGTATCCACCTTCTCATCTACTGTTACAAATCGGACATACCCCATTAAAACACTAGTCAACTGCAACTCGACATATGTAGTGTACCTGGTCACATGCACCAGCTGCAAGAAACAATATGTAGGTAGTACAGCGAGGAAATTAAAAACACGTATCGCAGAACACTTTCGGTGCACTACTAATACCCTCATAAGCAATCGCTCTGTGTCCGGGTTAACTAGACATCTCCGAGAGCAACACCAGAACGACTCCAGAGGTTTCAAAGTTGCAGCAATAGAAAAAGTTTTCTCATGCCGGAGGGGAGGAGATAGAACGGCGAAACTCAGGTCCCGTGAAGCGTATTGGATCCTTGTACTGGACTCTCGCTTCCCCACCGGCATGAATACAAAACATGACTTGATGTATATCTATTAGATATATGTCTTAAGAGAGGGTGCCTTTTTCCTCATATTATAGCCATGATATGGGTACACCATCTTTTGATGTAGGTTATATGATGTATATAGGTCCCATGTTGCCATTATAATTGGGTATAGATGTAAAATTTTTTTTTTTTTTTTTTTTTTTTTTTTTTTACTATGTATGCTATATGGGACTAGATACGCAGACCATTATCACTATTTCTACCAGACTGGGATTGGTACTGTGCCCTTGTGGACGTATGACAGGTTTTTCATGTTCTGTTTAAGTAGAAAGAATTACTCCTCTTTTTTAGGAACTGCTCACTGTTGCGGTTTCTCTATAAATATATGTATGTTCATGTTCTTTATGATTCAAGGGCACAGTATGGCCCGCAAACACATATGTGAGCACATTGTTATAAGTACTACTATATTGGATACTTGTGGTATTTGCGCTTGACGCACATGATCCGCGCACATATAAACATACGTCAACCATTATTATCCCTATAGATCTATGAGGACAGAACATGGTTCCAAAAATATATTAATTCTGGAATAAACGGTGTGCACACACATCAAGGAGTATTCACATTACACGCCCTAGGGATGCGGTTTATCCTGAAGTCCCGCATAAGACCTTCTCACATATGTACAACCGGTTGGCAACCCAAACTAGGTCTGAGCAATCATGCCCGTACCCGGGCCATGCCATGCTGCCGGGGCTGGTACTAATGATTTTGATATGGCCTCCGCACACATAGTGTTTAATATTATGCACTTACCCAGCACATGATTACCCATCCAGTCCAGGTCTTATACTTGTTCTTACCATTGACCTACGTCATCACCCTTCCGGAACCCGGGCTCCCGGGGTTTCCGTTTGGGATCATTTGGAGTTACACTATATAAGGGGGCACTTGCCCGATATACTATGTGCCACGACTAAGAGCCAGTACAGGCTCGAAACGCGTCGGTTTCCCTTCCTTCTTTTTATTTTCTACCATGGATATCCTTTGTTTTTAACATGCTACATTAAAGGTGAAGTTTTAATTTTCTAATTGGACTTTTTGGAGCAGCTGGAGGCCCACCCCTGCACGTGTGCTTTTTTTCTTCCATTGTTCTCCGGGACACGGCCCGCATCCTGCCTGCCTTGCTCTCCTGCAACTACGGAGCTCCTGCATCCAATACCGCACAGTGGTGAGCTGAATCCCCTCTTTTCCTTCTTTTTTTGCAGAGAGGGATGATCACTGTGATGTGTACTGTGATATAAAAAATAAAAAAAAAATAAAAAAAAAATATTTGTAATTACGAATATATAGCGCTATATAAAATTCGTATTGCGAATATTCGCGAGCAACACTACTAGAGATATGGACAGTCTGCGAGCATCATGTTACATTTCTGGGGGGTCCTGCTCTGTGCTTCAACCATTCTGGTCGACTGTGAAGGAAATTATCCATGCAGTTACCGGTCTCTCTCTCCCTTTGTCATACCCCGTCTTTGAAAGGACAAACATCCGCCCACTGTTTCACACACCTCCATTGCATGGAAGAACTGAGTGTGGATTCCAGTTACAAAGATGTTCAATGTGGCTGTGACTTGGAAATTCATCTGGCACACAACCCAACAGAACAGGTCGGGTTAATAATAGTAAATCAGGGCCTATATTTGGCACTATTTCATTAGCCTATGGATGGCCACCCTGTACATATCTAAGGGCTATAGCGTTCCACTGTGAAGGTGCAAGATGTGTGATCAGTATTTTATATACTGATGTAAATCAGAAAGCTATTTGGTTCTCTATTATTTGAATATGAGAAAATAAAAATCAGCATTGTCATCTCTCACACATTATAAGGGTTTCACAATACTTTTTTATTGACGACCTACCATCAGGATAGACTATTAATATATGATCATTAGAACCTGGCCAATCACCTATTCGCCAATGCCACCACACAGCAGAAGAAGACAGGTCCCTACATTATGTAGTGGCCGTCCACATGGCCACTACACAATGTATAGAAAGGAAACAAAAATGGAAATACGCACCCCTAGTATATTATGTTCATATACATACAAAAAATTGAGTGCATAGAATTGCACTTATGAAATAGTGTTGTGCTCAGAGCACAACACCTTGCCTGACGAAGAGTCTGTTACGGACTAGAAACACACTGTTTTGTGCTAATAAACCTATCTTAAAGAAAAAGACTTGATGTTTTAGCTCCTGTTTTGAATGAAAGGACCAGCACTGTGCAAAGTTCTCTTTTTCCTACCTTACAAACTACACAATGTATGGAGCTGTCTGCTTCTGGCTCTGTTTGCTGTGTATGCGGGTACTGCTGCTATGGCAAACAGTTGACCAGTGGGGGGCTGGATGTTCTCACTCTACCAATAAGATAATCCTGGATAGCCCCTTTAGTCTACATGAAGGATGCACAAGATAGGAAAAGAGAAGAGAAAGAGAAAAGAGTTCAGGAGTATTTATTTTTTTTTTACTTCCTTTTTATTTTATTAAAAAAAAAAAAATCTGGGGGAGCGGTCAATCACTGTAAGTGGGTGGAGGTAAAAGCCCTCAGATGCTTTTCTATGGGTCCTGCCAGCAAATTAAATAAAAAGAAAATGATATATCCCTAAAGTACCTCCTCATGTATCCTATGAATAAAATAAATAGATAAAAATGGACTAGTCATTTTACTCCCGAAGCACAGAATCTGCTTCAGCCTAAATTCAGAGTCCAAACACTTTGCATTTATCTTTATATTTCAGCACACATTTATTTTTGTCTAGCACCTCAAGCATCACATTTTGAATTCTAGCAAGTCTCTTTGTCCTGTTCATAGCAAGAGAGGAACCTGTGGATTGAAATTTTTGAAAAATTTTATTTGGGCGATTCAACAAATTTTCCCCAAACATTAGTTTCGGTCCGAATTTATTTGCGGCAAATCTCTATTAAAAACGGCCAACAGAGAACCTCAAGAGTGGTGTAGAACACTTTGCCTTGTCGTAACATGCATAGGGAGTGTGCTGTGTTAGTGAAATAATACTGTTATTCAGTATTACATGCAGATTACAGGCATCGCTATTAGAAACACTGTTGCAGAGCGTCTGGATGATGCAGCAGGGTCGGGAGACCATATGGCGTCACAATTGAAGAGAGTAAAGAGATATTTTTATGTAATTTTTATTCAATTTGAATTTATAAAAAAAAATGAAAATCCTTTTTTGAGGACCAATTCTGGTGAGCATCGAGCTGGCGGTCCACCCCTTTGTTTCGTCCAATTTGATTCGCTCATCTCTATTGAGGACCCATTGGAGGGCAAGTCTGGTGCCAGCTGCCGCTGTAATTCCGGCTCCAATAGTGTATAATTGCAGCAGTGTATAATTTTCTGTTGTGAAAAAACTCGTACTTGTATCTTAAAATTGAGCTGGCGGTCCGCTGCGAGGACAGCTATCACCTGTCCAAGCCCTTGCCACTAAGCGCATCCCAATACTCTGAGTGTACACTTGAATAGGGAGGGACTGCAGTACCAGCAATTTGGACAGGAGCACATTCAGCTTCTGTGCCGTTGGATAAGTGGGTGCATAAAGCTAGAAGTGGCTGCAGTGAAAACACTCGTACTTGTATCTTAAAATCGAGCTGGGGGTCCTCTGACAGGCGAGCTACCACTTGTTCCAGTCCCTGTCTCTCAGCAGTCCCCAGACTGTGAAAGTGCTAATGTTTCATTTAATCAGTTATGAGTCATTGTTATCGCTCCAACCTGTTTAATTGGATTTTTGTGGTAATTCCACAGGTAATATATGATGTAGGCGACCATAGGGCCCCAGTCTTAAAAAGATGACATACATTTTTTTTTTTTCATTTAAGATTTTGATTAGATTCACAAGTTTAATGACCCGGGTGCTCGAACTAATAGTGTATTACCTGTAAGGATTCCTCCCTGGGGATAGCTCTGTGATCGTCCTGGACATCGCCATGGGACATGTTTCCTCTCAATAACTGGAAGACAACAGTTATTAATTCAAGTCTGGCAAGTCTGGCCTGATATGCACCACGCAGAACACTCACTTCTCCTTCCTGGAATGAGATCTGCTTGTCCAGACTGTCCAATTCACTCTTCTTGCTGGTCATAAGACACTGGGAGCGGGACAGTTCATCCTGCAGATCCGCAAACACACTTTTGTGGTGCTCCATGACCATTTTTAGCCAAAGCTTCACTTCCTGCTCTTTCTCAAAGTCTGCAAGCGTTTTGTCCTTCTATTCTGTCAGGTGCTGTACCTCTTCTTTTTCTGCCAGTTTAGCAGAAACCATCTGTAAGGTTTCTTCCAGATTCTGGATCTGCTCCAGTTTCTTCCCAAGGCCAGCTCGTCATTTCTGAGACTTCTTACTCATAGCGGTCTCCACACTCTCGCTGTTGGACCTTGAGACATTCTCTCGTCCTCTGACAGTCACCTGTCCTTGGCCTGTCTCTTCCTTCAAGCCAACTTGTTCCAACTCTTCTCCATCTTTAGGTGAAATCTCCCCCTTTTCAGGGGTCTTGGCTCCCTGGCACTTTTCTTTCACCTCACCACAATCTCTCCACTGCCCGGCAGAAACGACGGTCTCCTAGGTCTGCAACAACATCTGGTCCAGTGGTTTGACCTTCTTGGTTATGACCCCTCTCTGGTCCAGACGCCACATCTTCTTCACTTAGGAGTTGTCTGTGACAGTAAGCGCAGCACCCAGCTCTGCCTGTCCTCTCTTTAGTAGTTCTGGATTTTCCACAGACATCTCCGTAGCTTCTTCTCCAGTCACCTCTTGAACTTGACTCGCGGACTGTTCTTCAGCTCCCCTAGTGGTCTGGCACACTCCTATGTGACATTTACCTAGGGTCTGCTCCCGCTCCCCATCCTTAGCCTCTGCTGAGTAACTTTCCACTACTGTGTGGTGCAAGTCCAATGTTATAAGCCTACCAGATGTTCCTGCTCTAGTCACCTGACAGTCTTCCCACAACTGTTGAAAAAACGGAAAATCCGTACCCAGTACTACATTAACTCAGGAACCTGACAGCTGCGCAGATCCTCCTCCATCAGCAGCCCACGAGGAAAGAGCGATGCTGCTTGCTTGGCAGCACAGGAACAAGAGATAGATTAATGGCCGCCGCTCCCTTATATGGGCAGGGCCGTTTTGGATTGGTCCAAGACAGCTGTCACTCACCATTACAATGCATGGTGGGAGATCACCTGACTTCCTCCAAAGGTCCTTGAACCATAAACCATAGAGTTCTGGAACGCATCACGTGACCCGCAGGTCCTGCGACACTACAACAAGGTAAGTACACTTTATCTACATATTTACACATTGGATTTGAATAATTTTAACTATTACAGGGGTGACAAGGGGTTAACTATAGATGAGGACCCCACCAGTAGCTAGGGACTCTGACTTTGAAGACCTCACCACAAGGTAACGTATGCAATCCGGTACCGGGACACCACATATGCACAGGTTACACTTTAAAGAGGACAATGCAATTTTAGTGCTCTGCTCCCCCTAGCTGGCTGGCTACTATTAGCTTTTCAATTGTTGTATACACCAGTGCTGCAGCACACAGTTGCTGTGTACTACCCCCAAAATTGCACTTTCTCTCTCAATCTCACTCCCTTCCCTATCAGTGCTTCTAGGCTGGATTTGGGCTTGAGGTGAATAATTGCTGTAATACACACACAATTGCAGTTTCTCTCTCAATCTCTCTCCCTTCCCTATCAGTGCTTCCAGGCTGAATTTGGGCTTGAGGCGAATCACTGCTGTAAAAATGCTTTTTTGTGCAACACAGTGCTCTCTGTCCCTCTCGTTCTCTGCAATAGAATGCTAAAATTACTGGCCACAAGATGGCTGCCAATTATATAGGGCTGTGACATCCCAGGGGTGGCTGGCTGCTTAAAGGCTGCATGTTGCATGTGATTCAGGGTCATCCCGCCTTGCTGCCTTCCCAGAGTTCCTTGCCCCATGTCCTCACATGTATATATGCCATTTTAGATGCCCTGGAGCCTGGACTGCACTAAATGGAGTTTAATAAAGCGATTTGTGCGATCGAATCGTGGCGATATTCTCATTCGTTGTAAATCAAATTTTTCCTGAAATTCATAACGAATTTGGATTCTCCAGATTTGATTCGTTCATCCCTACCCCAGATGTTACAGTCAGGACCAGAAGTCTGTATTAAGTCTCATGGAGTCGCAGGGAAAGGCTGAGAGTTAGTGACAGACACGTATGTATGGCAAGCGTATGGACCAAATGTTGGAGAGATCTATGGCCTTGAATATTTGGGCTCTCTTCTGTAATGTCTTAGAAGTTCACCCTTCATATTTCTGCTCGTTATCTTAATTGGAGGAATGTGAATTATAGAATTATAATGTGTTTGAGGGGAAATCCAGAGACCAAAAGTTGAAACAAACATTATATTCTTAAGTATAATTAGAAGTGGCAATTGTCGATGCTTGTTATTGGTAACATTTTCTATTAAATATCCTTTGATATTATTTAGACCATGACCAAGAGTACTAGAAACATGTCTGTCTCTGTTGTGGCATTTTTTATTATGCTCCACGGTGGATTTTATTGGTTTTCGAATAAAAAAAAATAAAGAAGTTTATTGAATGGGAATTTACTTAGGATTTCATTTTTGATACATTTGGGTCCTGCATTTGAGCCGAAGGTGGCTTTGGCACTCAACTATGCGTGGACTTAAGCTATTGTGGTGAGGTGAAATTCTCTGGATTTTTTAATAATTATAAGTAAATTTTTTTCATGTTTTTAAATATTATGGGCAAGGAAGATGTCCTTTTATCTTTCAATGCTTTGTATCTTAGTACACTGCTGTGCATTCTTTTGAACATTACCTTTGTGTACCATGCATCATTCCATAAATAACAGGTAAATTCTACAAGTTTTCACTTAAATGGAGTTGTAATAACAGCAACAACCTGTAAACTTAAAGTGAACATGTAAAAAAGCATGCAGCTAGATAGAGGTAGTCATCAGACATATTTTTTTTTTTATCTCATAGTTCTTCTTAGAAATGAGATATAAGTCTTTTAGTCATTACGCAAATGAGGCTCAAAAGCCTAAGAGGCATACCCCAGCATGGCAAGAGCCCAGGTAAGTCCAGCTTAAAGGGGTATTCCAGGCCAAAACTTTTTTTTATATATCAACTGGCTCCAGAAAGTTAAACAGATTTGTAAATTACTTTGATTAAAAAATCTTAATCCTTGCAATAGTTATTAGCTTCTGAAGTTGAGTTGTTTTTTTCTGTCTAACTGCTTTCTGATGACTCACGTCCCGGGAGCTGTGCATTTCCTATGGGGATATTCTCCCATCATGCACAGCTACCGGGACGTGACATCATCATTGAGCAGTTAGACAGAAAACTTCAGAAGCTAATAACTATTGAAAGGATTAAGATTTTTTAATAGAAGTAATTTACAAATCTGTTTAACTTTCCGGAGCCAGTTGATATGTAACAAAAAGTGTTTTTGCCTGGAATACCCCTTTAAGATCTCCTCAAATAGCTAAATGGAAATTGGGTAAGTGGATGCAAGTGGGCCATAATGGAGAGGACATGGGCTGGTCCTGCCTGGGTTCTTGTCATGCTTTCAAAAATCTCTTATTTGCATAATAACAAAAATACTTCTTGGCATCAATGAATGAAAGGATGGCACTTTGCAGTGTGGATAAAATGAATACAGTTTTATTAGAGTCGGCGGGTTACATGGATCCAAGAGAGGGAGCAGACAAGTGGAACAAAAATACTTCTATCTTGGTACCAGAAAGGGCTATGAAAAAAAAAAAAAAAAAAAAAAAAAAAAAATATATATATATATATATATATATATATATATATATATATAAAAGTAGAAGAGGGTGAACTTGCACTCACCGTGCGTGTAGTTCATTCATTCATTCACGAGACCTCCGTGCAGCAGGAAGACATATAGATGAGAGCGCTCAGAGGATAACAGCCGTTTTCACACACAGCTGTGTGCTTCTTCCAGCCTCACTTACGTCACTGCGCTTTACCTGAATATATCTGGTCTCGGAGCGAACATCATCCAGGTAAGAAAAAAAGTGAAAAAACTTTAATGTGTACAAAAAATAGCATTTTTCAAAAAATTCATGCTAGGAAGTTTCCGCAATATTGATAGAGCAATATGCAATTTATCTATCCCAGAAAGATTATAAAAAGGGCATCAAATCTATTCTGTTGTGTTTTTAAAAATGCTATTTTTTTGAACAATGAATAAAGTTTTTTCACTTTTTTTCTTACCTGGATGATGATCGCTCCGAGACAGGATATATTCAGGTAAAGCGCAGTGACGTAAGTGAGGCCGAAAGAGGCACACAGCTGTGTGTGAAAACGGCTGTTATCCTCTGAGCGCTCTCATCTATATGTCTCCCTGCTGCACGGAGGTCCCGTGAATGAATGAACTACGCATATGGTGAGTGCAAGTTCAACCTCTTCTACTTTTATGTATTAGACCCTATCTCTACTTTCTTCGGAACTTAGCACCTCGGTAGTAGCATCATTTGAGCAGCTTCGGCCACTGAACATAAATGGGACTGTGATATATATATTTTCTGGATTAAGTTGCTAATTTAGGACTGTGCTCTCTGTTTTCTTCTATATATATATATATATATATATATATATATATATATATATATATATATATATATACATATATATATATATATATATATATATATATATATATATATATATATATATATATATATAGCAACAGAAGAATGCAGCAGCACACTGCCAGCACAAGGATATAGGTGAAACATGAAAATGCAGTTAAAACATGGAGAGCTATACAGCTATGGTGTAATAGATGCAAATGTGAAACTATGAAATAGTGAGGCACTTAGCTCGCAAATTTGTCTCCGCCGGCGGTCAAATAGCTTGGACCGTCCCACCGCGATAAGGTGGCCTCCTTGGGACGGACCCTACACTGTGTATATGCCTCTGTGTGAAGAGTTCAGTAAGCATGGCAGGATCTGTATATATATACCCAGAATCCTGATGACTAGCCCTATATAGCCATGGGCTTATTTACATCCTTTATTAATATCAGGTTCATTTTAAGCAGCACTGTTTTTTTTTTATTTTTTTTTAAAGAAAGGAATATATATATATATATATATATATATATATATATATATATATATATATATATGAAAACCAATGTAGAAGAAGAACAAGTGGCACTGCTAGTAACCACAGGGTCTAAAAACAAAGGATACACTTTGGAGGCCTAATGAAGCGCATAGTGATTGCGTGAAACCGCCGGCAGTCGCCTTCTCTGAGCGCTCCACTTCTGATATGCCCGATCGTGGATTGTAGGCACCGTTTGAGTGAGGCCGGAATTGCAGTACCCTTGCGGTGAGTGCAGGTGTGGTTTTTTTCTATGTTTGCTCTTTTACTGATATATATATATATATATATATATATATATATATATATATATATATATTTACATATTTATAAAAAAAAAAAGGACATGTTACTAGATATAAAAATCATATCAATAGATAAAAAAAAATATGATGAGTGAAACTATAACTATTGTGCAACACTGTGTGAAGAGTAAGTTAGTCTTGTAATCATTTTGGGAATCTTGAAGGGGTCCAAGGGTCTGTACAATGTGTCCCATATGATAAGAACGATTCTATAAAGACTTATCACAGTTAAAGGCCCTGTTACAGACTTTGCACTGGGCCCAAGGGCATTAAAGTTGCCTTTCTGATGCATGTCATAAATTGTTGTCTAGTCAGGTTTCAATTCCGTAGACTTTTGTCTGCAAAGTGTTAAATGGAGCATAAAATAGATTTTTTCATGTTAAGGGAGACTCTCCACATACATTCTTTACCTCTGTAATGTTGAGCTAAGATTTACTATGAATACTAGAACACCCAATAATTGAATTATCAATGCAGATGTAAAGATTTATGGGACTACGGTGCTGTAATAGCTATTCATAAAAAGTACTGCTTGTACTCAGTTATCCATCTGGCGAATAGAACAAAAAAATCTTTACTTACAGCAGACCTGTCAGCAGGAAAACAGGGGTGTAAATTATTGCATGACTGCATAGGGATATTTATCAGGATTCCAGGAAGTATTTTACAGACCCAATATATAGACACCTTTTTGTTAATTAGCAAATTAGGCTCAAGTGTCCATGGGATGTTGCCCATCACTGAGTCCATATAAATCCAGCCATCCTCTCTATCTAGTGGTTGAAAGCAGGCTGTGGGCGGTGATAAAAAAAAAGAATTGGCCTGGACTTTCAGTACTTATGGGTTTCTGAAGTTAAGGTTGTTCTTTTCTGTCTAAGTCCTCTCTGATGACACCTGTCTCGGGAAACGCCCAGTTTAGAAGCAAATCCCCATAGCAAACCTCTTCTAAACTGGGCGTTTCCCGAGACACATGTCATCAGAGAGCACTTAGACAGAAAAGAACAACCTTAACTTCAGGAAGCTCATAAGTACTGAAAGGATTAAGATTTTTTAATAGAAGTAATTTACGAATCTGTTTAACTTTCTGGAGCCAGTTGATATATATATATATATATATATATATATATATATATATATATATATATATAAAAATGTTTTTTTTCCTTGAATACCCCTTTAAAGCACAACTGTCATCATTTATTAACCCCCAGACTACTACAATGTTGTTACTGATGACCATATAGTGAGTCTAGCCATACCTTTATCCCCGCTCTTCCTTATTTTCTGACTTATAAAATGATTTTATCCAGCGATTAGGCCCAGTTGGATAGGCATGGCTTGGGGTTCGCAAAGCCCCGCCTATGCCACGTCTATCCTCTCTTTCAGTGATAGGACAGTAGTAAGACACAGCTGTCCACAGTGCATGTGCCCCTCCCTGCCGGCTCTGACGTTGCCCTGCATTGAAAGAGTGAGCACTCACTCCTGCCGTCTATGTGCTTTGTCAATGTAGGGCGGCGGCACGCGCATGTCTGAGCTGGCAGGGAGGGGCGCATGCACTGTGGACTGCTTTGTCTTATTACACAGTGGTCCCAGCACTGAAAGAGAGGATAGGCATGGTGGCAGCGGGGCTTTGCAAACCCCAAGTCACGCCTATCCGACTGTGCCTGACCGTTGAATAAAAGTATTTTATAAGTTAGAAAAGAAGAAAGAGCGGCGATAAAGGTATGGCTAGATTCACTAAATGGTCAGCAATAACAACATTGGGGAGGGGGGGGGGGGGTTAGTTGCGCCCTAAGGGTGTGCTGGCCTTGAGAAATAGCACTACTCTTGTTCATAGCTTGTGCCAGGTATTGCAGGTTAGCTACATCTAAGTAAAAACTGGGCATGATAAAATATGCAAAACATTTTTGTGGTGTGTAGAATAAATGTAAACTGCTCTATGCCAAACGTAGAAGAATATCGGCCTTAACTCTGTCTGTGAGTCCTTCATATTATTCTTTGTACCAAGGAAATTGTATACATCGACTAATGTAGTGAAAGCAATAAAAACAGTGTTTGTGGATAGGAATCATTTTATGATTAGACATTGACATATTATTTTCTTAAAAACTGAATGTTTTCCATTACTGCTCTTAGTGCAGGAACCTCAGAGCATTAAATAAGATACATTAACGTTGAAGCAATATTTTTATACAACTGCATTTCTGTCCGTCCTTGTAATCTTGTAGCTGTTTGCACTGTAGGTAGTTTAAAAACTGCGAAGTAAACATATCCCAATGTGTACTCCAGGAAGACCAATAACTGCGCTTGACTATAAAGCTATATGCTCAATGCTATCACACTTTCAGGATCGTAATTGACCAATGTTTTATGTCTCAGCTAGTGAAGGTCAGAGGCATTCACTTAAAAATAAAGTTTTGTGTAGTGCTTTACATATGACAAAAGCAAAAAACTATGGAATAACCATAGAATTAACATATCACAGAAAACAAGGTCACAAAACAATGTTTGTTTACTAGAACATTTCGACTTCATGAAGCATCACTCAAACAAATAAAAAAAAATTTTTTTATTTAAAGACAAAGGGTTTTTCAGGTCAATTAGAGGAAACAAATTCTGACAATGCTCAGTCTAGGAATGGTGTTTTAGGGGAGTGTGGGGAAGTGTATTGCAGGATGAGACCATACTGCTTTTAGAGTAACTACACTGTGGTGTAGCTACCGGAGAGGTATATGTGCTTCACTGTGGTATGTTGCATTGCACTGTGGTATTTGCTTAAAATTTCTGGTATTGAGAGGCATGTATGTAATACAGCGGTGTTTGATGCTGCTGGGGGAAATCATTTTTGATGCTTTGTGGTATTTGCTTGTTGCTGCTGGAGAGGTATTTTTTGCTGCACTGCGGTGTTTGGAGCTGCTGGAGAGATTTTTTGTGCACCACTGTGGTGCTTGAAGCTGCTGGAGAAGTATTTCATTCTTCACTTTAAAAGTCCAAAGAGGGAGTCAGAGAGAAGAACCATTTCCAGTCATGCAAGTAACCTATCAGCATACCACAGCCCAAAAAAATCCAAAGACAAAGAGAAGTTTTATGTGCTGCACTTTGATATTTGTTTTCATGGTATGTATTATGTGCTACACTTTGGTGCTTGGTACTGCTGAACCTGGATTCAACCTGATCTTTAGGATTTTTCCGACTCTGTGAACACGCGAGCTTTTACCGATTCAGAATGTGCAAGGCGGTAAATCGTGTGAAAAAACGTGAAAACACGTTTTTTGGAGGACCAAAGAAGCAGAGTTGGAAGGGGGTTTATCATGTGATTGGCTGCTTTCATGTGTCAATCGGCAAAAAGGCCAATAGGATGCAGCAAGGGACCCAGATAAAAGGACAGTGATGTCCCCCACAGTGTTCAGAGCGATGATGCTGCTTAAGAGAGCAGGAAAGGCAGTAATTGGGACAGCTAGTGTTTAGAAAGAGAAAGATACAGATTAGAAAGAGATAAGAAATAAGGACAGTTAGTGATTAAGAAGATGTGTGTGTGTGTGTGTGAACAGGATTCAATCTCCTTGCAAGGGGCTCAAATAAACCAAAAGAGCTTAACCACAGCCTCTGAAGGGCTCATCTTTTGCTACCACAAATCCAAAGCCTTTTTCAAGGCTCATACCTACATAATCCAGAACTGGATAGTGTTCCTGAACCAGCTCAAGTGAGGTGCATTGATCTTTGCCACCCACCCATAAAGTGTTTTCGAGTGGCAACTATATACTGTATGCCTAAAGGGCCTGTATAGTGTTCCTGAACAAGCGACAGTAGCCAGTGAGGTTCAGTGATCTGTGCCACCCACAAAGCGTATTCAAGTGGCACCTATATAGGCCAACAGGGCCTGTGAACACAGTAATGATTTGTGACTCTAATAGTGTTCCTGAACCAGCTACAGTGACCAGTGAGGTGTAGTGATAGTGAGCATGTTGGAGTTTCACGTATCTAGCCTGTAGTGTTATACGGTTGTGATGTATTTAATATTGTTCTGCAAACACCTTCAGTATTCATTGTGCCTTCTCCTCTGCCACCCAAAAAGTGAGATGATTAGTTACACGTATCTAGCCTGTAGTGCTCATACAGTTCTGTTGCATTTCATATTGTTCCACAAACTCCTTTAGTACTCACTGTGCTGTTATCTCTGGCACGCAAAAGTGTGATTCATCTGACACATATCTGGCCTGTTAACACAGTGTGTTCCGCAAACACACCTTAGATATCTTTCTAGTTGTGTACACGCAAACACGCATTATACTAAAAAGCATGTACATTCCAAACACATTAGGCTTCTAAAGCAACTGTATTTTTTACATTTTGGTTTTATTAAACTTGCCTTATACTTACCTTGTTGTAAACTAAATGCAGTTCAAAGCATTAAAACTTAAAGATGACAAGTAGGTTGGTGAAAAATCACCTAAAAAAGATGAAACAATCCTTGAAAAAATATGTCTGGTAAAGGAATTGTCCATCCTAGAGGATGTTTCCTCATCTCTGTCTTTGATTTCCCTCCCCCACCCTCCATTGCTATGCAGAAGGATAGCACTAGCCACGAGGAGAAGTTAGGCCATGGTTAGCCTTTGGAGCGTGTTGCTGAGGTGAGGGAAGGGGCTGCAGTAGCCGAGCATAGCACTTGATGGACTGGTGGTAGTCGTGGTGAGGATTCTGGAAGGCATCATGAATGTGGTGCGGGGAAACGAGGAGGCCACGATGACACATCAGAAGTGCTAACTGACTGGAATGGTGGGGATGATAAAGAGTTTAAAGAGAAAGATGTCAGAAGGCCTTCTGATCAAAGCAGCTCATGAGCAAGTGACCGTGACACTGGTGCTGGATCTGAAGGCTTGAGAAAAAAAAACAGAACAGGGGTAAAGTTGGGTGTTTATGTACCTAGCTATTTACAGTATCCTGCCGTATGGAAATTCTTTACTATGTTACCAGATGTAGGAAAGCAGGCAGGGTGCCATTTCTGCAGAGAGAAAGTGAGGCACAGGCAGGGTCCAAATTTAGGAATTAGGCCTCTACGTCAGCACCTTATGTATAACAAAGCCTGGGTAGAAGTATACCTAGTCCACCAATGCCTGCTTTCTGCTGGCTAGAGATAACTCTACCTCACCACTGTCTGCTGTACGCTGGCTACAACAAGTAATACCAATCCACCATCACCCTACTTCTATCCAGACCTACACGTACACAACCCATCATCCACAATAAAAGGGATAATTTTTGAGATGATTGTAAAAACCCATGCCATCTTCTTCACTTACTAGACTAAGAACCTCCTGCTACTCCCAAAAAAGCGATAATTTTTGGCACACTTGGAAAAATGCAGACCGTCTTCTTCACTTGCTAGACTAAGAACCTTTGATATGCCCAAAAAAGGGAATAGCCAGAAGTTTTCAACAGTTCGCTCAACTCTACTCCCAACTGTCTAACAGCCAGGCAACTTCCATAGTCAGCACATTTTTGTGATTTGCCTCATTTGTGTCATGGCCTCCTCTTCCCCGAAATCGTCAGTTATTCATTGGGAATCCATGTCCTCAAGACAACAGTACCCTGTCACCCTGTTGTAGTGCACTACCTAGCCAAGTTGTTGGTGGCACAGGTCCTCCCATACCATCTTGTGAACTCCACGGCCTTCAGGCAACAAATGAGGTGTGCCCAGTCAAGATGGTGCATACCTAATCGCCATTATTTTGCTGAGACAGCCATGCCATGGTTGATACATGGAGTAGAACCTACAGCCAGGGGCAATACGTGGCCAAAAAAAGCTATGCTCCATTTCTGTTGTCTCAGTGGGATTTCAAAATTTTTTAGGGCTGCTGGCCAAATTCAAATTTGTTGTGTTTGCTTTTGAAACCACCCCACGGCCAGCCAGGGCTGCTGGCCAAAATGAGTACCTAGATGACATTGGTTTGATGAGACAGCCGTACCCTGCATGCCACGGTTGATATGTGGAGTTGTACTTACAGCCAGGGGCAATACATATCTGAAAAATAGCTTTGCTCTATTCATTGATGCTACTTTCAGTCTGGCTGTGGCAAAATTCAACAAATTTATAGCTGTTGCTTTTGCAAACACCCTGCTGTCAGCCAGGGTTGCTGGCCAAGTTCAAATTTGTTGCCTTTGCTTTTGCAACCACCCTGTGGCCAGCCAGGGCTGCTGGCCAAAATGAAATAGTTTTTTGGCAAACTTGCTACTTGCAGCAAGACCCCATGGTTTTCTGGCTCACCAGAATAGACCATTGGCCAGAACTTGCCCAGTTTTCCATGAGTGTACAGTCTTGTCCACCCTCTAGTGTGGCTAGATTGTCAGCCAGCAGTCAGCCAGCAGTGTGGAAAAACTGATTTGTACTAAATGAATCAGGCATAGATCAGTGAGGAATTTAAACCTCCTGTACTAGATGCCATTGATTAGGCAGTACTACCACTACCCCTGCTGGATGCTAGTGACATCAGTCCGCCACCTCATGCTGTACCTCAGTGACATCAGTCAGCCATCTCATGCTGTACTCTAGTGACATCTGTCCACCATCTCGTGCTATACGCTTTAAACATCTTTCTTCCATCTCATGCTGTAATCTATTAACATCAGTCAGCCACCACCTGCTGTACGCAGGATATTACTAATTACACCACTTCCCCATCACCCCACTTCCAGCCAGACCTACACATACACAACCCATCATCCCCAGAAAAGGGATCATTGTTTTGGCTTTTCATACAAGAGCTATTTCTTCTTCAGTCTTCACTATTCTATTACTACTCCCAAAAAAGGGATAATTTTTGGAATGCCGGGATAAAGCCAATGCGTCTTCCCATGCCTCCATGTGCATATTAACACTGGCAGGCATCTACCGACAACCAGGGATACTTTGTGCCACTTTATTTTGTGTGAACAAGCCTTAAACATGGGCGTGTTGGAATAGTTACCATGGGTCCGCATGTTGCCTTAACTGACCCTAAAAAAAAACACTTTAAAACTACTTGAATACACACTTTACAGTGTTAGACAGAATAGAGAAGGACTTCAAAAGAACCAGGTTTTTCAGTGCTGACCTCCGTGGTCAGCGCCGAAAAACTTGGTTCTTTTGAACTCCTTCTCTATTCCATATATTCCTCATGAAGGCTGCAGACTACAGGATTGTGATCCTCAAATCACATGCGATCAGCATTGTTGTGTTTGCCACTACACAACTTAGCAGGGTGAGCACACATAATTCATTTTTCCCTTTTCCCCACCCTCGTGCTGGCTTTACTCCACAGGGAGCGCCTTTCTCCTTTCTCTTTTCAGTGTTAGACAGGGGTTAAGAGATGTTAGGCAGTGTTTTAATCATGTTTAGTGGCTTATTTCATTGACGATTAGAGTCGAACCAAGCCAAACCAAACCCACAATTTACCAAAAGTGTGGCACGTCCGGTGAACCGAACTTTTCAAAAGATTGCTCAAGTCTAGTTGTGACTGGTAAGGTATTTTGTGCTGTGGCATTTGTTTGACACATGCCCCATAGTGGTATTTAGCACTTTTGAAGCAGTAGTTTGTTATGCACTGTGGTATTTGGCATCACTTATTTCTATAATAAAAGTTTACTTTGGTCACTGAAACAGAGAAATGGCTAACAATTCCTGCCCATTCCAGCTCAGGGCAAAAAAACTGAACAGATTGGGAGCGATCAATCCTCCACATTCCTCAGCCTAAAGCTCATCAACTGCATGCAGCAAAGTAGAAATGAGTCCATATATTTCTACCCACTTCAAAAGCCCTGAAAACCAAGATCTCTTTAACAATAGACAAATATCTCTTTAGTGGAATCTTGTCGAGTTATCCTGACAGGATAGAGAGGCAAACATACAAAGAAATCTCAAGCAAATCCATTTCCTGCCGTCTGTTTAAGGCCCTGCGGATAAAAACAAAGTCATTTCAACGTCAGGGAGGATTCAGAGCACCATGGAGCTACCTGACCTCCAAATCCTGACAGATCAGAGAGCATGGATTGTCTCTTAAGTCACATTTCTTACATTGTACGGTGCAACTTGAAAACAAAAGCGTATTTGTATACAGAACTGTCTCTAGTTAATACCTTCAGATCTCAGGGAAAGGCAGTTTCTCAACAGGATTATTATTTTTTGTACAGAATAAAAGCAAAGAAAGCCAAAATGCCATGATTTTGTTGTTCAGACTTGTACATAATAAAATACTATATGTTAAATTTACAGACCAGAAAAAACAGACTATTGTCAACATGAACTTTTCTTCTCTGAACGTACAATTTATTTATTTGTCACTACCATACCATGACATTTATCCCTTTCCCTCAAAATTATGTTTATTTGTATTCAAGGGGAATCTGTAATCAGTATCTCCTGCACTTACTGATTGGTATAGACTTATAGTGTGGGTGATCAGGGTCGGCTCTGCCTATAGACAAAATGATGATGTGGGGCACCGCTCTGCCTGCCACAAGAACGTTAGACAAACCACTCACTCAGCCAGCAGCATGAGGAGGGGACTTGTTACAATGTGTCACCCCAGTAGTAAGGTGGGGCATGTCAAAGGGTGGGCCAATGGGCGGAGTCAAGGAGGCTGCAAAATTAGCTTTTGCCTAGGGTGACATAAAATCCTTGCACCAGCCCTGCGGGTTATTCTAAGGACAACAGCATTTACCGTTCCCAGATCCGTGGCTCTGTTCTATGAATTTTTTTCTATTTTTTAGGTAATGAGGTATCTTGGTGCACAGTGACATTAGCTTAAAGGGGTACTCTGGCCCAAATACATCGTATCCCCTATCCAAGGAATAGGAGATAAGATGTCTGATTGTGGTGATCCCGCTGCTGGGGACCCCTGCAATCTATCATTTAGCACCCACCTTTGCGATCTCTCCACAGCGGTGGAGACTCCAAGTGTGCTCCAGTCCCGTGGTCGTCATGCTGCACGTTCGGAGCCTCCAGCACTGCAGAGAATTCACAAAGGTGGATGCTGAATGACAGATTTAGGGGGTCCCCAGCAGCAGGACCCCCGCGATCAGACATCTTCTCCCCTATCCTTTGGATAGAGGATAAGATGTATTAGGGCCAGAGTACCCCTTTAAATCTTCTTAGCAAACACTTCCTCTTCTGTGCTTTTCAGTATGGAGCTCCACCTTTTTTCCTGGGTAAGGCTCAATACTGTTATCACCACTCTGCAGCTACACCCCCTCTCCTCTGCTGTGAAATCTCTCTCAGTGCTTGCGGAGGAAAGGGGTGTAGCTGCAGAGTGGTCATAAGTATTGTGCCTTACCCAGAAAAAAAAAGCTAGGGAACTGTAACTGCTCCACTGTTCTACACATCTGTCCTGCACCAACTTAAGTCCTTGCAAATAATATTATTCTGCCTGCTTCCACTTTGCCTCCCAAGTTCTGGACAACACCTTTAAATATTACATATTCTTATTTTTATCACACTTGGCTACATTACTTGGTAAATATAATATTTTATTCGATTTATTTTGGGTTCGGATCCTGCTTCCAATTTAGAAGTATCCCGTTTGTCCTGCAATTGCCCAGTCAAAGAATGTACAGGAGCAGAGACTCCTGTGAAAGGCAGGGCTTCCCGCTCCTGTGCAGTACACTGAGTGGCTGGGCTAACTGCAGAACGCGGGCACAGTGTGAAAGCTATGATGTGTAATGCATCAACACTTACCTGTCAGGTGCTCAGCTTACAGGATCAGGGTGAAACTATGCCCAAACTAACAACAAAAATGTCAGATTTTATCAAATTTTTAGATAGAGAAAGGATAAATACAGCTCACCATGTCTCCAATGGAAGTATCCAGTGGGCTAGTCTTCAGGTGCATGGGCAGGCACTTGGCCAATTGCAGTGAGGGCGCAAGCTGAAGAACAATGGGATGATCCCAACGATCAGTCCAGCAATCTGGAGTATAGCATAAAACAAACTTCTTTATTTAATCCATAGAGATAAAATCACAAAGGCAGTGCAGATAAAAAAGTTTATTTTATACTATACTCCGGAGTGCTGGACTGATTGTTGGGATCCTTCCATTGTTCTCCCATTGACTGCATTTAATTTGCGCTGAATTCATTGTCAGTATTGTCTGGTTCTAGTTATTGAACATGTTTATATCTGACTGTTGAGCATATCTCCTGGTTCTGATCCTACTAACTGACATAAAGGGGTCCTCCACCCCTAGACATCTTATCCCCTATCCAAAGAATAGGGGATAAGATGTCTGATTGCGGGGGACCCCTGCAATCTTGGTTGCGGCACCCCAGACATCCGATGCACAGAGTGAACTTTGCTCCATGCCAGATGACTGGCGACACAGGGTGGAGGCTCGAGATGTGCCTCAAGGCAAGTCTATGAGAAGGGGTGTGATGGCCGTCACGCGCCCTACCATAGACTTGCATTGAGAGAGTGTGGCCATGAAGTCACGAGCGGGGCACAGCTGTGACATCACAAGCCTCTGGCACTGCTGGGAGTCCCGCGATCATTTAATCCTCTATCCTTTGGATGGGGGATAAGATGTCTAGGGGCAGAGTACCCCTTTAATTTTGGGTTCCACTGGCTATAGTCCATGCTTGTTTATTTTTAACTGGAGACAATTATGGAAATCTTCCTAAGAAGATGGCCATGTAATAAAGCTGCACAGTCTTCATATGTTTAGCTTGTATCAATCCAATTCAAGTTTGTTTTGTTTCTCAGATTCTTAATATTTACAAAACTGTGAAAGACATCGCATAGGACAGAACAAAAATAACATAAAATTAAAAAAAAAATGAAAAACAAGTAAAAACATATTTAGCTTGACCTAATGTGCCAACAGCCTTCATCTGAGACTCCTATGTATTCAACAATGCTAATTAATAGAACTAGCAGAAGATAAGTTAATAGAGGCCAAATTGTATCCACATGCTTCATTTTACAATGTGTTCCCTGGAGCCATTGAAACCCTTTATGGAACAGGTTAATCAGATGCTTTGAGTTTAATCACACTGAATAACGCCAAGCTCTGCTAATGTGGGCCCAGGGCAAAAAGTACTGAACACCCAACGTGGTTTATTCTAGGGAATAATGTGAAAGGTCTGACATTATTTCATTGCTCTAAGGCAATGTTATCGCAGATCAATCCCTATTGGGGGGGGGGTTCTTTGGTAGAGTTTGTTCTGCTGTCAATTGTCAAAATAATATTGTATTGTAAATTGCAGATGATTTTCTGCTGCTCTTAGCATAAGAGCAACATGACCTTGAACATTTTTACTAAATATTATTCTACCAGTTCTCAAGGATAATTGTGTTCTAATTGTGCCTCTCGCTGCCTTTCTCAAGCATGATAGATAGATAGATAGATACAAGCACCATCTTCCTGCAGTCTTTCAATCTTAAAAGGCCTTTTTGCTACTGCAATACTGTTTTTCCCTTCTATTTTTTTACTTCATTACTTGTGTGATGAGAGAGGTTCACCTCAAAGAGAAAGTAAGTAATGCTAAGTACTTTTCACACATACATTATTTTATAGCGAAATAATGCACAAATTCCAGAGTGTTTAATATAAACATGCTTCAAAAGTGTTGAAGGGGTTCTCCACCATAAGATGATTTTAGTATGTGCCTGCCAGACAGTAATGGACATGCTTAGGAAGGATTTATGCTTGTCTTGGTGCTAAATGTTGTGAGATTCCCATAACACTGTGGCTAGCTTTTTGTGAACTGGTATTTCCTGTTTGAATTTTCTTTTTTTAAATTTTTTTTATTACAAATCCCATCATTCCATTTTCCTCCCTCCCACACATCAGCCACCCCACCCATTAAAACATAAATGAGCTGCATCCATTCAAAATACCTGTTGTTTTCAATCAGGGTGCCTGCAGGTGTTGCATTAGTTGCAGATTGATCTCTCTCCCACCAAGCGATCGCTCCACCCATTGAAGCAGACAGGCTCCCTGTCATCAGCTGACTAGTGAGTCAGGTCTCTGCCACATTGCAACCTGGGGGAAATCTGAGACAACAGTCATTTTGTATGCTGTTAAAAATAAATACTTGGGTGAAAATCACATAAGAATTATGAGAAAACAGTCAGAAACAGGTACAGACACTATATTATGAACTACACTAACTGTACAGCCCCTGTAGCATAGTCAAATAATAAAAAATTCCTGGAATACCTCTTCAAGATTGAACACAGAATAGACATATTAGGCCAAGTTAAGTGTATGTTCTGGGTTTAATTAGAATTTTTGTGTTTCTCTGTTTAACATACATATGCATTGAAAGAGTTGAGAGTGAACATGAAATTTTAATTTTACGCCAAGTTCCCTGTATTTTCTGGCTTTAATCAGACATTTAGAGGGAGCTTTATCAAAACCAGTGCAGAGGAAAAGTGAAGTCCATAACAACCAATCTTTTAAAAAGACCTCTGAAAAAATGAAAGAAGCAATCTGATTGTTTTTTATGGGCAACTGCTCTACTTTTTTTCTACACAGCTATTGATAAATCTCCCCCATAGCGTTTCTACCTATATTTAACATAAATACGCATGAAAAGTGTTGAGAGTTAATGTGGAATAGGCATCTTAGAAAAAGTCACGTGTATTTTCTGTGTTTAATTAAATATTTATCAACCTGTGTGAGAAGAAAACTGGAGCTTTAACTCACAGCAACCAATCACAGCTCAGCTTTCACTTTACCAGAGCTCATTAACTCCTTAAGGACCAGGGTTTTTTCCATTTTTGCACTTTCATTTTTTCCTCATTGCCTTTAAAAAATCATAACTCTTTCAATTTTGCACCTAAAAATCCAAATGATGGCTTATTTTTTTGCGCCACCAATTCTACTTTGTAATGACATCAGTATTAAAATCTAAGACGAAACGGAAAAAAAATCATTGTGCGACAAAATTGAAGAAAAAAACACCATTTTGTAACTTGTGGGGGCTTCCGTTTCTACGCAGTACATTTTTTTCTAAAAATTACACATTCTCTTTATTCTGTAGGTCCATGCGATTAAAATTATACCCTACTTAGGCTCCTTTCACACTAGGGTTTTCTCTGTTATTGAAGTTCCGTCGCATGTTCCGTCACGATTTTCAGCGAAAACCGCCCGTTACAAAACCCTTGACGGCCGAGACTAAATCGCATTGCAGCCTATGGGATTTTGTAACTGCCCGTTTGCACCCGTATATACCCGTAATTCATTACGGACGTTATACAGTGATGGGACATCGTGGCGGAAAAATTACTGGGTGGGACCCAGAGGGAGAGCAGCACCATTTGGCATTCAGGGCATCATTTAAGGCCCAATGGATTATGGGTCACACTTCATGCCTGCAAAGGGTTTTAGCTGCCAGAACCATACAGAACCCCCACAAGTGACCACATTTTGGAAACTAAACCCCCAAAAGCATTCTTCTAGAGTAAAAGTGAGTACTTTGAATCTTTTTGTGTGGCTGGAATGGTTACAAAGTCAGTAGAAAAAAGTGAAATTTGCTTTTCTTTTTCCACAAATGCATCATTTGTGGGACATATTTTGTGTACATTGCATCTAAAAAGGAGGAACCCCAGATTTTATTACGCTGTTCGTCCCATGTTCAGCAATACCACCACTTAGGCCATATTTGATTGCTTTGCTACAGGGTGGGACCAAGAATGAAAGGAACCCCATTTGGATTTCAGGACATTATGATGAACATTATAGATCCCACTCCATGTCTGCAATGGATTGAAGCTGGTACATCCATACTGTACCCCCACAAGTGACCTCTTTTTGAAAACTACAACCCCTAAATTATTCACATGGGTTAGTAGTGCATTCTTTGAGGTCTTTTAGTTTTGATGGTATTAGCATAAGTCATCATTTGTTGGATACATTGGCCCTTATTTACTAAGAGTGGAGTGTCGGTTTGTGTTTCTTTTTTGTGTTTTCAACCTTTTTTTCACTTGGTATGTACTAATCTGCAGGGAAAATTCTGTAATTCGGTAATTTCTGTTGCATGGTTCTATCGTACGGTAATTTCTGTCGCATGGTTCTGTCACAGTAATTTCTGTCGCAGTTTTTTTTTTTTTTTTATTATTTCAGCAGCAGTTATACAAACCATATAAAATCTAATTTCTATTTTTCTTTGTCAAACATCAATATTCCAGAAAAAATTATCCCCTTTACCCCTCTCCCCTATACATTTCTCCAATCTGGTTCCAGTGCCCCATCCGACCGTCTCCACTGAATATTCCTTTTGTCTTATCTAATACAACCTCTCCCCACCCCCCTAAATAACCCTCCTATCACTAATACCAACCAAATATAATTAAATAAAATTGCATTTGGCTCTTCCCCCCCTCAGAATCTAGCCTTCAGTCCAAGCCCAACCATTTTACTAATTTCCTCCCTCTCACCTATTTCCTCATTTGCACTCTCCTGATCTCCACCATACATATTTTTTTTCTCTCTTTTTTCCTCTTCCCCACCTTCCTACTAATTTAATATTTACAAATTTCCTTCCCTTGCCAGGGAGGAGCGCAGCACCTTCACGCCCCACTCCTCCCCGACTACTTGTCCTCCACTGCTGATGCATTTATTACCCCCCCCCCCCCCCCAGGATCAACAATTTCGGGGAGGACCTTTAAAAATATATTTTACCATTTTTTTTCTTTTCCTTCCTCCTTTAATAGGGGAAATTACTCATATTTAATTCATTCACTTAATCCAGTACATGGACTCTCAATCACTCAGTTTTCATTCCAACTTGGAAAAAAGAGGGAGGAGAGCCAAAAAGCCAAAACGAAAAACCACAAAGAAAAACAAACAAACAAGGAAGAAAGAAAAGAAAACAAGGCAATAGTACCTATTCATCTTGTAATTGCTACTGGCTTCGGTCAGACAGAGCACCTCTCCTTACAAATGTATAATTATACATATTCATCCCCCCCACCCCCACACACACACCTTATCCAACCCCATGGCTGAAGGGAGGGGAAAAAATATTAATAATTTAATATTTGCTTCCCTTTTCATTCTCTCTTCCCTTTCTTTTAAATAATATTCCCACCTTATACCTTTATCTAAGACTCTCCACCAAACAATCTTTCTCTCTGTCATACCTTCAATCCACCGATCCCAAATTGCATGGAACTTAGCCAAACATCCAGCCTTAGCTGCCCAACAGAACTCAAATTTCATCATCTTACATAATGTAGTCTTAAGTTCATCGACATTTGGAGGTTCTTTAGACATCTATTTTCTTGCCACTAATAGTCTTGTTGCAAATTGCACTTTCCCTCTCAGAATCTTGTCCATCTTTCTTCCTTCTGTTCTTTCTCCCCCTAATAACCAATATATCAATTTATCACCTTCCTTCAGTTCTAGCCTTCCTCCTATCATCCTTACCACCTTTATCCAGAATTCCTTAAGCACAGGACACTCATAATACATATGGAAGAACCCCATTCCTTCATTCTCACATCTTAAGCATTTACATTTTTTATGTTTATCTATTTTCCCCAGGAGTTGCAGCGTGTAATATAACCTATGTGTTATAAAAAATTGTGTAACTCTATGTGAACTGTTTTTAATAATATTCAAATTTTCTTCCCAGATCCCCCTCCATTCCCTTTCTGTTACTTGTCCTATATCCTTCTCCCATTCTTATATACTAATTGCTTTTCTCCCTTATTTTCAACATCCACCATTATTTTGTACATCTTAGAAATTATTTTTTTATCTGTGCCTTCCCTTAACACCTTAATTATCGGGCAGTCATTAATTCTCGTTTCTTCTTTCTTATCTAATTTTTTGACTGCCTCTCTTAACTGTGCATACCTAAATAGTTACATCATATTGCTAGGAATTTTATACTGTGCACTCAGATCCTCAAATGTTCTATGGGAGAATTCCTAGAATATACTCATACTACAGTGGGACCAGAGAAGAGCAACTGGCCGCCCTCATCTATACATTGTACAGGACGATCACATTGGGTGTCAGGAGTGACACCTGCTGTGACCTGTCCTGAACTGTAGGTACCACTGCTCCCAACATGGAGCACACTCTGCTCCATGCTTGGAGCTGTAGTACCTGCATTAATAGACTGATTGCAGCGGGTATTACTTCTGACACCCGATGCGATCGTCCTGTATAATGTATAGATGTGGGTGGCCAGTTGCTCTTCTCTGGTCCCACTGTAGTATGAGTATATGCTGTATATATACCTATTATTCATATTTCCTGTAGAGAGCTGTTAGTGGCTGGAACCATCTGGCCAATCACAGCTCTCTGCGTGAAATATGAATAAGTGATGTGAATTCTATTCATATCACTGGCCTGGTGGAGTATAGTGCAGAGATGCGAGCGCAGGAGAAAGCCGCTCCATCTCTGCAATAGAAAGGACAATTGCATTGGGTGTCAGGAGTGACTACAGCTTCCATCATGGAACAGTCTCTTCCATACTGGGAATAGCAGTACTATCCAAAAATTTTAAAAAATGTAGAAAAAAAAAGTAAAACACACTATATTAAACACAATATTATAATGCATTACTAATAAAAAAAAATTAAAAACTTAATTGTAAAAAATATATTATTTTTACATTTAAATAACCTCTTTCTAAATTTATTTTTTATTTTTTATTGTTGGCTAAATATTTTAGGTCCCTGTCCGCCCACATAAATTGATCCCTGTTTAAAAATTAACATTAACACTTTTTTTTATTCTTTCTTTTGGTGGCTTTATAGTTTTTTATACACCCAAGAATGGAGCCTATATTTTAAATGTAGACTCAATTCTTGGATGTAGAATAAACTATAAAGCCACAAAAAGAAAAAGAAAATGTTAGTGTTAATTTTTAAATAGGGATCAATTTATGTGGGCGGGCAGGGACCTAAAAATGTAGCCAACAATAATACAAATGTAGAAAAGGGCCTGTTTTTTATAATTATTTTTTATATTTTTTTTATTAGTAATGTATTTTAATATTGTGTTTAATAAAGTGTGTATGTGTGTTTCACTTTTTTCTCTATTTTTTTTAAAAGTTTTTTAGGTAGTACTACTACTCCTAGCATGGAACAGACTGTTCCATGATGGGAGTAGTAGTACCTGTGCTAATAGACAGATCACCCTGGGTGTCACTCCGGACACTTGCTGCGATTGTCCTGTATAATGTATAGATGCGGGCGGCTTTCTCGCATCTAGATAGACAGATTGCATCGGGTGTCAGGAGTGACACTTGCTGTGATCTGTCCTTAACTGCAGGTAATACTGCTACCAACATGGAGCACACTCTGCTCCATGCTTGGAACTGTAGTACCTGCATTAATAGACAAATCACAGTGGGTGTTACTTCTGACACCTGTTGCGATTGTCCTGTAGAATGTATAGATGCGGGTGACCACCCGCTCTTCTCTGGTCCCACTTTAGTATGTGCCGTATATATACCTATTATTCATATTTCCTGCAGAGAGCTGTGAGTGGCTGGAACCATCTGGCCAATCACAGCTCTCTGATGGAAATATGAATAAGTGATGTGAATTCTATGCACATCACTGGCCAGCAAGAGTATAGTACAGAGATGCGAGCACAGGAGAAATCTGCTCCATATCTGCAATAGAAAGGACAATCGCATTGGGTGTCAGGAGTGACACCTGCTGTAATCTGTCTATTAGTACAGGTACTACAGCTCCCCAACAATTTTAAATGTAGACTCCAATCTTGGGTGTATACATAATTATAAAGCCACCAAAACTAAAAAAACTAAAAAAATTTAAGTAAATTTTTAACTCCTTGGGGACGGAGGGCGTATCCATACGCCCTTGGCATTTCCGATCACTGCCGCTTGCCGGGCGGTGATCGGACCGGGATGCCTGCTGATATCTATCAGCAGGCATCCCGTGACAATGCCTAGGGGGGTCCTGAGACCCCCCCCCCATATCGGCGATCGCAGCAAATCGCAGGTCAATTCAGACACTGGTGACCCGATCTCCCGGAAAATAAGCGTGATCGGAGCTGTCAGAGACAGCTCCGACCAGCCTAAAGCATAGGAGCGAGGTGGCAATGTTGCCACCCCCTCCTATCCCCTGTCATTGGTCGGTCAGGCTGACCACCAATGGCAGGAGGGGGGCGGGGGGTTAGAGTTCATTTCCCCCCGCTCTGCGCACCGATCGAAGTCGGTACAGAGCGGGGGGAACATGGCATCCCGGAGCAGCGGCGGCAGGAGGAAGAGCAGCAGCCGGAAAGTGCGGCTGAGAAGGCTGCAGTGAAGATCGCGATAAGTGATCTTCACTGTGGCCTTCCAAAAGCAGCAAAACTACAACTCCCAGCATGCCCACACAGCCAAAGTCTGTCTGGGCATGCTGGGAGTTGTAGTTTTGCAACATCTGGAGGGTCACAGTTTGGAGACCACTGTGTAGTGGTCTCTAAACTGTGGTCCTCCAGATGTTGCAAAACTACAACTCCCAGCATGCACTGACAGTCTGGGCATGCTGGGAGTTGTAGTTTTGCATCATCTGAAGTGGCACAGTTTGGAGACCACTATATGGTGGTCTCCAAACTGTAGCCCTCCAGATGTTGCAAAACTACAACTCCCAGCATGCCCAGACAGTCAGGGATGCTGGGCGTGTAGTTCTGCAATATCTGGCCCTTCAGATGTTGCAGAACTACAACTCCCAGCATGCCTGGACAGTCTGGGCATGCTTGGAGTTGTAGTTTTGCAACATCTGGAGGGCTACAGTTTGGAGACCACTGTTCTTCCCCAGTTGTTGCATAACTACAACTCCTAGCATGCCCAGACTGTCCAGGCATGCTGGGAGTTGTAGTTCGGCAACATCTAAATGGCCAGATATTGCAGAACTACACGCCCAGCATCCCTGACTGTACGGGCATGCTGGGAATTGTAGTTTTGCAACAGCTGTAGGCATACTGGTTGGGAAACACTGAGCTAGAGTCTGTTTCCTAACTCAGTGATTCCAACCCGTGTGCCTCCAGCTGTTGCAAAACTACAACTCCCAGAGTGCACTGACAGACCGTACATGCTGGGAGTTGTAGTCTTGCAACAGCTGGAGGCACATGGGTTGGAATCACTGAGCTAGAGTCTGTTTTCTAACTCAGTGGTTCCCCACCAGTGTGCCTACAGCTGTTGTAAAACTACAACTCCCAGCATGTACGGTCTATCAGTGCATTCTGGGAGTTGTCATTTTGCCACAGCTGAAGGTTTGGGGTGCCCCCCCCCTTGGGGCGCCCCCCCATGTGAATGTACAGGGTACATTCACACGGGCGGCTTTACAGTGTGTTTCCTTCAAGGAAACTTACTGTGAACCCCTGCCTGTGTGAATGTACCCTAAAAACACTACACTACACTAACAAATAATAAAAAGTAAAACACTACACATACACCCCCTTACACGTCGCCCGCCCCCCCCTCCCCCCCAATAAAAATGAAAAAACGTCTCATACGGCAGTGTTTCCTAAACGGCACCTCCAGCTGTGGCAAAACCACAACTCCCAGTGTTGCCGGACAGCCATAGACTGTCCTGGCAGGCTGGGATTCTTGCAACAGCTGGAGGCACCCTGTGAGAGACACTGCTGTAGGGTTTTGGTGGAGACAAGCCCCATCCTTGTAACCGGGTCCACCCCTACTGCAAATTCCTTATTCAGGCCTCAAATGCGCATGAGGCTCTCTCACTTCAGAGCCCTGTCGTATTTCAAAGCAACAGTTTAGGGCCACATATGGGGTATCTCCGTACTCGGGAGAAATTGCGTTACAAATTTTGGGGGGATTTTTCTCCCATTACCCCTTGTAGAAATGGTAAATTTGGGTAAAAAAAAATGCACTTTAGTGAAAAAATTTTTTTTTCATTTACACATCCGAATTTAACAAAAAGTCGTCAAACAACTGTGGGGTGTTAAGGCTCACCGGACCCCTTGTTACGTGCCTTGAGGGGTGTCGTTTCCAAAATAGTATGCCATGTGTTTTTTTTTTTGTTGCTGTTCTGGCACCATAGGGGCTTCCTAAATGCGACATGCCCCCAAAAACCATTTCAGCAAAACTCACTCTCCAAAATCCCATTGTCGCTCCTTCCCTTCTGAGCCCTCTACTGCGCCCGCCGAACACTTGACATACACATATGAGGTATTTCCATACTCGAGAGAAATTGGGTTACAAATTTTGGGGGGCTTTTTCTCCTTTTACCCCTTGTAAAATTTCAAAAACTGGGTCTACAAGAACAAAATTTAGATTTTGAATTTTCTCCTTCACTTTGCTGCTATTCCTGTGAAACACCTAAAGGGTTAACAAACTTACTGAATATCATTTTGAATACTTTGGGGGGTGCAGTTTTTATAATGGGGTAATTTATTGGGTATTTCTAATATGAAGACCCTTCAAATCCACTTCAAAACTGAAGTAGAATATGTCACGAAAAAACAATCTCGGAATCAGAATGAAAAGTAAAAGCATGCCAGAGTTATTAATGCTTAAAGTGACAGTGGTCAGAATTGCAAAAAATGCTCCCATCCTTAGGGTTATAATGGGCTCCGTCCCCAAGGAGTTAAACAGGGATCAATTTATGTGGGCGGGCAGGGACCTAAAAATGTATCTGACAATAATAAAAATGTAGATAGGGGCCATTTAAATGTAAAAATAATATATTTTTATTATTTATTCTATTCATTTTTTATTTTTTTATTAGTAATGTATTATTTTTACATTTTTTAGGTAGTACAACTACTCCCAGCATAGAACAGAGTGTTCCATGATGAGAGCTGTAGTACCTGTACTAATAGATAGATCACAGCAGGCACCCGATGTGATTGTCTGTTCAATTGCAGAGATGTAGCGGCTTTCTACTGCACTCGCATCTCTGCACTATACTCTGTCCAGCCAGTGATGTGAATAGAATTCACATCACTTATTCATATTTCCCGAAGAGAGCTGTGATTGGCCAGATGGTTCCAGCCACTCACAGCTCTCCGGGGGAAATATGAAAAATAGGTATATACACGGCATATACTAAGGCCCATCGCAAGAGGACAGGCAAACCAAGCAATTGCTTGGGGCCCCAAGCTGGCATGGGGCCCCCGAGCAGAGTCAGTGTTTGACTGTCCTCCTGCAATATACCGTTCGGCAGGCAGCTCGACCTGATGGCCTGCCAGCCAGCAGTGCGAGACCCTGCCTGGAGCGGAAGGCAGAGACTGAAGTCACTGCCTTCGGCTCCTTTTTGTGCCCTGCTCCGGCTCACCTTCAGTCCGTCCGGGATTCGTATTTCCGCGCATCACATGACCGTCATGACGTCACGCTGAGTCCAAGAATTCAAGGGCCAGCACCCTAACGCAGGCCCTAGAGCGTGACGTGACATGTAACATGACGGTGCACTAACTCATAGAATTACCGCGTGCGGCGTTTAGTTCAACAATTATCTCTGACAGTGAGTGAATGTTATTTCAAGGTTCTGAACTACCTACCTACTGGGTCTGGGGGGAGGGGGTTAATCTGGGGTACCGTACTACCTTCCTACAGGGGGAGGGGTGTTAATCTGGGGGTACTATCTTCCTACTGGGGGTTAATCTGGGGGTACTACCTTCCTACTGGGGGAGGGGTTTAATCTGTGGTCCCCCAGTAGGCAGTTAGTACCCCCAGATTAATCCCCTCACCCCCAGTAGGAAGTTAGCACCCCCATATGACCCCCCTCCTGGGGTACGGGGGGTACTACCTGCCTACTGGGGGGGGGGGGGGTTAGTCTGGGGGTACTACCTTCCTGCTGGAGGGAGGGGGGTTAATCTGGGAGTACTACCTGCCTACTAGGGAGAGGGTTAATCTGGGGGTACTACCTGTCTACTGGGGGAGAGGGTTAATCTGGGGGTACTACCTGCCTGCTGGGGGGAGGGGGTTAATCTGGGGTACTACCTGCCTACTGGGGGATTAACCCCCTCCCCCCAGTAAGAAGGTAGTACCCTCAAATGAACCCCCTCTTCCCCCCAGTAAGAAGGTAGTATCCTCAAATTAACCCCCTCTTCCCGCCAGTAGGAAGGCAACACCCCCAGATGAACCCCCTCATCTGGGGGTGGGGGGGCCTCCAAATCTATTTTCTTTCTTCAAACGGCCCTGCATATACTCATACTAAAGTGGGACCAGAGAGGAGCGGCCGGCCAACCGCATCTATACGTTATACAGGTGTCAGAAGTAACAACCGCTTCGATCTGTCTATTAAAGCCGGTACTACAGCTCCCAGCATGGAGCAGAATGTGCTCCATGTTGGAAGCAGTAGTACTTGCAGTTTAGGACAAATCACAGCAAATGTCACTCCTGACACCCGCTGTGATCGTTTGCAGAGATATGAGCATCTATACATTATACAGGATGATTGCAGGGGTGTCACTAATGAAGAAATTTGTTATTTCGAATAGAGTCGAAGTTCGGATTTGGTCCAAATCAAATTTTTCATGAAATTTGGAATGAATTCGACATTTTAAGATTCAATCCACTCATCTCTACTAACATTGCTTCACATAATGTGAAAAAGATTCAAACAATAAAGCATTAAAGACAGGGATAGGACATAGGGGTTGGTAAGGAAGGAAATATGGAGGGGAGATCACCTGGCCCAAAGCTATATTTTGAGACAAAACACACAAGTGAGAGGGGAGAGGAAAGAAATGTTACTCCTCTTCTTCCATGGTGTCTAAACTGTCCCTAATGGAATAGTTTCTGAACAGGCTGTGGAACAGCCTTAAACAGTTCTGTAAAACTTCCTCCAACTTGACGATGGGATAAAGAGGTGCTGGACACAAAGTTTGGAAGGGATCTCAAGTTTAATCACCCATGATGCACCACGTTTCCCAGTAAGACTGCTTCATCAGGCAAACTTTGTGTCCAGCACCTCTCTATCCTGTCACCAAGTTGGAGGAAGTGTTACTCTGTGTTCACATACTGACGTGGAACGGCTGCAGGCACTCGTACAACTGTCTTTTCTCCATGGTTACATTTGGTGGAGTGTAACTTTATGTGGTAAGTGCCACCTTTATTACACCTAATCTGGTTTTAACATTATTACACCATGGAGCACTGTCTGCGTCCTGTTTTAGTTTACAACAGTTCTAGACATTCAACCTTTACGAGTTTAAAATTAAAATTAGCATTTTCTGGCAAACCACAAAGCATTCTTATAACAGTTCATAATGACAAAGCCTGCAACATATCCCCAACTATGTGATTTCCCCAAAAAACCTTGTAAATTCTTAAGCAATGCAACTAGTCCTAGGAACAGAGTCTCTGAGTTAATATTCCAGGGCTTTAACAGGGCCCGAGCACTGCCATAAGAGGTGCAAGGTTGTTTCCTCAGTGAATGAGTGCCTTTGGCAGTACTTGGATTTGCAAATCTGCGGGCATACATGAAAATTCTCAGGGGCAGGGCCTCTTGAACATCCATCAATATCATGTACAACTGTGCCCTCTGAATATGACCCTCCCACAAACTGTGCCCCCTGATTATAACCCGAACATATACTTTTCTCTCTGAATATAACCCTACCATACACAGTTCCCTCTGAATATAACCCTGACACACACTGTACCCTCTGAGTATAATACTGCCACACACTGTTCGCTCTTAACATAACTCTGCCACCCTGTCATCATTGGTTCCCTTGTTGTCCTTCTTTGGACCACTTTTGGCAGATAATTGCCACTATATACTGAAAGCAACCCAAAAAAAAATCTGCAATATTGGATATCCTCAGACCCAGTCATCCAGCCATCCTATGTGTTACTTTTTTTTCTTGGTTTTTATCACATCGGCTTCAGGAATTAACAACAATTGATATATATACATATTCCCTTCTTTCAGAGATGCCATTGTCACAAAATGATCAATGTTATTCAGTTTACCTTGTTTTAATGTTCTTGCTGATGGGTGTACGATGTATACATCTACATGTGTAAATTCCCATAGGAATGAAAGTGGTAATGCCCTCAGGTTTTCTATATCTATAACTCTGGCAACATTCTTATAAACAGTTTTCCATTTATTGGTTTCTGCAGGTGAAGAATAGCTAAAAATAACAAAATCAATTATAAGAAAATCAATGTTAAATGTGGAGGTAATATTTCCTTTTGCTAGTTTACGCTGCAATCCTTCTTTTTAGCTATTTGATAACAAGTTATCATGCAGCTCCATGGTGTGAGTCAATCATTTTCCAAAGACAGTGTCCTAAAGCTATCAAAGGTGTCACTTTTTCTCATGAAATAGAAAGAAAATCTCTTAATCCAATGTAGAATTGTATTGTGATAGCAGAAATACTTAGAAACTTTACAGCTGCAGCCTGAAGAACATCATGGCGTCATAAAACCCCATTAAATAATGTTAGTTACCACAATGTTTACCATAGTCCAATTTCTATTGCTCTTAAAGTACATGTATACTGAATATTCAAATCTCGGCAAAGTCAGAAAAATATATGTACAAACCATATTTTTTGTTGTTTTGGGTATTGTTGTATTTTTTATTTTTTTTTTAATAACAATAGTGCATCACTTCTGAGGCCGATTTGACACAATGTAAAAAAAAATGGGATGTATTTTTTTAAGCCCACATTCTTATCCTTTTTTTTTACTGCAGGAAAAGAAAAACCTGAATAAAAGTATACCAAAATTATTGCTAAAAGTGCATGCATTGTGTGAATATGGGTGTGTCCCAATTGGAAAACCTCCATTCAGATGCCTTAGCATGGGTTGCGGATGTAACAGGCAACAGGGGTGGACCCTCTGCACTACCAAACTGGTTTGGCTTTAGACTATGGCTTGATCTGGAGTCTAGGTATCCTCTAGGTCTTCAAATGTATCACACCCCATGGTGTGGAAGGTGGACATCTGCTGGTAAAGAGTACCGATCACTCTACAAGTGCTGTCCTGAAATGGGTAATGGCTGGCATACACAGGAGAATCAGGAAAGTACCCAGAGAGACATAGTCTCCACAGGCAGATGGTTGAGGCACAGGTTCAGGTCAGCAATCCAGGTCAGCAACAAGGGAGTCTATATAGTACTGTAGGGGGCAGAAACGGAAACCAAAATGGCATGGGTGAGAATACTCAGAATATTAGGATCAGGACGGCACATCTTTACTAGGAACACACAGAATAAACAATGCAAAGGATCAGATGTTGAGCAGACTCCCCTTAAATAGACAATGCCCAGGGTGGATCGGTGGGGAAAGAATCAACATTGTGTGTATAGGCCCTTTAAAAGTGTAGGAGTGTAGGAGTGTGTGGCAAGCCAAACCCAATAGTGCAGGAGGATGAGTGGAGCACAAAGCCAGTGAGGGACAATACTCTGACAGGGGCCAAACATAGCAGGAGCTGCAGAGAAGCAACGATCACGCAGCAGGAGCAATGAGACATGGGGCACTAATATGGGGCACCCGTCAGTGTTACAGATGATGTCATAAATGCACGCCATCTCTCTGATCTACATGCTCTTATTTCTTTAAATGTGTGTAATGTCTTACCTGAGTCTCCCATGAGAACAAAGCAGAGGTTGGCATCCCAGTAGTCAGATCAGACAATTATCTCCACTCAAGAGGATACAAGATAACTTTCTTGGGCAAACACTTTAAACATCTTTCTGATAAGGATCTGTCCTTTCCTCATGGCTAAACATATCACAAAGTGTGTGTCATGATAGGCCCTACTTACAAAACAAACATGATTTTGTGACGACCTCTTCTTCTGGAGAGCCAGAAGAAAGCGTTTGTAGTGAAATTTTGCTATATTTTTTATATTTCTGTGATATTTTTGATATGTGTCATGGACTAGTGGCCAAAGCTGTAGTGTTTCAGAAGAATCATTGCCTTACTTCAGGCTTATTGTAGGTTAAACATACGAGAGAAGGGGGATACCAATTGACCTCGTGTGTACAATTTACATGTATGAGAAAGTAAGGGGCACAGTGCTTAAAGGAGTAATATGGGCCCTTCATTCTAGTGATCGGTGACGTCAATTTACATAATGATATCTTGGACTTGTGAGATTGATGTATCATGAGATTTCAAGACAACCTTCATTATAAATCTTTTAAATCCCTTTTTGCTTGAGCTTTCACATAACAACAAAATAGAAGTAAGACGAGCAGAAAAAAAGATTAGTCAATTTCTTTCAGTTACTTACAGAGGTTTTGGCATTTTTCAGTTCCATTGCGGTGACTGTTTGCAAAAGTGACAATAAGAAATGCAATCTTAGTGGCTGTCACTTTCTCACCGATGGAAAATGCTAACAAAATAATTGTCAAAAATGTTTGTTAAAACTGAAATAAAGATGGCAAGATCGCTGAAAGGAATAAAAAGACTAAGACAAAAAAAACAAAGATTAAAAAAAAAACGTATCTGACGAACTATTCCTTTCTAATAATTGTCTTCTTACGATTTCAATGTATACCATGTAAGCAAGGGGTCTCAAACTCAAATTATCTGGGGGGCCACTGGAGGAAGAGGCTGGGTGAGGCTGGGCCACATGCGCCCCTCACATATAATGGCCCCATCATGCTCCCCTCACATGTAATGCCCCATCATGTGCCCCTCACATATAATGACCCCATCATGTGCCCCTCATATATAATGTCCTCATCATGCACCCCTCACAAATATTGCCCCCATCATGTGCCCCTCACAAATATTGCCCCCATCTTGCACCTCTCACATACATAATGCTCCATCATGCGCCCCTCACATATATAATGTCCCCATCATGCGCCCCTCACATATATAATGCCCCATCATGCACCCCTCACATATATATTGCCCCCATCACCCGCCCCTCACATATATAATGCCCCCAGCATGCCCCCTCATATATAATGCCCCATCATGCGCCCCTCACATATAATGTTCCCATCATGCACCCCTCACATACAATGCCCCCATCATGCCCCCAGACAGGCCCCAAGATAGATATGACCCCATCAGGTAGGGCTCCCAAGTAGGTATAGAGGCCCCAGATAGATAGGATCCCCATCACTGATGGGCGTCATATCTATCTGGGCCCTGTCTACCTACTGGGGAGCCCTACCTGATGATCAGGTAGGGTTTCCCAATAGATTTACAGGCCCCCACATAGATATTACCCCCGACAGGTAGGGCTCCTATTTAAAGGGGTACTCCGGCGCTAAGACATCTTATCCCATATACAAAGGATAGGGGATAAGATGCCTGATTGCGGGGGTCCCGCCGCTGGGGACCCCTGTGATCTTGCACGTAGCACCCCATTAGAATCAGTCCCTGGAGCACGTTTTCTCCGGGTCTGATTACTGGCGATCACGGGGGCCAGAGCATTGTGACGTCATGGCCCCGCCCTCATGTGACGACACTCTCCACCCCCTCACATGGGCTTGCATGGGAGCGCCTCGGCTCGGCTGCAAAATTTTGTTCCGCAGGCCGCAAATGGCCCACGGGTCGGGAGTTTGAGAACCCTGATGAAAACAGAGGACACGTTAGTTGTGTGACCGTGGTGTGGATGGCCATCATCAAAATAATAAATTCTGTGCTATTCAATGTAATTTGCATTTTAGACTTTATTTTTTCATGTCTAGGACAAAATAATCTGAAAGTCCCCATAAACTTATGTCAAAAGTTGACCAAACCCGCCAAATTTTATGGGTCAAGCCAACTGTCTAAAGTGTATGGGTGACTCCAACTTTCCCTCAACAGATAATGTCAGGGGAGAGAAGGGTTGGGGATGTTCTCAGAGATAGGCGGCAGCCAGAACTGTGTGACAGTGATTTACCCCTCCTCTCTTCATTCACAGCAAAAGGAGATTGGGAGATGTAGCTGTCAACTATTCAGATAGATATAGCCTTAAAGGGGTACTCCGGTGAAAACCTGTTTTCTTTTAAATCAACATGGTGGCAGAAAGTTAAACATATTTGTAAATAACTTCTATTAAAAAATCTTAATCCTTCCTGTACTTATTAGCTGCTGAATACCACAGAGGAAATTATTTTCTTTTTGGAATGCTCTCTGAGGACATCACCACCACAGTTCTCTCAGCTGACGTTATAATAATAACGCTTTATTTATTGTTGTCCTTAGTGGGATTTGAACCCAAGTCCCTAGCACTGTGCTAACCACTGAGCCATCTGCTATGCATGGCTGCTAAAATGGACAGAGATGTCAGCAGAGAGCACTGTGCTCGTGATGTCATCAGTGTTCCAAAAAGAAAGGAATTTTCTCTGCAGCATTCAGCAGCTAATAAGTACTGGGAGGATTAACATTTTTCAATAGAAGTAATTTACAAATATGTTTAACTTTCTGCCACCAGTTGATTTAAAAGAAAAAAAATTTCACCGGAGAACCCATTTAAAGACTTTGAAGGAAATTTAAAACCTGTGTAGAGGAAGCATGATGCAGTAACCCATATCAACCAATCAGCTTGCTTCTTTCATTTATAAATTGGCCTCTGAAAAATGAAAATGAAAGAAGCAATCTGATTGGTTGCTATGGGCAACTGCATTGCTCTTCCTCTACACAGGTTTTGATAATGTTACAATTCAACTGCAACTTGCAATGTAATTGTGTTATTAAGTAGATCGCCATACAATTTCGCTATTCTTACCGTAGTTTCATAACAGTTCATGAAATAGAGGCAGTGTGAATGTGTGAAAACATCTGAAGGAATCAAGCATTTTAGGGCATGTTTACACAGCTAAAGAAATTCTCATTTATTTCTGCATCCAAAATTAGGCACGTTTCCAGATGGATTTGCATCTCCCATTAAATAAATGGGAAGAACCTCCAATTGCCCACACAGTGCATCAAAGATTTTTGATGGCTGAAAAAATACAAATGTTACTTATTTGCAACCTTTAAATATAAAAATATGTTGTTTTTTTATGTGTTTTTACATATGCACATTGTGCAGTCAATAACCACAACACACAAATGTGGAAATTCAGCAAATGTCAAATGTGTGCGTGCAGCAATTGTTGCACAGTAATTGGCCACATGGCACACATCTGTAGCTTGTGTACCCAGCCTTAGAGCACCCAGGACAACAATAATGGTTGTGGGTAGTTTGGCACAGGAGAGACCTGTTACACAGTAGCATTCATTGTGTGGACTGATGAAGAGGAAGCTGGCCGCGTGGTTTTAAGACAGTCTGTGCCTGACATTGAAACTCAAATGAATGATAAAGAATGGGCATTGAGCAACCCACTTATACGGTTCGTTGAAAAATTATTCACCCCACCTTGGTAAATATCTTGTTTTGTTGCATTAGACTCTGGAATTTCTTACCTCCTTTCCTTAACTCCTCCTTGTCCTTATATTTATAGAAAGAGTTCAGGACCTTAGCACTCCATACTCAACGGGTGCTTACAGCTATCTGAAGCTGACACCCACCATCAATGACAAGCCACAGAGATCACATTGATGCGATCAGCTCCTTAAATTGAACAAAAGAATGTATCCGCTCACCCCTCCATGTTGTAAGTCCATATCCAAGCAGGCCAGGTGCAAAAGGGCGTTGCAGCCGAGATACAAGTACAGACTAATGAACACACAAAAACTTCACGAGAAATATGGGTTCCAACACTCCAGATGCCAGCTTCTACTTTAAAAGGCAACGGAGGCAGGGGTTTGGGGTGTGTGGCCAGTTATCATTGGTTTTACCCTGGTTTTATTGGGTAAATTTGTCACAGATGCTGTTTGGAGACTTTTTATTGTGAACCTACCAAGTGGTGATTTCAGTTGATATCATTCAGTGGTCAGGAATTTATGATGTGTGACTTTTCAGTTTGTCACATTTTTTGGTACAACTGCGTTAACTGAGGCGCAAATGTACACCAGCCCTGACTTGGCTTACAAAACTGACTGTGGACAGCATTATTAAAAAGTTGCACATTAGGTGCATGGGTTAAAAAGTTGCAGAGAAATCACTATACAAAGTGAAATACTGAAGTAGGAAATGTGATCAGCACCAGATTTATTACATGACGTACACATAAATTTGGTGCAGGTTCACTGTTTTCACAACATTAATTAATGGAGTAAAAAGATATGCACCTACACCACTCTTAATGAATACTCCCCAACATCTTTATTTAGAAAATATTAAAACGGCATGGTAGACTTGTGTAAATATGCCCTAATATGCTTGATTCCTTTGGCTGTGTTCACACATTCACATTGCAATTTTACTGATATTTTCCGAAATTATGTTAAGAATAGCAACATTTTATGGCAATCTACATAATGAAGCAAGTATCAGAAAAAAAAATGACCAATATAAACATGCCATAAAATGAAGCCCAATGTGTGAAAGCAAAAGGGACTTTTTATGTACTTAACACATGGGAAACTGGTTCAACTTAAAAGTTGTTAAAATCAATTTTCATTTCAGGTTGTAATGCAACAAAACAGGAAAAATACAAGAGGGTGGTAAATATATTTTGCAAGGCACTGTATATAAAGTATCTTTACCTTACAACACCCACTGTTTCAGGGTGACTTTCCTAACTCTACTACACTCGGGTCTAGACTTCTAAATTGTAAAGCGAGGCCACCGACTCCTGCCCTCCCACGACTCATGCCAATGCTGAGCTCAGAGAGAAATTGCTTTCATTCGTGTGATCATATTATTTGGAATTAATGAGCTGTGCAGTGTTAACAAGCAATTGAATGTATTTAACCCAAATGGCAGCACAGTGACCCAGCATGCCTTGCTTTTCCAGGGTTAATTCTCAATCGGTGTAAGAACAAAAGCTAATTAGGCCTCCTCCCTCTACCTGTAGCCGTACACACTTTGTGGAGCTCACATCCCCAGTTATCGACGCATCCGTCTGGATGTCTCGTTACACAGAATCAATGGACTTACAACAGCCACGAGCAATATTGAATATGATAATTACATTTGTTGATCAGAAGTGCGGGCCGCTGCGCACCGATCACTACTGGAAATTTGAGTTTGGCATTATTATGAGCTCTATGGATGAGGATACATAAGAACAGGAATGTTAACTGCCGAGCACCTTACAAGACACATTTGATTTTAATAAGAACAAATCACCTAACGTTCCATCATAAACAAAGTACAAAGTGCGAAAGTTTCAATTATAGAGTAATGTAGCATGTTCAATTGAGCATCAGGTTGGCGCAGATTGGCTTCATGCTGGGAATTAGGTGACCAAAGGAAGTAGGTCGATGACTCTGTGGGATTATTTGACATCAATAATATGTTTTATGCACAATATATGTTGCCAAATAGATGTACAAGTCCTTGCAAATGCTTATATGCAGAATTACATATAACACATCAATTCTATGTGATATAAATAATGTAGAAAGAGTTATTCCCTTATATAACATATATTATAAAAATTGTTTATGGCTACGGAGGTCCATCGAGGAGGGTTCACAGGGGTTGATCTTTGAGAGAAGATTAAAATTATTTATGCCTTAGTTTGTTACCTTAATTCTTCAACACATTGAAGTGTACACTTAGGGTAGGGTCACACGTGCCATATTTTGCTGCATATTTTCTGCAGCTATTTTTGCTACTCATTGACTTCAATGGATAGGAAAATCTGCAGCAGCAAATATGCAGCAAAATGTGGCAAATGTGACCCTACCCCTAAACCTACCATTCACATTCGCCAAAGTAAAATTCATACAATCCCTGAAATGTCAAAAAGTGGGTCAATATTAGTGTTGCTCGCGAATATTCGCAATTCGAATATTATTCGCGAATATCGCATATTCGCGAATTCGCGAATTTCGCGAATATAGCGCTATATATTCGTAATTACGAATATTCGTTTTTTTAGTTTTTTTTTTCTTCACAGTACACATCACAGTGATCACCCCTCTCTGCTTCCAGCTTGTGTGGTGTAAAGAAGGCTCTAATACTACTGTGTGAGACTGGCGTGCGAAAATTCGCATATGCGAAAATTAGCATATGCTACTTTTCGCATATGCGAATTTTTGCTTATGTTAATTTTCGTATCTGTAAATTTTCGCATACGTGAATTTTCGCATATGCGAAGTTTCGCATATACGAAAATAAAACGAGGATATAACGAATATTCGCGAATATATGACGAATATTCATCCATTTATTCGCGAATATTCGCGAATTCGAATATGGCCTATGCCGCTCAACACTAGTCAATATATATATTTATACCCATGAGCCTGTGTGGGGGGAAAAAACAAGAGACCAGAGGGGGGCCTCGCGTGATAACGTTAGGGTGGTATAGGGAAAGGGAAATGGAAGGAGGTGCGGGGATGCAGGCCCCTTATGAACCCACTTATGGGGTTACAAAATGTCCGGAACCGCTGCTGAGCCTGTGGTTTCAGGTGAGGTAGAACCGTCTGCTGGAGAAAGTAGGTAATCGTGGAAGAGCAAAAGAACCTCACAAATGGCGCTGCTAGTTCCGTAGGAAGGTGGAATAAACCAAGTCCAGAGTGGAGTGATATAAGAACTTGCGGATTTTATTGCAAAAGCATATGTCACGATTCGGCTGGCTGGAGGTGGATCCTCTGTGCCAGAGAGGGATTGGCGTGGACCGTGTTGGTGGACCGGTTCTAAGTTGCTACTGGTATTCACCAGAGCCCGCCGCAAAGCGGGATGGTCTTGCAGCAGCGGTAGCAACCAGGTCGTATCCACCAGCAACGGCTCAACCTCTCTGACTGCTGAAGATAGGCGCGGTACAAGGGAGTAGACAAGAGCAAGGTCGGACGTAGCAGAAGGTCAGGGCAGGCAGCAAGGATCGTAGTCAGGGGCAACGGCAGGAGGTCTGGAACACAGGCTAGGAACACACAAGGAAACGCTTTCACTGGCACAATGACAACAAGATCCGGCAAGGGAGTGCAGGGGAAGTGATGTATAAATAGGGAGTGCACAGGTGAACACACTAATTAAGCCTGCTGCGCCAATCAGTGGCGCACTGGCCCTTTAAATTGCAGAGACCTGGCGCGCGCGCGCCCTAAGGAGCGGGGCCACGCGCGCCGGGACAAGACCGACGGGGAGCGAGTCAGGTACGGGAGCCGGGATGCGCATCGCGAGCGGGCGCCTCCCGCATCGTGAATCGCATCCCGGCTGAGAGAGACATTGCAGCGCACCCGGTCAGCAGGTCTGACCGGGGCGCTGCAAATGCGAGGACCCAGAGCGCTCGGCGTAACAGTACCCCCCCCCCTTGGGTCTCCCCCTCTTCTTGGAGCCTGAGAACCTGAGAATAAGACTTTTGTCTAGGATGTTGTCCTCAGGTTCCCAGGATCTCTCTTCTGGACCACAGCCTTCCCAATCCACCCAAAAAAATTTTTTTCCTCTGACTGTCTTGGAGGCCAGAATCTCCTTCACGGAGAAGACGTCAGAAGAACCGGATACAGGAGTGGGAGAAACAAGTTTGGGAGAGAAGCGGTTAATGATGAGTGGTTTAAGGAGAGAGACATGGAAGGCAATACGAAGAGAAGGAGGAAGAAGGAGTTTGTAAGAGACAGGGTTGATCTGGCACAAGACTTTGAAAGGACCAAGATAGCGTGGTCCCAGTTTGTAACTGGGGACACGAAAGCGGACATATTTAGCAGAGAGCCATACCTTGTCCCTGGGAGCAAAAATTGGGGAAGTTCTTCTTTTCTTATCGGCAAATCTTTTCATCCGGGATGAAGCTTGTAAAAGAGAATTTTGGGTCTCTTTCCATATGGTGGAAAGATCACGAGTCACTTCATCCACAGCGGGCAAACCAGAGGGCAAGGGAGTAGGGAGGGGGGGAAGAGGGTGACGGCCGTACACCACGAAAAATGGGGACTTAGCAGAAGATTCGGAGACTCTGAAGTTGTATGAGAATTCGGCCCATGGTAGAAGATCTGCCCAGTCATCCTGGCGGGAGGAAACAAAATGCCGTAAATAGTCACCCAGGACCTGATTAATTCTTTCTACTTGCCCATTGGATTGGGGATGATAAGAAGAAGAGAAGTTTAATTTAATCTTGAGCTGTTTACAGAGAGCCCTCCAGAATTTAGACACGAATTGGACGCCTCTATCCGAGACGATATGCGTGGGCAATCCATGAAGGCGAAAAATGTGTACAAAAAATTGCTTTGCCAACTGAGGCGCTCAAGGAAGACCAGGAAGAGGAATAAAATGTGCCATCTTGGAAAATCGATCAACGACCACCCAAACAACTGTGTTGCCACGGGATGAGGGCAAGTCTGTAATAAAGTCCATACCAATCTGTGACCAAGGCTGTTCGGGAACGGGCAGAGGATGAAGGAGGCCAGCAGGCTTCTGGCGAGGAGTCTTATCCCGGGCACAGACAGTACAGGCCCGCACAAAATCAACAACATCCGTCTCCAGAGTCGGCCACCAATAAAAACGAGAGATGAGTTGCAAGGATTTTTTGATGCCCGCATGGCCTGCGAGATGGGAGGAGTGTCCCCATTTGAGAATCCCGAGACGCTGGCGTGGAGAAACGAAGGTCTTCCCTGGAGGAGTTTGCCTGATGGAGGCTGGAGAAGTGGAGATCAGACAGTCCGGAGGAATGATGTGTTGCGGAGAGACCTCTACTTCAGAGGCATCAGAAGAACGAGAGAGGGCATCGGCCCTAATGTTCTTGTCAGCAGGGCGAAAATGAATTTCAAAGTTAAAACGGGCAAAGAACAACGACCACCTGGCCTGGCGAGGGTTCAGTCGTTGGGCAGACTGGAGATAGGAGAGATTCTTGGGATCAGTGTATATGATAACTGGAAATTTTGATCCCTCCAGCAGATGCCTCCATTCCTCAAGCGCCAATTTAATGGCCAGTAGTTCTCGATCCCCGACGGAGTAATTTCTCTCCGCTGGAGAGAAGGTCCTAGAAAAAAACCCACAAGTAACAGCATGCCCGGAAGAATTTTTTTGTAGAAGGACAGCTCCAGCTCCCACTGAGGAGGCATCTACCTCCAATAGAAAGGGTTTAGATGGGTCAGGTCTGGAGAGCACGGGTGCAGAAGAAAAGGCAGACTTGAGATGTTTAAATGCGTCTTCCGCTTGTGGAGACCAGGACTTGGGATTGGCATTTTTCTTGGTTAAAGCCACGATAGGAGCCACAATAGTGGAAAAGTGTGGAATAAATTGTCTGTAATAATTGGCAAACCCCAAAAAACGTTAGATAGCACGGAGTCCGGAGGGGCGTGGCCAATCTAAGACGGCAGAGAGTTTATCTGGGTCCATTTGTAGTCCCTGGCCAGAGACCAAGTATCCTAGGAAAGGAAGAGATTGACATTCAAAGAGACATTTCTCCATTTTGGCATAAAGTTGATTGTCCCGAAGTCTCTGAAGAACCATGCGGACATGCTGGCGATGTTCTTCTAAGTTGGTAGAAAAAATCAGAATATCGTCCAGATAAACCACAACACAGGAATATAAGAGATCACAAAAAAATTCATTAACAAAGTCTTGGAAGACGGCAGGGGCGTTGCACAGGCCAAAGGGCATGACCAGATACTCAAAGTGTCCATCTCTGGTGTTAAATGCAGTCTTCCATTTGTCCCCCTCCCTGATGCGGATGAGATTATAAGCCCCCCTTAAGTCCAGTTTGGTAAAGATGTGGGCACCTTGTAGGCGATCAAAGAGTTCCGAGATAAGAGGTAAGGGGTAGCGTTTTTTTACCGTGATTTTATTAAGTCCGCGGTAGTTAATGCAAGGGCGTAGGGAGCCATCTTTTTTGGACACAAAAAAAAATCCAGCTCCGGCAGGAGAGGAGGATTTGTGGATAAACCCCTTTTTTAAATTTTCCTGGATGTACTCTGACATGGCAAGAGTCTCTGGAGCAGACAGAGGTCAAAAGGACAGTCATAAGGCCTGTGAGGGGGTAAAGTCTCAGCTTGCTTCTTGCAAAAGACGTCAGCATAGTCCATATAAGCCTTAGGAAGACCGGATACAGGGGGAACCACAGGGTCACGGCAGGGAGTACTGGGAACCGGTTTAAGACAGTCCTTGAGACAAGAAGTACCCCAGTTCTTGATTTCTCCTGTGGACCAATCAAGGGTTGGGGAATGGCGTTGAAGCCACGGTAATCCAAGAAGAATTTCAGAAGTGCAGTTGGAGAGGACCAAAAATTCAATTTTTTTCGTGATGAGGTCCGATGCACATTAGGAGAGGTTCCGTGCGGTAACGCACGGTACAGTCCAATCTTTCATTGTTAACAGAATTGATGTAGAGGGGTCTGGCGAGACTGGTCACCGGGATGTTGAACCTGTTGATGAGAGAGGCCAAAATAAAATTTCCTGCAGATCCGGAATCCAAGAAGGCCATAGCAGAGAAGGAGAAGGTAGAGGAAGATATCTGCACAGGCACAGTAAGGCGTGGAGAAGCGGAGTTGACATCAAAAACTATCTCACCTTTGTGCGGAGTCAGCGTACGTCTTTCCAGGCGGGGAGGACGGATAGGACAATCCTTCAAGAAGTGTTCGGTACTGGCACAGTACAGGCACAGATTCTCCATGCGGCGTCGTGTCCTCTCTTGAGGTGTCAAGCGAGACCGGTCAACTTGCATAGCCTCCACGGCGGGAGGCACAGGAACGGATTGCAGAGGACCAGAGGAGAGAGGAGCCGGGGAGAGAAACCGCCTCGTGCGAACAAAGTCCATATCCTGGCGGAGCTCCTGACGCCTTTCGGAAAAACGCATGTCAATGCGGGTGGCCAGATGAATAAGTTCATGCAGGTTAGCAGGAATTTCTCGTGCGGCCAGCACGTCTTTAATGTTGCTGGATAGGCCTTTTTTAAAGGTCGTGCAGAGGGCCTCATTATTCCAGGATAATTCGGAGGCAAGAGTACGGAATTGGATGGCGTACTCGCCAACAGAAGAATTACCCTGGACCAGGTTCAGCAGGGCAGTCTCAGCAGAAGAGGCTCGGGCAGGTTCCTCAAAGACACTTCGAATCTCCGTGAAGAAGGAGTGTACAGAGGCAGTGACAGGGTCATTGCGGTCCCAGAGCGGTGTGGCCCATGACAGAGCTTTCCCAGACAGAAGGCTGACTACGAAAGCCACCTTAGACCTTTCAGTAGGAAACTGGTCCGACATCATCTCCAAGTGCAGGGAACATTGTGAAAGAAAGCCACGGCAAAACTTAGAGTCCCCATCAAATTTATCCGGCAAGGATAATCGTAGGCCGGAAGCGGCCACTCGCTGCGGAGGAGGTGCAGGAGCTGGCGGAGGAGATTGTTGCTGGAGTTGTGGTAATAGCTGCTGTAGCATCACGGTCAGTTGAGACAGCTGGTGGCCTTGTTGCGCTATCTGTTGCGACTGCTGGGCGACCACCGTGGTGAGGTCGGCGACAACTGGCAGTGGGACTTCAGCGGGATACATGGCCGGATCTACTGTCACGATTCGGCTGGCTGGAGGTGGATCCTCTGTGCCAGAGAGGGATTGGCGTGGACCATGTTGGTGGACCGGTTCTAAGTTGCTACTGGTATTCACCAGAGCCCGCCGCAAAGCGGGATGGTCTTGCAGCGGCGGTAGCAACCAGGTCGTATCCACCAGCAACGGCTCAACCTCTCTGACTGCTGAAGATAGGCGCGGTACAAGGGAGTAGACAAGAGCAAGGTCGGACGTAGCAGAAGGTCAGGGCAGGCAGCAAGGATCGTAGTCAGGGGCAACGGCAGGAGGTCTGGAACACAGGCTAGGAACACACAAGGAAACGCTTTCACTGGCACAATGGCAACAAGATCCGGCAAGGGAGTGCAGGGGAAGTGATGTATAAATAGGGAGTGCACAGGTGAACACACTAATTAAGCCTGCTGCGCCAATCAGTGGCGCAGTGGCCCTTTAAATTGCAGAGACCCGGCGCGCGCACGCCCTAAGGAGCGGGGCCGCGCGCGCCGGGACAAGACCGACGGGGAGCGAGTCAGGTACGGGAGCCGGGATGCGCATCGCGAGCGGGCGCCTCCCGCATCGCGAATCGCATCCCGGCTGAGAGAGACATTGCAGCGCACCCGGTCAGCAGGTCTGACCGGGGCGCTGCAAATGCGAGGAAGTTGCGAGCGCTCCGGGGAGGAGCGGGGACCCGGAGCGCTTGGCGTAACAGCATAAAACGAATAAAAGCAATTAAAAGCGATACAAGTCAGGATTACGCGTTTCGGGGGAGCCACCCCCTTCTTCAGATCAGTGTACAGACTATACAAACAGTGATTCTATAAATAGGGGGAAAAAGGGCGGCAGGTACATTAAGGGGAGGAGTCATGCAAATTACATTCAGATAAAACACTTAGGAAAGGCATAAAAACAAAATATGATGACAGTATTTACATCATATGCAGGTAACAGTATAGACCATATGCTGTTAAGCAAGGAATTATGTGAGTAGCACGATTAACCCCTTAACCCCTTCATGACCCAGCCCATTTTCACCTTCAGGACCTGGGCATTTTTTGAAAATCTGACCACTGTCGCTTTAAACATTGATAACTCTGGAATGCTTTTACTTATCATTCTGATTCCGAGATTGTTTTTTCGTGACATATTCTACTTTATGTTATTGGTAAAATTTCACTGATATTTGCATCCTTTCTTGGTAAAAAATCTAAAAATTTCATGAAAATTTTGAATTTTTCTAACTAATTTTTCAAGTCTCTGCTTGAAAGGAAAATGGATATTCCAAATAAATTACATATTGATTCACAAATACAATATGTCTACTTTATGTTTGCATAAAAAATTGACAAGTTTTAACTTTTGGAAGACACCAGAGGGCTTCAAAGTTCCGCAGCAATTTTCAAATTTTTCTCAAGATTTTCAAAATCGTACTTTTTCAGGGCCCAGTTCAGGTTGGAAGTGGATTTTAAGGGTCTTCATATTAGAAATACCCCATAAATGACCCCATTATAAAAACTGCACCCCCAAAGTATTCAAAATGACATTCAGTAAGTGTTTTAACCCTTTAGGTGTTTCACAGGAATAGCAGCATAGTGAATGAGAAAATTCTAAATCTTCATTTTTTACACTCGCATGTTCTTGTAGACCCACTTTTTGAATTTTTACAAGGGGTAAAAGGAGAGAAATCACCCTAAAATTTGTAACCCAATTTCTCTCGAGTAAGGAAATACCTCATATGCGTATGTAAAGTGTTCGGCGGGCGCAGTAGAGGGCTCAGAAGGGAAGGAGCGACAATGGGATTTTGGAGAGTGAGTTTTTCTGAAAGGGTTTTTGGGGGGCATGTCCCATTTATGAAGCCCCTATGGAGCCAGAACAGTGGACCCCCCCACATGTGACCACATTTTGGAAACTACACCCCTCATGGAATTTGATAAGGGGTGCAATGAGCATTTACACCCCACTGGCGTTTGACAGATATTTGAAACAGTGGACTGTGCAAATTAAAAATTTTATTTTTCATTTTCACAGACCACTGTTCCAAAAATCTGTCATACGCCAGTGGGGTGTAAATTCTCACTGCACCCCTTATTACATTCCGTGAAGGGTGTAGTTTCCAAAATGGCGTCACATATGGATATTTATTGTTTTGCGTTTGTCAGAACCGCTGTAACAATCAGCCACCCCTGTGCAAATCACCTCAAATGTACATGGCGCACTCTCCCTTCTGGGCCTTGTTGTGCGCCCCCCAGAGCACTTTGCGCCCACATATGGGGTATCTCCGTACTTGGGAGAAATTGCATTACAAATTTAGAGGGTCTTTTTTCCCTTTTACCTCTTAGGGCAACACCAGCATGTCAGTGTAAAAAATAAATTTTTTTACACTAACATGCTGGTGTAGACCCCAACTTCACCTTTTCATAAGGGGTTAAAGAAGAAAAAGCCCCCCAAAATTTGTAAGGCAATTTCTCCCGAGTACGGCGATACCCCATATGTGTCCCAAAACTGTTGCCCTGAAATACAACAGGGCTCCAAAGTGAGAGAGCGCCATGCGCATTTGAGGCCTAAATTAGGGATTTGCATAGGGGTGGACCTAGGGGTATTCTATGCCAATGATTCCCAAACAGGGTGCCTCCAGCTTTTGCAAAACTCCCAGCATGCCTGGACAGTCAATGGCTGTCCGGTAATACTGGGAGTTGTTATTTTGCAACAGCTGGAGGCTCTGTTTTGGAAACAGTAGCGTACCAGACGTTTTTCATTTTTTTGGGGGAGGGGGGCTGTGTAGGGGTATGTGTATATGTAGTGTTTTTTACTTTTTATTTTAGGTTAGTGTAGTGTATTGTTTTTAGGGTACAGTCACATGGACAGAGGTTCACAGCAAGTTTGCCGCTGGGAGTTTGAGCTGCAGCGCAAAATTTGCGCCATCTCAAACTTGCAGCACTCACTGTAAACCTCCGCCCATGTGAGTGTACCCTGTACATTCACATTGGGGGGAGGGGGCAAACATCCAGCTGTTGCAAACTCCGAGCAGGCCCTTTGGCTGTCTGTGCATGCTGGGAGTTGTAGTTTTGCAACAACTGGAGGCACACTGGTTTGGAAACACTAAGTTAAGTAATAAACTTTCAAGTGTTTTGCAACCAAACTTAGTGTTTCCAAACCAGTGTGCCTCCAGCTGTTGCAAAACTACAACTCCCAGCATGCATGGTCTGTCAGTGCATGCTGGGAGTTATAGTTTTGCAACAATTGCAACAGCTGGAAGCACTGAGGTAGGAAACAGACAATGTTTCCCAACTAGTGTGCCTCCAGTTGTTGCAAAACTACAACTCCCAGCATGCCCAGACTGCCCAGGCATGCTGGAAGTTGTAGTTCGGCAATATCTGAAGGATCAGATGTTGCCGAACTACAACTTCCAGCATGCTTGGGCAGTCTGGGCATGCTGGGAATTGTAGTTTTGCAACATCTGGAGGTCCACAGTTTGGAGACCACTGTATAATGGTCTCCAATCTGTGCTCTTCCAGATGTTAGAGAACTACAACTCCCAGCATGCCTGGACAGACTGAGCATGCTGAGATTTGTAGCTTTGCAACATCTGGAAGAGCACAGATTGAAGACCATTATACAGTGATCTCCAAACTGTGGACCTCCAGATGTTGCAAAACTACAACTCCCAGCATGCCCAGAAAGTCAAAAGCTGTCTGGGCATGCTGGGAGTTGCAGTTTCGAAACTCCCAGAGGCAGCGGTGAGATCACTGCTGCCAATGAAGATGCCACCCTGCTGCCGGAAACTCACCGTCGGGACGCACCACCGCCGGGACCGCCTGGAGGACGCTGCTCGCGCCGTGACCGCTCCGGACACCGCATGGCCGGGTAAGTGACGCCGGGGTGTGATTGGGACTCACACACCACGCTGCTAAGTATTCTGATAGTGAAACGCTGCTATCAGCTAGTCAGATTTGACTAGCTGATAGCAGCGATCGCTGGGGGTGGGGGGGATGAAACCCCCCGTGGTCGCATGGTAAGATGGCTGGCTATCAGTGATAGCGAGTAGCGGCAAAAATGTTCATGACATACCTGTATGTCATGGGTCGGGAACACCTTGCCACTCATGACGTACAGGTATGTCATAGGTCGGGAAGGGGTTAAGGACCAGGCCATTTTACACCTTAGGACCAGAGCGTTTTTTGGACATCTGACCACTGTCACTTTAAACATTAATAACTATGGAATGCTTTTAGTTATCCTTCTGATTCCGAGATAGTTTTTTTGTGACATATTCTACTTTAACATAGTGGTAAAATTTTGTGGTAACTTGCATCCTTTCTTGGTGAAAAATCCCAAAATGTTATGAAAAATTAGAAAATTTAGCATTTTTTTAAACTTTGAAGCTCTCTACTTGTAAGGAAAATGGATATTCCAAATAAAAAAAAATTTGATTCACATATACAATATGTCTACTTTATGTTTGCATCATAAAATTGGCATGTTTTTACTTTTGGGAGACACCAGAGAGCTTCAAAGTTCAGCAGCAGTTTTCCAATTTTTCACAAAATTTTCACTATTTTTCAGGGACCAGTTCAGGTTTGAAGTGGATTTGAAGGGTCTTCATCTTAGAAATAACTCACAAATTACCCCATTATAAAAACTGCACCCCCAAAGTATTTAAAATGACATTCAGTCAGCGTTTTAACCCTTTAGGTGTTTCACAGGAATAGCAGCAATGTGAAGAAGAAAATTCACAATCTTCATTTTTTACACTCGCATGTTCTTGTAGACCAAATTTTTGAATTTTTACAAGGGGTAAAAGGAGAAAATTTATACCTATATTTGTAGCCCAATTTCTCTCGAGTAAGCAGATACCTCATATGTCTATGTAAATTGTTCGGTGGGTGCACTAGAGGGCTCAGAAGCGAAGGAGCGACAAGGGGATTTTGGAGAGTACGTTTTTCTGAAATGTTTTTTGGGGGGCATGTTGCATTTAGGAAGCCCCTATGGTGCCAGAACAGCAAAAAAAAAAAAAAAAAAAAACACATGCCATACCATTTTGGAAACTAGAACCCTTGAGGAACGTAACAAGGAATTAAGTGAGCCTTAATACCCCACAGGTGTTTCACGACTTTTGCATATGAAAAAGAAAATATTTTTTTTTTCACAAAAATGTGTGTTTCCCCCCAAATTTCACATTTTTGCAAGGGTTAATAGCAGAAAATACCCCCAAAAATTTGTAACCCCATCTCTTCTGAGTATGGAGGTACCCCATTAGTTGACCTGAAGTGCTCTACGGGTGAACTACAATGATCAGAAGAGAAGGAGTCATATTTGGCTTTTTGAGAGCAAATTTTGCTCGGGGGGCATGTCGCATTTGGGAAGCCCCTATGGTGCCAGAACAGCAAAAATAAAACCACATGGCATTCCATTTTGGAAACTAGACCCCTTGAGGAACGTAACAAGGAATAAAGCGAGCCTTAATACCCCACAGGGGTTTCACGACTTTTTCATATGTAAAAAAATAAAATAAAATTTTCACTAAAATGTGTGTTTCACCCCAAATTTCACATTTTGCAATGGTTAATAGCAGAAAAGACCCCCTAAGATTTGTAACCCCATCTCTTCTGAGTATGGAAATGCCCCATGTGTGGACATCAAGTGCTCTGCTGGCGCACTACAATGCTCAGAAGAGAAGGAGCGCCATTGAGCTTTTGGGGAAAAAAATGTTTGGAATGGAAGTCAGGGGCCATGTGCGTTTACAAAGCCCCCCGTGGTGTCTGAATAGTGGACCCCCCACATGTGACCCTATTTTGGAAACTACACCCCTCACAGAATTTAATAAGGGGTGCAGTGAATATTTACACCCCACTGGCGTTTGTCAGATCTTTGGAACAGTGGGCTGTGCAAATGAAAAATAACATTTTTCATTTTCACGGACCACTGTTCCAAAAATCTGTCATACGCCAGTGGGGTGTAAATTCTCACTGCACCCCTTATTACATTCCGTGAAGGGTGTAGTTTCCAAAATGGCGTCACATATGGATATTTATTGTTTTGCGTTTGTCAGAACCGCTGTAACAATCAGCCACCCCTGTGCAAATCACCTCAAATGTACATGGCGCACTCTCCCTTCTGGGCCTTGTTGTGCGCCCCCCAGAGCACTTTGCGCCCACATATGGGGTATCTCCGTACTTGGGAGAAATTGCATTACAAATTTAGAGGGTCTTTTTTCCCTTTTACCTCTTAGGGCAACACCAGCATGTCAGTGTAAAAAATAAATTTTTTTACACTAACATGCTGGTGTAGACCCCAACTTCACCTTTTCATAAGGGGTTAAAGAAGAAAAAGCCCCCCAAAATTTGTAAGGCAATTTCTCCCGAGTACGGCGATACCCCATATGTGTCCCAAAACTGTTGCCCTGAAATACAACAGGGCTCCAAAGTGAGAGAGCGCCATGCGCATTTGAGGCCTAAATTAGGGATTTGCATAGGGGTGGACCTAGGGGTATTCTATGCCAATGATTCCCAAACAGGGTGCCTCCAGCTTTTGCAAAACTCCCAGCATGCCTGGACAGTCAATGGCTGTCCGGTAATACTGGGAGTTGTTATTTTGCAACAGCTGGAGGCTCTGTTTTGGAAACAGTAGCGTACCAGACGTTTTTCATTTTTTTGGGGGAGGGGGGCTGTGTAGGGGTATGTGTATATGTAGTGTTTTTTACTTTTTATTTTAGGTTAGTGTAGTGTATTGTTTTTAGGGTACAGTCACATGGACAGAGGTTCACAGCAAGTTTGCCGCTGGGAGTTTGAGCTGCAGCGCAAAATTTGCGCCATCTCAAACTTGCAGCACTCACTGTAAACCTCCGCCCATGTGAGTGTACCCTGTACATTCACATTGGGGGGAGGGGGCAAACATCCAGCTGTTGCAAACTCCGAGCAGGCCCTTTGGCTGTCTGTGCATGCTGGGAGTTGTAGTTTTGCAACAACTGGAGGCACACTGGTTTGGAAACACTAAGTTAAGTAATAAACTTTCAAGTGTTTTGCAACCAAACTTAGTGTTTCCAAACCAGTGTGCCTCCAGCTGTTGCAAAACTACAACTCCCAGCATGCATGGTCTGTCAGTGCATGCTGGGAGTTATAGTTTTGCAACAATTGCAACAGCTGGAAGCACTGAGGTAGGAAACAGACAATGTTTCCCAACTAGTGTGCCTCCAGTTGTTGCAAAACTACAACTCCCAGCATGCCCAGACTGCCCAGGCATGCTGGAAGTTGTAGTTCGGCAATATCTGAAGGATCAGATGTTGCCGAACTACAACTTCCAGCATGCTTGGGCAGTCTGGGCATGCTGGGAATTGTAGTTTTGCAACATCTGGAGGTCCACAGTTTGGAGACCACTGTATAATGGTCTCCAATCTGTGCTCTTCCAGATGTTAGAGAACTACAACTCCCAGCATGCCTGGACAGACTGAGCATGCTGAGATTTGTAGCTTTGCAACATCTGGAAGAGCACAGATTGAAGACCATTATACAGTGATCTCCAAACTGTGGACCTCCAGATGTTGCAAAACTACAACTCCCAGCATGCCCAGAAAGTCAAAAGCTGTCTGGGCATGCTGGGAGTTGCAGTTTCGAAACTCCCAGAGGCAGCGGTGAGATCACTGCTGCCAATGAAGATGCCACCCTGCTGCCGGAAACTCACCGTCGGGACGCACCACCGCCGGGACCGCCTGGAGGACGCTGCTCGCGCCGTGACCGCTCCGGACACCGCATGGCCGGGTAAGTGACGCCGGGGTGTGATTGGGACTCACACACCACGCTGCTAAGTATTCTGATAGCGAAACGCTGCTATCAGCTAGTCAGATTTGACTAGCTGATAGCAGCGATCGCTGGGGGTGGGGGGGATGAAACCCCCCGTGGTCGCATGGTAAGATGGCTGGCTATCAGTGATAGCGAGTAGCGGCAAAAATGTTCATGACATACCTGTATGTCATGGGTCGGGAACACCTTGCCACTCATGACGTACAGGTATGTCATAGGTCGGGAAGGGGTTAAGGACCAGGCCATTTTACACCTTAGGACCAGAGCGTTTTTTGGACATCTGACCACTGTCACTTTAAACATTAATAACTATGGAATGCTTTTAGTTATCCTTCTGATTCCGAGATAGTTTTTTTGTGACATATTCTACTTTAACATAGTGGTAAAATTTTGTGGTAACTTGCATCCTTTCTTGGTGAAAAATCCCAAAATGTTATGAAAAATTAGAAAATTTAGCATTTTTTTAAACTTTGAAGCTCTCTACTTGTAAGGAAAATGGATATTCCAAATAAAAAAAAATTTGATTCACATATACAATATGTCTACTTTATGTTTGCATCATAAAATTGGCATGTTTTTACTTTTGGGAGACACCAGAGAGCTTCAAAGTTCAGCAGCAGTTTTCCAATTTTTCACAAAATTTTCACTATTTTTCAGGGACCAGTTCAGGTTTGAAGTGGATTTGAAGGGTCTTCATCTTAGAAATAACTCACAAATTACCCCATTATAAAAACTGCACCCCCAAAGTATTTAAAATGACATTCAGTCAGCGTTTTAACCCTTTAGGTGTTTCACAGGAATTGCAGCAATGTGAAGAAGAAAATTCACAATCTTCATTTTTTACACTCGCATGTTCTTGTAGACCAAATTTTTTAATTTTTACAAGGGGTAAAAGGAGAAAATGTATACCTATATTTGTAGCCCAATTTCTCTCGAGTAAGCAGATACCTCATATGTCTATGTAAATTGTTCGGTGGGTGCACTAGAGGGCTCAGAAGCGAAGGAGCGACAAGGGGATTTTGGAGAGTACGTTTTTCTGAAATGTTTTTTGGGGGGCATGTTGCATTTAGGAAGCCCCTATGGTGCCAGAACAGCAAAAAAAAAAAAAAAAAAAACACATGCCATACCATTTTGGAAACTAGAACCCTTGAGGAACGTAACAAGGAATTAAGTGAGCCTTAATACCCCACAGGTGTTTCACGACTTTTGCATATGAAAAAGAAAATTTTTTTTTTTTCACAAAAATGTGTGTTTCCCCCCAAATTTCACATTTTTTCAAGGGTTAATAGCAGAAAATACCCCCAAAAATTTGTAACCCCATCTCTTCTGAGTATGGAGGTACCCCATTAGTTGACCTGAAGTGCTCTACGGGTGAACTACAATGATCAGAAGAGAAGGAGTCATATTTGGCTTTTTGAGAGCAAATTTTGCTCGGGGGGCATGTCGCATTTGGGAAGCCCCTATGGTGCCAGAACAGCAAAAATAAAACCACATGGCATTCCATTTTGGAAACTAGACCCCTTGAGGAACGTAACAAGGAATAAAGCGAGCCTTAATACCCCACAGGGGTTTCACGACTTTTTCATATGTAAAAAAATAAAATAAAATTTTCACTAAAATGTGTGTTTCACCCCAAATTTCACATTTTGCAATGGTTAATAGCAGAAAAGACCCCCTAAGATTTGTAACCCCATCTCTTCTGAGTATGGAAATGCCCCATGTGTGGACATCAAGTGCTCTGCTGGCGCACTACAATGCTCAGAAGAGAAGGAGCGCCATTGAGCTTTTGGGGAAAAAAATGTTTGGAATGGAAGTCAGGGGCCATGTGCGTTTACAAAGCCCCCCGTGGTGTCTGAATAGTGGACCCCCCACATGTGACCCTATTTTGGAAACTACACCCCTCACAGAATTTAATAAGGGGTGCAGTGAATATTTACACCCCACTGGCGTTTGTCAGATCTTTGGAACAGTGGGCTGTGCAAATGAAAAATAACATTTTTCATTTTCACGGACCACTGTTCCAAAAATCTGACAGACACCTGTGGGGCGTAAATGCTCACTGTACCCCTTATTATATTACGTGAGGGGTGTAGTTTCCAAAATGGGATCACATGTGGGTATTTATTTTTTAGCGTTTATATCAGAACCGCTGTAAAATCAGCCACCCTTGTGCAAAGCACCAATTTAGGCCTCAAATGTACATAATGCGCTCTCACTCCTGAGCCTTGTTGTGCGCCTGCAGAGCATTTTACGCCTAGATATGGGGTATTTCTGTACTCAGGAGAAATTGCGTTACAAATTTTGGGGGTCTTTTTTTCCTTTAACGCTTGTGAAAATAAAAAGTAAAGGGCAACACCAGCATGTTAGTGTAAATGTTTTTATTTTTTTACACTAACAAGCTGGTGTAGCCCCAACTTTTCCTTTTCATAAGGGGTAAAAGGAGACATTTTTCCCGAGTACGGAAATACCCCATATGTGGCCCTAAACTGTTTCCTTGAAATACGACAGGGCTCCAAAGTGAGAGAGCTCCATGCGCATTAAAGTAATAAATTAGGGATTGCATAGGGGTGGACATAGGGGTATTCTACGTCAGTGATTCCCAAACAGGGTGCCTCCAGCTGTTGCTAAATTCCCAGCATGCCTGGACAGCCAGTGGCTGTCCAGAAATGCTGGGAGTTGTTATTTTGCAACAGCTGGAGGCTCCGTTTTGGAAACACTGCCATACAATATGTTTTTCATTTTTATCGGGGGGACAGTGTAAGGGGTGTATATGTAGTGTTTTACTCTTTATTATGTGTTAGTGTAGTGTTTTTAGGGTATATTCGCACTGACGTGTTATGGTGAGTTTCTCGCTAGGAGTTTGAGCTGCGGCGAAAAATTTGCCGCAGCCCAAACTTGAAGCAGGAAACTTACTGTAAACCTGCCTGTGTGAATGTACCATGTACGTTCACATGGGGGGGCAAACCTCCAGCTGTTTCAAAACTACAACTCCCATCATGTACTGACAGACAGTGCATGCTGGGAGTTGTACTTTTGCAACAGCTGGAGACACAATGGTTGGAAAACCTTCAGTTAGGTTCTGTTACCTAACTCAGTATTTTCTAACCAGTGTGCCTCCAGCTGTTGCAAAACTACAACTCCCAGCATGTACTGATCGGCGAAGGACATGCTGGGAGATGTAGTTATGCAATAGCTGGAGGTACACAACTACAAATCCCAGCATGCCGAGACAGCTGATTGCTGTTTGGACATGCTGGGATTTGCAGTTTTGCAACATCTGAAGGGCTACAGTTTTAGAGAACACTGCAAAGTGATCTCCAAACTGTGGTCCTCCAGCTGTTGCAAAACTACAATTCCCAGCATGCCCTGACAGCAAACAGTTGTTTGGGCATGCTAGGAGTTGAGGTTTTGCAAGATCTGGAGGACTACAGTTTAGGGACCACTATATAGTGGTCTCAAACTGTAGCCCTCCAGCTGTTGCAAAACTACATATTCCAGCATGCCCAAACAGCTGTCTGGGCATGCTGGGAGTTGTAGTTTTGCAACATCTGGAGGGCTACAGTTACAGACCACTGTATAATGGTCTCAAACTGTACCCTCCAGATGTTGCTAGGCAACTCACTGGCTTCCGTCGGATCCAGCCGCACGTCATCGCCGCCCGCCGATCTCCGTCGCCCGCAGCCTCCGTCGCCCGCCCGGATCGATAAGTGGATCTTCGGCGCCGGTCCCCGTCGTTTCCCTGTCCTGCCCAGCCTATTGTGGGAGGGCAGGATGGGGAAAACGAAAGTAAACCCCCCGGCCTCTGATCTGCTATTGGTGGTCGCGTCTAGACCACCAATAGCAGGGATAGGAGGGGTGGCAAGCCTGCCACCTCACTCCTATCGCTTCAGGGGGATCCTGGGTGTCTTAGACACCTGCGATCCCCCTTACATTCCGGGTCACCGAGTCACTATTGACCCGTAATGACCCGGAATCGCGCAAATCGCAAGTGTAAATTCACTTGCAATTTGCCGCGATCGCCGACATGGGGGGGTACAATGACCCCCCTGGGCATTTGCACGGGATGCTTGCTGAATGATTTCAGCAGGCATCCCGCTCCGATCCCCGCCCGGTGCACGGCGGGGACCAGAACTGCCCATGGCGTAAATGTACGTCCCTGGTCCTTAAGACCCAGGGTGTCGGGACGTACTGTTACGTCATGGGTCCTGTAGGGGTTAAATGAATGCCGATGTCTGTCAGAGTCTGGCCGCACAATCGGACCACAGGTGTAAACATCCGGGGTCCAGATGTGAGCCAGCGTGACTCCGACAGCGGCAGCGATTGCAGAGCTGATGCGCAATGTGAGGGCGCATGTCAGCGGAGAGCTGCCACGGATGCGCTGCTAAAGTACGTGCGTCACGTGGCTAGTGCGGCCAATCAGTGGACAGTAAACACGGGCAGCTGTCAGTAGTAAGCTGACAGCTCCGTGCATTGAATCTGACAGTGTGCGGCTCTGTGTTGGCTAACAGAGACTGCAGGGGAATGAAAGGATGCAAAGCGTGAGAAAGCAAAGAAAGGGGGATGACAAGATATACATTTAGGTGGTGTAATGGTAACCGTAACCGGGTGCTGCAGGTACGGCGGGGAGTAAAGGTGGGTATCTGGCATATTAGGTATCAGATACAGAGGTGCTGATTAGGACAAAAAAATGGATATTATGGGGTGAGAGATATGGCTGAGGGGATAAGGAGTTAGTGTGAATTATTATATGTAGTAAGAGATGAGGGTAAATGTATACATGCGCATATGGGCAATAGTGCACATGCGCTCAAACTGATGTATGCAAACATACAGATTGCAGATATACAATTATACAATTGTACATGCCCGGGTGCACATCAGTATACAGATATACATGCCAAGGTGTATATCAGTGTGGTATTGAATTGGAGGTTTGTGGGAACGGTGGATGCATAAGAAGGTGTATGTGACAGTGGATGCATCTAGAGGTGAATGCATCAGGAGGTGTAAAATGGGATGAGATGCAAGGGAAAATAGAATTTAAGTAGACTTATTGATGACATCCTTGTTGATATGTTCTATGGGGATAGCCCGAATATTGCTGAAATCCCCCTGGTGATGCTCAGTGACATGACGCAAAACACTATGTAGTAGAAAGCCACGTGTAGTATTGCTACGGTGCTTATTCAGGCATTCCCTAAAACACTGTATAGTCCTATCCACATATTGCCGCTTACAGCAACACTGCAGAAGCTAAATTGCGTACTGAGAGCCACAGTTGAGGAATGATTTGATGCTGAAGGTTTCAGAGGAGAAGAATGCTTGACAGTTATGTGTGATATGTGAGCAGCACTTGCAGCGTGAGAGGCCGCACCTGAAACTACCAGTTAGTGTAGAAAATATGGAGGGGTTGATGCGTGGTGACGTGGTTTTAAGTTTGCTGGGAGTGATGATATTCCGTAATATCCGGGCTCTACGGAAGGTAAGAGGGGCTTTAGATGGAAGAGTACTACTGAGGTAGGGATCTTGCAGAAGGACTGGCCAGTGTTTAGTGAGAATTTTTCTGATCTCATTATGTTCTTGACTGTATGAGGTGATAAATTTAGAAGTCCGTTCCGTGGTATTATTACTTGGTCCAGGTTTGAGTAGTAAGCAGGAGTTCTGACTGTGGGAGAGAGCCCTATTGTAGGATGACTGCACCAATGATCTGGGATAGCCCTTTGCCTTGAATCGGGCCTTTAGGATGTTGCTTTGTGAGATAAAATCACTGTCCCTGCTGCAGTTCCTCCTAATCCTCTTGAAGCGTCCATAGGGTACTTTAAAGAGCCATTTTTTGAAATGGCCACTGTCAAAGTTGAGATAGCTGTTGCTGTCTACGGGTTTGAAGAAAGTATCGGTGTAGAGTGAGTGACCATCGTGTGAAACCAGTACATCCAGGAATTCTGCATTATTGTTGTAGACGGATTGGGGGAAGTTGAGTGACCAGTCATTGGAATTCAGATGAGTGATGAAGTTGTTCAAACTGTATCTATCTCCCTTCCAGACAATAAATATATCATCTATATAGCACCTGTAGAAAATGCATTTGGAAAAGAGGTGATGGGGGTATGCAAAGATTTCCTCAAAAAGTCCCACGAACAGGTTAGCAAAGCTAGGCGCCACTTTGGACCCCATAGCGGTCCCAGTGTGTTGTATGTATAATTGACCCATGAATTCAAAGTAGTTATGTGTAAGAATAAAGCGGAGTCCTTGAAGAATGAAGTCAACTTGAGCCGCAGGCATAGACGGGTCTTTGGAGATGAAATGGGAGACGGCCTTGATTCCTGCTTCGTGTTTAATAACGGTGTATAATGAAGGGATATCCAAGGTGACAAGCAGTTATTCAGGTTTCCATTCAACTTCTGGGATTGATTTGATGAAATCTGTAGTATCTTTCAGATATGATTTGAGGTTGGTAACATGGTTCTGCAAGAGTAAGTCTATATAGTGAGAAAGGTTAGATGAAATGGAATTGATGCCGGATATAATTGGTCGACCTGGGGGCTTGTTGGAGGTTTTGTGTATTTTTAGGAGATAATAGAACGTGCGATAGACCTGAGTAAACCAGAGAGGTGAGTTCCTCCTGGAAGGCCTTGGTCGGATTGTGTGGTATGGGGGAATAATAGGCAGTGTCCAATAGTAGTCTGGTGGCCTCAGCAATGTAATCATCCCTATCAAGGAGTACTATGCCTCTGCCTTTATCAGCTGGACTGATGGTGATGTGTTGGTTATCTGATAGGGATTTGATGGCGGATCTTTCTGCAGTTGATAAGTTGTATTTAGAGTTGCGGTTGTACTGAGTAGACTTCTTGGTGAAGTTGTCAAGGTCAGATTGTACCAGGGCAGAAAATGCATCAATAATGCTTCCTTTTGCATGGAGAGGATAAAAGTTGGACTTGGGGTGCAGGCCTGTGGCGATAGGAGGTGGTACAAGACCGGGGGGTTCAGAGTCGCCCTTTTGCTCTTCCGCGATTAACTATTTATACCCATGAGACCCCCATCGATCAGTAGGATGGTGCCAGGTACTGCAGCTCAGTCCCATTTATTCAGCTTTTGGGGGGGGGGGGGGTCCCAGTAAGGTTAAACATTGATGGCTTATCATAAGGATGGGTCATTATTGTTTGTTATAAATAGAGAAACCATTTCAGTCTTATTTAAATAGGGATAAAGACTCAGGTTTTCATAATCAATTTTGGGAGTGTGGATACCTTTTTTAGACTGAGAATTTTGAAAAACAAAATGGTGTCTCAGTAGACTTTTACCTAACTAAATTCGGAACCTTATAGTATGAATTTTTATAATAATTCTATTAATTCAGGAATGCCACTTATAGTAGATGCTAAAGGGTTTTCTGACACCTAGCACCCTCGCCAATCAACTGTTCGGCACAGCCATGGTGCTTGTACATCACTGTGAATGGAGACAGAATCAGTTGGCTCCATTTTCTGCAAAATGGAGAAGACTGGTGATAGAAGCTTACCATCCTTTCACTTGAACAGAGTCAGGGCCCTAACCTAGGGTGGAATTCAGTGTCTTCTCACCTTCTCCAGCCGATATGCTAAACCAAGAAGAAGATCATAATATCCCACTCTGGCTGATATTACAGAGCTAATTCGGGTGGATGAGACAACCCAGTGATGTCACCACATTGTCTTCCCATTGTTAATACTTTGGCCACAGGCCCATGTCAAAGGATGAGGAATTCGTTGTTAAAAAAAATTCCACTCCTGGCACTAAACAAAGATCAAAATGGGACCTATTAAGGGTGCCAAGATTTGTGAATCTGGATATAATCACCTTGGGTTTGTTTTCCCCTCTTGACCCTAAAGATACTTTCTCAAGTCTGAAAAAAGATATTCTGTACTTCTGACCTAAAAGCAAAGATGATGGGGCCAACAAGGCTTGCCCCTCTCTTCCCAAGGATCAATTGCCATCACATTATCTACTTCTTTGGTACATACAGGATTGTCTAGTGGTTTTTAATATGACAGTGTATTTTTGTGTAGTAAAAATACCTTCTTTTTTATGTTTTAACCTTATTTTGTATTTATGTGGATAATTGGCAGTTATCTAAAGAACTATTCATATGTAGCTGTTTTAAGCTCCATCATTAGATGTTCAGGCAACTACTATATGACCTTCTTCTCGCATATAGTAAGCTAAAGCCTATGACAGCCCACCATGTAGGAGACGCAGCTTGGCTTATGCAGTAACCTCTAATTCTAACAAATCAGGCAAACAAAATGTAATTCCAGTATGTAAGACAGGTGTTACAGATCTAATCTTCTGCATTTACCACATGAGGTTTAATTAACGGTAAAACTCAAACGTACCTCGCATGACATGTGACAGATGCATGCACCTGGGGGTGAGGAACATCTGAGCACATCATTGTCCAACATTAGATCTCTGCTCCATTTTATTTAGATGAGTTTTTTACAGTATTTTACAGATGTTTAAGATGTACATCATTTCAATATAAATAATCTAAAAAGAAAAAAAAATGTTACAGCACTGAAGGCTTAGGAATGTGCAAACATTGGAGTAATTGCATTACTGCTCTATTTCTATACTTTAAATGAGAGGTTCATAATTTACATTGAATTGTAGTTGTAATGTATGGTATGGACCCTATGTGAACATCACTTGATGTAGGGACAGAACCCGTGGCCTTTTAGTGTAACTTATACTGCTGTTACTAATAGAACAGTGATCGCAAGTGTACACCTGTAAACATTGAAGAGACTGTGGCAGTCACATGGGTGCCATGGCCACTTTAAATAGCTACAGATTGTGCATGTATTTCCAGTGGGAAGGGGGGGGGGGGGGCATCAAATCGCTGTCAGTCTATTTTGCATCTGCCTGTTCCTTTCCTTCCCGACATTATCTGTCAAATAAGAGAGTTGAGACCCACATCAAAAGGTTGCCAAGTGTCTGTGGGCAGTCTGTAAAAAAGCCGCTGCTCAGCTCAGGTAAAAGGAACTTGAGGAACATGTTGCTGACTAAGCTCATTCATGCATGAGGTGACTAGATTTATTGCTGTCTTTCTCCCTCCCTTTTGTTTTGTCTCATTCCTTGAGTCACATCAGGAGGACTAGGTGGTGACATGGTCAGTGGAACTGAAGTTAACTTATGGTTAGGGAACTGACGGACCAGTCTTGGAAAATTTTACATAATAGCATTCAATGCATAATATATAAGTAACCAGTCAGGCAGCTATATTCCCCCTTCCCATGACAGTGTGATATGTGAGTTGCAGACTGTAATGTGCACTAGAGCACTGCATTGAGATTGGGACCCAATCCAAAACGTGTGGGGGCGGTCAGGAGGCTGCTGTGAGTGGGCGCGGGCGGTCAGGGGCTATGCCTGTGGGTACCGCAAAATCCTGCAGCAGCTTCGGTGACTCAGCCCTACCCTCCGCTTACAGTCAGGGTCGGCTGCCACCTATAGGCAAGGTAGGCATCTGCCTAGAGAGCACAGTGGTGCTGTAACATCCCGGCTGGCGCCATAATATCTCTCTCATTAGCTGCATAGCACTGAGCCGGGATGTCAAGATAGAGATCACATGACCTGCCACCAACTAATCCCCTCAGAGCCTGAAGCAGGAGTCCGGGCGAGTACTGAACTCACCAGCTCCTTGTAGCAGCAGACAGCATAGAGGAAGAAGCAACAGAGACTTGGGTGAGTGTGGAGTCTGTGTATTATTGTTTCTAGAGATAAGCAATTTTTTGAAAAATTTGATTCGGCTGATTTGCCAAATTTTCTGAAAAAAATCGGTTTGGTCCAAATTTATTCGTGGAGAATTTGAAAACGGCTATTTCTGGGCTACAGAGAGCCTCAATAGGGGTGTAGAACACTTTGCCATGTTGTAAGAGTCATAGGGAGTGTGCTGCGTTAGTGAAATAATACTGTTATTCAGTATGACATGCAGATTACAGGTGTCACTATTAGAATCACTGTTGCAGAGCGGCACAATGACAGAGCCTTGGAGGTGGCATCAGTATGAGGAGACCATATGGCGGCATAATGACACAGCCTGGAGATGGCGGCAGCATGAGGAGACCATATAGTGGCTGAATGACACAGCCTGGAGGTGGTGGAAGCATGAGGAGACCAAAAAGTGGTTGAATGACAAAGCAGGGAGGTGGCGGCAGCATGAGGAGACCATATAGTGCCTGAATGACAGAGCGTGGAGGTGGCGGCAGAATGAGGAGACCATATAGTGGCTGAATGACAAAGCCTGGAGGTGGCAAAAGCTTGATGAGACCATAGGGCCTCACAATTGAAAAGGTTAAAGATTTTTTTTAACATTTAAATGGAAGATTTCAAATAGAGGAACTTAAAAAGTTATTATTATTATTTTTTTTCTTTTATGTGCCAACAGCATGAGGAGACCACATGGCGGCACAGTGACACAGCTTGGAGGTGGCAGCAGCATGAGGAGACCATAATCTGGCAGAATGACACAGCTCGGAGTTGGCGGCAGCAAGAGGAGACAATATAGTGGCTGAATGACAAAGCATGGAGGTGGCAGAAGCATGAGAAGACCATACGGTGGCTGAATGACACAGCCTGGAGGTAGCGGAAGCATGAGGAGACCATATGGTTGCTGAATGAGACAGCCTGGAGCTGGCATCAGCATGAGGAGAACATATAGTGGCAAAATGATACAGCCTGGAGCTGGCATCAGCATGAGAAGAACATATGGTGGCAGAATTAGACTGCCTGAAGCTGAAATCGGCATGAGGAAGACATATGGTGGCAGAATGAGACAGCCTGGAGCTGGAATCAGCTTGAGGTGAACATATGGTGGCAGAATGAGACAGCCTGGAGGTGGCATCAACAGCATCAGGAGTCCAGAAAATGACCCGGTGACAGAGTGGGATGGTGGGTGGCAATACCAGTACCCGGTGATGAAGTTGGGTGAAAAAACGAGAATTTGGCATCAGATGTGTGGCATCAGGCGGGTGGCAGGATCAGAATAGAAGCTGAGGCAGGTAGGCAAACGGTCTCTTTTGTAAAAGTGTGCACAAGTAAGTATTGAGTATATGCATTACTTAAAACTTAACTTTTAATAATATTCTTGGAATAAAATATATGTACCCAATTTTTTATTTTTTTATTTAACAAAAGGAGAGGTGGGCAAAAAACACCATGTGCCACCTAAACCACCAAGTATTGATGTGATGCAAAGACCTCTAAAAGGTGGAAGGGAACAATGTATGTTTCATTGTAGCCGGGGGGGTCAAAACTTCCCCTGTAAGGTCCTACTCTCGCATTATTCATTCCCTTCTTAGCAAGTCTTACTAGCCCTAAAAAGGGCGGACCCACACAGCCAGCTCTCCCTATTTCCACCTAAAAAAAACACTGCCATTTCCCAGGGTTTTTAGTTGGAAATAGGGAGAGGTTCGTGTGTGTGGGGCTGCCCTTCTTTAGGATGAGTAACGGTTGCCGGGGCGTGGCCTGGCAGCCGGACTGAATGGCCGTGTAGTTGCTGTGCTCCGCAGTAAAGTGCCCTAATCAGCGACCTCACAGCGTTTACCAGAGCCTTAATAGCACCCACGGGAGAGAGAACCTTCGGCCACCATGCCAGGGCGCAGGAAAAAGGTTGTCAAGCATGACAAGCTGGCTAAATTCTACTTTTCACAGCGGCGGTCCCCGTCCCAAGATGGCGCCGACGGAGAACGAGGCCCAGAACACCGCTCGCCATTGCCAGCGCAAGTCCTACCTGCTCTGCAGCGACGCTCCACATCTGACCCGGAGCTCCGGAGTTTTCTCCCGCACGTCGCAGCTGACCTGCCGCCCTCTGCTCCTTCCTCCCCCGGCTCTTCACAGTGCTGTGGATCACAGGTAGTGTCTGCTCTCCCCTCACCCACGCCTCCCTGCTTGCAAGCTCAGAGGGAGTCCTCTCAGTCCAGCCACTTCACCCAGCAGCGTCAACGCAGCTCCCCTCTGCCTAACCTTTCTCCCCTGTCTGACCGGGACTCTGCTGCTGCTCTCCCACCTGATGAAGAAAATGAGCTGCATTTACTGCCTGTCACTGACACTGCTATTACAGATACCCAAATGAAGCATATGCTGCTCACCCTTCAGAGATCCTTTAGAAAGGACATTATAAGCATGATTAACCCTTTACATGCCACTGTGGAGGGTCTAGGGGCTAGAATTGATCATATTGAGAATAAACTGGGAGAGTTTGCTACCTCTCACAATGAAGTCATTGACTCTCACAACGCAGCAGAAGATGATATTGCCGCCCTAAAAGCAAAAGTTGCCAACTTGGAAGACCGCAGTAGGCGCAACAATATCAAACTACGCGGCATCCCTGAAAGTGTGGCCCCTGCAGAAATTCCTACCTATGTCCGCTCTCTTATAAAAGCTGCACTGCCCTCGTGCACCCCAACAGAGCTTGAAATAGATCGGGCGCACAGAGTACCTCGACCTCAACATCTGGACGATTCTGTCCCCAGGGACGTCTTGGCGAGGGTGCACTTTTTTACAGTGAAGGAGAAGCTGATGAATTTCGCCCGCACCAACGGGGGCCTGCCAGCTCCCTACCATCAAGTGGCCCTCTACACCGACCTCTCAGCGGCCACGCTACAACTGCGCAGGGATCTCAACCCGATTACCTCTGCCCTACGCTCAGCAAATGTTCAGTATAGATGGGGCTTTCCGGTACGTCTCCTAATCCGGCGTGATGACAAGATCCACCTGGTCCGCACTCCAGCAGAAGGGGAGACTCTCCTGAGAAAATGGAACTTACCTGTGGACTTGCCTAAGGGACCACCCCGCCCGTCCTTGCGCAGGTCTAGAGATGACTGGTCCACTGCTCACTGACTCTGGTCTCATTGACCTTTGACCTCATTATGGGCTCCTCGGCTCTTAGGTTTGGTCTGGCCTCGGCATGGACATAACCCCCACTCAGGAAGATAGGCTTCGGCCTTCCTATATGATATCCTTTTACAGTTTACTAGTTTGCTGGTTTGCATTATATGTTATGTGTTATGTCATGTGTATGTACAATGTGAGTAGGTACACTAACCTTTTGTCCTTGCAGCAGTGTCCGCTAATTGATGACCCGGGTGCTCTGGCTGGGAGGCGCTTGTGGTCAATCCCTTATGTACTAATGCTTTATATGATCATGCTTTTTATACTGCTTTATGGTACTTAAAATGGTCAGTATCAATGTTAACGGTCTCAACAGCCCTCATAAAAGAGCCTATCTCTGGAGGGAAGCGTTATCCTTAGGAGCTGATATCATTAGTGCACAAGAGACACATTTGCTAGAGAAGGATGCATTCAGATTGTCCCACGCATCCTACCCCCACATCTTCCACTCACACCACAACTAAAACTAGAGGAGTGATGTTGGCAATCAGGAACACGGCGGCCTTTACCATGTCTGACATAGTTTGGGCGCTACATAATCCTTTCCTGCACCATAAATCACATACCATATACCTTAGTGGCGCTGTACGCCCCCAACTTAGGCCAACACCGCTTCCTCCGCTCCACATTAAGAGTTGCCAATCGCATAAAAGGGGGACCCCTAGTCATCTGTGGGGACTTCAATTTAGTAGTAGACCCATCCCTAGATTCCACTTCCACTGCTCGAGCGTCCCCCCCATCACTGTCTCACCTGCTATGGTCTGAAGAAATTTACGACACGTGGCGAATTCAACATCCTACCGAAAGGGAGTTCACTCATCACTCTTTGACACACAACACGTACTCCCGGCTGGACATGTTCCTGGTGGGACGTTCTCTGCTCCCTCAACTGTTAATGTCTACCATTGAAACCATCAAGTGGTCAGACCATGCGGCTATATCTATTTCGCTGCAGGAAAACTTCAACACTTCTCCTTCTTACCTGTGGAGAGCTAGCCCCTTCTTACTGTCCCACCCGGAGCATGCCCAGCAATTACGGAAGGAGCTTACTGACTATTTTTTGACTAACACATCCCCTGAGGTAGATGCATTTACCCTGTGGAATTGCCACAAAGCCTATATGAGGGTTTTTTTCATTAAATATGGTTCCCTGAGCAAAAAAAAGAGGGCAGCACATTTAGATGAGGTTTTAAATAAGCTGAGAGCTTTAGAGTCGCAAAACAAATCCTGCCCATCGCCTGATTTAGCATCTCAGATTTTCACTCAACGACAGGAGCTTAGAGGACTTCTCTTATTCCAATATGAGAAAAACCTCAGAAGAACAAAAGCGAAATTCTATTCTCAAAATGACAAAGCAGGGAAACTGTTAGCATCCCATTTAAAATCCAGACACACCAAATCCCGCATTGCACACTTAATACACCCTACTTCTGGCGCCACTTGCTATACCCCAGATGGGATAGCTGAGTGCTTCCAGGCTTTCTACTCTTCATTGTATAATCTGCAAGACTCCATTCCCTCCCCGCCACGACTAGAGGAATCTATAGACTCTTTTCTTTCTGGTCTACAATTACCAAAGCTTTCTGAGCAACAGCGGAACACACTTAATCTCCCCATTACACTGACTGAGGTAGTGAAAACGATAAAATCTATCCCACCCCAAAAGGCCCCAGGTCCCGACGGATTTATTAATTTATATTATAAAACCTTTTGTGATATTATATCACCACACCTTCGAAATTTTTGTCAAACGGCCCTTAACAGAGGGGCTTTCCCTAAAGAAAACCTTCAGGCTTTGATAGTAACGCTCCCCAAACCAGGGAAATCTCAGGATATCCCCCAAAATTATAGGCCCATTTCCCTACTCAATCAAGATCTAAAGATTTTCGCCAAATTAATTGCCTCACGCTTGGCGACGGTGTTGCCTTCTCTGATTAATGCTGATCAGTCTGGCTTTGTGCCTGGCCGCCAAGCAGCAGACAACACTAGACGCCTGTTAAACGTCTTTTACCATGTTGAGAGGACACGCGCCCCTGCCTTGGTCCTTGCACTCGATGCCGAGAAGGCGTTTGACAGGCTCCGCTGGTCGTATGCCTTCTCGGTGTTACGGCATTTGGGCTTTACTGGCCCCATTATGCAAGCAATTATGTCGCTCTATGCCTGCCCCACAGCTAGAATATTTACTAATGGAGTTCTGTCCACTCCCTTAAACATTACTAATGGCACGAGGCAGGGGTGCCCTCTCTCCCCTCTCATATTCATTTTATGCCTAGAGCCCCTGGCACAAGCCATCCGCTCCAGTGCTGAAATATCGGGGGTTACAATTGGGGGAAAAACCCACCTCATTTCCCTATACGCAGATGACATTATCCTCTCTCTTACCAAGCCCCTTGTTTCAACCCCAGCTGCCCTAGCCATAATCCACAACTTTGGCACATTGTCATATTACCATCTTAAAAACACAGGCTTTGCCTCTCTTCATGACCGACCAGACAACACGACTCTTCAAACATACATACCCTTTTGATTGGCGTTCTTCGGATGTAACATATTTAGGTATTAAACTAGCCTCCCCTCATAAACTTTTATTCCAACTCAACTATGAACCCTTCCTGAAAGTAATAGCAGAAGAGGCACAGAGACTGGCCCATTATGATATTTCATGGGTGGGGCGGGTTGCCACATTTAAAATGTTTCTACTCCCGAAGTTTCTATATCTTTACAGAACTCTACCTATTATGGTTCCTAATTCTTTTTTTTCAGCAGCCCAAGCGATTCTAACCAAGTTTGTCTGGTCAGATAAGAAGCCGAGATTAGCGGGCTCTATACTAATGAAAGCAAAAGAGGCAGGGGGTCTGGGCTTACCGGATCTTCGTGCTTACTATATAGCCACCTTGGTTGGTTCTCTGCGAGGCTGGTGGAAAGGTCGCCTAGACACACCCTGGGTACACATTGAACATACTTATATGTCCCCGTACCAATGCTCGGATGCGTTGTTACACCCCCTCTGGGACTCTGTCTCCCCACTACCACTTCATAACCCTATTATTAAAGCTTCATATGCTGCGTGGCTAAAATACCTAAAAGCGGCAGCTGCTGACAGTGTTGTCTCAGACCATTCCCTTCCCCTAACATTTATTCAGGCTTCTATACCCCAGTTAGCCCTACAGAGATGGTCCCTTCATGGCATTACCCATGTTAGACATTTACATGAAACAGGACAACTAATGACGTTCCAAGCCTTACAGCTAAAGTATCATATCCCACAACGTGATTTCTACATGTACCTGCAGATTAGGCATTTTCTTAACACCTTGTCCCCTTCAGGTGTCCGTCCTCACCCGACCACACTCGTTTTCTTAAACAGCAACCTAAAAGGACTGAGTATGATATATGCCACTTTCACACATTCTACCAGCTTTTACAAATCACATCCTTTCCGCACTTGGGAACGATCATTGGGTGTTACACTAGATGAACACGATTGGAAACAGGCATTCCAGATGGCACATAGGGCTTTCCAATGCGTCTCCCACGTGGAGTCCCTGACTAAAACCACTCTACAATGGTACTACACTCCTGAGAAATTGTCACTTATATACCCTGACTCTTCGCCCCTATGTTGGCGGAATTGTGGGAATACAGGTAGCCTTGTACATGTACTGTGGGAATGCCCAGCTATTACTGCTTACTGGTCGGCCTGCAGAACCCTTTTGGAAGACGTGTTACACATCCAGACTCCCTGGTCCCCTCAGTTTGTTTTACTCCTTATTAATATGCACTCTATTCCTCCAAAGTTGCGGGAGTTGGCTAGCATTGCCTGTGTTATTGCCAAGATAACGCTCACTAAAGAATGGAAGTCTCCAACTGTGCCCTCCATTACGGAAGTAGTCAATAAATTGAACGTAACTTGCACTTATGAACGTACTATAGCTCTGGGGAACGGTACACATCACAAATTTCAAACACGCTGGGCTAACTGGATTGCCTCAACCTACTCTACCATTACGGTATGATGGTCGCGATGCGCCATCTTATCCCACCTCTTGTCACTCCATCACACCTGCCTTGCTCAAAGCTGATTCTCATCCCAAACAATGTACTTTAGGATGAGAATACAATAGACAACCACGTATGACACACCCTGGAAACTTTAGCATTACTTGACCGTTGACCTTTGCCAACTTTAGCTATATTCCAACGTCAGCGTAGACACTGCATATCTCCTTACCCTCTCTATTTTAGTAGAACGTATTCATTTAGACAAAAGGTACCTGTTACGCCGAGCGCTCCGGGTTCCCGCTCCTCCCCGGAGCGCTCGCTTCTCCCCCTCCCCTGCAGCGCTCCGGTCACGTCCTCTGACCCGGGGCGCTGCGATCCTGCTGCCAGCCGGGATGCGATTCGCGATGCGGGTAGCGCCCGCTCGCGATGCGCACCCCGGCTCCCCTACCTGACTCGCTCCCCGTCTGTTCTGTCCCGGCGCGCGCGGCCCCGCTCCCTAGGGCGCGCGCGCGCCGGGTCTCTGCGATTTAAAGGGCCACTGCGCCGCTGATTGGCGCAGTGGTTCCAATTAGGGTTATCACCTGTGCACTTCCCTATATTACCTCACTTCCCTTGCACTCCCTTGCCGGATCTTGTTGCCTTAGTGCCAGTGAAAGCGTTCCTTGTGTGTCCCTTGCCAGTGTTTCCAGACCTTCTGCCGTTGCCCCTGACTACGATCCTTGCTGCCTGCCCCGACCTTCTGCTACGTCCGACCTTGCTTCTGCCTACTCCCTTGTACCGCGCCTATCTTCAGCAGCCAGAGAGGTGAGCCGTTGCTAGTGGATACGACCTGGTCACTACCGCCGCAGCAAGACCATCCCGCTTTGCGGCGGGCTCTGGTGAATACCAGTAGTGGCTTAGAACCGGTCCACTAGCACGGTCCACGCCAATCCCTCTCTGGCACAGAGGGTCCACTACCTGCCAGCCGGCATCGTGACAGTAGATCCGGCCATGGATCCCGCTGAAGTTCCTCTGCCAGTTGTCGCTGACCTCACCACGGTGGTCGCCCAGCAGTCACAACAGATTGCGCAACAAGGCCAACAGCTGTCTCAACTGACCGTTATGCTACAACAGTTGCTACCACAGCTTCAGCAGTCATCTCCTCCGCCAGCTCCTGCACCTCCTCCGCAGCGAGTGGCCGCTCCTGGGATACGCTTATCCTTGCCGGATAAATTTGATGGGGACTCTAAGTTTTGCCGTGGCTTCCTTTCCCAATGTTCCCTGCATCTGGAGATGATGTCGGACCTGTTTCCCACTGAAAGGTCTAAGGTGGCTTTCGTAGTCAGTCTTCTGTCCGGAAAAGCCCTGTCATGGGCCACACCGCTCTGGGACCGCAATGACCCCGTCACTGCCTCTGTACACTCCTTCTTCTCGGAAATCCGAAGTGTCTTTGAGGAACCTGCCCGAGCCTCTTCTGCTGAGACTGCCCTGTTGAACCTGGTCCAGGGTAATTCTTCCGTTGGCGAGTATGCCGTACAATTCCGTACTCTTGCTTCAGAATTGTCCTGGAATAATGAGGCCCTCTGCGCGACCTTCAAAAAAGGCCTATCCAGCAACATTAAAGATGTTCTGGCCGCACGAGAAATTCCTGCTAATCTACATGAACTTATTCACCTAGCCACTCGCATTGACATGCGTTTTTCTGAAAGGCGTCAGGAACTCCGTCAAGATATGGACTCTGTTCGCACGAGGCGTTTCGTCTCCTCGGCTCCTCTCTCCTCTGGTACCCTGCAATCTGTTCCTGTGCCTCCCGCCGTGGAGGCTATGCAGGTCGACCGGTCTCGCCTGACACCTCAAGAGAGGACACGACGCCGTATGGAGAACCTCTGCCTGTACTGTGCTAGTACCGAACACTTCCTGAGGGATTGTCCTATCCGTCCTCCCCGCCTGGAAAGACGTACGCTGACTCCGCACAAAGGTGAGACAGTCCTTGATGTCTACTCTGCTTCTCCACGTCTTACTGTGCCTGTGCGGATGTCTGCCTCTGCCTTCTCCTTCTCTACAGTGGCCTTCTTGGACTCTGGATCTGCAGGAAATTTTATTTTGGCCTCTCTCGTCAACAGGTTCAACATCCCAGTGACCAGTCTCGCCAGACCCCTCTACATCAATTGTGTAAATAATGAAAGATTGGACTGTGCCATACGTTTCCGCACGGAGCCCCTTCTTATGAGCATCGGATCTCATCATGAGAGGATTGAACTTTTGGTCCTCCCCAATTGCACCTCGGAGATTCTCCTTGGACTTCCCTGGCTTCAACTTCATTCCCCAACCCTGGATTGGTCCACTGGGGAGATCAAGAGTTGGGGGTCCTCTTGTTCCAAGAACTGTCTAAAACCGGTTCCCAATAACCCTTGCCGTAACTCTGTGGTTCCTCCAGTAACCGGTCTCCCTAAGGCCTATATGGACTTCGCGGATGTTTTCTGCAAAAAACAAGCTGAGACTCTACCTCCTCACAGGCCTTATGATTGCCCTATCGACCTCCTCCCGGGTACTACTCCACCCCGGGGCAGAATTTATCCTCTCTCTGCCCCAGAGACTCTTGCCATGTCCGAATACGTCCAGGAGAATCTAAAAAAGGGCTTTATCCGTAAATCCTCCTCTCCTGCCGGAGCCGGATTTTTCTTTGTGTCCAAAAAAGATGGCTCCCTACGTCCTTGCATTGACTACCGCGGTCTTAATAAAATCACGGTTAAGAACCGCTACCCCTTACCCCTCATCTCTGAACTCTTTGATCGCCTCCAAGGTGCCCACATCTTCACTAAATTGGACTTAAGAGGCGCCTATAACCTCATCCGCATCAGAGAGGGGGACGAGTGGAAAACGGCATTTAACACCAGAGATGGACACTTTGAGTATCTGGTCATGCCCTTTGGACTGTGCAATGCCCCTGCCGTCTTCCAAGACTTTGTCAATGAAATTTTTCGTGATCTGTTATACTCCTGTGTTGTGGTATATCTGGACGATATCCTAATTTTTTCTGCCAATCTAGAAGAACACCGCCAGCATGTCCGTATGGTTCTTCAGAGACTTCGTGACAACCAACTCTATGCCAAAATTGAGAAATGTCTGTTTGAATGCCAATCTCTTCCTTTTCTAGGATATTTGGTCTCTGGCCAGGGACTACAGATGGATCCAGACAAACTCTCTGCCGTCTTAAATTGGCCACGCCCCTCCGGACTCCGTGCTATCCAACGCTTTTTGGGGTTCGCCAATTATTACAGGCAATTTATTCCACATTTTTCTACCATTGTGGCTCCTATCGTGGCTTTAACCAAGAAAAATGCTGATCCCAAGTCTTGGCCTCCTCAAGCAGAGGACTCCTTTAAACGACTCAAGTCTGCCTTTTCTTCGGCTCCCGTGCTCTCCAGACCTGACCCTTCCAAACCCTTCCTATTGGAGGTTGATGCCTCCTCAGTAGGAGCTGGAGCTGTTCTTCTACAAAAAAATTCTTCCGGGCATGCTGTCACTTGTGGTTTTTTCTCTAGGACCTTCTCTCCAGCGGAGAGGAACTACTCCATCGGGGATCGAGAGCTTCTAGCCATTAAATTAGCACTTGAGGAATGGAGGCATCTGCTGGAGGGATCAAGATTTCCTGTCATTATCTACACCGACCACAAGAACCTCTCCTACCTCCAGTCGGCCCAACGGCTGAATCCTCGCCAGGCCCGGTGGTCTCTGTTCTTTGCCCGATTTAATTTTGAGATTCACTTTCGTCCTGCCGATAAGAACATTAGGGCCGATGCTCTCTCTCGTTCCTCGGATGCCTCAGAAGTTGATCTCCCTCCGCAACACATCATTCCACCTGACTGCCTGATCTCCACTTCTCCTGCCTCCATCAGGCAGACTCCTCCAGGAAAGACCTTTGTTTCTCCACGCCAACGCCTCGGAATCCTCAAATGGGGTCACTCCTCCCATCTCGCAGGTCATGCGGGCATCAAGAAATCTGTGCAACTCATCTCCCACTTCTATTGGTGGCCGACTCTGGAGACGGATGTTGGGGACTTTGTGCGAGCCTGCACTATCTGTGCCCGGGATAAGACTCCTCGCCAGAAGCCCGCTGGTTTTCTTCATCCTCTGCCTGTCCCCGAACAGCCTTGGTCTCTGATTGGTATGGATTTTATTACTGATTTACCCCCTTCCCGTGGCAACACCGTTATTTGGGTGGTCGTTGATCGATTCTCCAAAATGGCACATTTCATCCCTCTTCCTGGTCTTCCTTCTGCGCCTCAGTTGGCTAAACAATTTTTTGTACACATTTTTCGTCTTCACGGGTTGCCTACGCAGATTGTCTCGGATAGAGGGGTCCAATTCGTGTCTAAATTCTGGAGAGCTCTCTGTAAACAACTCAAGATTAAATTAAATTTTTCCTCTGCATATCATCCCCAGTCCAATGGACAAGTAGAAAGAATTAACCAGATCCTGGGTGATTATTTGCGACATTTTGTTTCCTCCCGCCAGGATGACTGGGCAGATCTCCTTCCATGGGCCGAATTCTCGTATAACTTCAGGGTCTCTGAATCTTCCTCCAAATCCCCATTTTTCGTGGTGTACGGCCGTCACCCTCGTCCCCCCCTCCCTACCCCCTTGCCCTCTGGTCTGCCCGCTGTGGATGAAATTTCTCGTGACCTTTCCATTATATGGAGAGAGACCCAAAATTCTCTCTTACAGACTTCTTCACGCATGAAGAGATTCGCGGATAAGAAAAGAAGAGCTCCCCCCGTTTTTTCCCCTGGAGACAAGGTATGGCTCTCCGCTAAATATGTCCGCTTCCGTGTCCCTAGCTACAAGTTGGGACCACGCTATCTTGGTCCTTTCAAAATTTTGTGTCAAATTAATCCTGTCTCTTATAAACTTCTTCTTCCTCCTTCTCTTCGTATCCCTAATGCCTTTCACGTCTCTCTTCTCAAACCACTCATCCTCAACCGTTTTTCTCCCAAATCTGTTCCTCCCACTCCTGTTTCCGGCTCCTCGGACGTCTTCTCGGTCAAGGAGATTTTGGCTGCCAAAAAGGTCAGAGGGAAAAATTTTTTTTTAGTAGACTGGGAGGGTTGTGGTCCTGAAGAGAGATCCTGGGAACCTGAGGACAACATCCTTGACAAAAGTCTGCTCCTCAGGTTCTCAGGCTCCAAGAAGAGGGGGAGACCCAAGGGGGGGGGTACTGTTACGCCGAGCGCTCCGGGTTCCCGCTCCTCCCCGGAGCGCTCGCTTCTCCCCCTCCCCTGCAGCGCTCCGGTCACGTCCTCTGACCCGGGGCGCTGCGATCCTGCTGCCAGCCGGGATGCGATTCGCGATGCGGGTAGCGCCCGCTCGCGATGCGCACCCCGGCTCCCCTACCTGACTCGCTCCCCGTCTGTTCTGTCCCGGCGCGCGCGGCCCCGCTCCCTAGGGCGCGCGCGCGCCGGGTCTCTGCGATTTAAAGGGCCACTGCGCCGCTGATTGGCGCAGTGGTTCCAATTAGGGTTATCACCTGTGCACTTCCCTATATTACCTCACTTCCCTTGCACTCCCTTGCCGGATCTTGTTGCCTTAGTGCCAGTGAAAGCGTTCCTTGTGTGTCCCTTGCCAGTGTTTCCAGACCTTCTGCCGTTGCCCCTGACTACGATCCTTGCTGCCTGCCCCGACCTTCTGCTACGTCCGACCTTGCTTCTGCCTACTCCCTTGTACCGCGCCTATCTTCAGCAGCCAGAGAGGTGAGCCGTTGCTAGTGGATACGACCTGGTCACTACCGCCGCAGCAAGACCATCCCGCTTTGCGGCGGGCTCTGGTGAATACCAGTAGTGGCTTAGAACCGGTCCACTAGCACGGTCCACGCCAATCCCTCTCTGGCACAGAGGGTCCACTACCTGCCAGCCGGCATCGTGACAGTACCACATTATCCCGATCTGTTCACATTTTTTTTTTTATTTTTTTTTTTTTTATTTCTTTGTTTATAAGACATGTTCTCTATGTGAATGCGCTGCCATTGTTTCAGTTGCACTGACAACTTTGTAACCTTTAACTATGTCAGATTCTGTATGGCATTGTGGGCTTATGCTTGTTTATTGTCCATTATATCTGTTGTTCAACAAAAAAATATTTCAATAAAAATTATTGAAACAGAGTAACGGTTGCCTCCAAAAGGTGGAAGGGAACAACGTATTGTCCATTGTAACAGGTGGGGGTAAATACTTCCCCTGTATAGCCTTACTCTCGCCCTATTAATTCCCTTCTTGGCAAGTGTTATTTGCCCTTAAAAGGGTGGCCCCACACAGGAACCTCTCCCTATTTCCAACTTAAAACCCTGGGAAATGGCAGTGTTTGTAGGTGGAAAGAGGGAGAGGTTCCTGTGTGGGGCTGCCTTTTTAGGGCGAGTAACACTTGCCATTAAGGGAATTAATAATGCAAGAGTAGGGCTTTACAGGGGAAGTTTTTAATCCCACCTGTTTCAATGAACCATACGTTGTTCCCTTCCCCCTTTTAGAGGTCTTTGCATCACAATAATTACTATGGCCCCCGCAGCACTAAACACCCGCTCTGATGGCACACTACTGGCCGGGCAGGACTGCTTTTCCAGGGCAAACTCTGCTAGTTGCGTCCACAAATCAAGTTACGCTGCCAGAAGTCCAGCGGATCTTTAAAGTGTGTTGGCAGGGTCATGTCAAGGTATGTCACCACCTGTTGGTCCTGCTCCAGGTCTACCTGCCGCTGATAAGTTGCTTCACTATGCGGGTGAAGAAAGCTAATCATCAGCGACTGTAGACTAAGGCTGCTACTGATGGAGCTGGTACTGCTCCTGCCACCCACCCCACCCCAGCAGCCATGGCTGTGGAAGGTGAGCGCAGAGGGCCCCCCAAGTCAGACCTGCGAGAGGATGGACAATGGCGCAGATAGGAATTGACCAACTGACTACGTAGGATGTCTCTGTAGTAGGTCAGTTTGTCCTCCCTCTCAGTGGGTGTAAAAAAGGCCCCCAGTTTGTGCTGGTAGCGAGGGTCCCATAAGGTGGAGAGCCAAAAGTCATCCTGATGCTGAATGGTGACAATTCAGCGGTCACTAGGCAAGCAAGTGAGCATGCATCGTGCCATTTGTGCAAGTGACTCGGAGGGACTCCCTGCCTCCATCTCCACTGCATACTGCCACGATGTGTCTGGGTCCTCTGTCTCATCTTCCCCATCACCCTCTAGCTCCTCTGGCTGCTCCTGTTCCCCCTCTCCTTTCAAATGACAATACAAACCACCCATTTCGCAAAACCTAAACTGTGTCCCTCTCTTCCAGTTCAGCCCCCACAGGGTCACGTATGAGCTGCCACTGGTTGACATTGAAGTTACACAGGGGAGTCCCCCTATCCGCTTGGATCATCAGGAAATCAGTTATGGCTTTTCTCTGTTCTTATAGTCGGTCCAACATATGGAGGGTGGAATTCCAAAGTGTGGAAACTTCTCAAAGCAGACTATGTTGGGGGATGCCGTTCTGACGCTGCAGCTCAATGAGGTTGTGCTTTGTGGTGTATGAGTAGCTGAAGTGCATGCAAAGTTTCCTTCCCATTGTTAGGATGTCTTGCAATCGGGGAGAACACTTCAGGAACATGTGTGCCATGCAGGGCACATGGCTCAGGCTTCCTTGTCGCAGCACAGACAAGATGTTCTTCTCGTTGTCGGTCACCATGGTTCCCATTTCCAGTTTTCGTGGAGTAAGCCATGATTTGATTTCTTGATGAATGACTTTTAGCAGTTCTTCTCCTGTGTGACTCCGTTCACCAAGAAAAACCATATAAAGAATAGTGTAACACTGCCGTGCCCTGCACACATAGTATGCTGGAGGGGCACTGAGACTTGTCCGTGCAGTGGAGGCTGAGGACACGATGGAGGATGAGGAGGCGAAGTCGTACACTGTCACCGGACCAATGGCCTGAGAGCGTGGAGGCGGAAGCGGCATGACCTGTCCAAGTTGCTGCTGAAGCTGTGCAGGAACAACATTCACCCAGTGGCCCATAAAGAACATGTATTGTCCCAGACCGTAGTTACCGCTCCACACATCGGCACTGCCATGCACTTTGGTACACACCGACAGGCTCAAAGACTGGCCCACCTTCAGTTCAACAAAATTGTACAAGACTGATACTGCCTTTTTCGCAAAGCAATGACAGCTTGGGACTCTCCACCTCGGCTCAGCACAAGCCATCAGTTCTCTGAAAGGTGCAGAGTCCACCACTTGAAAAGGGAGGGACTGCAGCACCAGCAACTTGGACAGGAGCACATTCAGCTTCTGCGCCGTTGCATGAGTGGGTGCATACTGTTGTCTTTTGGACATGACTTCGCTGATGGATTGCTGGCGGAATGACTGACTTGAAGTAGGAGGAGCAGGAGCATCTGGAGCGACAGAAGGAGTGTATGACACTCGGCTGAGGTGGTAGAGCCTTGGCTGACTGAAACAGGGAACGGCATGCCACTGGGTGATGCAGCAGGCTGGACTACCGCATCGGAGCCACGGTTCTCCCAGGCCGCTTCATGGTTACAGCAACCTCCAAATACTCCCAAGGGACTTCAATATGCGCAGAAAGGATGAGGAGTTATAGGTGTATAAGCGATATCATTTATTTTCAGAACAACGCGTTTCGACGTCAGGACGGCGTCTTTCTTAAGTTCAGGCCGCTTCATGGTGATGCTGCATATATTGACGCAGGGCTGTGGTGCCAACATTGGGACCCTGGCCACGCTTCACCTTCTGCCTACAAATCTTGCATCTGGCTCACATCCTCCGGATGCTTGATGAAAAACTGTCACACCGCCGAATAGCTGATTTTCCCCCCAACAGTCCGCACTGATTGACTGCTACTACCGCCGACTCCAGGAACCCCTGTTTCACCACTTCCTGGGAAGGTAGGAAGCCGCAAAGCAGGTGGTTTATCCCGGGCATGTTTGGCTCCAGACTTTCCCCTTATGCCACTATGCGGTCACAGATGAGGTCTCGGTGGTGACACAGAGGAGAGCGCCGCTGACTGCACTATTTCATCGGGAACTTCCTTCCACAACTTCAATTTCACTTGACCATCTTCCACCTGCTTGACACGAGATCAATGCAGGCTGCACTCCTTCATATACCACTCATTGTGGGAACAAGCGAGCTGTGGTGTTGTGCTCATAGCGCAACACATATAGGTGAGCACATTCATACCCATTTTCCACCCTTTCTCCTTTAATAAGGACAATTGCGCTTAGATGCGCATCGGTCTGTCTCTTTTTTTGTTTTTCATATTTCTATAGGTATTTACTGTGGTTGTTAGAATTATTATTATTATTATTATTATTATTATTATTATTATTATTATTATTATTATTATATAATCTTGCTTGGTGCCTTGCCTTCAGAATATTATATTCTGTTAAAAATCCAGATCTGCCCTATAGACTGTGCAGATAACTCATTGTTTATCAACCACCCCACAAAGGGTAAACATTACCACCAGAAATGCATTTTCTTTTCCATCTGACAGCTCCTCGAATCATATCTTCGGCGTGTAAGGGTTTGTCTAGCAGATTAAATGGCTGCTTGAGGAATAAAGAACTGCTGTGTTCTACATACAAACACATCCCTTAGTCACAAAGAGAGAGTGCTGCTTGAATAACACCCAACATCAATATGAAGGAGAAGAAAACAGCGAGATGTAAACACACTGCAGATTCTACACAAAGGTTATTACTCGCCCAAACAAATCCAGTGCTGTGAAATTTTCTTGTTTTGTGTATGTGTTTTTGTGTTATTTATAACCTGTGGAAAGACATAAGCAGAACAGTTTTTCATCGGTATTACTAAAGTTATGAGTTGCACACAGGAGGGGACATGGGTAGCATAGGGTCCCCTTGCCTGAACCAGTACAGAGACCCCTCGACCTACGATGGCCCCCGACATACGATCATTTCATCATATGATGGCTCTCAGAGGCCATTGCATGTTGAAGGCAACATCAACATACGATGCTTTTGTATGTCGGGGCCATCGCATAAACGGCTATCCGGCAGCGCAGACTGCTTCAGCTGCCACCGGATAGCTGTTTACGGTGCCCTGTGTGGTCTGCTGACGATCACTCACCTGTGTTCGGGGCTCCGGGGCGTCCTCTTCGGGATCCCCTGCATGGTCGTCGTTCTCCATCGTCGTCATCACGTCGCTGCGCACGCTGTCCCGTCATCCAATAGGAGTGGCGTGCGTAGCGACGTGATGGCGGCGACGGAGAGCAGCGACAGAGAGCGAGGATGCCGGGGAAGCAGAGGCCTTGCCGGAGAGGGCGACATCCAGGGCAGCAGTGACGAGCGGTGACGGTCCAGAGCGGCAGGGACAGGTTAGTACAACTTCCTTTACCAGTGGTCTTCAACCTGCGGACCTCCAGATAATGCAAAACTACAACTCCCAGCATGCCCGGACAGCCGTTGGCTGTCCAGGCATGCTGGGTGTTGTAGTTTTGCAGCATCTGGAGGTCCGCAGGTTGTAGACCCCTGTCCTATACTTTTACATTGCACGGATCCCTCAACATACGATGGTTTCAACAAACGATGGTCCATTTGGAACGGATTACCATTGTATGTTGAGGGACCACTGTATATGAGCCTCTTATTCTATAACACTGTAATGCTTTTTTTAATTGATTTTATTTAAGCAATGCAGTCAAAAACTGGTTAAAATAGAAGAAAATTAGAAAAAAATTAAATCAATTTTTAACATTTTGCTCCTGTCGAACGCTGGTACTTGCCATCAGTCCTTGTCACATGGAGGTTTACATTAGTTCTCAGTGAAGGTCTATCCATAACAATGTAACATTATGACTGATTTATCCTATTACTGAAGGCCACACTACTGTTTAATCTAAAGGCAAAAGATTCCATGGCAGTAACTGATCGTATGGAATTACATCCCTGTGGGGGCACCATTACTGAGGTCTAGTGAATGCACAGTCCCAGCAGGGTCTAGCAGCAAGCAACTGTGCAGAACGGGCGGAAGATTTTAATCGATAATATGGTCAGCATTTTTTTCTTTTCATTAAGGGTTTCAAAGGTAAATATCAGAATCTCGGTTAACTGTTTTAACTATCAACTCTTGAAATCTGTTCCAGTGCTGATTTGGTGTGGCGTGGAAACAGCGATGAATACCATGAACAATTTTAACCCCTTAACTCCAAAGGATAGGGGATAAGATGTATAATTGGGGGGGGGGGGGTCCCGCCGCTGGGGCCCCCGCAATCTCAGCTGTGGCACCCCAGACATCCGGTGCACGGAGTGAACTTCGCTCTGTGCCGGATTTCTGGTGGATGTGACATCCCGGTAACGCCCTGCTCGTGACGTCACGACCATGCCCCCTCAATGCAAGTCTATGGGAGGGGACGTGGTGCCCCTCTCATAGACTTGCATTAAAGGGGTGTGGCCGTGACATAACAAGCGGGGCGTGACCATGACGTCATGAACCTTCGGCACTCCACCCGACGCTCTAAATGAACGTCAGGTGCAGCAGGAAGATTGCAGGGATGACCAGCGGCGGGACCCCTGCGATCAGACATCAACTGGCTCCTGAAAGCTAAATAGATTTGTAAATGACTTCTATTAAAATATCTTAATCCTTCCAGTAGTTATCAGCTGCTGAAGTTGATTTGTTCTTTTCTTTCTGACAACAGAGCTCTCTGCTTTCACGTCTGCTTGTCTCAGGAACTGTCCGAAGCATTAGAGGTTTGCTATGGGGATTTGCTCCTACTCTGGACAGTTCCTGAGACAAGCAGAGGTGTCAGCAGAGAGCAATGTTGTCAGATAGAAAAGAACAACTCAACTTCAGCAGCTGATAACTACTGGAAGGAATAAGATTTGCTAATTTTTGGGGCTTCTGTTTTTATGTAGTGCAATTTTCAGTAAAAATGACACATTGTCTTTATTCTGTAGGTGCATACAATTGCAGCGATACAAAATGTATTTAAGTTTTGCTATATTTAACTACTTAATTATTTTTTTTTTTTTTACTTTATGTATGAAAATGAGTATGCTTAAAATTGCCCTCTTCTGACCCCTATAAATCTTTTGTTTTTCAGTATATGGGGCTGTACGAGGGCAAATTTTTTTGCATTATTATTTTTTTTTTATCGGTATCATATTTGCATTGATGGGACTTTTTGATCGCTTTTTATTTTAACTCCAGGGATATGAAGTGACCACAAATCAGCAATTCTCACCATTCAGTTTATTAAATGTTATATTTTAATCGATTAGACATTTCCACATTTGTTTAGATTATTTTATCGATTCAAAGCAAGGGGCTTATTTACATATATTCATGTTTTTTGTTGTTTTCTTTTTACAGTTTTTTGACACTATTCTGTCCTGTAGAACAGTATTGATCAGTGTTATCGGCTATGAAGGGCACTCAGCTCCTGAACGTTCATCAAAAACCTAGAGTGGGCGCAGGGTGTACATTTGCACACTGTGTCTTCTAGGGGTTACTGGATATAAATCACTTTGAAGAGATTTAGTTTTCACTTCAACTTTAGTATATTTCTATTGTTCAGTGCAAAAATGTTTATAAAGCAATCCACTGTAATCAAGTAAATGTCTCATCTATATAATTTTGTTTCATTGATTTGATTTAATTCTCAATACAGATGTACTCAGATGTATGGTATCCAAAATGTGAACTTCTTTATTCCAAGTACATAAAAGGAGTGTTACGCCGAGCGCTCCGGGTCCCCGCTCCTCCCCGGAGCGCTCGCTTCACTCTCCCCGCGGCAGCGCTCCGGTCACGTCCTCTGACCCGGGGCGCTGCGATTCCGCTGCCAGCCGGGATGCGATTCGCGATGCGGGTAGCGCCCGCTCGCGATGCGCACCCCGGCTCCCCTACCTGACTCGCTCTCCGTCTGTTCTGTCCCGGCGCGCGCAGCCCCGCTCCCTAGGGCGCGCGCGCGCGCCGGGTCTCTGCGATTTAAAGGGCCACTGCGCCGCTGATTGGCGCAGTGGTTCCAATTAGTGTGTTCACCTGTGCACTTCCCTATATCTCCTCACTTCCCCTGCACTCCCTTGCCGGATCTTGTTGCCTTAGTGCCAGTGAAAGCGTTCCTTGTGTGTTCCTTGCCTGTGTTTCCAGACCTTCTGCCGTTGCCCCTGACTACGATCCTTGCTGCCTGCCCCGACCTTCTGCTACGTCCGACCTTGCTTCTGTCTACTCCCTTGTACCGCGCCTATCTTCAGCAGCCAGAGAGGTGAGCCGTTGCTAGTGGATACGACCTGGTCACTACCGCCGCAGCAAGACCATCCCGCTTTGCGGCGGGCTCTGGTGAAAACCAGTAGTGGCTTAGAACCGGTCCACTAGCACGGTCCACGCCAATCCCTCTCTGGCACAGAGGATCCACTACCTGCCAGCCGGCATCGTGACAGTAGATCCGGCCATGGATCCCGCTGAAGTTCCTCTGCCAGTTGTCGCTGACCTCACCACGGTGGTCGCCCAGCAGTCACAACAGATAGCGCAACAAGGCCAACAGCTGTCTCAACTGACCGTTATGCTACAACAGTTACTACCACAGCTTCAGCAGTCATCTCCTCCGCCAGCTCCTGCACCTCCTCCGCAGCGAGTGGCCGCTCCTGGGATACGCTTATCCTTGCCGGATAAATTTGATGGGGACTCTAAGTTTTGCCGTGGCTTTCTTTCCCAATGTTCCCTGCATCTGGAGATGATGTCGGACCTGTTTCCCACTGAAAGGTCTAAGGTGGCTTTCGTAGTCAGCCTTCTGTCCGGAAAAGCCCTGTCATGGGCCACACCGCTCTGGGACCGCAATGACCCCGTCACTGCCTCCGTACACTCCTTCTTCTCGGAAATCCGAAGTGTCTTTGAGGAACCTGCCCGAGCCTCTTCTGCTGAGACTGCCCTGTTGAACCTGGTCCAGGGTAATTCTTCCGTTGGCGAGTATGCCGTACAATTCCGTACTCTTGCTTCAGAATTGTCCTGGAATAATGAGGCCCTCTGCGCGACCTTCAAAAAAGGCCTATCCAGCAACATTAAAGATGTTCTGGCCGCACGAGAAATTCCTGCTAATCTACATGAACTTATTCACCTAGCCACTCGCATTGACATGCGTTTTTCCGAAAGGCGTCAGGAACTCCGCCAAGATATGGACTCTGTTCGCACGAGGCGTTTCTTCTCCTCGGCTCCTCTCTCCTCTGGTCCCCTGCAATCTGTTCCTGTTTTTTCCCCTGGAGACAAGGTATGGCTCTCCGCTAAATATGTCCGCTTCCGTGTCCCTAGCTACAAGTTGGGACCACGCTATCTTGGTCCTTTCAAAATTTTGTGTCAAATTAATCCTGTCTCTTATAAACTTCTTCTTCCTCCCTCTCTTCGTATCCCTAATGCCTTTCACGTCTCTCTTCTCAAACCACTCATCCTCAACCGTTTTTCTCCCAAATCTGTTCCTCCCACTCCTGTTTCCGGCTCCTCGGACATCTTCTCGGTCAAAGAAATTTTAGCTGCCAAAAAGGTCAGAGGGAAAAATTTTTTTTTAGTGGACTGGGAGGGTTGTGGTCCTGAAGAGAGATCCTGGGAACCTGAGGACAACATCCTAGACAAAAGTCTGCTCCTCAGGTTCTCAGGCTCTAAGAAGAGGGGGAGACCCAAGGGGGGGGGTACTGTTACGCCGAGCGCTCCGGGTCCCCGCTCCTCCCCGGAGCGCTCGCTTCACTCTCCCCGCGGCAGCGCTCCGGTCACGTCCTCTGACCCGGGGCGCTGCGATTCCGCTGCCAGCCGGGATGCGATTCGCGATGCGGGTAGCGCCCGCTCGCGATGCGCACCCCGGCTCCCCTACCTGACTCGCTCTCCGTCTGTTCTGTCCCGGCGCGCGCAGCCCCGCTCCCTAGGGCGCGCGCGCGCCGGGTCTCTGCGATTTAAAGGGCCACTGCGCCGCTGATTGGCGCAGTGGTTCCAATTAGTGTGTTCACCTGTGCACTTCCCTATATCTCCTCACTTCCCCTGCACTCCCTTGCCGGATCTTGTTGCCTTAGTGCCAGTGAAAGCGTTCCTTGTGTGTTCCTTGCCTGTGTTTCCAGACCTTCTGCCGTTGCCCCTGACTACGATCCTTGCTGCCTGCCCCGACCTTCTGCTACGTCCGACCTTGCTTCTGTCTACTCCCTTGTACCGCGCCTATCTTCAGCAGCCAGAGAGGTGAGCCGTTGCTAGTGGATACGACCTGGTCACTACCGCCGCAGCAAGACCATCCCGCTTTGCGGCGGGCTCTGGTGAAAACCAGTAGTGGCTTAGAACCGGTCCACTAGCACGGTCCACGCCAATCCCTCTCTGGCACAGAGGATCCACTACCTGCCAGCCGGCATCGTGACAAGGAGCAGGATAATACAGAGGGCTGTGACGCAGTGAGTTCTGACAGCCGTTTCGTGCCCGTAATGCCCATTGTCAGAAGACGACAAAATATCCATGTTTTCTGGGCAGACATTTTGCACATTTTAAGCTGTGTGAACATAGCACATAGCCTAAGATTTCAGTTTGTTCTAATAATTTTTTTTTGTCATTTCCTCAGTGTGAACAGACCAAGATTCCACAGAGGAAATTCAGTGAGGAATTTCCTTGTTAAATTCCTTAGTGTGCATAGGCACTCACAACTATATGGTATATAAATAACCTAAAAGGCTTAAAAGGCAGAAACAACAACAATGGGCAAAAAAAAAAAAAAAAAAAAAAAATGCATGCAGATATTTATGCAAGATACCAGGTGAAGGATCAGAAAGAGATGGATAGATAAAGTTAATCCTATTTTTGATAAAGCTAATCCTATTTACAGTACATGTGCCCCCCACAAAGAGCAGGGCATAACTTTTTATCTTGCTATAATCCCTTCAACTTAATTTAAGAAAATAGCAAATAAATAAATAAACATACATTGGTAAAAGCCCTAAGGTCCCTGACATTCAACATCTCATTAATGTAACTCACACTAACTGTATAATGGAACAATTGGTGGCCTCTATTATGTCACATGTTGACCAATTTAATTTAGCCTGGTCTAAATGGATGGAATTTAAAAGTCTATAAAGCTCCCCATGGGATACTGAGTAAAATTCTGAAACACTTTAGGCCTCGATGGGGGTTCCCAGTACAGTGGTCCCTCAACATACGATGGTAATTCGTTCCAAATGAACCATCGTTAGTTGAAACCATTGTATGTTGCAGGATCCGTGCAATGAAAAGAATAGGAAGTTATACTCACCTGTCCCCGCTGCTCTGGACCGTCACCGCTGCCCTGTATGTCGCCCTCCATCGCTGTCACCGCGTCCCAGGGGTGTCCCCGCTGCTCCGGACCGTCTCTGCTGCTATTGGATGATGGGACAGCGTGCGCAGCAACGTGATGACAATGAAGGAGAGCGACGGCGATGCAGGGGATCCTGAAGAGAACAGTCCGGAGCGCCTGGGACAAGGGAGTACCCATCACCGAAGCACACAGGGCACCTTAAACGGCCATCCGGTGCCAGTCTGTGCTGCCGGATAGGCGTTTTTGTGATGGCCCCAACATACAAAAGCATTGTATGTTGATGAGAGGCCATTGGATGTTGAAATTATCATGTCGGGGCCATCGTAGGTTGGGGGTCAATGTATGTGCTACCACTCTTCCCTTCCTGGTAATGCATTGGTTATCAGTATTATTATGATCACAGCATTTTCTGCACACAGGAGCTAGTTCTGACTGTGTAAGGTTTCCTAGTTGTAATATTCCAATCCTTTGTTCTGTATTATTACCGTATACACTGGTACCCTTCTGTACTCCACAATGATTGACATTTGCTGTGATACTTTGCGGACTTGGGACATTGGGCTTTGGCTCAAAGAAAAGCACCACTGCATTCTTGTATCTCCAGCGCATTCATTTTAATTTGTGTAATAACCTTTTTGTTGTTCCTTGTATCTCGGGATCATTTTTTACCATGTATATCTTATTGAAAATAATGTTTATCAGAAGTGCACTGTCTCCATAGTCAGCAATGCATTTTCATATGGACTCCGCAAAAATTGTGTTAATTCTTTCTCTGGAGGACGGAATTTGAATTTCCATGACAGGTTTTTACCGGTGTGGAAAGTAACAATAACATCTCCATTCTCACATTACTATCCTTATGAAAAACAAAGATACAATCCATTAAGGGGAACTCCGCAGCTAGACATGTTATCCGCTATCCAAAGGATAGGGAATAAGATGTCTGACAGGGGGGTCCCGCTGCTGGGACCCCTTGTGATCTCCCGCAGCACCCAGTGTTCTAAACAAATGCTGGGTTCCTTCAGCAGTGGTCGTGACCTTATGGCCAAGCCCCCTCGTGATGTAACGGCATGCCCCCTCCATTCATGTCTCGGTCGACACGCCCCCTGTCATAGACATGAATGGAGGGGGCATGTCACTCCTCTTACCTTTTCATTTCTCAGCTGTTTTATTAAATTCAGTTTTCCTTTTTAATACTATGTCATGTTGTCAAGAGTTGCTTCATTGCTGAACTTTGCATTGAAAAAGGTACAGCAGCTTTATAATTCATAAATATTTCAATGGCAGTCAAAGACTCCTTATCAATGTTTGATTCCCAGCAGTTCAATGACCTTTTCTGCAAAAGTCTTTATTAAATTAGGCTTGGTTCACATCACGATTTTACCATCCGATCAACACCATCCGATCAACAGACAGTAAAATCGGACAAAAACTGACTCCCTGAAATACAATCCTATTGTTTGGCATGCGATTTAAAATGGTATCCAAAAATCATCCGATATTTACACCACTGGTATGTAGCAGGAGGAAGAATCCTAAAGTTTCTAGCACTTTCCAGAGTATTCAAAGGCTACTGAGCATGTGTAAAAAAATGTGTGTGATAAATCTGATGAAATTACACAGTCACACAATTCAATACGATTTACATAGATAATAATAATAATAATAAAAAAAATCAGACATGATTTCAATCCGATTTTTTTTTTTATCTGGGTAAAAAATCGAAGTCAACCACAACTTTACCCCCAACATTAAAATTGTGCAAAATCGGATGCGGATGAAAACTGATGCTTGTGTTGGATATGATTACTCAATGGAAGTCAATGGATATGACTTGACATATAGTTTTGTATGATTTGAAGGTAAAAAATTGTGAGAAAAAGTAGGATGGTAAAATCGTGATGTGAACGTACCCTTAAAAGTAAAGAGCTATGGAGATTTTCTACTATTCTGGACAGTTTTTAAAATGGACAGAGATGTCTGCAGAGAGCACTGTACTCATGATGTCAGCAGAGAGCTCTGTGTTCCAAAAAGAAAAGAATTTCCTCTGCAGTATTCAGCAGCTAATAAGTACTGGAAATATTAAGATTTTTTAATAGAATTAATTTACAAATCTAATTAAGCAAGATACCTGGCACTGCTTTGGGATAGTAAGTGAAATGTATTCCGCTGTCTGGGGGTTATGCGCCCATTCAAAACAGCTGGTGTGCCAACGGTGCCCACGCTATCCAAATTCCATTCAACAATTTATCCAAGATAAGTAAGGAAAGAGGCCAATCACTCACTGTTCCGATGCTGTGCACTTTATTAGAAGATGAATACAGTGGCTACATACGGATAGATGGAACGGCAGGGCAGGAGGTGTTACAGAGCCCCATCCGAAGTGGTGGCGCCGTTTCAAGCCCTCTGGGTGTTTCTTCAGGCCCGGAATTGACAATTGTCAATTCTGGGCCTGAAGAAACGAATTGACAATTGTCAATTTTGGGCCTGAAGAAACACCCAGAGGGCGTGAAACGGCGCCGTTGCTTCGGATGGGGCTCTGTAACACCTCCTGCCCTGCAGTTCCATCTATCCATATGTAGCCACTGTATTCATCTTCTAATAAAGTGCGCAGCATCAGACCGGTGAGTGATCCTCCTCTTTCGTTACTTATCTTGGATAAATCATTTACAAATCTGTTTAATTTTCTGGCACCAGTTGATTAAAAAAAAAAAAAGTTTTCTACCCTTTAACCCTTTGGGGACAGAGCCCACTATAACCCTAAAGACATAAGCATTTTTTGCAAATCTGACCTCTATCACTTTAAGCATTTAAAACTCTTGGATGCTTTTACTTATAAATTTGATTCCGAGATTGTTTTTTCGTGACATATTCTACTTTATGTTCGTGGCAAATTTGCATCGATACTTGCATCATTTCTTGGTGAAAAATTTTAAATGTGGGGGAAAATTTGAAAATGTTGCCTTTTTAGAACTTTGGAGCTTTCTGCTTGTTAGGAAAAGAGACATGTCAAATAAATTACATATTGATTCACAAATATAGTATGTTGAAATGTTTTTACTTTTTGAAAACATCAGAGGGCTTCAAAGTATAGCAGGAATTTTCCCATTTTTCCTGAAAATTTATAAATCAGAATTTTCAGGGACCAGTTAAGCTTAGAAGAGAATTTGAGGGTCTTTATGTTTGAAATCCCCTATAATGGACCCCATTATGAAGACTGCGCCCCTCAAAGTATTGTATTCAAAAGGACATTCAAAAAGTTTGTTAACTCTCTCTCTCTCTCTCTCTCTCTCTCTCTCTCTCTCTCTCTTCTGTCTCATAGTAAAATACTTTAATGCATTAGTTGTAGATGTATAATGTTAAAATAGGATATGTGTAATAGGATATTATACACTTTAAACAAAGTGCACACATACAGCTCAGTAATAATAATACACGACGGGTAGTCTATGCTGTTGTTCTCTATACTGGTACAAGTTATTATCACCTGGTAAATTTCCCACCGGCATTACTCATTGCAGTAGTTACAGGATGTATAGACTGTGCCGCCTGCTCCTTTGACCAGTAAGTCTGACTGTGTTATTAACTGCTGCCATGTTGTCAGTAAAAGTTTCTAAATAGATGATTTGCTTTGAGGTGGCGATAAATGCTTGAACTGGAAAATTGAGCAACGGCCAATTGAATTAAATTGAATATAGTGGTTTAGTGTGCAGTGAGGTGAGCAACATGCAGAACACCAGAGAAAGCCTGCAGGCCCCAAAATGAAATCTCTCCTCGCACGGACGGAGTGATAAAGAGGAAAACTGCAGACGCTGCATCCTCTTGCTGGAAAATGTATACACACAAAGGTATGTTATGGCACCAGCTATCCTGTTCAGCAAGGGTTTGTAATAAAGCAGTCAAGGTTGCCGTAAATATTTAACCCAGGCTTTTTTAGGACTGCAGCACACTGTAAATTACTCAGTAACTGGGTCACGGGAGGATGCGTCCAGGAATCCTCTTGGATCATAACCATAGAGTTAAAAGATGTCACAGAATTCATGTAGGTGTTCAAAAATGTATGTCTTTATTCCTCTAACATGAAAAAATAAATAAAAAGTGACACAAGCAGTGTGGAGGTTTTCATAATTTTATGTTAAAGGAGTAAAAACATATATATTTGGACACTAACATGGGTGCTGGCCTTTCTTTGCAATTTATGTTTATAGAGGCAGCAGCTGCAATAGGAGCTGACAAAGCCGAACATTTACACAAATACCTGGTTTTATTTTACTCTTGGCTATGGATTATTATTTTTTCACTTATTCGTGGATATTTCAAGCTGGGTTGTCTCCTCAGGATACCACAACACTGGCACATGATACAACGCACCAGCACTTCCCAGTTGTTAAAATGATTACTGTGACAGGTCGTGTGTGTGGAGAGAAATAACATAAAGCTATGTCAAGTATCAGCATGGTACATCACTATATCCAACCTGGGCATCGGTGTGCTGCTGTTCCTGGAAGATGAAAATATGCCATGTTATTCTATTACTATTTATAAGGAGTGATATATTGTGTAGCCTTAACCCCTTAAAGGGGAACTGACAACCAGTTTACCCTCACTAAACCCAATGCACTGGGTTATATTGCGGGTTAACAACAACAAAACGAGGGTCACTTACATTGCTACAGCGCTTCTGTTCCAGAGCACATTAAGAATTGAAAGGTAAGCTCTGATTGGTTGTAGTGATCCATTTTTGGGGCATACAACAAGCACGACAGTTGCTATGGGCAACTAAGAGGTAATGATGAAGAACTTTCTGGTTATTTACCTATAAAACAGTGGTGGTACACACTTTTTGGTTGTAAAACACAGTTGGTGGCACAGTAGTATGCTTAGTGGTTGCAGAACAAACTTAGTGGCACAATGTACTTGGCTGTTGCTAACTAGACCTACAACTTTGAGAAATCCTATTGCCAGGGTTGGGGACTTTAAGATTTTAGGCTGTGTCCAAAGAAAGTATCACCCAAAGTGATGTTCACTCTTCCTATAGTTCCATTGTGGGTCCCTATAAGATTATTCCCTGTCACAACCAGGACCCCCTTGGTATTTCATATCAGCTTATGCCAATCACTTTGTATAGCTTTGCCCTGAACATTGGTGTGTTCTGGTGACCACTAGGTCACCACCTTTCACAGATACTGTATAGTTTTTTTTTTTTTTTTACAAATAAATAAAACATGGAGTCCCTCTTATTCTCCATAGCCAACCAAGTACAAAACTAGACAGCAGCAGTCTGGAGTTAATTTACAAAAAAGGACTCCTTACCTCCCAAACATAGCTCTAAAACTAAGCCACTAGGTTTCACCCTTCTCTGCAAGTTTCTGCCCACTATCTATTAACAGTCACAGAGAGAGACAAAGAGACTCTGAGAAAGCCTGAACCAGACTGTGTGCTGAAGATGATCTAGACTGTTTCTAAAAAGTAAACTAAGGCTGACCTCTTTTCTTCCAAATCCATAAAACTCAGGGCAGCTGTCCCTTGGGTAAATAGCAGTAAATACCTACTGCTGTTTGTCCACAATGCTGCAGTATACTCCTTCCCCTCTGCAACACCATCAGCAGCTCAGTACTTAGTGTAACCTTCTCCCTGCTGCTGTTGCTTCTTTCTTTTCTGCACACACAGCACCTTATACCAAGGTATCAGTAATAACTTCTCTCTCCTCATCCCATCTATAGTAGTGTGCTGTAAAAATCATCCCCCAGCACTATCAGCCTAGTTAGTCCAGGACACTATCATCAGAACTATGTCACGGAAGTCAGAGAAAGGAAGTGTGTGTGTACTACTGGAAAATATCCCAGCTTTTTGTCCCACCCCCTGTAATGGATAGAATGAGAAATAAAAGTGCATCATGGAGAGGGCTCTCATGGCCTTTTTAACAACATACAAAAATTGAAAATCCCTGTCACCACTCTTGTCACCGTTTTTTGATATGGTGCACGTATTCCTATCATTTATGTCCAAAATATTATCTCAGATTACCTTAAAGATGACTATAGGACAAACTTAGATTATTTTTAGGATATAAAATAGTCAACGAGAATTAAGTGTATGAAGAAGAGACCTTCTACCTAGCCAAGTAGTTGTACTTCCTACCGTGTGCGGCTTGCTAGAGGTATGAATAATTATTGTGAAGAAATAAAAATGCTTACACTAAGCAGTTTATATCATTTTGAATGTTCTAGGCAAAATTCAGACCTGAAGAACTCTTTAAAAGTGTTCTAATGGTGTACATGGCATGCCAATAGGAAAAAAGATCTTGTTGCATTGCAGATATTCTACTGTACTCCCACTTTCCACTCTTATATCTCCCCTAAAACTTTTCAGACTCATATTTTATAGTAGAGAAGGCTCATAATAAATGATGCTGAACTAAAAGGACTCATACTTTAAGGCAATCCTAAATAGATAAAGAATGAAGGCAAGTTACCGGTGGTAAAATTATTCAAGGAAAAACTCATTAAATAATAATCTGTGTTTACCAAATTTATGACCAGTGATGAGTTAAGTCCATGGCAGAATATATGAAACATAAAAATAAATTAAACATGAATAATGACTGAAATAGCTATTACAGGAAGAAAAGTGAAGAGAAAGAGAAGAGATGGAACAGAAATGGCCTATTTTGTACTTTCTTTTCTTCTTTTTTTAACCTTTTATTTGGAGATGCTTTGTGTTAATACAACCAGCTGCAATGACAGTAACAGAAAAATTGTTAAAAGTTTAGGAAGAAAGTTCAGACTCCTAATAGTAAATCCTTTAGTATAAGGCTAAAGTTTCTACTTGTTTTTTTTTTTTTTTTTTTTAAACGCCAAAAAACGCTGCAGTCAGATGTTAGCTGTTAATCAATGAGAAATTGCAAAATTATTTTTCCACGTGGCGTTTTTCAGTTTGGCGTTTTTTTTTTTTTTTTTTTTAAATCCTTTTGGCATTTTTTCACTCTTTTTTGGCATTTTTCAGCTCCTTGGTAGTTTTGCAAAATCGCAGCATGTTGAGCCACTGTAGTTTTCCCCCATGAAATTGTGGGGTTTTTCTCCCATAGAAGACTATGGGAGTAAAAAAAGCCAAGAAAAACTCCATGTGGGTTTTAACTTTGGTGTTTTTCAGGCTTTATTTTCTTTTATTCTCTTTTGGACTTAACGATCCAAAAAAGTGATGGAGATACCTTTTTTTAATAAAATTTTGTAGGGTACAATTTAAAAAAAATAATAAAAAAGATACAGGAGTGATGGAAAAAATTGTATCTAATGAAATGTATCTTTTTATTACAACTTTTTTATAAATTTTTAAACAGGGATCAATTTATGTGTGCGGGCAGGGACCTAAAATATTAGTTGACAATAATAAAAATGTAGTGTGTGTGTGTGTTTCACTTTTTTTCTTTATTTTTAACATTTTGTTAGGTAGTACTACTACTCCCAGCATGGAACACACTGTTCCATGATGGGAGTAGTAGTACCTGTACTAATAGACAGATCACCCATTGAGATCCTCCTGTAAAATGTATAGATGCGGCGGCCACTCTTCTATGGTCCCCTGCCCTGACGTATATATGCACCTATTCATATTTCCTGCAGAGAGCTGTGATTGGCTAGATGGTTCCAGACAATCACAACTCTCTGTGGGAAATATGAATAGGTGTATATATACGTCAGTTCAGGGTACCATAGAAGAGCGGCTGGCCACATCTTTACATTATACAGGAGGTTCACAGCGGGTGTCAGGAGTGACATCTGCTGTGATCTTTCCTTAACTGCAGGTACAACTACTCCCAACATGGAGCACACTCTGCTCGATGCTGGGAGCTGTATCAATAGACAGATTGCAACAGGTGTCAGAAGTGCAGGTAATACAGCTCCCATCATGGGGCAGAGTGTGCTCCATTTTGGGAGTAGTGGTACCTGCAGGTAAGAACAGATCACAGCGGGTATCACACCTGATACCTGCTGCAATCGTCCTGTCTATAGCAGAGATGCTGAGCGGCTCTATACAGCGCTCCGCATCGCTGCACTATACTCTGGACAGTGATGTGAATAGAACATCACTCATTCATATTTTCCTCTGAGAGCAGTGATTGGCTGCAACCAATCGGCCAATCCCCACTCTGGGTGGAAAATATGAATGAGCGATGTTCTATTCACATCACTGGCCAGCCAGAGTACAGAGCAGAGATGCGAGTGCTGTATAGAGCCGCTCCACATCTCTGCTATATTATGGACGATCGCATCGTCAGTCGTGACACCCGGGGAGATATGTCTATTAGTACAGATGCTACTACTCTGTACCAAAAACCAAGTAGAAACTTAGCCTAATTGAAACATCAGTGCGAACGGTTATAACATTCTGTTTGGGAATTTCAGTCCTCTAAAAAATTCAACCCATGACTTTTCGCTCAGCTCCCAGTTTCAGAATGGTTATGGTGTACAGATGCTGGTAAATGATGTCACAGACTGTGCCAATCTGCCTTATTAATACAGACTGTGATTTAGCACAGTGCATTGCTATAACTTACACCTATATAACCACTGATGATAGTCGGTGATATATGTCACCATAATTACTGCCCAAAAAAGGTGCCAGGGCTGAATGTCTGACACAACGGTTTGCTGCTTTGCTCAACAATATAGGATAGGTAACTGTTGATGGATGGGGTTCTTTTAAATATATTGGTTATCAATCATTTGGCCCATGCTGGGAAGTTCCCAGCACATACTGTATGAGGTCTGTCTGAAAAGTATCCAGTCATTTAATATGAAAACTAAAGACATTTAAAAAAGAAGATACAAGAAACATTGTAAGTGATGCTTCAGCACTCTTCAAGGTAGGCACCCACTGCTCAATGTCTCTCAACTTATAAAGCAGCTAATCACCAGCTGCCCATAGCTGCAACTGTTTTGTCATATTGCCTGTCTCAACAGATAAAGGATTTGTACAGTTCCTGAGGGGTAAATGCACAGAGAATATTGCACCATTCTTGGTAAATCAAGGCTTCCAACTTAGCAGCTTAGTGTAACAACTTCCTTGCTGTACTGCCACTGTATGTTCACACTGATGCTTCTTGTATTCTAATCTCCCCACTTTTTTTGTCTGCAGGCTTTGTCTTCAGAAGCTGTTCAGTGGTTAGTGTAACCCCTTGCTTGCTGTGCTTTGTTTCTTTCATTTTTTTTTTTCATTTAGAATGTTGCAAAGCCAGTGCATCAGTAACTCCTTATCCTAAGCAAAACACCAGCCTGTTCAGGGCACTATGACCAGCACTTTGTCTTGATGTAGCAAAATGTATGTGCTGTGCTGTGATTGGTCAGAGAAGTAAAGGAAAGAAAGGCATGTGTGTGTATTCTACTGTGTGTGTGTGTGTGTGTGTGTGTTCTACTAAGCGTGTATGTGTTCTACTGTGTTAATGTCATACCTGCAGTTGTATTTATTTGAATATACTCTACTATTACCTAGGTTCAGCCTGCTTTTTCAATTTTAGTATTTTGGGGGCAGGAATCGAAAGTTTAGTCCACTGCACTTTTGATACTGTTTACTTATGTGTTTTCTGGCATATCAAATGATGCCTTCAGTAAATTCCTTGTTCTAAATGAATTGAACTTGATATTTCACCACCAGCACTTCATACTGTAGGTTCCAGTAAATCTTTAAGGTGCTAAATTCTACGACAGACCTTGGCCAGTGCTTTAAAATGGCGAAATACATCATTTTGTGGATGAGTTGCTTTAATTGCCTTTGAAGACATTAATGCAATAGAAATGACATGTAGAACAAAGCAAGGAGATCCAGCTTAACCCTACCCCCAAATGCATAATACCATCACAGCGGGGATAATCCTTGCTTGGATGTACTGTACAGACAGCCATAATATGCTTTCCTAAAGCCACTTAGTAGATTTCAATACATAATCTCTATTAGAGCACCATAACATGTGTTAGGAGGACAGATTTGATGAACCTTAATAAAGCTTGCACATTAAGAATGAAGCATATGTACTGTTAGCTTCTGTGTCATGCCGAGGCATGCTGGCTTATGTTATGTTGGAGAGACTTGCCTTATGCTTGTCAATTATTGTACCTGTTTGCCCTCTAGGGAAAGCTGCAAAAAATATTACAGTACAGATTTCAAGAAACTTAATAATATTTTCTTATTGCACTGAGCAGTCTTGTGTGTCAAGAGGAGGAACTCTAGCCTGAATACATTTTTTCTTACTATTTTGATTACAGATAGTTTCGGTAGTCTACCACTATACCAAATTGTCTGTGTTGCGTGCCTATACCGGATAGAAAATTTCAGGCCAACATTTTGCACTTGTACATTTTTGCATCTAGATACTATATTTTTATTTTTAATTTGCACATAAATAAGCGCCATGAAGAAATAGCAACATGCAGTACAGAAGATTTATCATTGATGTTAGAGATGTGGGAGCCGAACCCATAGAACCCAGTTTCGCCCAGAACTTTGACTAAAATGCTGGCCAGTGAATATAAGAATTTTGCATGAGCCTGGAACAGTGCCATTGTAGGGGAAAGGATGAGGAACACATGGCGTTTTGGTATGCTCGACAAGAAAAGCGGTTACCCGCACTCACCGCTAGGCTTCAGTGGAACGACTCAGCTATTTCGGTTCTCACACACGTCTCCAGTGTCAGATCCACTGGAGGGGGCTCAGAGGCGACTGCCGGCTGGTTTTGCTTAATTCGGCCTTAAGACGTCCATGAGAGCCGACACGTTCCATTGAAGCCTAGCAGTGAGTGCGGGTAACTGCTTTTCTTGTTGAGCATAACTTCTGATTGACCGACTGAGTGACTTTGAGTTCTTTGGTTCCCAGCACCTACGAACTTGCAGGCTTAGGACCCATACCTCTTGCGGTGACATATTAAAGAACTGTTGTCCTGCAGCTATTGTTAGGATATCCACAATTGTGCCACTTCGTCTTTGATAGTGCACATGGCTTTTTGCCATCATTTCAGCATAGAATGAGGAAGTATAAACATTGAGTTATTGTCAGGGTAGCTAACAATATATTGCAGCTAAATCACATGACCGCAGGATAGCCAATCATTGCTTACAGCTCCCAGACCAATCAGAAGACAGTATTGGGGTGGGTTTAAGAGACCAAAAAAACCCTATGCTCTGAGTTACAGCCACCATCTTGGAGAAAAAACTAAGCAGTGAGCAGCGAGAACAATTGCCTGTGGAACTACTGATCCCAGAAAGCTTTCACACTACAATTTAAAGCAGTTTGAGCAAAAAATTGTGCAGTGGGCTGACCTCAGTGACCTGCATTACTGTTTCCAGCTGATGCACTACCAATCCCAGCCATGTGGTTGCATAACAAGCCTTTAAAAGCTATCATACTACTTTACAATATAAAGCAATTGGGGTAAAGCTGATTTACCTGTATTTTCTGGGTTCAACAAAATATAGAGTATTTTTAGCTTAGGTTTAACAAAAAAAAATGCTAAAAATAATATTTGATGAGGCCTTTTCTGTCACGTTACCTGCATTTTCGAGGTTGCAGTGAAAACCCTACTAGTCCCCATCCTCAACTGTCTCCAATCGTCTCTAGACTATTGAAGGAAAAGTAGACGTTCTTGTGTAAAATATAGAATTATAGGATTTTATGTATATTTTACTTTAATTTTTTATGCCTTTTTCTCTTTATTTTTTGGTGCTTTAAAGAGCACCACTTCATCTATTGTACATGGCTATGTGTAGCATTTTTACTCTTGTGACCTGTATAAAGGTGCTTTCACGCACAACTTTTTTCCCAGCATATATTCATATGGCCAAAAATAAAGTCCACCTATTAAATGGAACCTGTCATCATTATCTTCAATGGCCTCTTCCAACCTTACAATCTTTGACTGATAGATTTCTCCGGCTATAGGGAAATACCTGTCATTCAAGGTCAATGGGACAGGCAGAAGCAACTGTGGGCCTATCCAATAACTTGTGCTTCAGGCAGTAATGCACAGAAAGAATTTCACTCGCCAAAAGAATGAACCTGTTCATTTCTTGGGGCAGAATACAAACAGAGCAGAATGTAAGTCGACAATGTCCCTACAGACTGATTCAGTTGGCGCTGGACGACCATGGAATCTCTTCCTTTAATTTATATGGGTGGAGATTCCGTAGTGTGTATTGACTAGTGTTGCTCACGAATATTCGCAATGCGAATTTTATTCACGAATATCGCATATTCGCGAATTCGCAAATAATCGCGAATATAGCGCTATATATTCGTAATTACGAATATTCGTTTTTTTTTCTTTTCTTTTTTTCACAGTACACATCACAGTGATCATCCCTCTCTGCTTCCAGCTTGTGTGGTGTAAAGAAGGCTCTAATACTACTGTGTGAGACTGGTGTGCACATTTTCGCATATGCGAAAATTTGCATATGTAAATTTTTGCTTATGCTAATTTTTGTATATGCTAATTTTCGTATATGTTAATTTTCGCATATGCGAAAATAAAACGAGAATATTACGAATATGCGAATATTCGCGAATATATGACAAATATTCATCCATATATTCGCGAATATTCGCGAATTCGAATATGGCCTATGCCGCTCAACACTAGTATTGACCAAATAAGAGTTCCACTGAGGAAAAATGCTAATTAGCTCTTCTAGAAGTAATAGTAATTCCTTTTTTGCACCACCTATTAAATGTAGCTGTTCAACCTTTTAAAGAGCATTGAAACATGCCTATAGATTATCAGCTAAACGCTATTCTCCTCCAAACGAAAGAGTACCCTGGTGTAGAAGTTGTTTCAGGGATCTTGTCCATCATCAGTTCAGAGCAGTGTTCTAGATGACTAGAAGAAAGGCATTTGATGTGGGTCAAGATTGGGAATGTGTAGCCTTGAAAAACTTGGCAGTTTCCTTAAAGGGGTTATCCAGGAAAAAACTTTTTTTTATATATCAACTGGCTCCAGAAAGTTAAACGAATTTGTAAATTACTTCTATTAAAAAATCTTATTCCTTTCAGTACTTATGAGCTTCTGAAGTTAAGATTTTTCTTTTCTGTCTAAGTGCTCTCTGATGACACCTGTCTCGGGAACTGCCCAGCTTTGAAACAAATCCCCATAGCAAACCTCTTCTAAACTGGGTGGTTCCCGAGACACTTGTCATCAGAGAGCATTTAGACAGAAAAGAACAACCTTAACTTCAGAAGCTCATAAGTACTGAAAGGATTAAGATTTTTTAATAGAAGTCATTTACAAATCTATTTAACTTTCTGGAGCCAGTTGATATATAAAAAAAAGTTTTTTCCTGGATAACCCCTTTAACCCCTTAAGGACTCAGGCCATTTTGGCCTTAAGGACTCAGACAATTAAATTTTTACGTTTTCATTTTTTCCTCCTCGCCTTCTAAAAATCATAACCCTTTTATATTTTCATCCACAGACTAGTATGAGGGCTTGTTTTTTGCGCGACCAGTTTTCCTTTGTAATGACATCACTCACTATATCATAAAATGTATGGCGCAACCAAAAAACACTATTTTTGTGGGGAAATGAAAACGAAAAACGCAATTTTGCTAGTTTTGGAAGGTTTCGTTTTCACGCCGTACAATTTATGGTAAAAATGACGTGTGTTCTTTATTCTGAGGGTCAATTCGATTAAAATGATACCCATTATTACATACTTTTATATTATTGTTGCGCTTAAAAAAAATCACAAACTTTTTAACCAAATTAGTACGTTTATAATCCCTTTATTTTGATGACCTATAACTTTTTTATTTTTCCGTATAAGCGGCGGTATGGGGGCTTATTTTTTGCACCATGATCTGTACTTTTTTTTGATACCACATTTGCATATAAAAAACTTTTAATACATTTTTTATAATTTTTTTTTTAATAAAATGTATTAAAAAAGTAGGAATTTGGGACTTTTTTTTTTTCGTTCACGCCGTTAACCGTACGGGATCATTAACATTTTATTTTAATAGTTTGGACATTTACGCACGCGGCAATACCAAATATGTCTATAAAAAAAATTTGTTTACGCTTTTTGGGGATAAAATAGGAAAAAACAGACGTTTTACTTTTTTATTGGGGGAGGGGATTTTTCACTTTTTTTTTACTTTTACATTTTTTAACATTTTTTTTTACACTTGAATAGTCCCCATAGGGGACTATTCATAGCAATACCATGATTGCTAATACTGATCTGTTCTATGTATAGGACATAGAACAGATCAGTGTTTTCGGTCATCTTCTGCTCTGGTCTGCCCGATCACAGACCAGAGCAGGAGACGACGGGAGCCGCACGGAGGAAGGAGAGGGGACCTCCGTGCGGCGTTATGAATGATCGGATCCCCGCAGCAGCGCTGCGGGCGATCCGATCATTCATTCAAATCGCGCACTGCCGCAGATGCCGGGATCTGTATTGATCCCGGCACCTGAGGGGTTAATGGCGGACGCCCGCGAGATCGCGGGCGTCGGCCATTGCCGGCGGGTCCCTGGCTGTGATCAGCAGCCGGGATCAGCCGCGCATGACACGAGCATCGCTCCGATGCCCGCGGTTATGCTTAGGACGTAAATGTACGTCCTGGTGCGTTAAGTACCACCGCACCAGGACGTACATTTACGTCCTGCGTCCTTAAGGGGTTAAGGAGACACAATCAGGTGGAGCTGCTGCCTACATGCATACAGCAGTGAGACATCATGATGCCTCTTAGCACCAGTATAGTAAAATCCAGAAAAGTGTTTGTGAGCCAAGCTCATCTTTCTGTCCAACCACTACATTGACATCTCAAGCCTAAGTTAGACTCCTCACTGGTAACCACCTTCCTCCATATCTTAGAGGAAGGTGGTTACCAGTGAGGAGTCTAAAGGGGTTATAAATATGTATATATATATATATATATATATATATATATATATATATATATACATACATACATACAGTCATGGTAGTAAATGTTGGCACCTCTGAAATCTTTCAAGAAAATTAAGTATTTCTCACAACAAAAGGATTGCAGTAACACATGTTTTGCTATACACATGTTTATTCCCTTTGTGTGTATTGTAACTGAACCAAAAAGAAAAAAAAAAGTAGGAAAATAAGCAAATTGGACATAATGTCACACCAAACTCCAAAAATGGACTGGACAAAATTATTGGCACCCTTTCAAAATTGTGGGAAAATAAGATTGTTTAAAGCATGTAATGCTCGTTTAAACTCCCCTGAGGCCAGCAACAGGTGTGTGCAATATGAAAATCACAACCGAAAGCAGATGAAAAGGAGAGAAGTTCACTTAGTCTTTACATTGGGTGTCTGTGTGTGCCACACTAAGCATGGACAACAGAAAAAGGAGAAGAGAACTGTCTGAGGACTTGAGAATCAAAATTGTGGAAACATATCAAAATCTCAAGGTTACAAGTCCATCTCCAGAGATCTAGATTTGCCTTTGTCATGGCACTGTACCCATGGCACTGTAGCTAATCTCCTTGGGCGTGGACGGAACAGAAAAATTGATGAAAGGTGTCAACGTAGGATAGTTCGGATGGTGGATAAGCAGCCCCAAACAAGTTCCAAAGATATTCAAGCTGTCCTGCAGGCTCAGAGACATTTACATTTAAATGAAATGAAACACTATCCATCGACATTTAAATGAAATGAAACGCTATGGCAGGAGACCCAGGAGGACCCCACTGCTGACACAGAGACATAAAAAAGCAAGACTAAATTTTGCTAAAATGAACGTAAGTAAGCCAAAATCTTTCTGGGAAAACGTCTTCTGGACAGATGGGACCAAGATAGAGCTTTTTGGTAAAGCACATCATTCTACTGTTTACCGAAAATGGAATGAGGCCTACAAAGAAAAGAAAACAGTACCTACAGTGAAATATGGTGGAGGTTCAATGATGTTTTGGGGTTGTTTTGCTGTCTCTGGCACTATTTGCCTTCAATGTGTGCAAGGCATCATGAGATCTGAGGATTACCAATTAATTTTGGGTCACACTGTACAGCCCAGTGTCAAAAAGCTGGGTTTTGCGTCTGAGATCTTGAGTCTTCCAGTGGGACAATGACCCCAAACATATGTCAAAAAACACTCAGAAATGGATGGCAACAAAGTGCTGGAGAGTTCTGAAGTGGCCAGCAATGAGTCCAGATCTAAATCCCATTGAACACCTGAGGAGAGATCTTAAAATTGATGTTTGGAAAAGGCGTCCTTCCAATAAGAGAGACCTGGAGCAGTGTGGAGCTGGTGTTTTACTCCAATAAGTTTTTTATGCATACTGCAGTGCATTTTTCTGCCCTCATAAGTGCATACCACATACCTGCATCTAAGTGGTGTACTATTTTGTACCTGTTGATCTGCCAAGGGCCTAGATCCTGTGAAAGGCCAGGCAAAAGTAATCACTGGCTGGTGTTTTACTCCAGTACTTTTTTAAGCGTACTGTAACACATTTTTCTGCCCTCATAAGTGCATGCCTACATCTAAGTAGTGTACTATTTTGTACCTGATAAAGTCTTAAGGGTGTAGTTACAGTAAAAGGCCAGCCAAAAGTACACACCTGCTGTTGTTCTAGACAATTATTGTTTTAAGCATATTGAAGCGTATTGTACTCCCCTCATATACGCACTAAGTATGTCAGGCAGAGAAGTGCCAGGACATGCACAGAGAAGTGGCAGAGGCATAAATTCATCAGGCGCAAGCAGGCACAGGCAGCAGGAGTCACGGCGAGAGGTCTGAGCTCCCGGTGTGAGCTAGCAGTCGTGTTTCGACCAGCAACCCAGTAGTCATGATTGATAGGTTCACTCGGTCATCCACTTCATCCCAAGTAACATCTGACCGTCAACAGTCGGTGGGTTTCTCAGACTCAACCCTGAGTTGGCATGGCCCTTTTGCTGCTGCTACCACCTCCAGGCTCTGTCATTGTGCCACCATAAGGTCTCCTCATGATGAATTTGCCACCTCCAGGCTCTCTCATTGTGCTGCTCTATGGTCTCTTCATGCTGATGCTGCAGCCTCCAGGCTCTCTCATCGTGCTGCCCTGTGGTCTCCTCATGCTGATGCTTCCACATACAGTCTCTGTCATTGTGCCATCATATGGTCTCCTCATGCTGATGCTACCGCATCCAGGCTCTCTAATTGTGCTGCCATATGGTCTCCTCATGCTGATGCTGCGACCTCCATACTCTCTCATTGTGCTGCTCTATGGTATCCTCATGCTGATGCTACCACCTCCAGACTCTCTCATTGTGCTGCCATGGATACTGCTAAACATAATTAAGGTGCTGGTCCCCAGTTACAGAAATTCCTCTGCATTAGATCACGTATTGAGGATATGCATTAGCTAAAACTTAACTTTTCTTAGGATAAAATATATGGACCCACATTTTTTTTGAAATCTTACAAAAGGAAAGGTGTGTAAAAAACTCTATGTGCCACCTACACCATCAAGTATTGATGCGATGCAAAGACCCCTAAAAGGTAGAAGGGAACAACGTTTGGTCCATTGTAACAGGTGTGGGGGGGTAAAACTTCCCCTGTAAGGCTCTACTCTCGCATTATGAATTCCCTTCTTGGCAAGTGTTACTTGTCCTAAGAAGGGCAGCCCAACACAGGAATATCTCCCTATTTCCAACTAAAAACCCTGGGAAATGGCAGTGTTTTTAGGTGGAAATAGGGAGAGGTTCCTGTGTGGGGCTGCAGTTTTTAGGACGAGTAACACTTTCCAATAAAGGAATTAATAGTCCGAGAGTAGGGCTTTACAGGGGAAGTTCTTACCCCCACCTGTTAAAATGGACCATACGCTGTTCCCTTGTACCTTTTGGAGATCTTTGCATCCTTTTATTAGATTTGAAAAAAAAAAAAAAATTGGGTCCATATATTTTATCATAAAAATAATGTTAAAAGTTAAGTTTACGTAATGCATATCCTCAATACTTACTTGTGCACACCAACACTTTGACAAAAAAGACCGTCTTCTTCTGACTACCTGCCTCAGCTATTATTCTCATCCTGCCACCCACCTAATGCCACACATATGATGCCAAGTTCTCCTTTTTTCACCCTTTGTCACCGGGTACTGGTATTAACACTCACCACCCCACTCTACCAAAGTGTACCAAAGTGCATGGCAGCGCAGACGTGTGGAGCTGAAACTATGGTCAGGGCCAATACATGTCCTTTACAGCCCACTGGGTGAATGTGGTTCCTGCACAGCCACAACAGCAACTTTGACAGGTCACGCCGCTTCCGCCTCCATGCTCTCAGGCCATTAGTCCTGCGAAAGTGTGCGACTTCACCTCCTCATCCTCCACCGTGTCACCCCAAGAAGAACTTGTCTGTCCACAAAAAAATTTGGAGAGTCTGAACTTTGTGAAGATGAATTATGCATGGATCAGTAAGGATTTCCACCCACCAATGCCTGATGCATCAAAATAGATTGACCATGGTGCCACACTAACACTTTACAAATATGTATAGTGCCAAAAAGATTTAAAGCGCTGCTCCCAGTTACAAATATTCCTCCACATCAGACCTTTTTTCACCCACCTTCGTCTCCAGGTACTGGTATTGCTCCCCACTCTGTCACTGGCTCACTTTCAGGACTCCTGATGCTGCTGCCGCCACCTCCAGACTGTCTCATTCTGCCATCATATGTTCTCCTCATGTTGCCGCCACCTCCAGTCTGTGCCATTCACCCACTATATGGTCTCCTCATCTGCCGCCAACTCCAGGCTGTGCCATTCAGCCACTATATGTTCTACTCATGCTGCAGCCAGCTCTAGGCTGTATCATTCAGCCACTATATGGTTTACCAATGCTGCTGGGTTCTGGGACGTTACCTAAAAATGTTTGTGTTAGCATTAGATATCATAAATCTTCCATTTAAATTTTAAAATTCATCTTTTAATCTTAGGGATTGTGAGGCCCTATGGTCTCCTCATGCTGTCGCCAACTCCAGGCTGTATCATTCAGCCACTATATGGTCTTTTTGCTGCCGCCAATTCCAGTCTGTATTTCTGGCAGATTATTGTCTCCTAATGCTGCTGCCACCTCTAGGCTCTGTCATTGTGCTGCCATGCAACATGTGACGCCTTGTTAGATTTACATAGTAACATAGTTCATATGGTTGAAAAGAGACCAGAGTCCATCAAGTTCAACCTATAACCCTAAGGAGTCCCTACTGAGTTGATCCAGAGGAAGGCAAAAAACCTTCCAGAATCCAAACATGGCAGTCAGAATAAATCCCTGGATCAACGTTCTGTCCCTATAAATCTAGTATACATAACCAGCGATGTTATTTTTCTCCAAAAATGCATCCAGACCCTGTTTGAACTCTTTTACAGAGTTTACCATGACCACCTCCTCTGACTGAGAATTCCATAGTTTCACTGTTCTAACAGTAAAGAACCCCCGTCTGTGCTGGTGTAGAAACCTTCTTTCCTCTAAACTTAGAGGATGCCCCATTGTTATAGATACAGTCCTGGGCATAAATAGATCATGGGAGAGATCTCTGTATGGTCCCCTGACATATTTATACATAGTTATTAGGTCTCCCCTAAGCCTTCTTTTTTTCTAAACTAAATAACCCTAATTCTGATAATCTATCTGGGTACTGTAGTCCTCCCATTCCCTGTATTACCCTGGTTGGCCATGTTTGAACCCTCTCCAGCTCCACTATATCTTTCTTGTACACTGGTACAGCAGTACTGTACACAGTATTCTATGTGTGGTCTGACTAGTGATTTGTACAGCAGAATAATTATTTCATTGTAATGGGCATCTATTCCCCTATTCATGCACCCCATGATTTTATTTGCCTTGGCAGCAGTTGCCTGGCACTGGACACTACAGCTAAATTTACTGTTAACTAAGACTCCTAAGTCCTTTTCAAAACCAGTAGTCCCAAGTGTTCTCCCATTTAATACATAATCCCAGCCCGGATTTTTCTTCCCCATGTGCATTATCTTACATTTATCAGTGTTGAACCTCATCTGCCACTTTCTAGCCCAAACCTCTAAACTATACAGATCCATTTGTAATAGTGCACTGTCTTCTATAGTGTTTACCGCTTTACAGAGTTTAGTATCATCTGCAAAGATTGCTACTTTACTATTCAACCCCTCTACAGGGTCATTAATGAATATATTAAATAGGACAGGACCCAAGACTGACTCCTGTGGTACCCCACTAGTAACAGTCACCCAATCGGAATAAGTACCATTAATAACTACCCTCTGTTTCCTATCTCTGAACCAGTTACTTACCCACTTACACACATTCTCCCCCAACCCAATCCTTCTCATTTTATGCACCAACCTTTTATGTGGAACCGTATCAAATGCTTTGGAAAAATCCAGATATACGACATCCAGCGATTGCCCCTGGTCCAGTCTGGAGCTCACCTCCTCATAAAAGCTGATCAGGTTAGTTTGATCCCTCATAAAGCCATGCTGATATGGAGTCATACATTTATTTTTATCAAGATACTCCAAAATAGCATCCCTTAGAATACCCTCAAACAATTTACATACAACCTAGGTTAAACTAACAGGTCTTTAATTCCCGGGGTCACCTATTGGCACCACATTTTGCCATGCGCCAGTCCTGGGGAACAGTCCCTGTCTCTATAGAGTCCCTGAATATTAAAAATAGGGGTCGGTCTATTACATTACTTAATTCCTTTAGAACACAGGGGTGAATGCCATCTGGACCTGGTGATTTGTCTATTTTGACTTTTTGTAGGCGGCACTGTACTTCTTCCTGGGTTAGACAGGTGACCTATACTCGGGAGTTTACCTTATCTCGCTGTATTTCCCCTGTCATTTCATTTTCCTCAGTGAATACAGTGGAGAAGAATTTGTTTCATATATTAGCTTTTTCCTGATCCCCATTTATAATTTCTTCCTCATCATTTTTTGGTCTTTTGTCACCACACATTTTGTTATTAAATTTAAATTAAAAAAAAATAACAAAGCAATAACAATGAACCATACATTTTAAGATTAAATGAAATATTTGCAGTTTCACAGTAGGGGGGGCACTGAGAGGCAGAGGCGGGAATTGGTGGTATCTCGCCTGGCGGAGGACCGCCAGCTCGATTTTAAGAAACAAGTACAAGCTTTTTAACTGCAGCCACTTCTAGCTTTATGCACCCACTCATCCAATGGCACAGAAGCTGAATGTGCTCCTGTCTAAGTTACTGGTACTGCAGTCCCTCCCTTTTCAAGTGGACACTTAGAGAATGGGGATGTGCTGAGAGGCAGGGTCTGAAACAGGTGGTAGCTCGCCTCTCAGTGGACCGCCAGCTTGATGCTCACCAGAATGGGTAATTAAAAAAAAAAAAAAATCTAATTAAATAAAATAAAATAAAAATTACATCAAAAAATCTGCTCTGCGGCAGTGATTCTAATTGCAATGCCTGTTATCTGCATGTTATGCTGAATAACATTATTATTTCACTAACACAGCACACTACATATTAGGACAAGGCAAAGTGTTCTACACCCCTATTGAGCCTCTCTGTAGGCCAGAAATAGCTGTTTTTAATAGCAAATCGCCGCTAATAAATTCGTATTGAAAGACATTTTTTGGGAAAATTATTCGAATCATCTGAATAAAATGTTTCAAAAAATCGCTCATCTCTTGGGAGAATGTCATATCATCAAATGAAACCAAATTAGAACTTTTTGGTAAAAAACTCAACTCGTCGTCTTTGGAGGAGAAAGAATGCTGAGTTGCATACAAAGAACACCATACCTACTGTGAAGCATGGGGGGTGGAAACATCATGCTTTGGCACTGTTTTTCTGCTAAGGGACCAGGACAACTGATCCGTGTAAAGGAAATAATGAATAGGGCCATGTATTGTGAGATTTTGAGTGAAAACCTCCTTTCATCAGCAAGGACATTGAAGATGAATCAAGTCTTTAATCATGACAATGATCCCAAACACACCACCTAGCCAACAAAGGAGTGGCTTTGTAAGAAGCACTTCAATGTCCTGGAGTGGTCTAGCTAGTCTCCAGATCTCAACCCCCATAGAAAACCTTTGGAGGAGTTGAAAATCTGTGTTGCTCAGTGACAGCCCCTAAACATCACTGCTCTAGAGGACATCTGCATGGAGGAATGGGCCAAAATACCAGCAACAGTGTGTTAAAACCTTGTGAAGACTTACAGAAAACGTTTGACCTCTGTCATTGCCAACATAGGGTATATAACGTATTGAGATGAACTTTTGTTATTGACCAAACACTTATTTTCCACCATAATTTGCAAATAAAAAAAAAATGTTAATAAACAGTACATTTTTTTATACATATTTTTAACAATTTCTTTAAAGAGTCATAAGGATAATGGCAGTCTGGTTTACACTAAAGTGCAATGCCTGGTCCTCTGAAGATGTTTTAAGTTAATAGAGGTGATGCCCTGTTCATGAATAATTCTACAAGCTGCAGCTACAGATCTTTGAACTGGTACTCGGAGAGCCGTTTATTGAAAACAACAAACATCATTGCCAAGATTATTAGCATAACAAGTGCAGTTTCACAATTATAAAAAGCTGGTTACGGGGAGCTTCTAGCAAAAAGAACCCCTCCTCTGCCATAATGTATACTAGTGGGGAGTCAATAATATGAGAAAGATAAGCAAAAACCAGGAAACAACTTATAGAGTTTTTCTGGGATTAAAGGGGTACTCCACCCATAGACATCTTATCCCCTATCCAAAGGATAGGGGATAAGATGACTGATCGCGGGGGTCCCACTGCTAATTACCCCTGGGATATCGGCTGCAGCACATCGCTGTCATTACTGAACAGAGCAAACTCGCTCAGTGCGTAATGACGGGCGATACAGGGGCCGGAGCATCGTGACATCATGGCTCTGCCCCCTCATGATGTCACAGCCCGCCCCTCAATACAAGTCTATGGGAGGGGGCGTGGCAGCCGTCACACCCCCTCCCATAGACTTGCATTAAGGGCGTGACGGCTGCCACGCCCCCTCCCATTAAGGTTGCTCCGGCCCCTCTATTGCCCATCATTACACATGGAGCAAGTTTGCTCTGTGCAGTAATGACAGCAGGGTGCTGCAGTCAAGATCCCAAGGGACCCCAGCAGCGGGACCCCCGCGATCAGGCATCTTATCCCCTATCCTTTGGATAGGGGATATGATGTCTTGTGGCGGAGTACGCCTTTAAATTCTGCAAGATGTGTCACCACTTTAACGCTGTCTAAACCAAGAGTCATTAGGGCAGTCCTTGGTGGTTTCTGACGGACCCACTGGCCTTGAGTAACACTCTATGCCCAAAAAGAAAAGATATACCAATTAAGGCTGGAGGGATACATAAAGGCCACCAGAGACCACCCAATGACTTGTGGTTCAGGTATCATGAAAATGAAATAAGTTTCCTTTAAGATCTGTTCAATTGATTGATAATGAGCTTTCATTCCAGACATCAATAACAAAATGGTAAAGAGTGATTCTGTTTCGGGAAAAACCCAGATCTTTTCTCCTATCCTGTATAACCCCTTTTTATAACATAATCTATGTGCTATTATTGTATATTTATATTGTTATAAACAATATAAATGCACTCAAACAAAAGTGTTTCAAATCAATGACAACACCAAATGTGTTGAATACAAGGCAGTATATTTCCAAATGTTAACATATCTACATTTATCAATAAGGCCCTTTCAAAGATAAAGAAATAAACCTGTGAACCTGTTGACCTTATGTGGCCTGCAGGAGAATTAAGAATTCTGCCAGGTTACAGTGACATTTAGCAGGAACCTCACTTACACCTCTGCATTGATTTAGATGAATTATTAAAATACTATACTAATATATGATGGAGAAGAAGCATTTAAAGCGCTCTTATCTGTACACCGGCTATATATCAGCAGTCAATAAAACTAACTGCATAACTGTGCTTATTGATATCAGCTGACTACCATCTAACCTGCAGCCTTGTAATCTCTATAGACAAGTAATAGCATTAAAATTAATACAAAATTAGGTACCAAGTAAAGAACTGCTAACATGTGAATATTAAACCCCTGTAAGCAGTCCAAAATGCAAATGGTTTCAGCAGACCTGTGCAATTGTACATACATGGACCACATGGGACACTATCAATGCATCAAGTAGACAAAGATATGTTCCAGTGTTGTAGTATATAAAAAAAGGGTTTATTGAAGAGTTATAAAACCCTATACATCAATCTAACGCCTTTCAGGATTGTGGTTACCTCATAGCTTAGAGGAAGGTATGAAGAAGGGCTGACCACAAGCCTGAAATATGTTAGCTGAATACTTGTCCTTGTGATGTATATGGTTTTATAATTCTTCAATAAACCATTTGTATGTTACAATATTGATCCACAAATTTGTCTACTGTAAACAGTCTTGAAATGAAGAATAGATTTTGTATCACTGGACAATCCCTCTATCACAATTCCCAACAACTAATGGAAATAGGGACAAAATACCTCACATACCCCCCCATAACAACAAATATCTATAAGGGTAAATCTGGGATTAAAAGAAAACAGATACTTTCTTCCAGAAACAGCGTCACTCTTGTCCATAGTTTATGCGTGGAATTGCTGCTCCGTTCTAATTAAGCAAATTCAGCCAGTTTGTGTTAGAAGAAAGCATTAAAGAAGAATAACTTCTTTAATTAAGCATTTTACCACAAGAACTCAACTAGAGTTACATACAGCCCTTGCAACTCTGTTAGACTGGGTTCACATATGTCTGGCATCCGACATAGGTGAACTTGAGGCATCTGATGCCAAAACTGATGACAACGTGCATCAGTTGTCATCAGTTGTATGGCATACGGCGTCCAAAGTTTCTGGACACCAGACAGGGGAACGCAGAAAGCTGCAACCCCCTGGCCAGTGCTGTCAAGCGTGTCCAACCATCTTGCATCAAAATTTAGATGCTGGATGACTGTGAACTGTCCCATTCAAATGAATAGGATCAGTTCTAGCAACAGTTTCCCTCCAATGATCGCCGGAGGAAAACTATGCCAGACATATGTGAACCCAGCCTAATTGAGTTGAGCCAGATACCTCATATTCATTTGGAAAATCCAAAATTATACCTCATATTTATTTGGAAAATTTCTCTTCATAACAGATTGTGACACCAACCTCTACCTTTACCTCAGTAGTTCAGTCTTTTAGTACTGCCAATTCAAAATGTACTGAGAGGGTTAAAAAGCCTAATTTGGTGTCCCATGTTGTTAGGAAGAGAAGTTTTTTTGGGATTTTTCAGCTAAATGCCAGATATCTATTGTTGTAGGACACAATTGTGCTGAGTTTCATTTGGTGCTAACAAGACTTTTTGTCTCTGGGTATTTGGGTACAGAATAGCATGAGCCTTTGTCCCTGAAACAGCTTTCTGGAGATGGGTACTCTCTCCTTCTGCAGAGATGTTTTTCTTGGCATAAATTCACAGTCAATTTCTAAAATTCATGATTTAGAATGAAACACTGACGTTAAGGAAAACCAACCTGAAGGTGTGTGTGTGTGTGTGTGATGTCCGTTTATTTGTTTTTGTATTTTTCTGTTTACGTGTGTTCACACACTGGGATGTTCTGAGCACTTTGCTATTCTCCCTGGATAGGGAATAGTTAATGCTCAGAACCAATTAGAACTCAGGTGGGTCTATTTAAACGAGAGTTTTCCTGCATTCTCTGCTGGTTGTTTGTACAATACACTTCATGTCTGTTTGAGCAGGCACCTTGTATTTATCTTGTAATATTATGTGAGTTTTAGCCATGGTTAAATATGCCCGTTTTATATAGATTTTAGTCTGTGTTACATCTGTTGATTTTTAGGATTGTATGTCTGTTCTGGTTTGTCTGTGTTCACGCTGAGTTAGTCTTGCTAGGGTTACCTGTGTTCTGTATGTTATAATTCCTGTTTGGTATTTTGGAGTCTATTTAGACTCATCCAGTTCTGGTCTAGTGTTTCGTGCTTTATATTTTTGTTTCCTACTAGGTCAGTATCCTGATCACACGGTGGAGTGTGCCCCGCTGGCTAGTAGTCTATTTGGCTTTAGTTGTTACGCTGAGCGCTCCGGGTCCCTGCTCCTCTCCGGAGCGCTCGCGGCGTTCCTCTCTCTGCAGCGCCCCGGTCAGACCCGCTTACTGGGAGCGCTGCACTGAAACTGCCGGCGGGGATGCGATTCGCATAGCGGGACGCGCCCGCTCGCGAATCGCATCCCAAGTCACTCAGCTGTCCCGCTCCCCGGCTGTCACGTCCTGGCACGCGCGGCTCCGCTCCTTAGATTTAATGGGCCAGTGCACCAATGATTGGTGCCTGGCCCAATCAGTCTAAATAGCCTCCACCTGCTCCCTGCTCATATAACCTCACTTCCCCTTCACTTCCTTGCCGGATCTTGTTGCCTTGTGCCAGAGAAAGCGTTTATAGTGTTTGCATTATCTGTGTTCCTGACCTCTTGCTATCGCCATTGACTACGAACCTTGCAGCCTGCCCCGACCTTCTGCTATGTCTGACCTTGCCTCTGTCTAGTCCTTCTGTCCCACGCCTTCTCAGCAGTCAGCGAGGTTGAGCCGTTGCCGGTGGATACGACCTGGTTGCTACCGTCGCAGCAAGACCATCCCGCTTTGCGGCGGGCTCTGGTGAATACCAGTAGCAACCTAGAACCGGTCCACCGACACGGTCCACGCCAATCCCTCGCTGACACAGAGGATCCACATCCAGCCTGCCGAATCATAATATTAGTATTTATGTTTACTCCTTTTGTGGAGTGGGGAGTCTAGAGAGTTCATGATTTCTGATCGTTGGAGTTTTTTTGTACATGTACTGATCATAGAGTACATGATCACTGATCTAGTGTTTCCTGTGCTTTACCATTGGTCTATAGTGTCCTCTGAACTTAAACTGTTTAAGTTAATGTTGTGTCCCAGTGTGAACAGTGTCCAATATTACCTGATCTCTGTAGTGTTTTAGCATTCAATTCTTCTGTTTATCCCCTTCATCTCTTGTATTCTGCTGTATACTTGTTGCACCTAGTCTAGTTAATTTTATCTTGTCTGTCGTTTGTCTGGATTCCGGTTTGTGAACTGTTTGTTTATACACTATATTTTGCCCTGTTTGTGAGTTTATATTATATCTGGTTGTCTGGTAGTTTTCCAGTTTCTGGCCTGTGACCGACAATGTATATTATTTGTTTTTACGCCACTTCATTTTAGCTCAGGTAGGGACCGGCTCCAACTTGTCGATCCACCGTTTAGGGTGGATGAGCAAGTAGGCAGGGAGAGTGTTTTTAGGGTCAGTTTAGGACTCACTACCCCTGTTTCCCCAGTCGGTCATGACAGTGTGTTTAAGCTGTTTTGCATATCCTTTCCCTCCAGGTGAAAGAAAGTCTCTCTTTAGCTCTGGTCCTAATTACCATGAAGTGTATTTATGTAACACACCTTACTGTTATAGTTACAGACAATAATGTAAGAGCCCTTAAGAGAACAGGACATGGAGGCTGCACCCAATGAAGGTCTGTCCTGGTCTATGTTGGGAAGACATACTTAACCCCTTAAGGACCAAGGGCGTACAGGTACGCCTTTGCTCCCTGGTACTTAAGGACCAAGGGCGTACCTGTACGCCCGTGGGAATTTCGGTCCCCGCCGGGCGCCGGGCGGGGATCGCGCCGGGGTGACTGCTGATATCTATCAGCAGGCACCCCGCGAAAATAACCCCCCATGTCGGCGATCGGCGCAAATCGCAAGTGAATTCACACTTGCGATTTGCGCCGATTCCGGGTCATACGGGTCTATGGTGACCCGGTGACCCGGAATAGAAGGGGGATCGCGGGTGTCCTAGACACCCACGATCCCCCTGTAGCGATAGGAGTGAGGTGGCAGAGTTGCCACCCCTCCTATCTCTGCTATTGGTGGTCTAGACGCGACCACCAATAGCAGATCGGGGGCGGAGGGGTTTACTTTCGGTTTCCCCGTCCTGCCCACCCACAATAGGCGGGGCAGAACGGGGAAACCGACAGGGACCGGCGCCGAAGATCCACTTACCCATCGGCGACGGCAGCGGTGACGATCAGCGGCGGCAGCGGGCGACGAACGGCGGAAGAAGAGGACCGCAACGCAGCTCCCTGGATCCAACGGAAGCCGGTGAGTTACTTAGCAACATCTGGAGGGCTACAGTCTGAGACCACTATAGTGGTCTCTAAACTGTAACCCTCCAGATGTTGCAAAACTACAACTCCCAGCATGCCCAGAGAGCTGTTTGCTGTTTAGGCTTGCTGGGAGTTGCAGTTTTGCAACAGCTGGAGGTCTACAGTTTGAGACCACTGCAAAGTGATCTCTATACTGTGCACCTCCAGATCTTGCAAAACTACAACTCCCAGCATGCCCAGACAGCAGTTTGCTGTCTGGGCATGCTGGGAGTTGTAGTTTTGCAACATCTGGAGGTCCACAGTTTGGAGACCACTATGCAGTGGTCTCTAAACTATAGCTCTACAGATGTTGCAAAACTGCAACTCCCAGCAAGCCTAAACAGCAAACAGCTGTCTCTGCATGCTGGGAGTTGTAGTTGCGATCCCTCCAGCTGTTGCATAACTACATCTCCCAGCATGCCTTTCGGCGATCAGTACATGCTGGGAGTTGAAGTTTTGCAACAGCTGGAGGCACACTGGTTGGAAAATACTGAGTTAGGTAACAGAACCTAACTGAAGGTTTTCCAACCAGTGTGCCTCCAGCTGTTGCAAAAGTACAACTCCCAGCATACACGGTCTGTCAGTACATGCTGGGAGTTGTAGTTTTGAAACAGCTGGAGGTTTGCCCCCCCATGTGAACGTACAGGGTACATTCACACGGGCAGGCTTACAGTAAGTTTTCTGCTTCAAGTTTGGGCTGTGGCAAATTTTTCACCGCAGCGCAAACTCCTAGCCGTAAATTCACTGTAAACGCCCGCCAGTGTGAATGTACCCTAAAAACACTACACTACACATAATAAAGAGTAAAACACTACATATACACCCCCTTACACTGTCCCCCTAATAAAAAATAAAAAACGTATTGTACGGCAGTGTTTCCAAAACAGAGCCTCCAGCTGTTGCAAAACAACAACTCCCAGCATTTCCGGACAGCCACTGACTGTCCAGGCATGCTGGGAGTTTAGCAACAGCTGGAGGCACCCTGTTTGGGAATCACTGGCGTAGAATACCCCTATGTCCACCCCTGTGCAATCCCTAATTTAGTCCTCAAATGCGCATGGCGCTCTCTCACTTCGGAGCCCTGTCGTATTTCAAGGAAACAGTTTAGTGCCACATATGTGGTATCTCCGTACTCGGGAGAAATTGCGTTACTAATTTGGGGGGCTTTTTTTCCTTTTACCCCTTATGAAAAAGAAAAGTTGGGGTCTACACCAGCCTGTTAGTGTAAAAAAAAATTTTTTTTTACACTAACATGCTGGTGTTGTCCTTTACTTTTTATTTTCACGGGAGGTAAAAGGAAAAAAAGACCCCCAAAATTTGTAACGCAATTTCTCCTGAGTACAGAAATACCCCATATGTGGGCGTAAAATGCTCTGCGGACGCACAACAAGGCTCAGGAGTGAGAGCGCACCATGTACATTTGAGGCCTAAATTGGTGATTTGCACAGGGGTGGCTGATTTTACAGTGGTTCTGACATAAACACAAAACAATAAATACAGACATGTGACCCCATTTTGGAAACGACACCCCTCACGGAACGTAACAAGGGGTATAGTGAGCCTGAACACCCCACAAATTTTCATTAAAGTTGGATGGGAAAGTAAAAAAAAAATTTTTTTTCACTAAAATGCTGGTGTCACCCTAAATTTTTAATTTTCACAAGGGAAAATAAAAAAAAGCCCCCCAAAATTTGTAACCCAATTTCTTCTGAGTAAGAGCATACCCCATATGTGGATGTAAAGTGCTCTATGGGTGCACTACAATGCTCAGAAGAGAAGGAGCGCCATTGGGATTTTGAAGAGAAAATTTGTCCGGAATTGAAGGCCACTTGTGTTTACAAAGCCCCCATGATACCAGAACAATGGACCCCCCCATATGTGACCCCATTTTGGAAACTACACCCCTCATGTAATGTAATAAGGGGTGCAGTGAACATTTACGCCCCACAGGTGTCTGACAGATTTTTGGAACAGTGATCCGTGAAAATGAAAAATGTAATTTTCCATTTGCACAGCCCACTGTCCCAAAGATCTGTCAAACGCCAGTGGGGTGTAAATGCTCACTGCACCACTTATTAAATTCTGTGAGGGGTGTAGTTTCCAAAATGGGGTCACATGTGGGGGGGGGTCCACTGTTCTGGGACCATGGGGGGCTTTGTAAATGCACATTGCCCCTGACTACCATTCCAAATGAATTCTCTTTCCAAAAGCTCAATGGTGCTCCTCCTCTTCTGAGCATTGTAGTTCGCACGTAGTGCACTTCAGGTCCACTTATGGGGTACCTCCATACTCAGAAGAGATGGGGTTACAAATTTTGGGGGGTATTTTCTGCTATTAACCCTTGCAAAAATGTGAAATTTGGGGGGAAACACATATTTTAGTGAAAAATATATATATATTTTTTTTACATATGCAAAAGTCGTGAAACCCGTGTGGGGTATTAAGGCTCACTTTATTCCTTGTTACGTTCCTCAAGGGGTCTAGTTTCCAAAATGGTATGCCATGTGTTTTTTTTTTTTTTTGCTGTTCTGGCACCATAGGGGCTTCCTAAATGCGACATGCCCCCTGAGCAAAATTTGCTCTCAAAAAGTCAAATATCACTCCTTCTCTTCGGAGCATTGTAGTTCGCCCGTAATGCACTTCATGCCAACTTATGGGGTACCTCCATACTCAGAAGAGATGGGGTTACAAATTTTGGGGGGTATTTTCTGCTACTAACCCTTGCAAAAATGTGAAATTTGGGGGGAAACACACATTTTAGTGGAAAAAAAATATATTTTTTTTACATATGCAAAAGTCGTGAAACACCTGTGGGGTATTAAGGCTCACTTTATTCCTTGTTACGTTCCCCAAGGGGTCTAGTTTCCAAAATGGTATGCCATGTGGGTTATTTTTGCTGTTCTGGCACCATAGGGGCTTCCTAAATGCAACATGCCCCCCAAAAACCATTTCTGAAAAACGTACTCTCCAAAATCCCCTTGTCGCTCCTTCGCTTCTGAGCCCTCTACTGCGCCCGCCGAACAATTTACATAGACATATGAGGTATGTGCTTACTCGAGAGAAATTGGGCTACAAATATAAGTATACATTTTCTCCTTTTACCCCTTGTAAAAATTCAAAAATTGGGTTTACAAGAACATGTGAGTGTAAAAAATAAAGATTGTGAATTTTCTCCTTCACTTTGCTGCTATTCCTGTGAAACACCTAAAGGGTTAAAACACTTACTGATTGTCATTTTGAATACTTTGGGGGGTGTAGTTTTTATAATGGGGTCATTTGTGGGGTATTTCTAATCGGAAGACCCTTCAAATCCACTTCAAACCTGAACTGGTCTCTGAAAAAAAGTGAGGTTCAAAATTTTGTGAAAAATTGGAAAATTGCTGCTGAACTTTGAAGCCCTCTGGTGTCTTCCAAAAGTAAAAACACGTAAATTTTATGATGCAAACATAAAGTAGACATATTGGAAATGTGAATAAAATAAAAAAAATATTTTGAATATCCATTTTCCTTACAAGCAGAGAGCTTCAAAGTTAGAAAAATGCAAAATTTTCAAATTTTTCATCAAATTTTGGGATTTTTCACCAAGAAAGGATGCAAGTTACCACAAAATTTTACCACTATGTTAAAATATAATATGTCACGAAAAAACAGTCTCGGAATCAGATTGATAACTAAAAGCATTCCAGAGTTATTAATGTTTAAAGTGACAGTGGTCAGATGTGCAAAAAACGCTCTGGTCCTAAGGTGTAAAATGGCCTTGTCCTTAAGGGGTTAAAGGGGTAGTCCACCCCTAGACATTTTATCCCTTATCTAAAGGATAGAGGATAAGATGTCTGATCACAGGTGGTCTGGCTACTTGGACCCTGCAATCTCCGGCCCGGCACCCCGGTGTTCTGAACATTAACAGACAGGTAAAAAACAGACTGGTTTAGTTACATTGGTTAAAGGGAGTTCTTGCATAGAAGAAGCCTTTAAGTTTATTGAGAATGCATTGAAGGTCATGGTAACCTGTAGCGTCTAGTTCCATCTTATACATTTCAAACAGAATCTGATTATCCTCACCCTATAGACAGGCTGGATATTTTGTTTTCCAGAAGATTCCTGTCTCACGTTACTATGCCTCTTGTTGCTGTCAGCAAATCCAATTGTACATGCTGCCCTTATTTCTGGCTTGGAGATCTCACATCTCTAGCGCTGTGTTCTTCTTTTCACCCCCATGTCTCATGTGTGTCAGATACTCACTATCAGTTTCCAGGTTGTTTCAATCACCCAGAGACTAGAACCAAAGAGGCAATTAGAGACTTCTCTGCCCAGGCCATGATTCATGAGATTCATATATTTTTTTGTCCAAAAAAAAGTCTCAGTTTGCTCAGACAGCAAGTTCAGCCATTCCCCAAAGATAGAGAACACTTGGCTGATTGAGTAACCTCTTTGCTATTGTCTTTGCCTATAGCATTCTCCCAATCTTGTCAATTCCACTCGAGTGACAAATTACATCTGCTTATTTCCAGTGTGTTGTCTAGGAGGTGATTGCAGAAACATTAAGCCTATTTTTTTTTCATGTCCTTAAAATCAAAGTGACAACAAGCAAGAAGGCCTTATTTGTAGGTTTCTTTCACCATTTGTCGCATTTTAATAGATCTAAAACATTGTAATATCCTCCCGTGGCTTCATTCTGTCATCGCCTTTGAATGGTGATGTGATAGGAGGAAAAAAAAAAAGGACACGTTATCCCTAATGGAGAATGACATGCTGACAGATCAGTCGAGAGATAAATATGTGCATTTATAAAACACACAGGAATTTATATTTAATTTGCCAATACAGCAGACAGAGATGGGACAAGAAACTCGCTTTCCCATGGCGTTGATGGTAATGAGAGTCCGCTTTTTCTGTATGGATGCTTTCACTGACATTTAAAATTCCTTTATGCTGTGGATGTCCATTTTTAAACCAATTTGAACAGAGATTAAAGGAGATTTGCAGTGTTAGACACTTATTCCCTATCCGACCCCAGCCTGCCCATGCAGGAGACATGTAGGTCGCAGCATGACGCCGTGGCCGACATGCCCCCTCCATGTATCTCTATGGGAGAGGAGAAAATGCAGCATTCGTTCATCCCTACTTCTCCCATAGAGCTGTATGGAGGGGGCCTGTTTTCAACCTCAGTGAGGACGGTGACACACGCATTAGCCACAAAGAGCCACGGTAATGCCTGGTCACCGAACTGGAAATCCCGGGGGTTTCCATTAGACAGACCCCCCGAGATCAGACACTTATCCCCTATCCACAGGATAAGTGTCTAACACTGCAGTATTCCTTTACAGCTGTCCGGGCATGCTGGGAGTTGAAGTTTTGCAACATCTGGAGGGCCACAGTTTGGGAACACTGGTCTAGGTTAAAATGGTTCACTCAGTATGTTGACTCTGCGAGTCTTCTGATTGGTCAATTGTCCATTGTATTTTAAATAGAGTACTGGGGAGTTTATCAGATATATTTAGGGTGAGGTTCACACTCAAACTGAAAAAAATATGTGCAATTTATACTTCTGGGAAGTATAAAAGGAATAATAGATGTTATGGCGGCCAAGTAGACTAGTGTGTATGTTTTTTTTTGTACTGTTTAAGTAATTTTTTTATAACTAAAGTAAAGTTTTAATGAATATAATAAAGAGGTATTCTAATGTCTCAGGATAATTCAGTACATATAGACCTTTCGGGTTCCGTTGGTGTCATCTGTCAATACCTCCATCCTTGCCCCATTATCAGATGTTGCAACGGAGCTACTCAATGCTGATGTAAACAACAACAGCCAGGTAACCCCTAAGCAAGGCTCCAAGCAGAATTATACAAATAATCCAGTCAGGGAAAACAAACCAATAAATACGGTATGGAAAAAAGCTTAAATCTTAATGAATATTCAATGTTCATAAAACATCAGTAAAAACTACATAAAGGGGACCAAACAAAACGGGACTGGGATGAGAGACAAAAACATGTACATACTGTATGCTGGAGAAACACTTTAACTAGAGGCTGTGCTGCATTAAATAAAACTAAATTAATATAGGATGTAACAATTGTAGTAAAATTGATACTTAAAGGGTTACTCCAAAGGATAGGGGATAAGATGTCAGTTCACAGGGGTCAGGCTGCTGGGACCCACCGTGATCTCCAGGCTTCTGTGTTTGTGATGCCCCCTACATTCTTGTCTATGGAAGGGGGCATGATAGCTAGTACACAACCATCATGCCCCCTTCCATAGAAATTAATGGAGGGGGCGTAGTGTGACTTTTCAAAAACGGAAGCCCACAAAAGTCAAAGCATAAATTACAGATGCATACAGTGTATCAGGACTCCAGCTCCAGGACCCCAGCACCTGTGCTGTTTTCTGACGTGTTTCATGTTTTAATACAGAACCTCTGATGAGGTTTCATGTATTAGTGCAGAAAAGAAAAATCACATATAGGTTCTAGTGATCCTTCAGATCAATTGTGGATTATTTATTAATGAGAAGCCGCAAACATTTTTATTTGTTTGTAAATCCTAATGAACTACCTATTATCTGTGCTGTAATGTGGTTCTCTTGTGCTTCTTCGGGCCCCCATACACCAGTCCCTTTACAAATCTATCTGCCTTGCATTAATATTTAAATATCCCAGAGATACTGTATAAAATACAACTGTATTTTTTTCCACATTACATTTTCTGTATTGAAAATCTCCATGCGTTAAGCGGTCTGCCCATTCACCAGCTCCCCTCTAGAGACCATGCTTTGCAATCTCTTGCTCCGTTTCTTCATTTCATCCCATAAAAGATTGCATTACCATATCATATGTCTAGCAATCCTTCACCTTACTTCACAGATCCTCTGCCACGAAGATTGCCAAACAGACAATAAACAACAAACGCCACGTCCTCACATCTAATGCTTCTTCCCTCATTGGCTTCCAATACTTCTGGGTGCTATCAACCTGAAATAAGGTGAACACATTTTTAAATGCATAAGAAGTATGGGGTCCTTTGCAGCTCCAAGGCACTATAATGCCAGTAAAAACAATGAATGCTTTTATTACTCTAGTCTTGATGTACTGACAGAGAGCAGATCAGGTTTACAATTGAAAAGGGAAAGAAACATAAAAACATCTATTTCCAAATAACTGTGATCATAGAGGCGAGAAAACTGACTTGAAGCTTGGTGATGGTTTCTTTTGCTCTAATTCTCTTATATTATATGTTGATAACTATTGACTGGCCTTACAGATAATAACAGCTGCTAAGTATTGTAAATTCTACAGTATCAGGTCACATAACCTGGTCATGTAAATTAGATGTCCATTATTATTCAGCTTTAATTACCAATATGTATGAATATGTTATGATTATTAGGGATGATCCTGCTGTTTTATCTTATCTCTTTGGGGTAGTTTCTATCTAACTTTCACACAACTGATGTGAATAAGCTGACCATGCGGCTCAGCTCAGAGCTTGATTCTGATTAGTTTGGATTTTTTTTTCTTAAATATCACATACTTTTGCAGTGTGGTGCGGATTACCGAATTTTCTGCCGTATAAGACGCACTTTTTCTTCCCCAAAACTGGGGGGGAAAGTTGGTGTGTCTTATACAGCGAATACACACCTATCGCGGCGGTCCCTGCGGCCATCAACAGTCGGGACCCGCGGCTAATACAGGACATCACCGATCGCGGTGATGCCCTGTATTAACCCTTCAGATGCGGCGATCAAAGCTGACCGCCGTGTCTGAAGCGAAAGTGACACTAACCTGGCTGTTCAGTCGGGCTGTTCGGGACCGCTGCGGTGAAATTGCGGCGTCCCGAACAGCTTATAGGACACCGGGAGGGACCTTACCTGCCTCCTTTGTGTCTGCTCCGTGCCGGGATCCCCTGCATGGCCGGCGCTCTCCTTCGACGTCATCACGTCGTCGCGCACGCTGTCCGTGCATTTCTGGAGAGTAATAATATTACAAGTTATGGGTACTGTATTCATGGAGATAGAACATTGATCGAGTATTCTATTGCCATATTGAAGCCGTGAAGGAATTGGCATCAGCATCATAAGGGATTTTTGCCTTCCTCTGTATCCACACTGTAGACACAGTTGGGGAGATTTATCAAAACCTGTGCAAAGGAAAAGTTGCCCATAGCAACAAACCAGATTGTTTCTTTCATTCTGCAGAGGCCTTGTTAAAAATCAAGGAAGCGAGCTGATTGGTTGCTATGGGCAACTGTGCACGTTTTCCTCTGGACAGGTTTTGATAAATCTCCCCCACTAGTAGGTATATACACTGAACTTGATGGACCATTGTCTTATATTTAGAACAACTGTCAGGAACCAGGAAAAGCGACTGCCATAGGTGAAGTCCAGTCTGCTACATTGCAACAAACTTCTTTTAGGTTCATGTGGTTTATTAGCAGCAAGGTTTATTTGTTTTTGTACTTATATCCAGAAAGCAGCATTATGTTCATTTAAAGGGGTTATCCAGGAAAAAAAAAACTTTATATATATATATATATATATATATATATATATATATATATATATATACTAGCTCCAGAAAGTTAAGCAGATTTGTAAATTACTTCTATTAAAAAATCTTAATCGGGGGGGGGGCGTGGCTAGCTACGCATGGCGGCGGTCGCAGAGCTCCATCAGTGACTGGCTATTACCGCGGCACACCGCACCTACACAGCTGAATAAAGGGCTTAAAAGACGCCCGAACACCTCTGGCATCGGCGGAACCTACTGTTGTCATGACCCGCACTAGAGCCAAGAAGAAAAGCCCTCTTAAGCTGACTACCTTCTTTCCCGCTGCTTCGATCCAAGATGGCGCTGACCTTCTCAGACATTCCTCTCCAGCGATGTCCCAGCAAGCTGCATCTGCCGCGCAGCCTCCGGCGGTGGTGAGTCCTCAGGGCCGCTTGTCCCCTGCCCCATCAGATGTGTCGGTTGGCACCACCTCAGCTCACTCACCCGAGCACGCCTTGGATCGGCCTGGAGTGCCCCCTGCCTTGTCGGGGATCCAGGCCCAGAGACGCTCTCCTGTAATGGCGGCGCCCAGCGCTATACCCAGCGATCAGGCTTACACTGCCCATGACCTTGCGGCTCCTATTACTGAGGCTGCCATGAGAATTCTGCTGGCAGACTTACAGGCTTCATTTCAACAGGCCCTCCACACTGCTGTGCACAGCATCCAGCAGGAGGTTCACTCCTTGGGCTCCAGAACGTCCCACATAGAGAATAAAATGACTGAAATCACTGACTCCCAAAACAATATGGCTGATCTCATTAACTCCATGGATGAGGAGCTCACCTCCTTGAGACTTAAAGTGGTGGATATGGAGGATAGGTCTCGGAGGAATAACCTCAGGGTGTGGGGAATCCCTGAATCTGTCAAGACTGAGGATTTAAAGGACTTCCTTACAGATTACTTTATCGCCATTCTCCCTCAGGCGTTTTCTCACGACCTCCTCATTGGCCGGGCCCATAGGCTCCCTAAGCCTAAGTCCATCCCTGTATCATCACCCAGGGATACCATACTCTGATTGCATTTTTTTCATGTTAAGGAACAAATCATGCTTCACTCCCGCAATGCTGTTCACCTACCTGAAAGATTTGCATCCCTTTCCATCTTTGCAGACCTCTCTGCTTCTACCTTGGCGAGGAGGAGGGAGTTCACTCCATCAGCTATAAATGGGGGTTCCCTGTGAAGGTGATCGTGACATACGAGGGAATGAAACACACAGCCTCTACTCCTCAGGGCTTGCTCAGACTCTGCCAGGATTGGGGCCTCTGCCCTGATGTGCCCTCTGCTCATACCGCTGCTAGAGGTGAACCAGCCCATATTGCGTAGGAATGGATCACGGTCACCAAGAAGAAGAGAAAGACTACCTGAATATGGACTGCCTGCTTTTAATGTATACCACTGCCATAACCTCTAAATTTGATATACATTATGATTGCTGTGATGTCGTACTTTTCTTCCTGATCCCCTTTATTCACATAGCCTTAATACCGGTTTAGCCACGGTTTAGTACATTGTGTGTTCCAATGTACCCCACGAGAGCGTACTCCACGCGCTCTCCCTGTCTGATTACTAATGTCTCCTGCTCTCCTTCTGGACCGTTGTTTGGTGTGTTTCCTTTTCATTCTCTGTTTGTTACGTGGTCTTCCCTCATCTCTTTACTTACATTACCTGTGCTGTTAGGTACCTTGTCATGTTTGGTGCTCCTCAGGAGGTTACCTTGCGTACCTCCTCTCATTGCTCTTGGGACTGGGTTAATGTTATACCATGACTCTAAGGTTTGTTTTCCTCTTTTGTAAGGGCCTCAACTCACCCTTTAAAAGGTCTATGGTTTGGAGGGAGGCTAGCAACCTCGGGGCGGATGTGCTCTGCCTCCAGGAGACGCACCTCCGTTCCGAGGACTCCCACAGACTTTCGCACAAATCCTTTCCTATTGTACTACATGTGCCTGCCCCCTGCAAAAAAGGTGGGGTATCCTTGGCGTTTAAAAATTCCATTGCATTAACTGATGTGAGGGTGGATTCTGACGCAGGTGGTTGATTTTTGATTGTGAGATGTTCTCTCAATGGCACGTTATATGTGTTGATTGGAGTGTATGCACCTAATGTTAAACAGGTTAACTTCTTACGAGCAGTGCTGCGCAGGTCGGCTATTAGTCCACGAGATAGGGTTATAGTTATGGGGGACTTTAATTGCCCTGTGTGGCCGTCAGTTGACTCCTCATCCACTAGGAAGGCTGCAGAACCCTCCCCTATATTTCAAACTATCCAGTCGCATGGTCTCTATGACGCATGGCGACTCATGCACCCTACTGACTCCGACTTCACTTTTTTTTCCCATCCCCACAAAATTTGTTCCCGAATAGATTACTTTTTGATAAGTGCCCCCCTCATAGACTGCCTCCACCAAACACCTATTACCACAATCACATGGTCTGACCATGCACCCATTGTACTATCGATTAAAGACTCTCTAGCGAAGCCTAATGATAGACTATGGCGCGCAAGCCCGTATGTGCTTAAGTCCCCGGAGTTCCGGCCTAAATTAGCATCTCTCATAACTTCTTATTTTGAAATTAACCAGGGCTCAGTCTCCTTGACCTCTACATTATGGTGCGCCTTCAAAGCAGTGGTGAGGGGTCAGCTTATTAGTCAGACCTCGTTCCTTAGAAGATCTACCACTGCCAAACGGCTTGCTATTAATACTGAACTTGCCGACCTGCACAGACAAAACAAACGTACTGCATCCGCTGATGTTACTGCTCGCATCTCCTCTCTTACTGAGGAGCTGCGACAATTAGATCTGTACCGTTTTGATTTAGCACTGAGACGTATGAAGATGAACTTTTATTGGCACGCTAACAGACCTGGTAGTCTACTTGCACGACAGATTATTAGAAAACAACAACACAGTAGGATAGTCTACTTAGATGGTAAGCTAGGTACGAAAATAGTTGATCCCAAGGGGATTGCAGACTCTTTCGCTGACTACTATGCTTCTCTTTACAACCTTTCCTCTTCTACTGACACTACTCAACCTACCCCCCCTCTATCTCTTCCTTTTTATAGTCAATTTCTCTCCCTACCTTGTCCCGCTCTCAAGAAGCGGACCTCGCTCTGCCATTCACTAATGAGGAGGTGTTGTCGGTACTGAAGTCCTTTAAACCCGCCAAATCACCTGGACCCGACGGTCTTACCAATGACCTTTACCTAACCCATGCACCCCTGCTGTCCCCCCACTTGGTGAAGGTGTTTAATTAAATAACTAGTACTGGCTTCATTCCTAGCGAAATTATGTTGGCAGTAATAGTGACCTTACCTAAGCCAGGAAAATCACCTACTACTCCAGCTAATTTCCTCCCTATTTCTCTGTTAAATGGGGACTTGAAGATATATGCGAAGTTATGGGCCAATCGCTTGGCGGGTGTTCTCCCATCTCTGGTTAATATGGACCAGGTGGGATTCGTCAGAGGGATACAGACCCTTGACAGTACCAGGAGATTTCTAGATCTCATATCAGTGGCCAATAGGGGTCGGACGCCTTCTCTGATCCTTTCTTTGGATGCGACCGCGTCCACTGGGATTATCTGAAGGAGGTGATGCGAAAGTTTGGGTTCCCAGGCCCATTGATTACAGCGCTAATGGCGCTCTACACACAACCATCCGCGAGGGTATATACGGGGGGGGGGGCTGTCCAGGACGTTCCCCATAATGAACGGTACCCGTCAGGGGTGCCCTTTATAGCCCCTGATTTTTGCTCTTGTCATGGAGCCGCTGGCTCAACATATCCAGAGCTCCCCTGATATTATCGGCATTGTAATAGGGGGTCGGGACTACCGTATTGGGCTTTTTGCTGATGATGTGGTCTTGTCCGTAACCAATCCTGTTCCATCTTTGCGATCAATACTGCATATCCTATCTTCGTTTAGTTATTACAAATTGAACTCCACAAAATCAGTGATATTACCCCTTAACTTGGACCCACATACAGCCCAATCCCTAAAATCCATGTACCCATTCATGTGGGCGGAAGATAGCATAACATACCTTGGAATTAAGCTGACACCATCAACCTCTACTCTTCTATTTACTAATATACTTCACCTCACCACCTTGCTAAAAACGTAGATTGCAAAATACATTAAAATCCCCATGTCATGGATAGGGCGTGTAGCTGTGGCCAAAATGTTTCTACTACCTAAAATCCTCTACTTGTTCCGAAACCTACCTATCACCTTTCCTATCTCTGCTTTACGTCGTCTGCAGTCCCTGCTCATGGGATTTATATGGAACCACTCCAGACCTCGAATATCAGCGAAAATCCTATTCAGGCCTGTTAGATCTGGGGGTCTGGGATGCCCTCATTTGGTGAGCTATTATAGAGCTGCTATTCTCACACAGGTTAAACAATGGTGGGACACGGAGGTTACAGCTCACTGGGTTAATATTGAACGGGACATCTTAGAGGTGTTGTCACTTAGATCTTTACTCTGGTCTATTTATTTGCAACGTGACTTTCAACCGAGCTATGTCCCTACAATTCAGGCAGGTCTCACTGTGTGGCTGTACACCATTAGGAACAATTTTGTTTTCCTAGGACCATACAACGCTACACCGTTGTCCTCTATGCAGCTTTTACTCCCCAGTACTGATCTCTCCCCATGGATTGAGGCGGGAGTACGTTCCCTGGGGGACATTAGTGCTGATAATACACTCTCTCAGTTAAGTACTATTTCAAATGGTTTCTCTATACCCAGTAGGGACTTTTATGAGTTCCTCCAACTTAGACACTTATTGTCATGCTTGCGGTGGAACCACATAGGGCCTGCTACGCCATACAACCATTATTTTACCGGATCGCCCTCGGGCAGGGGAGTGGTATCCAAGGCTTATTCAGTTTTGGCCACACAGTCTACATCCCCTACACTGCCGTATCAACTAGCTTGGGAATGTGACCTCAACATCACTATCACACAAACACAATGAGAATGGCTGTTCTCACTATCACACAATGTAGGTCATTTAGAACTAACCAGGAAATTATTGTATCGTTGGTACTTGGTTCCCGCCCGCTTAGCGAAAATTTATCCTGACGCTTCCCCTCTCTGTTGGCGATGTGGAGGGGCGCAGGGGACGTTACTCCATATTTGGTGGTCATGTCCGAATCTGAAGGAATTCTGGGATAATGTGCACGCATTTATAGTGTTGAGCGGCATAGGCCATATTCGAATTCGCGAATATTCGCGAATATATGGACGAATATTCGTCATATATTCGCTAAATTCGCATATTCATAATATTCTCATTTTATTTTCGCATATGCGAAAATTTTATGGAAAAGGAGAGAAAAAACTCAAACAAAGAGCAATTGCTACTGATAAATATGCAAAATTTTATTGTTATATCCAAAAAGTTAAAAAACGTCACACATTTGTGACTAAATGCAATAAAGATAAAATACCAGATGTGTATGTATAAAGCAATACAAAATGAGATGTCTCAGATACAGCCAAAAAACACGTAGGTGGATCAGGTACAGTAATAGTAATAATCACAATGGATATATATATAGTGAGGTCAGGGAATGATGTAATATGGCTCTTATTCAATAAGAAGTAACCAGGGGTCCAGAAAGGGCCCCAGTATAATGAATGTGAGGCTAACTGCTCTATCACATGATTGGTATTATGAATAAGCCCAAAGTAAATCAATAATAAATAGTTCAGTGATCCTCACTTACCCATAATGGATACCTGTAGCCACCGTCCCAACGTACGTTTCGTCACCCGACTTTCTCAAGGGACGCTCAGCGTCATGAAAAACAGAGTACAATATATACCTATCTGGTGCAGTTCATTCTTTTTGTGTTTAATATGCGAAAATTTGCGTATGCGAAAATTTTCATATGCAAAAATTAGCATGTACAAAAATTTGCATAAGCGAAAATTCGCATATATGAAAATTATCATATGAAAATTTTCGCATATGCGAAAATTCGCACACCAGTCTCACACAGTAGTATTAGAGCCTTCTTTACACCACACAAGCTGGAAGCAAAGAGGGATCACTGTGATGTGTACTGTGAAAAAAAAAACGAATATTCGTAATTACGAATATATAGTGCTATATTTGCGAATATTCGCAAATTCGCGAACATGCGATATTCGTGAGCAACACTATTTATAAAATTACTGATCTTGGAGCCGTTCTCTTGGGGCCCAGGGGTTGCTCTATTATCTCTCCACCCGGAAAAATTATTACACTCCTGCTTGCTGATTAGCTTTCACGTGATCACCATAGCTAGATTATCCATTGCTAGAAACTGGAAGTCCCAGGACATAATGTCTGTGTCACCGAACTTAAAGACCATCTACTACAGACATGTACTATAGAAATTATGATTCTGGATAGGTTGAAGATGTCTAGATCTAATGTCGCTACTTACCTTGTGTGGTCTGATCTGAAAGAGGGATTGCAAGTATGACTTGTCATTGATAATGAATCAAATTATTTCTGATTGAGGATTGCCTTTATTTTCTCTCATTATTTGTAATTTAATTGCACTTATGTAAACCTGACGGAATTCCACGTATCACTGTTCTCCTTTTGTGGTTCTACTGTTGTATTGGCGCATGTTGCGCTAAAAACTGCTTCCTATATGGACCTACGAGTCCGAAATGCTCTTGTACTGTTTCTATTCCTTAAAACAAAAATAAAATGTTGAATGAAAAAAAAAATCTTAATCCTTTCAGTACTTATGAGCTTCTGAAATTAAGGTTGTTCTTTTCTGTCTAAGTGTTCTCTGATGACACGTGTCTCGGGAACCGCCCGGTTAATAAGCAAATCCCCATAGCAAACCTCTTCTAAACTGAGCGGTTCCCGAGACACGTGTCATCATGGAGCACTTAGACAGAAAAGAACAACCTTAACTTCAGAAGCTCATAAGTACTGAAAGGATTAAGATTTTTTAATAGAAGTAATTTACAAATCTGTTTAACTTTCTGGAGCCAGTTGAGATATCTATATATATATATATATAGTTTTTAAGTTTTTTTTTTTCCTGGAATACCCCTTTAATCTGGGTCCATAGCAGCAGTATGGAACTGAATATGGATCAGTTATAGCTTCAATATTGAAAAATGTTTTGACTTAATTGACTACATTGGAAAGTGTGTTTTATACAGTAAAAATGCTCAATATATAGTAACTGAATCTTTTCAGTAGTTTCCCACTCAATCCTTTATCAATCACTGGCCTAATATGTCATGTATATAGCTGGTCACCTAAGGTTACGACCTACAGTTTAGCTTTAGTTTGCTGGACATACACACTCAGTTCCAGCACTAGGCTACATAAGAAAGTGATAAGAACCAGGAACTATTGTGCCAGGCTCTGTAGTGTGGGAGCATAAAACAAACTGTACAAGAAGGTGGAGACGAATAGCCTTAAATAGATGTCAGTAATGCATGATGGGAACTATAGTCAGCTACCAACATGGGATGCTTCCAAATTCCTGTCCATGTTTGAAGCACTAAGAAGGAGCACACGGGGGCCACAGTGTGATGGAAAACAATTATACATGTCAAGGTTGTAGGATTAGTGTTATTCTGGTGCTTTGTGTGCAATATCTCTGCAGTCTTTATTAAAGTTTTCTTTTTTATTTTTTTATTTTATTTTCGTATTAAAAGTTTTTATTGGTATTATCAATAATAGTAACATTACAGCAAAAAGTAAATTGCAGAACAGCCTACAGATATGCAAACAGAATAGGCAAGTTGCAACACTTCCACAAATGTGAAATATAACATCAATGCATGTGTAAGAATACATGTGGAAACTCACGGTCGACAGTTATCGTCTATGTGAGTCACGAGACAGTCTCGTTTCATGTCGCAACCGGCAATGAGATAAGTTGACATGTTACGTAGGCGCACTTGGTAAAACAAATCGACATACAAGGGAGAAAGGGAGAAGGAAAAAGGAAGGAAAAGGAAGAGGGAAAGAGAACAGAGAAGAATGCTGAAGCAAGGGTGTAGATGCAAGGGGGGTGCATACCTCAGGTGATCGTGCGCACGGACCAGGCCCGACCGTCTAGCAGCCTGACATAACTAGGCAAGTCACACACCCGAGAAGAGATATGGACACCAAGCGGGGGCCAGTCTATGTGTGGAGCAATCTATATTCGGGGGAGGACACAAAGGAGGTCCAAGGATGCCATATCTGGTGGTATTTGGTCAGCTGCCTGGAGGAGTCGGCCAGAAGTTCCTCCATTCTGTGGATAGTAGACAACTCCTGCAGCCAGTCTGAGTAGGTGGGGGGGGGGGGGGGGCAGGTGGACTTCCACTTCCTAGGTATTACCGATTTAGCAGCCAGCAACATGAATCTTATCAATCGAGAGGTACTTTTCGGCACCGAAGGAGGGAGGACGGACAGGAGAAGGGGAACAGGGTCAGGGGGAAGGCAAACTTCAGTCAGCCGGTAGATCAGGTTTATCACTTGGTCCCAAAAGGGAAGAAGCAATGGGCAGTGGAACCAGACATGGGACATGTTACCACCCTGCACACGGCACCTCCAGCAGTGATCAGGCACCCCGGGGTAGATACGGGACAGGAGGGTAGGCACTCTATACCACCTTGTCAACACCTTGTAACAGGTCACCTGTGCTTTACTGGAGATAGAAGTCTTATGGCAAGAGGAGATCGCCTGTCCCCACTCCTCGTCCGAGAGTGCACGGTCCAACTCTCTCTCCCAACCCACACGGAAGGGGAGAGGGTCATCTCAAAGCGTATCTATGAGGAGAGCGTATAAGGTGCTAATCGGCCAAGCCGAAGCAGAGCCAGAGGTGCATAATCTCTCAAACGAGGACAGTGGACGGTAGAGGTTAAGACGCGCCCCTCCAGCAGCGCAAAAATGACTTAACTGTGTATACTGAAAGCTAACAAGGGGCGAGGGCAGGCAATCAGGGACTATGTCAGATAGCGACTTCAAGCCCGAGGGGGTTAAGAAGTGTGAGAAGGAGGCACCCACCGCTCTAGAGTAACACAGGAACTTAGGTGAGTCAAATGCTGTTGGAAATATCTGGTTTTCGAACACGGGTATTAAAGTTTTCTATCCAAACTCTGGACTTTCCCTTTAACCCCTTAAGGACGCAGGGCGTAAATGTACGTCCTGGTGAGGTGGTACTTAACGCACCAGGACGTACATTTACATCCTGTGCATAACCGCAGGCATCGGAGCGATGCCCGTGTTATGCGCGGCTGATCCCGGCTGCTGATCACAGCCAGGGACCCGCCGGCAATGGCCGACGCCCGCGATCTCGCGGGCGTCCGCCATTAACCCCTCAGGTGCCGGGATCAATACAGATCCCGGCATCTGCGGCAGTGCGCGATTTGAATGAATGATCGGATCGCCCGCAGCGCTGCTGCGGGGATCCGATCATTCATAACGCCGCACGGAGGTCCCCTCATCTTCCTCCGTCCGGCTCCCGGCGTCTCCTGCTCTGGTCTGTGATCGAGCAGACCAGAGCAGAAGATCACCGATAATACTGATCTGTTCTATGTCCTATACATAGAACAGATCAGTATTAGCAATCATGGTATTGCTATGAATAGTCCCCTATGGGGACTATACAAGTGTAAAAAAAAATGTAAAGAAATTTAAAAGTAAAAGTGAAAAATGCCCTCCCCCAATAAAAAAGTAAAACGTCCGTTTTTTCCTATTTTACCCCCAAAAAGCATAAAAAACATTTTTTATAGATATATTTGGTATCACCGCGTGCGTAAATGTCCGAACTATTAAAATAAAATGTTAATGATCCCGTACGGTGAACGGCGTGAACGAAAAAAAAAAAGTCCAAAATTCCTACTTTTTTAATACATTTTATTAAAAAAAATTATAAAAGATTTATTAAAAGTTTTTTATATGCAAATGTGGTATCAAAAAAAAGTACAGATCATGGTGCAAAAAATGAGCCCCCATACCACCGCTTATACGCAAAAATAAAAAAGTTGGAGGTCATCAAAATAAAGGGATTATAAACGTACTAATTTGGTTAAAAAGTTTGTGATTTTTTTTAAGCGCAACAATAATATAAAAGTATATAATAATGGGTATCATTTTAATCGTATTGACCCTCAGAATAAAGAACACATGTCATTTTTACCATAAATTGTACGGCGTGAAAACGAAACCTTCCAAAATTAGCAAAATTGCGTTTTTCGTTTTAATTTCCCCACAAAAATAGTGTTTTTTGGTTGCGCCATACATTTTATGATATAATGAGGGATGTCATTACAAAGGACAACTGGTCGCGCAAAAAACGAGCCCTCATACTAGTCTGTGGATGAAAATATAAAAGAGTTATGATTTTTAGAAGGCGAGGAGGAAAAAATGAAGACGTAAAAATTAAATTGTCTGAGTCCTTAAGGCCAAAATGGGCTGAGTCCTTAAGGGGTTAAAGGGGCACTTCGGTGGAAAACTTTTTTTTGTTTTTTAATCAACTGGTGCCAGAAAGTTAAACAGATTTGTAAATTACTTCTATTAAAAAAATCTTAATCCTTCTAGTACTTATTAGTTGCTGAATACTACAGAGGTACCGTATATACTCGAGTATAAGCCGAGTTTTTCAGCACGATTTTTCGTGCTGAAAACACCCCCCTCGGCTTATACTCGAGTGAACTCTCCACCCGCAGTGGTCTTCAACCTGCGGACCTCCAGAGGTTTCAAAACTACAACTCCCAGCAAGCCCGGGCAGCCATCGGCTGTCCGTGCTTGCTGGGAGTTGTAGTTTTGAAACCTCCGGAGGTCCGCAGGTTGAAGACCACTGCGGCCTTCGACATCATCCAGCCCCCTCTCACCCCCTTTAGTTCTGTACAGTACTCACCTCCGCTAGGCGCTGGTCCGGTGCTGCAGGGCTGTCCGGTGAGTAGGTCGTCCGGTGGGATAGTGGTTCCGGGCTGCTATCTTCACCGGGGAGGCCTCTTCTAAGCGCTTCGGGCCCGGCCCCAGAATAGAGGCGTTGCCTTGACAACGACGCAGAGGTACGTTCATTGCCAACGTACTTCTGCGTCATTGTCAAGGCAACGCCTCTATTCTGGGCCCGAAGGGCGGAGAAGAGGCGCCCCCAGTGAAGATAGCAGCCCGGAACCACTATCCCACCGGACAGCCCTGCAGCACCGGACCAGCGCCGAGCGGAGGCGAGTACTGTACAGAACTAAAGGGGGGTGAGAGGGGGCTGGATGATGTCCAAGGCCGCAGTGGTCTTCAACCTGCGGACCTCCGAAGGTTTCAAAACTACAACTCCCAGCAAGCCCGGACAGCCGATGGGAGTTGTTGGGAGTTGTAGTTTTGAAACCTCTGGAGGTACGCAGGTTGAAGACCACTGAGGGCGGATGATGACAAGAGGATGATGAAGGGGGGTGGGGATGATGACAAGGGGATGATGAAGGGGGGGGTGTGGGATGATTACAAGGGGATGATGACAAGAGGATGATGAAGGGGGGATGTGTGGGATGATGACAAGGGGATGATAACAGGTGATGATGATGAGGGTCTGGATGATAACAGGCGGTGATGAAGATGAGGATGTTAATGACGGGTCTGAATGATGACAGGGGGGGGGATGATGTATTTCCCACCCTAGGCTTATACTCGAGTCAATAACTTTTCCTGAGATTTTGGGTTGAAATTAGGGGTCTCGGCTTATACTCGGGTCGGCTTATACTCGAGTATATACGGTAATTATTTTCTTTTTGGAACACAGAGCTCTCTGCTGACATCACGAGCACAGTGCTCTCTTCTGACATCTCTGTCCATTTTAGGAACTGTCCAGAGCAGCATATGTTTGCTATGGGGATGTTCTCCTACTCTGGACAGTTCTTAAAATGGACAGAGATGTCAGTAGAGAGCACTGTGCTCGAGAAGTCAGCAGAGTGTTCCAAAGAGAAAATTATTTCCTCTGTAGTATTCAGCAGCTAATAAGTACTGGAAGGATTAAGATATTTTAATAGAAGTAATTTACAAATCTCTTTAACTTTCTGGCACCAGTTAATTAAAAGAAAAAAAAGTTTTCCACCAGAGTGCCCCTTTAATGATGGACCCAATTCAAATATTTTATGAATGAGCCCCTCTATTATTCCGGAATATTTGTCAGATTTCTTTTGAGTAAAATGTCTAAATAAAAATATGCATCAACCAGATTTATGAAATACCATTTACATTCTATACAGATCAGAGATTTAAATGATTTCTGCTCCTTTTAAGGTACACATGTATACTATACCTGTATTAATATTGATCCCTTTGACTCATTGATTATTTGCACCATTTGGCTCCATACATTCCATCCAAATGCTTCCCTTCCTGCAATTTAATACAGGAAATATCAGTCTAGAAAGGGTTACAAAACCGTCTTTAAGGCGAAGGGACCATTGTAAAAAGCCATTATCTCTAAATATAGATTTGAACCAAGGGTGAATCTTCCTATAAATGGCCACCAGGTCAATAGCGCTCTGAGGGCACAGTAACAACTCATCAAAGAAGTCCCAAAACATCTGGGCCTTTGTAGCATTAGCTAAGGTCAATGTCTCCACAATGACTTGACAATAAGAAAGAGATTGGGCAAAGACAGGATTTATGGGTGAAGAGCAGGTAGGAAATCACTGCTACCAAGAATGACACCAATTATTTTCTCACATTTGCAGATAAACACTTGGATGATTCCCAAGCTTCTTATACCTGTGGACACATGAATCAAATGTTGCTGTCGAATATTACAGTTCTTTTTGCAATGTAAAAACAAATATTGTATAGTAGGTTTGAGGTTGAGATGCTATGAGGTGAATCATCATCACTGAAATAAATTGGTTTATGCCGCAAAACAAATGATCCAAAACAGAAACACCAACAAGGCCAAACATAAATGCAACAGTGAATTCAGGTAAAGAAAACAGACATGGTCGCACATCTACATTTTGTATTTTGATCTACTTGCTTCTCAGCATAAATTCAAAAATTAACAGGTTGTTAGTATACATTTTGATCAAAAGGTACAAGCCCACTCGCCACGTCAAGGCCACCTATTTAGAGTGGGTCCCTTACATCCCGAGCATAAAATGGTATAGCACTGGGCGGCGACCACCACCACCGCAACACTAGTGCCCACAGGAGGAATGAACCACTGGCAGAGTGGCCCCAATGCCACTCAAACCAGTCTATGGGCTGCACCTCCCCACAGATATGGTGCCATGGCAGCAATGGACACCGCACAACACCACACCAGTGAGAACAATGTTTAAAAGCTCACTTATCATGTGCTCCCAGTCAGACTGGGAGGCTGCCAGAAATGAAAAGGCCCTGTGTAGCTACCTGCTACTTTATATAGGGTTGGGCTGAGGGGGGGGGGGGGGGACAGTGCAGACCAAGTGAAATTAATTCCCAGCATGTGTAGTGCTGTGCGGTGTCCATTGCTGCAGTGGCACTGTGTCTGTGGGGAGGTGAGGCACAGGGACTGGTTTGAGTGGCATTGGGCCGCTCTGCCAGTGGATCGTTCCCTCTGTGGGGCACTGGTTTTGCGGCGGTGGTGGTCGTCGCCCAGTGCCATTTTATGCTAGGGACGTTGGGGACCCACTCTAAATCTAAAAAGGGGGCCTTGATGTGGCGAGTGGGCTTGTACCTTTCGATCAAAATGTATACTAACAACCTGTTAGTTTTTGAATTTATGCTGAGAAGCAAGTAGATCAAAATACAAAGTGTAGATGTGCAACCATGTCTGTTTTCTCCACCTGAATTCTCATAAATGCAATAGTGTTGTGTGGCAGGACCTGGAACAGTTATTTTATGCACATGTAACCTACTAATGTGCTTAAATAAAAGAAGTAATTGGAATAAGACTGAACTTCCATAACAATAATTGTCATTAAATTGCTTTTAAAATAATGGCTGTGAAACCATTTGTCATATGTAAGGGGCTAGATCATATGTGGAGGTCAAGATGTATAGTACAATGAAGACCTGTTGCATAGTCCAGGACCTCCTGCAATTTCTACTGCCTGTCCTAATATATACTTCAGTGATCACCTATTCTAGGCTAGCTGCCACTTGGCAATTCCACCTTTTGCTTTTATATATTTTCTATGTTTCTTTGCAACACATCCTATTTTACATGTACAGGTGTCCAGTCCTGCCTGTCCTCCATTGCACAGCAGTTCCATTATTGAAGCATTGTTTTTTATGCAAAAGACCATTAAAATGTTACTGTAATTTAGAACAACTTTTGACATGTTACTCCGACTCTGAAGTTTAGGTTGTACTTGGTCTCATTCCCAAGTTAAGGGCACCTCTCTTCTCGTCTGTCACTCAAATCGAACCCTTCACTGCATAAGTCTATGAAATGAAAAGGTCGGATTTGCTGCACACTTCACCAGCTTATAACTCGCTATATATTCGAAATTGCGAATATTCACTTTTTCCCGCATGTGCAAATTTTCGCATATGTGAATATTCGCATATTCCTTCTTTTCACTTGTGGGCCAATTAGAATGATGCAGAGGTTATCAACAACATCCCTAGCAACCAATAGTAAAGTTGCCCACCCTTTCACTGTTTTCTTCCTCCAATACGCGTATATGCAAATATTCACATATGTGAATATTTGAATATGCGAATATAACGAATACGCAAAATTTGCGAATATAGGACGAATATTCTTCAATACATTCACGAAATATTGCAAATTTGAATATGGGCAATGGCGCTCATCACTACAAAATAGTACACTATTTATATGTAGGTATGTGGTATGCACTTATTAGGGCAGAAAAATGCGCTGCAGTATGATTAAAAAACATATTTTTGCACAACACCAGCAGCACACAGTCGCTGTGTACTAAACCCAAAACTGCACAGAATTGCGCTGAAAAACTATTTCTCCATCCTCTGCAAAAGTTTATGAAGTTGAGGCAGCTTGTTGAAATGTATGAGGCAACACACAGCTCTCGGCCCCTCTCTGTAATGCAATGCTGTAGAAACAACCCACCGTAGAAACAACCCACCATTGTTCCCGCCTTCCCAGAGTTCCTTGCCCCGCGTGGATCCGCCATTTTAGATGCCCTGGAGCCCGGACTGCACAAAATGGAGTTTAAAGGGGTACTCCCGTGGAAAACTTTTTTTTTTTTTAAATCAACTGGTGCCAGAAAGTTAAACTGATTTGTAAATTACTTCTATTAAAAAAATCTTAATCCTTCCAGGACTTTTAAGGGGCTATATACTACAGAAGAAATGCTTTTCTTTTTGGATTTCTCTGATGTCATGACCACAGTGCTCTCTGCTGACCTCAGCTGACATCACCAAGTGGCAGTGTAACATATTCCCCTTTTTCCATACAAGGTCATATATATATATACATATATACACAAAATTCCAACAGAGCAGCACATCCGGAGGAATTAAAGAGGTGCCAGCGACAAAGTAGCCCGGTCCAGGCGGTCACACATCCAACATAGTAATCCGCAGCATTATTCCACACTAATTCATTAGTATGGAGTAAAGCACTTTTATTTTTTGCACCTTACTCTTTGAGTGCTGCGGATTACTATGTTGTATATATATATATATATATATATATATATATATATATATATATATATATAGTTGTTATTTTAGGTAATTATCATTTATTAATTACATTTTATTACATTTTTTGGAAGAAAAAAAAAAGACAGCAATTTAGCATTTTCTTCTTTTTGGAGTCTCAATTGGTGATTTAAATAACATGACTTTATTCTCTGGGTCAGTATGATTAGGTTGGCATCAATTTTTTTATTTTTTATTTTAACAATAAAAGTATTACATTTGTTTGCATTTTAACTCCATGGAACTTTTTTCTGTAGGATGGTTTATATTTTTTTGTGTAAACATATAGGGGAAGATTTATCAAAACCTAGCTAGAGGAAAAGTTGCTGAGTTGCCTATAGCAACCAATCAGATCGCTTCTTTCACTTTTAAAAAAGGCCTCTGAAAAATGAAAGAAGCGATCTGATTGGTTGCTATGGGCAACTCAGCAACTTTTCCTCTAGACAGGTTTTGATAAATCTCCCCCACAGAGAATACAATAGCACTTTGTAAATGCTAAGACATACGTGAATATTGAATATATGAATTATTTTGAACTGTGTTACTGCTCTATATACTATCGTAATAGACTTTCAGTCCACAGCAGATATTATGATCCGATAATTCACGTCCCCGATCTTCAAATATGTCATATATGCACTTGCAGTGGGCTACCGATCATTTCTAGTATATGATGGGAACCTACACTAAACAGAGTCACCCCACTTGGGTGTAGGCTACAAAATATTCTCATGGAGGATCCAGCTTTACTCTGCTATTATTAATATGAGCCCTGGACAGATGGGTGGAGTTCACAACCAAGATGGCTGCAGCCACTCCTTTACAAGTTCAATACAATAAAACGTCATTGACTATAGTAAAATCACAGTGAAAATCTGCAAAACAAAAAGATTTGGGCCCAGGGATTACTGAGGATCTGACCATGTTTATTCTCCAGACTAATTTGGGTTATATTGTTCTGCTTGTTTATGTCACTCATTGTGGATCACCATATACTAATGTTACACTTTATTAGTTGCTTACAATTTGCAATTTATGAGGGGAATTTACTAAGGGGTTTAGTCATTTTTTTCTGACTATTTTTAGCGCTAAATTGTCGCAATTGCGCCTACCCTATTTTTCGTGCAACTTTCTCTAGCAAGAGCTAGAAAGTCAAATATTTTTTTTCCCGCTTGATTTACGCTAGTTTTCATTTTTGACTTGCAGTGGTCAGGTATTTCTTAACTGCGACAGTCGCAGCTGCGCAATAAACTGCCGCAACGGCCTTAAAAATTGACTAAATTTACTCCAGCTCCAACATGGAGCAGGAAAAGCTACTGCCGCCCGGGCTCCGACATACTTTCTCCCCGCTACCCTCACTTCGCTACAGGGACACCGCAGTGATTTACATCCCCCCCCCCCCCTCTCACCTGCCAGAGCCACACAACTCCCATCTGTCTGCTAACTGTTGCAAGACTACAAGTCCCATCATGCCCTTACAGTGAGGACACGCTGGGAGTTATAGTCTTGTAGCAGCGGGAACTGAGCGGCGAGGGCAGGAGACAAGGGGGGGATATCAGTGTCCTCATAGGTGAGGGTAGCAGGGAGGCAGTATGAGGAGCCCGGGAGGCTGCACTGTAATGTCAGCCCGGGCTCCTGCCCTGACAGCCAAAGGCTGTGCTTTTTTTTTTATATTTAATTATTTATTTAAAAAAAAAACGCATAGGGTCCCCCCTATTTTCATTCTCAGCCAAATACCAACCAAACAGTAACAGCCTGACGTTACCAGGGTGTGTGAGGACCATTGTTACTGGCCCTCCCCAGCCTAAATAACGCCAGCCTGTTACTGCCTAGGCCCAGGAGCGCCATTTTGATGCTCCGGGCCTGTTGGTACCGGCTCTTCCCGGCACCCCTGTGGCATTGGGCACCGGGGTAATAATTGGGGGTTAGCGCTAGCTGGTTTTGTGGCTAAAGCTAAGCCCGGCTTAGTAATGGACTCAGTCTGTAAGACAGCTTCCACTACTAAGCCTGTCCAGTAAAGTTAAAAAAAAAAAAAAAAACACAACAGGTTTCAAAAAAAATGTATTACAAAAAAACACTCCCCCACAAGCCCTCGTTAACCCTTTTATTAACATCAAGCAAAGAAAAACGCTAGTCGTCGAAGTAGTCCGCTGAATCCTAAGGAGTCCACAGGATACATGGATCTGTAGAAGAAGTAACAAAAAAAAAGTGTAAGTACATTTAGGGAGAAAAAACAGTGTTAAAAAATGTAATAAACACACACACACACACTAAATGCCGTTTACCACTATTCTGAGCCATGACTACAATTTAGTTATTGAATTATTTAGATGTGGTGAAAAAGCTAAAAAAAAAAACTCAAAAACAAAAGATCCAGAAGGAAACCTAGCAGCCAAACCTATTCAGACAGCAGGAAAAAGGAACAGACTATTTTTTCTACTACATGAAGTAAATTTCCCACTTTTGCCTATGTGTGCCACATTTATTAAATTTGTCGCACATAGTCAAAAATGAAGTAGAAAAAAAACAGGGTAAAAACCAGACTACATAGTAAAAGATTAGTAAATGCCCCTCTATGTTCTTACAGCAGGTAGGATAACATTGTCTTGTACTTAAAGGGGTACTCCGCCCCTAGACACCTTATCCCCTATCTAAAGGATAGGGGATTAGATGTCTGATTGCGGGGTCCTGCCACTGGAGACAGTCACGATCTCGGCTGCGGAACCCTAGACATCTGGTGCACGGAGCAAACTTCGCTCTGTGACGGATGACTGGTGATGCGGGGTGTAGGATTGTGATGTTGCGGTCATGCCCCGCTTGAGATATCACTGCCACGCCCCCTCCCATAGACTTGCATTGAGGGGGCATAGCTGTGACATCACGAGCGGGGCATGACTGTGACGTCCGGCCTCCCACACACAAAATGTATAAAAAAAAAATATGTGTGTGTGTGTATGTGAAACATTTTAACATAGGTAAGATAATTTTCCATGACCAATAATACCAGTATACAAGGAGGAAATATATACCACCACACAATGACTGGAGAATACAACCATACAGTCACCATACACAGACCAAAAGTATACAAAGGCTAAAAAATACCGGCGCAGGTAGTCAGGTAGGTAGCTATGTATCCAGGTTGTCCGGTGGGTAGCTATGTGGCCAGGTAAGAAGTTATATAGGTCGATCAGGGGTACAGCAACAGCTGGTTTTCAAATTCTCCTGCGGGATCTGTCTGCCATATCCCTAAATCGTAATGTGAATACAGCCATAATTTTTTCTGTGCAGTTTTTGTCTTTTACTTTTTTTGCCTCATTGATGTATTATATAAGTCTGTTGTCACTGATTCTATCATCTTTTATATTTGTTGCTTTAGATCAGTGGTCTCAAACTGTGGCCCTCCAGATGTTTAAAATCTTCAACTCCCAGCAAGCCCGGACAGCCAACGGCGAGGGCCACAGTTTGAGAGTGACCCGGTGACAGAGTGGTGCGGTGGGTGGCAATACCAGTACCCGGTGACGAAGGTGGGTGAAAAAAGGTCTGATGCGGAGGAATGTTTGTAACTGGGGAGCAGCGTCTTAAATGGGCACTGTCAGATACAAACACTTTTGATATGTTGTAAAGCATGCAAAACCAATAGGTTTTGCAATTGCTTACATTAGAACATTTTCAGTATTTCATACTGAAAATGCCAGTCAAACAACTGCCCCCCTGCCTGCTTGGACACATACTAGTCCTGCTGTTTCCATGCATCATCACCTATGTCATGGACACACTTCCTTGATTGACAGCTGGGAGCGCAGGGATCACAGCTGGAGGAAAAATCCTCCCACTGTCAGCTTGTGTCCTGCTACTGTCAGTGAGGACAAGCTAGGAGTTGTAGTTTTGCTAATGCTAGGGGAGATGTGAGCAGACAGCATGCTGAGGGAGGGACGGGGACCTGCACAATTTGGCCACACCCCCTCTATTTGAGAGGAATTCAGACTAGTGAGCTAAATTAAAAGTGTAATAAAAAAAATAATAAAGGTGCTAGACACATAAAAATTAGATGTACATGGTCAGGATTAGGTACTGAGTGATATATTAAAAAAGTGTTTTTTGTTGGATCTGACGGGTACACTTTAAATCTGTTTGGCACTATCCATATTTGTGAAGTGTTGGTGTGGCACCATGGTCAATCTACTCTGATGCATCAGGCATTGGTGGGTGGAAATCCTGACTGATCCATGCCTGATTCATCTTCACAAAGGTCAGTCTCTCCACATTTTTCTTGGACAGAAGTGTTCACCTTGGGGTGACTATGGGACACGGTGGAGGATGAGGAGGCAGAGTCGCACACTATCGCAGGACCAACGGCCTGAGAGTGTGGAGTTGGAAGTGGCGTGACCTGTCCAAATTGCTATTGTGGCTGTGCAGGAACCACATTCACCCAGTTAGCCGTAAAGGACATGTATTGTCCCTGATCATAGTTACAGCTCCACACGTCTGCGCTGCTGTGCACTTTGGTAGAATGTGGTGGTGGGTGTTAACACCAGTACCCGGTGATGAAGGTGGGTGAAAGAAGGAGAACTTGGCATCATATGTGTGGCATCAGGCGGGTGGAAAAATCAGAATAGTAGCTGATGCAGGTAGGCAGAAGAAAACGGTCTTTATTGTCAAAGTGTTGGTGTGCACAAGTAAGTATTGAGGATATGCATTACGTAAATCTTAACTTTTAACATTATTCTTAGGATAAAATATATGGACCCCAATTTTTTTTTTTTTCTAACAAAAGGAAAGGTGTGCAAAAAACACCATGTGCCACCAACACTACCAAGTATTTAGGGGATACAAAGACCTCTAAAAGGTGGAAGGGAAGAGCGTATGTACCATTGTAATAGGTGGGGGTAAAAACTTCCCCTGTAAGGCCCTACTCTCGCATTTTTAATTCCCTTATTGCCAAGTGTTACTCGTCCTAAAATGGGCGGCCCCACACAGGAACCTCTTCCTATTTCCACTTAAAAACACTGCTATTTCCCATGGTTTTTTAATTGAAAATAGGGAGCGTTTCCTGTGTGGGGCCGCCCTTTTTAGGACGTGTAATACTTGCCAAGAAGGGAATTAATAGTGCGAAGGTAGGGCCTTACAGGGGATGTTTTTACCCCCACCTGTTACAATGGACCATGCATTGTTCCCTTCCACCTTTTAGAGGTCTTTCCATCGCATAAATACTTGGAGGTGTTGGTGGCACATGGTGTTTTTTGCACACCTTTCCTTTTGTTAGATTTAAAAAGAAATTGGGTCCAAATATTTTATCCTAAGAAAGATTAAGTTTTAGCTAATGCATATCCTCAATACTTACTTGTTGTCTAATGCAGAGGAATTTCTGAAACTGGGGACCAGAACCTTAATTATGTTTTGCAGTATCCATGGCAGAACAGTGAGGGAGCCTGGAGGTAATAGCATTAGCATGAGGAGACCATAGAGCAGCACAATGAGAGAGCCTGGAGGTTGCAACATCAGCATGAGGAAACCATAGAGCAGCACAAATAGAGAGCCTGGAGGTGGCAGCATCAGCATGAGGAGACCATATGGCAGCATAATGACAGTGCATGGAGGTGGTAGCATCAGTATGAGGAGACCATATGGTGGCACAATGACAGAGCATAAAGGTGGTAGCATTAGCATGAGGAGACCATAGAGAAGCACAATGAGAGAGCCTGGAGGTGGCAGCATTAGCATGAGGAGACCATATGACGGCACAATGACAGAGCCTGGAGCTGGCAACAGCATGATGGCCATGACAACTGAGGGTTGAGTCTGAGGAACCCACCGTCTGCTGACTGGGGGGTGTCGGATGTCACTTGGATGAAGTGGATGATCGAGTGAACCGATCAATCACGGATGCTGGGTTGCTGGTCGGGACACGACTGCTAGCTGACAAAGGGAGCTCAGACCTCTCGCTGCGACTCTGGCTGCCACACGCCCCTACTCTGCTGTGACCTTTGCCTGAGCCTGATGAATTTAGGTCTCTGCCACTCCAAGCACTTCTGTGCCTGACATACTTATTGCATATATGAGGGTAGTACAATATGCTTCACTACATTTCAAACAGTATTTGTCTAGAACAGCAGCAGGTGTGTACTAATGGCTGTCCTTTCACAGTATCTAGGCCCTTGACAGATTAACAGGTATAAAATAGTACACTATTTAGATATAGGTATGTGGTATGCAATTATTAGGGCAGAAAATTGCGCTACAGTACGCTTTAAAAAGAATTGGAGTGAAACACCAGCCGGTGAGTACTTTTGCCTGGACTTTCACATTATCTAGGCCCTTGACAGATTAACAGGTACAAAATAGTACAATATTTATATGTAGGTATGCACTTGTTAGGGCAGAAAAATGTGCGGCAGTATGATTAAAAAAACATATTTTTGCACAACACCAGCAGAACACAACAGTTCTGCAGCACACAGTCGCTGTGTACTAAACCCAAAATTGCACTCTCTCACAGACTATTAGAAATTGACTTCTGGGTATTATACCTTCTACAGACTAGTATAACCAGCAGTCCATTTGTTGTGGAACTAAGACATAGAATTGCGCTGACAAACTATTCCTCCATCCTCTGCTAAGGTTTATGAAGTTGAGGCAGCTTGTTGAAATGTATGAGGCATCACACAGCTCTTTGCCCCTCTCTGTAATACAATGCTGTAGAAACAACCCACCATAGAAACAACCCACCATTGTTCCCGCCTTCCCAGAGTTCCTTGGCCCATGTCCTCACACGTGGATCAGCCATTTTAGATGCCCTGGAGCCCAGACCACACACAATGGAGTTCAAAGGGGTACTACCGTGGAAACCTTTTTTTTTTTTTTTTTTTTTTAAATCAACTGGTGCCAGAAAGTTAAACAGATTTGTAAATTACTTCTATTAAACAATCTTAATCCTTCCAGTACTTTTTTAGGGGCTATATACTACAGAAGAAATGCTTTTCTTTTCGGATTTCTCTGATGTCATGACCACAGTGCTCTCTGCTGACCTCTGCTGACCATTTTTGGAACTGTCCAGGGCAGGAGAAAATCCCCATAGCAAACATATGCTGCTCTCGACAGTTCCTAAAATGGACAGCAGAGGTCAGCAGAGATCACTGTGGTCATGACATCAGAGAAATCCAAAAAGTCCTCTGTAGTATACAGTAGAAATGAGCAAATCAAAGTTGACAAACCCGAATTTGTTACGAATTTCATGAAAAATTTGATTTGCAACGAATGCGAATATCGCCGCAATTCGATCACGCAAATCGCTTCATTAAACTCCACTTTACAGTGTTCCAGGCTATTGGAGACCTAAGATGGCGGATCCACATGTGAGTACATGGGCAGGGGATTATAGGAGGGCGGAAAACAGCGGCGGGAATGAAGGTAGGCGGGCTGACCCTGAATCACATGTGAGATGCAGCCTATCAGTGTTCACTGACCCCTGTGATGTCACAGCCCCTATATAATCGGCGGCCATCTTGCCTCTCTTCATTTCATCTATGCACTCAGATGGAGAGGACGGGACTGTGTGTGTGTGAATAGCTCATACCACAGAGTTACACTGCAACTGCTAGTCACATCACCATTAGGGAAAGACAGGAGTGCCGAGTGCTGTGCTGTTACACTGAGAAGGATCATTGATTGCTAAACCTCCTATTCACATTATTGAGCATTGCAGCAGAGAGGGGCAGATAGCTGTCAGCTGCCTCATACAGATCTCCAAGCTGCCTGAACTTTCTGAAGCATCTTATCTCCTCATTTTTCAGCCCAATTGAGTTTATTTTTTAATCTTCTGCTGCTCAGAATTGTGTGACAGAGTGCAATTTAGGGTTTAATCACTGGATTTTTTTTGTGGTGCTGCACTGTTGGGTCCTGCTGCTGTTCAGAAATACGTGATTGTTCAGTGGACTGTAGTGCATTTGTACCCTTTTGTATCTGTTAATCTGTCAAGGGGCTTCATACTGTGCAAGTCCAAACAATAGTATTCACCGGCTGTTTTTTTTTTTTATAGTTTTTTCTGCGTATAGTTAGGCATATTACTGCCCTCATCAGTGCATACCGCATAGGTACATACAAGTATTGTACCATTTAGTACCTGTTAAGCTGTCAAGGTGCTCTATACTGTCAAAGTCCAAACAATAGTATCCACCGGCTGGTATTTCACAAAAATACAGATTTTTTTTCTGCTAATAGTTAGGCATACTATTGCCCTCATCTGTGCATACCGCATAGGTACTTCCAAGTATTGTACCATTTTTGATCTGTTAAGCTGACAAGGTGCTCCATATCGTCAAAGTCCAAGCAATAGTATCCACCGGCTGGTGTTTTACAAAAATACAGATTTTTTTTTCTGCGTATACTTAGGCATATTACTTCCCTCATCAGTGCATACCGCATAGGTACATCCAAATATTGTACCATTTAGTACCTGTTAAGCTGACAAGGTGCTCCATACCATCAAAGTCCAAACAATAGTATCCACCGGCTGGTGTTTTACAAAAATACAGATTTTTTTCTGCTTATACTTAGGCATATTACTGCCCACATCAGTGCATACCACATAGGTACATCCAAGTATTGTACCATTTAGTACCTCTTAAGCTGTCAAGGTGCTCCATAACGTCAAAGTCCAAACAATAGTATTCAACAGCTGGTGTTTTACAAAAATACAGAGTATTTTCTGCTAATAGTTAGGCATATTACTGCCCTCATCAGTGCATACCGCATCGGTACATCAAAATATTGTACCATCTAATACCTGTTAATCTGTCAAGGGCCTACATAATGTGTAAATACTTCAGGCAGAGTTGGCAGCAGACTTGGGGCGAGTGGCAGCAGGAGTCGCAGCGAGAGGCCTGAGCTCCCGTTATCAGCCAGCGGTCGTGTCTCTACCAGCAACCCATCTGTCGTCGTCGATTGGTTAACACGCTCATCCCCATAATCACAAGTGACATCTGACACCCCCAGTCAACAGTCGGTGGGTTCCTCAGACACAACTCTCAGTTGGCACGGGCTGGGAGCAGTCCCTGTCCTCCCATTGCCTTTGTCCTATGCTGTTCCCTCTCCTAAAGAAGTATCTTATGCTGTGGGTTCAGCTCTACTATTTACTGAGGACGAACTAATAGAGGACAGTCAGCCGCTACTTTACAGCCAAGAAGGGGAGGAGACATGCGCCACTTGCTCCACTAGGTGGCCAAGTAGTGATGCGGAGAGTGACGTGGGTTGCAAGGGTTCAGGGTCCTGAAACAGACACTGTTGGGGAACCTGAGGAGGACATCAGTGACGTGCATACACCTGTGGATGATGATGATGAAGCCGATCGCAATTGGGAGCCGGGTGCAGAAGGGGCTTCATCATCATCAGAAGAGAGTTGCAGGTTGCCCTTGAGGCAGCAAGGCGGTAGCACGGTTGGCAGTCAGCGTGGTGGCAGTAGTGGAAATTCTGGAGCCAAACATGCTCATGGGAGATCAGCTGCTTCGCAGCAGCCTACCTTTCCGGGAGGTAGTGGAACAGGGGTTGCTGGAGATGGCGCCAGTAGCAGTCAATTAGTGCGGATTGCGAATGGGAAAATCAGCTACTCGGCGGTGTGGAAGTTTTTCATAAGGCATCCGGAGGAGGTTCACGTAGCCACATGCAAGATCTGTCGGCAGAAGGAGAAGCGTGGCCAGGGTCCCAATGTCGGCACCACGGCCCTGCGTCAACACATGCTTCGCCACCATAAAGAGGCCTGGGAGAACTGTGGCTCCGATGTAGTGGTCCAGCCTGCTGCTTCACCCAGTGGCCATCCGCTCCCTCCTTCATCCAGCCAAGGCTCCACCACCTCAGCCGAAGGGAGCTGTGTGTCAAACCCTCCTTCTGTCACTCCTGCTTCTCCCGCTTTTAGTCAGCCATTCCGCCAACAATCCATCGGCGAAGCCATGTCCAAGAGACAACAGTATGCGCCCACTCATCTAACGGCGCAGAAGTTTAATGTGCTCCTGTACAAGTTGCTGGTGTTGCAGTCCCTCCCTTTTCAAGTGGTGGACTCTGCTCCTTTCAGAGAATTGATGGCTTGTGCCAAGCCGAGGTGGAGAGTCCCAAGCCGTCATTTTTTTGCGAAGAAGGCAGTACCAGCCCTGCATAAGTTTGTACAAGAGAAGGTGGGCCAGTCCTTGAGCCTGTCGGTGTGTTCAAAAGTGCACGGCAGCACCGACACGTGGAGCTGTAACTACGGGCAGGGACAATACTTATCTTTTACGGCCCACTGGGTAAATGTGATTCCTGCACAGCCACAACAGCAACTTGGACAGGTCACACCGCTTCCTCCTCCACGCTCTCGCTCCAAGGCAGTTGGTCTTGTTACAGTGTGCAATGCCGCCTCCTCATCTTCTACCGTGTCATCGGCCTCCACTGCACGTCCAAATCTCGGTGGCCCTTCATCGTACCATGTGTGTAGGGCATGGCGGTGTCAAGCTGTTCTTCACATGGTTTGCCTTGGCGAACGGAGTCACACAGGGGAGGAACTGCTAAAGTTCATTCGTAAAGAAATCCGAGTATGGCTTACTCCACGAAATCTGGAAATGGGAACCATGGTGACCGACAACGGGAAGAACAATGTGTCCGTGCTGCGACAAAGAAGTGTGAAACATGCGCTCTGCATGGCACACGTGTTGAATCTGGTTGTCAAGCACTTCACCCAATTTGCAAAACATCCTGAAAATGGCAAAGGAACTATGCATGCACTTTAGCCACTCATACACAGCCAAGCACACCTTCCTTGAGCTGCAGTGTCAGAACGGCATCAACGGTATGCGCTCACCTTCCACTGCCATGGCTGCTGGGGAGGGGAGGGTGGCAGGAGCACTACCCGCTCAATCAGCAGCAGCCTGAGTCTACAGTCGCTGATGAGTAGCTTTCTTCACCCGCATAGTGAAGCAACTCATCAGCAGTAGGTAGACATGGAGCAGGACCTGAACCAGCTGGTGGTGGCATACCTTGACGTTACCATGCCAACAACCATTGAAGGTCCGCTGGACTTCTGGGCATCCAAACTTGATTTATGGCCACAACTAGCAGAGTTTGCCCTGGAAAGCTGTCCTGCACGGCCAGTAGTGTGCCATCAGAGCGGGTGTTTAGTGCGGCCGGGGCTATAGTCACCCCAAAGCGAACTCGTCTGTCCACTAAAAATGTGGAGAGACTGACGTTTGTCAAGATGAATCAGGGATGGAGAAGCCAGGATTTCCAGCCACCAATGCCAGATGCCTCAGAGTAGATTGATCATGCTGCTACACCAACATTTCCCAATAATGGTTGGTTATGAAACCCTCTTGGGTTATCAATTAGGGTTATGAAACCCTCTTTGGTACTGCGATTGCCTGCTTCTGGCTCATTCTGTGTCTTTCAGGAACTACTTGCCTCACTGATGCTTCTGGCCTTGGGCCTTTAATTTTTGGATGTTGAGCAGTAGCTAAATATATGCTTAATGCAAATGTCAACATTGATCTTTAAATGTAAGGGGTTATGAAATCCTCTTGGGTACTGCGAATGACTGCTCCTGACTCATTCTGTGTCTTTCAGGAAATAATTGCCTCCCTGATGCCCCAGGCCTTGGGCCTTCAATTTTTGGAAGTTTAGCAGTAGCTAATACATGCTTAATGCAAATTTTAACAATGATCTTTAAATTCTCTTCGCTCTACTAGGGCCTTCTCCTACCCCACCGGGGCCGATCCGAGGACCTCACTAAACCATCCAATTGGTAGTAGAGACATGCGGTGTGTACAAAGTGCAGAGACTTAATGAACCTGAGCTTATGACCCGCGCTTAGTTGTGATTCTTCTTTTCTGGCAAATAATTATAATCCCTGATCTCTATCGTGAACAGGGTTTAGCGGGTTACCCGCACCTGTCGGTGAAGGATAGACACACGCTGGTCCATACAGTGTAGCGCTCGTGTAGCACTGGACATCTGAGGGCATAACACACCTGTTATTGCTCGATCTCGCGAGTGATCGTGCAATGTAAGGGGCTATTAAAGCCTCTTGGGTACTGCTGATGCCTACTGCTGACTGCTCCTGTGTCTTTCAGGAACTTCTTGACTTCATGATGCTTCTGGGCTTGGGCCTTTAATTTTAGGATTTTTGAAATACATGCATACATGCTTAATTAAAATTTCAACATTTATGGTGCAATGTATGGGGTTATTAAACACTCTTGGGTAGTGTTTTTTTCTAATTTTCTGATAAAAAACTTGAATTTTCCACAATAATAACCATTACACCATTGAACGATTGTTGCGTGTGATTTTTTCAGTAATTTTTTTTTTTTTAAATACGCAGAGGAATGAACTCTGCTTCTTTATTTCATAAAAAATTATTTTATAGAAGAATGTCTTTTAGTGGTCCACCGTCCTGCATTATAGAGTCTTCTGGTCTCTTGGATATGCGCTTGTTCTTAAACAAAGGTACAAAAACCAAAAATGGCCGGTCAGGGCTATGGAGACGTTGCGCCTAAATCTCACGGCCACAGGAGCCCTGTGGGGGCTTGTTGGATTTGGTCCTTCGTACCGACACGCTGGGGTCCGGGACATGCAAAGATTGTTTTAAATTTCAAATCAAAAAATGATAGCACTGCTGGGCCAGCTATCCAAAATCTTTTTCAACAATTTCTAAAATTGTGGTGTTTTTTGGGGGGGGATTGCGAAGCCCTGGAATGTACTCGTGCATAAGCCAACTCTAGGCTGTGTCATTCAGGCAATATATGGGTTATTGATGCCGTTGTGAGGCCTGGGTCTGGTAATTTCAAATTTTCTCATAGGTAGCACCCGCTATCCAAAATCTTCAGTTTAAATTTCTTAATTCATCTTTCAATCTTAGGGATTGTGAAGGCCTAGTGCCTACTCATGCTGCTGGCAACTCCGGGCTGTGCCATTCATACACTATATGGTCTCTAGACTTGTGCAGTATCGTTTTTTCGTTGTTGAAATTTTTTTCGGTTCTGTACTATTTTCGGTTTTGATTTTTCGGATACATTTGGTATTCTGGTACATTCGGTAAATCTTTTTATTCTTTTTTGGACTTTAGCGATCCTAAAAAATTATGGAGATACCTTTTTTATTAACACCTTAAGGACCGGGGGGTTTTCCGTTTTTGCATTTTCGTTGTTTGCTCCTTACATTTAAAAAATCATAACTCTTTAAATTTTGCACCTAAAAATCCATATTATGGCTTATTCTTTGCACCACCAATTCTACTTTGTAATGACGTCAGTCATTGTGCCCAAAAATCTACGGTGAAATGGAAAAAAAAATCATTGTGAGACAAAATTGAAAAAAAAATACGCCATTTTGTAACTTTTGGGGGCTTCCATTTCTACGGAGTACATTTTTCGGTACAAATGACACCTGATATTTATTCTGTAGGTCCATACGGTTAAAATGATACCCTACTTGTATAGGTTTGATTTTGCCGTACTTCTGGAAAAAATCATAACTTCATGCAGGAAAATGTATACGTTTAAAATTGTCATCTTCTGACCCCTATAACATTTTTCCTTGTATGGGGCGGAATGAGGGCTAATTTTTTTGCGCCGTGAACGGTACCATTTTTGCATTGATAGGACTTGCATTGATACGACTTATTTTTTCATGATATAAAAAGTGACCAAAAATGCACTATTTTGGACTTTTGAATTTTTTTGCGTGCACGCCATTGACCGTGCGGTTTAATTAACAATACATTTCCACACGCGGTGATACCATATATGTTTATTTTTATTTTTATTTACACTGTGTTTTTTTCTTTTTATCGGAAAAGGGGGGTGATTCAAACTTTTAATAGGGAAGGGGTTAAATTATGTTTAGTCACTTTTTTTTTCACTTTTGTTTGCGGTGTTATAGGTCCCATAGGGACCTATAACACTGCACACACTGATCTTTATCATTGATCACTGGTTTCTCATAAGAAACCAGTGATCGATGATTCTGCCGCATGACTGCTCATGCCTGGATCTCAGGCACTGAGCAGTCATTCGGCGATCGGACAGCGAGGAAGCAGGTAGGGGCCCTCCCGCTGTCCTGTAAGCTGTCCGGGATGCCGCGATTTCGCCGCGGCTATCCCGAACAGCCCACTGAGCTAGCCGGTATGCTTTCGGTTTCACTTCAGACGCGGCGTTGAACTTTAGACGTCGCGTCTAAAGGGTTAATAGTGCGCGGCACAGTGATCAATGCCGCGCGCTATTAGCCACGGGTCCCGGCCGTTGTTGGAGGCCGGGCCCGACCCGCTATGACACGCCGTGGCCCTGCGTTATAGATCGGGAGTGGACACATGACGTTCCAGGACGTCATGTGTCCTTAAGGGGTTAAAATTTCGTAGGGTATCATAAAAAAATAATAATAAAAAAAATACAGTAGTAATGGAAAAAATTGTATCTAACAAAATGTATCTTTTTTATTATGAAATGTTTATTAATTTTTAAACAGGGATCAATTTATGTGAGCGGGTAATGCACAAAAAATGTAGCCGACAATAATAAAAATGTATTGTGTGCTTTTTAAATTTTTTTTTTTTTTTTACATTTTTTAGGTTGTACTACTACTCCCAGAATGGAACACACTGTTGCATGATGGGAGTAGTAGTTACCTCAAGTAATTGACAGATCACCGGGGTCCCTTGCGATCCTCTTGTATAATGTATAGATGCGGCGGCCGCTCTTCTATGGTCCCCTGCACTCACGTATATATACACATATTCATATTTCCCGCAGAGCTGTGATTGGCCAGATGGTTCCAGCCAATCACAGCTCTCTGTGAGAAATAGGAATATGTGTATATATACGGCCGTATGGTGATCATAGGAGAGCGGCCGCCGCATCCATACATCATACAGGAGCATCACAGCAGGTGTCAGGAGTGATACCCGCAGTGATCTTTCCTTTACTTCAAGTACTACTACTCTCAACATGGAGTACACTCTGTTCCATGCTGGGAGCTGTAGTACTTGCATTAATAGACAGATCGCAGCTGGTGTCAGAAGTTACACTCGCTGCGATATGTGTGCTCCATGTTGGGAGTATTAGTACCTGTCACGATGCCGGCTGGCAGGAGGTGGATCCTCTGTGCCAGAGAGGGATTGGCGTGGACCGTGCTAGTGGACCGGTTCTAAGTCACTACTGGTTTTCACCAGAGCCCGCCGCAAAGCGGGATGGTCTTGCTGCGGCGGTAGTGACCAGGTCGTATCCACTAGCAACGGCTCAACCTCTCTGACTGCTGAAGATAGGCGCGGTACAAGGGAGTAGACAGAAGCAAGGTCGGACGTAGCAGAAGGTCGGGGCAGGCAGCAAGGATCGTAGTCAGGGGCAACGGCAGGAGGTCTGGAATACAGGCTAGGAACACACAAGGAAACGCTTTCACTGGCACAATGGCAACAAGATCCGGCGAGGGAGTGCAGGGGAAGTGAGGTATACATAGGGAGTGCACAGGTGAACACACTAATTAGAACCACTTGCGCCAATCAGCGGCGCAGTGGCCCTTTAAATCGCAGAGACCCGGCGCGCGCGCGCCCTAGGGAGCGGGGCCGCGCGCGCTGGGACAGGACCGACGGAGAGCGAGTCAGGTACGGGAGCCGGGGTGCGCATCGCGAGCGGGCGCCACCCGCATCGCGAATCGCATCCCGGCTGGAGGCGGTATCGCAGCGCACCGGGTCAGTGGATCTGACCGGAGCGCTGCAGTAGCGAGAGTGTAGCGAGCGCTCCGGGGAGGAGCGGGGACCCGGAGCGCTCGGCGTAACAGTACCCCCCCCCCTTGGGTCTCCCCCTCTTCTTAGAGCCTGAGAACCTGAGGAGCAGACTTTTGTCTAGGATATTGTCCTCAGGTTCCCAGGATCTCTCTTCAGGACCACAACCCTCCCAATCGACCAAAAAAAAGTTTTCCCTCTGACCTTCTTGGAGGCCAGTATCTCCTTTACGGAGAAGATGTCCGAGGAGCCGGAAACAGGAGTGGGAGAAACAAGTTTGGGAGAGAAACGGTTGATGATGAGTGGTTTAAGAAGAGAAACGTGAAAGGCATTAGGAATACGAAGAGAAGGAGGAAGAAGAAGTTTGTAAGAGACAGGATTAATCTGGCACAAAATTTTGAAAGGACCAAGATAGCGTGGTCCCAATTTGTAGCTAGGGACACGGAAGCGGACATATTTAGCGGAGAGCCATACCTTGTCTCCAGGAGAAAAAATGGGGGGAGCTCTTCTTTTCTTATCAGCAAACTTCTTCATGCGTGATGAAGCCTGTAAGAGAGAATTTTGGGTCTCTTTCCATATGGTGGAAAGATCACGAGATATTTCATCCACAGCGGGCAAACCAGAGGGCAAGGGAGTAGGGAGGGGGGGAAGAGGGTGACGGCCGTACACCACGAAAAATGGGGATTTGGAGGAAGATTCAGAGACTCTGAAGTTATACGAGAATTCGGCCCATGGTAGAAGATCTGCCCAGTCATCCTGGCGGGAGGAAACAAAATGCCGTAAATAATCACCCAGGACCTGGTTAATTCTTTCTACTTGCCCATTGGATTGAGGATGATAGGCAGAAGAAAAGTTTAATTTAATCTTGAGTTGTTTACAGAGAGCCCTCCAGAATTTTGACACGAATTGGACGCCTCTGTCCGAGACGATCTGCGTGGGCAACCCGTGAAGACGAAAAATGTGTACAAAAAATTGTTTTGCCAACTGAGGCGCTGAAGGAAGACCAGGAAGAGGGATGAAATGTGCCATCTTGGAGAATCGATCAACGACCACCCAAACAACAGTGTTGCCACGGGATGGGGGTAAGTCTGTAATAAAGTCCATACCAATCAGAGACCAAGGCTGTTCGGGGACAGGCAGAGGATGAAGAAGACCAGCGGGCTTCTGGCGAGGAGTCTTATCCCGGGCACAGACAGTGCAGGCTCGCACAAAATCCACAACATCCGTCTCCAGAGTCGGCCACCAATAGAAACGAGAGATGAGTTGCACGGATTTCTTGATGCCCGCATGACCTGCGAGATGGGAGGAGTGACCCCATTTGAGGATTCCGAGGCGTTGGCGTGGAGAGACGAAGGTCTTCCCTGGAGGAGTTTGCCTGATGGAGGCTGGAGAAGTGGAGATCAGGCAGTCAGGAGGAATGATGTGTTGCGGAGAGAGCTCTACTTCCGAGGCATCCGAGGAACGAGAGAGAGCATCGGCCCTAATGTTCTTATCGGCAGGCCGAAAGTGAATTTCAAAATTAAATCGGGCAAAGAACAGAGACCACCTGGCCTGGCGAGGATTCAGCCGTTGGGCAGACTGGAGATAGGAGAGGTTCTTGTGATCGGTGTAAATAATAACTGGAAATCTTGATCCCTCCAGCAGATGCCTCCATTCCTCAAGTGCTAATTTAATGGCTAGTAGCTCTCGATCCCCGATGGAGTAGTTCCTCTCCGCCGGAGATAAGGTCCTAGAAAAAAAACCACAAGTAACAGCATGCCCGGAAGAATTTTTTTGTAGAAGGACCGCTCCAGCTCCTACTGAGGAGGCATCAACCTCCAATAGGAAGGGTTTAGATGGGTCAGGTCTGGAGAGCACGGGAGCCGAAGAAAAGGCAGACTTGAGCTGTTTAAAGGCGTCTTCCGCTTGAGGAGGCCATGACTTAGGATTGGCATTCTTTTTGGTTAAAGCCACGATAGGAGCCACAATGGTAGAAAAATGTGGAATAAATTGTCTGTAATAATTGGCGAACCCCAAAAAACGTTGGATAGCACGGAGTCCGGAGGGGCGTGGCCAATCTAAGACGGCAGAGAGTTTGTCTGGATCCATTTGTAGTCCCTGGCCAGAGACCAAGTATCCTAGGAAAGGAAGAGATTGACATTCAAACAGACATTTCTCCATTTTGGCATAAAGTTGATTGTCACGAAGTCTCTGAAGAACCATGCGGACATGCTGGCGGTGTTCTTCTAGGTTGGCAGAAAAAATCAGGATATCGTCCAGATACACAACAACACAGGAATATAAGAGATCACGAAAAATTTCATTAACAAAGTCTTGGAAGACGGCAGGGGCGTTGCACAGGCCAAAGGGCATGACCAGATACTCAAAGTGTCCATCTCTAGTGTTAAATGCCGTTTTCCATTCATCCCCCTCTCTGATGCGGATGAGATTATAAGCACCTCTTAAGTCCAGTTTGGTAAAGATGTGGGCACCTTGGAGGCGATCAAAGAGTTCAGAGATGAGAGGTAGGGGGTAGCGGTTCTTTACCGTGATTTTATTAAGACCGCGGTAGTCAATGCAAGGACGTAGGGAGCCATCTTTTTTGGACACAAAGAAAAATCCGGCTCCGGCAGGAGAGGAGGATTTGCGGATAAAGCCCTTTTTTAAATTTTCCTGGATGTACTCAGACATAGCAAGAGTCTCTGGGGCAGAGAGAGGATAAATTCTGCCCCGGGGTGGAGTAGTGCCCGGGAGGAGGTCAATAGGACAGTCATAAGGCCTGTGAGGAGGTAGAGTCTCAGCTTGTTTTTTGCAAAAAACATCCGCAAAGTCCATATAGGCCTTAGGGAGACCGGTTACAGGGGGAACCACAAGGTCACGGCAAGGAGAACTGGGAAACGGTTAAGGCAGTCCTTGAAACAAGAGGAACCCCAACTCTTGATCTCCCCAGTGGACCAATCCAGGGTTGGGGAATGGTGTTGAAGCCAGGGTAGTCCGAGGAGAATTTCGGAAGTGCAATTGGGGAGGACCAAAAACTCAATTTTCTTGTGATGAGGTCCGATGCACATTAGGAGGGGCTCCGTGCGGAAACGTATGGTACAGTCCAATCTTTCATTGTTAACACAATTGATGTAGAGGGGTCTGGCGAGACTGGTCACCGGGATGTTGAACCTGTTGATGAGAGAGGCCAAAATAAAATTTCCTGCAGATCCGGAATCCAAGAAGGCCATAGTAGAGAAGGAGAAGGTAGAGGCAGATATCCGCACAGGCACAGTAAGACGTGGAGAAGCAGAGTTGACATCAAGGACTGTCTCCTCTTTGTGCGGAGTCAGCGTACGTCTTTCCAGGCGGGGAGGACAGATAGGACAATCCTTCAGGAAGTGTTCGGTACCGGCACAGTACAGGCAGAGATTCTCCATGCGGCGTCGTGTCCTCTCTTGAGGTGTCAGGCGAGACCGGTCGACCTGCATAGCCTCCACGGCGGGAGGCACAGGAACGGATTGCAGGGGACCAGAGGAGAGAGGAGCCGGGGAGAAAAAACGCCTCGTGCGAACAAAGTCCATATCCTGGCGGAGCTCCTGACGCCTTTCGGAAAAACGCATGTCAATGCGAGTGGCTAGATGAATGAGTTCATGTAGGTTAGCAGGGATTTCTCGTGTGGCCAGAACATCTTTAATGTTGCTGGATAGGCCTTTTTTAAAGGTCGCGCAGAGGGCCTCATTATTCCAGGATAGTTCAGAAGCAAGAGTACGGAATTGTACGGCGTACTCGCCAACGGAAGAATTACCCTGGACCAGGTTCAACAGGGCAGTCTCAGCAGAAGAGGCTCGGGCAGGTTCCTCAAAGACACTTCGAATTTCCGAGAAGAAGGCGTGTACAGAGGCAGTGACGGGGTCATTGCGGTCCCAGAGCGGTGTGGCCCATGACAGAGCTTTTCCAGACAGAAGGCTGACTACGAAAGCCACCTTAGACCTTTCAGTAGGAAACTGGTCCGACATCATCTCCAAGTGCAGGGAACATTGAGAAAGAAAGCCACGGTAAAATTTAGAGTCCCCATCAAATTTATCCGGCAAGGATAGTCGTAGGCCTGAAGCGGCCACTCGCTGCGGAGGAGGTGCAGGAGCTGGCGGAGGAGATGATTGCTGAAGCTGTGGTAGTAGCTGCTGTAGCATCACGGTCAGTTGAGACAGCTGGTGGCCTTGTTGCGCTATCTGTTGTGACTGCTGGGCGACCACCGTGGTGAGGTCGGCGACAACTGGCAGAGGGACTTCAGCGGGATCCATGGCCGGATCTACTGTCACGATGCCGGCTGGCAGGAGGTGGATCCTCTGTGCCAGAGAGGGATTGGCGTGGACCGTGCTAGTGGACCGGTTCTAAGTCACTACTGGTTTTCACCAGAGCCCGCCGCAAAGCGGGATGGTCTTGCTGCGGCGGTAGTGACCAGGTCGTATCCACTAGCAACGGCTCAACCTCTCTGACTGCTGAAGATAGGCGCGGTACAAGGGAGTAGACAGAAGCAAGGTCGGACGTAGCAGAAGGTCGGGGCAGGCAGCAAGGATCGTAGTCAGGGGCAACGGCAGGAGGTCTGGAACACAGGCTAGGAACACACAAGGAAACGCTTTCACTGGCACAATGGCAACAAGATCCGGCGAGGGAGTGCAGGGGAAGTGAGGTATACATAGGGAGTGCACAGGTGAACACACTAATTAGAACCACTTGCGCCAATCAGCGGCGCAGTGGCCCTTTAAATCGCAGAGACCCGGCGCGCGCGCGCCCTAGGGAGCGGGGCCGCGCGCGCCGGGACAGGACCGACGGAGAGCGAGTCAGGTACGGGAGCCGGGGTGCGCATCGCGAGCGGGCGCCACCCGCATCGCGAATCGCATCCTGGCTGGAGGCGGTATCGCAGCGCACCGGGTCAGTGGATCTGACCGGAGCGCTGCAGTAGCGAGAGTGTAGCGAGCGCTCCGGGGAGGAGCGGGGACCCGGAGCGCTCGGCGTAACAGTACCAACTAATATGGGGCATGGAACATCTTAGCTATGAGGAGCGATTAAAGGAGTTACAATTGTTTAGTCTTGTTTAGTTGTTTAGTTACAATTGTTTAGTTACAATTGTTTAGTCTTGAGAAGAGACGTTTAAGGGGGGATATGATAAACGTATATAAGTATATAAATGGCCCATACAAAAAATATGGAGAAAAACTGTTCCAGGTTAACCCCCCCCAAAGGACGAGGGGGCACTCCCTCCGTCTGGAGAAGAAAAGGTTTAGTCTAAAGGGGCAGCACGCCTTCTTTACCGTGAAGACTGTGAATTTATGGAACGGTCTACCTCAGGAACTGGTCACAGCAGGAACAATTAACAGCTTTAAAACAGGGTTAGATACATTCCTGGAACAAAATAACATTAATGCTTATGCAGAATTATAAAACTACATCCCTTTCCCATATCCCCTTACACCCTTCACTTCAATTCCCTGGTTGGACTTGATGGACGTATGTCTTTTTTCAACCATACTAACTATGTAACTATGTAACTATACCTGCAGTAAGGGACAGATCCCAGCGGATGTCACTCCTCCTGACACCCGCTGCAATGTCCTTATGTGAATGTCAGGATCAGCTGTTCTCAGGGCTACAGAAGCGGGAGAACAGCTGACGCTGAGCCGTAGGTATACATCGTATATCTACTGCCCAGCAAGAACTAACAGTGAGCCTGCAATGTGTATACAGTATACACATTGCTGGCTCACTTCACCCCTTGCTGAGCTGTGTGCTATGCACAAGCCCAGCAAGGAAAGAGTTGACTTACACTGCTGGACAGTGTAGGTTAATCCTTTGGGTGGTATACACTATATACAGCTATCTAAAGATACCTGTATATAGTGTATACAGAAGACAAAGTCAGCTTACCTCCCTCGAGTACAAGGCAGGTCCGTGTAGCTCCGCCCCTAGAGATGACGTCATTAGGGGGTGGGGCTACAGAAGGGAACAAGGCTAGTTAATCTGAAGCTCTGTTCACATTGTCCGTTTTGTATAATGTGAACAGACCCTTCTGGCAGTGTCTACCCAGACAGGGAGACTCCAGCTGTTGCTAAACTACAACTCACAGCCAAAGGCTGTCTGGGCATGCTGGGAATTGTAGTTTTGCACCAATTGGTGGCTCCCTGTTTGGGTAGACATTGCATCATGGGTGCTCTACCCAGTGGACAGCGCCAAAAATGTCATAACCAATTTTTTGTGTTTTTTTTCTTCTCGTTTCAGATCCGTGTATGCAGAGGATTACTGCGGATTCGATGGATTACGGCGGTTTATTTTTTTTTCTTTTAATAAAATGGTAAACGAGGGCTGTGGGGGAGTGTTTTTTTAAATAAAATAATTTTTCCAATGTGTTGTGTTTTTTTATATTGAATTTTCAGGCTTAGTAGTGGAAGCTGGTCTTATTGACTGAATCCATTACTAAGTCCATTACTAAGCCAGGGCTTAGTGCTAGCCCCAAAAACAGCTAGCGCTAACCCCCAATTATTACCCCGGTACCCACCGCTACAGAGGGGACAGGAAGAGCCAGTATCAACAGGCCCGGAGCTTCAAAAATGGCGCTCCTGGGCCTAGGCGGTAACAGGCTGGTGTTATTTAGGCTGGGGAGGGCCAGTAACAATGGTCCTCGCCCACCCTGGTAACGTCAGGCTGTTGCTGTTTGGTTGGTATTGTGCTGAGAATGAAAATAAGTAGAACTCTGTACGTTTTTTATTTTTTATTTATGCCTTTGGCTGTCTGGGCATGCTGGGAGTTGTAGTTTAGCAACAGCTGGAGTCTCCCTGTCTGGGTAGACACTGCCAGAAGGGTCTGTTCACATTATACAAAACGGACAATGTGAACAGAGCTTCAGATTAACTAGCCTTGTTCCCTTCTGTAGTGATGTTGATGTCATCACTAGGGGGCGGAGCTACACGGACCTGCCCGGTACTTGAGGGAAGTAAGCGGACTTCGTCTTCTGTATACACTATATACAGCTATCTATAGATAGCTGTATATAGTGTATACCGCCCAAAGGGTTAACCTACACTGTCCAGCAGTGTAAGTTAACTCTTTCCTTGCTGGGCTTGTGCATAGCGCACAGCTCAGCAAGGGGTTAAGTGAGCCAGCAATGTGTATACTGTATACACATTGCAGGCTCACTGTAAGTTGTTGCTGGGCAGTAGATATACGATGTATACCTACGGCTCAGCGTCAGCTGTTCTCCCGGCTCTGTAGCCCTGAGAACAGCTGATCCCGACATTCACATAAGGACGATCGCAGCGGGTATCAGGAGGAGTGACATCCGCTGGGATCTGTCCCTTACTGCAGGTACCAATACTCCTAACATGGAGCACACTCTGCTCCATGCTGGGAGCTGTAGTAATAGACATATCGCAGCGAGTGTAACTTCTGGCACCCGCTGCGATCTATTAATGCAGGTACTACAGCTCCCAGCATGGAACAGAGTGTACTCCATGTTGAGAGTAGTAGTACTTGTAGTAAAGGAAAGATCACTGCGGGTATCACTCCTGACACCCGCTGTGATGCTCCTGTAAGATGTATGGATGCAGCGGCCACTCTCCTATGGTCCCCTACACGGCCGTATATATACACATATTCCTATTTCTCACAGAGAGCTGTGATTGGCTGGAACCATCTGGCCAATCACAGCTCTGCGGGAAATATGAATATGTGTATATATACGTGAGTGCAGGGGACCATAGAAGAGCGGCCGCCGCATCTATACATTATACAAGAGGATCGCAAAGGACCCCGGCGATCTGTCAATTAGTACAGGTAACTACTACTCCCATCATGGAATAGTGTGTTCCATGCTGGGAGTAGTAGTACTATCTAAAAAATGTTTTAAAAAAAGTGAAAAACAGGCACACACTACATTTTTATTATTGTCGTCTACATTTTTAGTGCTTTACCCGCTCACATAAATTGATGCCTGTTTAAAAATTAATAAACATTTCATAATAAAAAAGATACATTTCGTTAGATACATTTTTTTCTGTCACTACTGTATCTTTTGTATTATTATTTTTTTATGGTACCCTACGAAATTTTAATAAAAAAGGCATCTCCATAATTTTTTAGGATCGCTAAAGTCCAAAAAAGAATAAAAAGATTTACTGAATGTACCTGAATACCGAATGTATCCGAAAAATCAAACCATATCTGTATCCTTTTTACTATTTTTGTTATTAGAATGAATTATTTACGTTTGTGTACGGATAACAAATGCATTTGTTATTTACTGCATGCCTTTGGTAAATAACAAATGCATTCGTTATTGTGCTATTCGTATTATCGTGGCTATTCGGGAATGTTCAACATATGTTTTCATGCATTCGAATCGGTCCGAATGCCCGAAAACGGTAACATTCGCTAAATTAGACGTTCGTACCGAACCGAAATGCACATATCTAATGGTCTCCTCATGCTGCCAACACCTCCATGCTGTGTCATTCAGCCACTTTATGGTCTCCTCATGCTGACAACATGTCCATGCTGTGTCATTCAGCCACTATATGGTGTCCTCATGCTGCCAACACCTCCACACTGTGCCATTCAGCCACTATATGGTCTCCTCATGCTGCCAACACTTCCACGCTGTGTCATTCAGCCACTATATGGTCTCCTCATGCTTCAGCCTCATCCAAGCTGTGTCATTCAGCCAATATATGGTGTCCTCATGCTGCCAACACCTCAACACTGTGCCATTCAGCCACTATATGGTGTCCTCATGCTGCCAACACCTCCACGCTGTACCATTCAGCCACTATATGGTCTCCTCATGCTGCCAACACCTCCACGCTGTGTCATTCAGCCACTGTATGGTTTCCTCATGCTGCCAACACCTCCATGCTGTTCCATTCAGCCACTATATGGTCTCCTCATGCTGCCAATACCTCCACACTGTGTCATTCAGCCACTATATGGTCTCCTCATGCTGCCAACACCTCCACACTGTGTCATTCAGCCACTATATGGTCTCCTCCTGCTGCCAACACCTCCACGCTGTGTCATTCAGCCACTATATGGCCTCCTCATGCTGCCAACACCTCCATGCTGTGTCATTCAGCCACTATATGGTGTCCTCATGCTTCAGCCTCATACAAGCTGTGTCATTCAGCCAATATATGGTGTCCTCATGCTGCCAACACCTCTACACTGTGCCATTCAGCCACTATGTGGTGTCCTCATGCTGCCAACACCTCCACGCTGTGCCATTCAGCCACTATATGGTCTTCTCATGCTGCCAACACCTCCACGCTGTGTCATTCAGCCACTAAATGGTGTCCTCATGCTTCAGCCTCATGCAAGCTGTGTCATTCTGCCAACACCTCTACACTGTGCCATTCAGCCACTATATGGTCTCCTCATGCTGCCAACACCTCCACGCTATGTCATTCAGCCACTATATGGTCTCCTCATGCTGCCAACACCTCCACGCTATGTCATTCAGTCACTATATGGTCTCTTGACACTGATGCCACCACCAGGCTCTGTCATTGTGCTGCTGTGCGGCAGTGATTCTAAAAGCGATGCCGGTAATCTGCATGTCATTCTGAATAACAGTATTATTTCAATATCCCAGCACACTCCATATGCATTTTAGAAAGAACACAGCAAAGTGTTCTATACCCCTATAGAGGCTGTATGTAGGCTAGAAATAGCCTTTTTTAATATAGATTTGCCGCAAAAAAAATCAGATTAAAACAAACTTTATCAGAAAATTCGGCGAATCAGTCGAATCGAATTTTTTAAAAGTTCGCTCATCTCTAGTCGCAATCCACCAAATCTGACATAGTCCTCCACATTCACGTATCTAAATTTTGAAGAAAAAAAAACAACTAAAAATGTAGTACATTTGTTTGCTTCCACACACCAGCAAAAACACAAGAAAAAAAATGCAAGAAAAACTGACAAAACACATGAAAAAGCTGGGACAGTTTTTTTTGGCATTTTTGCTGATGGACAAAAAACCTCAATGGAATCCGACCACAAACTAATAGAACAAAATCCTTACATCCACTTTTCCGATGAGGTAGAGAAGGAGTGTACAGTAGAGTGAGGGGGGGGGGGGGGTTTCTATATTTGCACAAGATTTATCAAAGCACGTGCATAACCTTAGTAAATTCTGAGCAAGAGTGTAAATTAGACAAGCAGTGTAAAGGGGTAGAGCTGTGTCTACAATAGACATATAATGATAAGTCTCCCCCAAGGTGTGTATGAATTTTAAAGCTGAGATTAGCATATATGTAATGATGGACAATGCCTTAGAGGAAAAAATACCCTTAACAAAACTGTATTCCTATCTAAACTTATATTATATGCAGGATTTTATTATGTACGGTTCTGTATAAGTAGGGTAGACATTCAGTAGTAAAAGAGTGAAGGGTTCCAATCTTTTCCATAGAAAACATTTTCTAGACTGGAAAAAAGAAACAAGAACATTTTGCATTGTCTATAGTAATTTACTCAGCCATTCTTATTGGAATGTTTTCCTTCAATATATCATAAGCAACAGCACTAGAGATATTCTGGATCAGCAGAGCATTCAGCGTCTTACACCCCCTTATGAATTGGTTTTCGCAGAAGTATTTATTCCACCTGATACATTGTATACGAGAATGAGTTCCCTCTCATTGATCATTCTCACATTTCTTGTTAGAGCCTTGGACGCCCAATCCACCCGGATCATACTGGTCTCTTACATCTTATGGTTCATTTTCATTTCCAACCGATGTTGCAAAATTTTCCCTATGAAACACAAATCTTTGTTCTCACTTTACTGCAAAGAATGAAACGTTGTTTAGGTTAATGTAACAACATGTCTATCTAAAAGGCACAGATCCAACCCATTCTGCTACGGGTAAAGATTATTATTTTTTTTTTTTCATCTTTTTCATCTCGAAATAAATAACCACCTCTTTATTTATTTATTTATTTTTTTTGGCTTAGTAAAGCAATTATTTTTACAGTTAAGCAGTGACAAGGCGGCAGTAGACAGTAGCAGTACAGAGAAGTCGGCATCAAAAGAGTACATAATGCAATTACATCAACTGGTCAGAAGTGCTACCCAACAAGTTTCAGCAATTATTCCTATACACTGCACAGTTTATCGATCTCACTCTTGGATTTTTCTCTGCCTCTAAATACCTTCAGTTGGAAAATTGTGGAGGTATATCTTGAATTAACCCCTTCATCTTCACTTCCAAGTTCGGGAATTCAGCTACAATATAGACAGACATATGCTGTATTACAAATGGAAAGAGGTATTCCAATCTTAAAATCTTAACTGATGTAGTAAAACAAGTTAAATATTTTTGCAAACATATTTATTTAGGAAATGTGTCTCCTTCTCCTGATATTTCATTCCTTTACTTTACCCCCTTGTTGACAGCTAACTGCCCAGATTACAGAACATTGCTCCACTCTAAAGGTGTATACACACACACACACACACACACACACAAACACATGCTGTAGAAATGCACAAGGCTCAAACACCAGTGTGACCATCTCTTCTAGAGGAAAGCAGGGGTCTTTAACCTAGGCAACAAACTGTCAACAAGGAGAGGAAAAGAGAAGGAATATCAGGAGAAGGAGGCAAGTTTGCTAAATTAATGTATTTGCAAAACTATTGCACTTGACATGCCCTATAGATTTAACCATGTTGAGATGGAAATGGAATAAGGTAGTGAGATGAATTACTAAATAGGCCAATATATCTATCAAATGCATCATGAGAATATAGTCATAGAGCCAATGTAAACAGTCTAAGATAAAATACACTGAAGCCTGATCTGTCAACAGAATATTAAAAATAACTTTTAATACCAAGAAACAAAAACTAAATAAACTGCTGGACCAAATTAATTTATTGGGACTGTACATACCACTTTGTTTTTGACTTCTTAAGGACCAGAAATGTAATTATTTATGTAGCCCAGGCAGAGGCGGACATACGCCTGTGCAGATGGTTCAACTGCACAGAGGCCCAGTGTGTGAGGGGGCCCGCTGCCTTTTGCAAGGGTGGCAGGCCCCCTCACATGACGAGCAGTGAGCAACGGCGCTGCGCCACCACTGTTCACTGTTCTCAAGTGGCTGTGGTGCATAACAGCGCAGTGGGCCGACTCGGGTCTGACAAGGGAACATCACTCGTCAGGCCACTGCCGGAGAAGAGAAGTGCTGCGCAGGCCAAGTAAGTGTGTATCTGTTCGTGTGTCTGTGTGTGTGTGTTTCTGTATGTGTGTGTGTGTGTCTGTCTGTAATTTTTTTTTTTTTTTTGGGGGGGGGGGGGGGCTATGCTACCTAATGTGGGGAATCTATGCTACCTAAAGTGGGGAATCTATGCTACCTAAAGTGGGGAAACTGCTACCTAATGTAGGGAATCTATGCTACCTAATGTGGGGAATCTATGCTACCTACTGTGGGGAAACTGCTACCTAATATGAGAAAACTATGCTACCTACTGTGGGGAAAATGCTACCTAATGTGGGGAAACTATGCTACCTAATGTGAGAAAACTGTGTTACATATTGTGGGGAAACTTCTACCTAATGTAGGGTATCCATGCTACCTAATGTGGGGAAACTGCTACCTAATATGAGGAAACTATGCTACCTACTGTGAGGAAACTATGTTACCTAATGTGAGGAAAATGCTACATAATGTGGGGAAACTATGCTACCTACTGTGAGGAAACTATGCTACCTAATGTGGGGAAACTATGCTACCTTATGTGGGGAAATGATGCTACCTAATGTGGGGAAACTATGCTATCAAATGTGGGGAAACTGCTGCCTACCTAATGTGGGGAAACTGCTACCTAATGTAGGGAAACTATGCTACCTAATGTGAGGAAACTATGCTAAATAACGTGGGGTAAACTATGCTACCTAATATGGGGAAACTATGCTAAATAATGTGAGGAAACTATGCTACCTAATGTGGGGAAACTGCTGCCTACCTAATATGTGGAAACTGCTACCTAATGTGGGGAAACTATGATACCTAATGTGGGGAAACTATGCTAAATAATGAGGGGAAACTATGCTACCTAATGTGGGGAAACTATGCTACCTAATGTGGGCAGCCTGAATGAGCTGCGGCATATGGGGGACCTTAATAATTAACAACTGATATTGGGGGTCCTCCTGAGAAGCTGATATGGGTGGGGGCCCCCTGGAACAAGTGACATGTGGGGGTCCACCAGAGTAAGTGACATATGAAGGGGGAGTTTCTGAACAATTGACGTGTGGGGGGGGGCAGGCATATCCTTTGCACAGGGGGACTCTGGTGTCTGTGTCAGCCCAGGTTACAGGGGTGTAGCTATAAACCACAGGGCCCTGATGTGAAAAATTGTCCTGATAAGTTTTGTCGATACGTGCATAATTTCTTAGTGAAAAATAAAAAAAATTCATGAAAAATTAGAAAATTTAGCATTTTTCTAACTTTGAAGCTCTTTGCTTGTGAAAAAAAATAGACATACCAAATAAATTATATATTGATTCACATACACAATATGTCTACTTTATGTTGGCATCATAAAGTTGACATGTTTTTTCTTTTGGAAGACATCAGAGGGCTTCAAAGTTCAGAAGCAATTTTCCAATTTTTCACAACCTTTTTTAAAATCAGAACTTTTCAGGGACCAGTTCAGTTACAAAGTGGATTTGAGGGACCTTCATATTAGAAATACCCCATTATAAAAACTGCACCCCTCAAAGTATCCAACATGACATTCAGAACGTTTTTTTTTAACCCTTTAGGTGTTTCACAGGAATAGCCGCTAAGTGAAGGAGAACATTTGAAATCTCCATTTTTTACACTAACATATTCTGGTAAACCCAGTTTTTGAATTTTTGTAAAAGGAGAAAAAGCTCCCCCCCAAAAAAAAAAGAAAAACGTGTAACACAATTTTTCTCGAGTAAGGAAATACCTCATAGGTGAAAGTAAAGTGCTCTGTGGGTGCACTAGAGGGATCAGAAGGGAAGGAGCGACAATGTGATTTTGGAGAGTGAGTTTTTCTGAAATGGTTTTTGGGGGACATGTCACATTCGGGAAGCACCTATGGTGCCAGAACAGCAAAAAAAAAAAAAAAAAAAAATACATGGCCTACTATTTTGGAAACTACACCCCTCAAGGAATGTAACAAGGGCTACCATGAGCCTTAACACACCACAGGTGTTTGACGTCTTTTCATTAAAGTTGGATGTGTAAATAAATTTTTTTCACTAAAATGCTGGTTTTCCCCCAAATTTGACATTTTTACAAGGGGTAATAGGAGAAAATGCCCCCCCAAAATTTGTAACCCCATCTCTTTTGAGGAAGGAAATACCCTATGTGTGGACATCAAGTGCACTGCGGGTGCACTACAATGCTCAGAATGGAAGGAGTCACATTTGGCTTTTGGAAAGCAAATTTTGCTGAAATGTTTTTTTGGGGGCATGTCACATTTAGGAAGCCCCTATGGTGCCAGAACAGCAAAGAAAAAAAAAAAAAAAACACATGGCATGCTATTATGGAAACTCCACCCCTTTAAGGAACCTAACAAGAGGTACAGTGAGAGTTAACACCTCACAGGTGTTTGACAAATTTCCGCTAAAGATGTACGTGAAAATGAAAAATTAGATATTTTTTTCACAAGGAGTAATAGGAGAAAAAGTCTCCCAAAATTTGTAACCCCATTTCTTCTGAGTATGGAAATACCCCATATGTGGATGTAAATTGCTCTGCTGAGAAGGAGCATCATTGTGCTTTTGGAGAGAGAATTTGGTTGGAATAGAAGTCGGGGGCCATGTGCGTTTACAAAGCCCCCTTGGTGCTAGAACAGTGGACCCCCCACACGTGACCCCATTTTGGAAACTACACCCCTCACATAATAATGGGTTCAGTGAGCATTTACACCCCACTGGTGTTTGACAGATCTTTGGAACAGTGGGATGTTCAAAATAAATTAAATTTTTAATTTTCACGGACCACTGTTCCAAAATTCTGTCAGACACCTCTTGGATGTAAATGCTAACTGTACCCCATATAACGTTACATGAGGGATGTAGTTTCCAAAATGTTGTCACTAGTGTTGAGCGGCATAGGCCATATTCGAATTCGCGAATATTCGCGAATATATGGACGAATATTCGTCATATATTCGCGAATATTCGCATATTCGTTATATCCTCGTTTTATTTTCGCGTATGCGAAAATACACGCATGCGAAAATTAGCAAATATGTAAATTCGCATATGCGAAAATTAGCATATGCTAATTTTCGCATATGCGAATTTTCGCACGCCAGTCTCACACAGTAGTATTACAGCCTTCTTTACACCACACAAGCTGGAAGCAGAGAGGGGTGATCACTGTGATGTGTACTGTGAAAAAAAAAAAAAATAAAAAAAATAAAAAAAACGAATATTCGTAATTACGAATATATAGCGCTATATTCGCGAAATTCGCGAATTCGCGAATATGCGATATTCGCGAATAATATTCGAATTGCGAATATTCGCGAGCAACACTAGTTGTCACATGTGGGGGGGGGGGTTCACTGTTCTTGCACCATGGGGGCTTTGTAAACACACATGGACTTCAATTTCAGACACATTCTCTCTCCAAAAGCCCAATGGCGCTCCTTCTCTTCTGAGCATTGTAGTTTGCCCGCAGATCACTTTACATCCACATATGGGGTATTTCCATGGAGCTACAAATTTTGGGGGTCTTTTTTCCTTTTTTCCCTTGTGAAAATGAAAATGTAGAGTAACACCAGCATTTTAGTGAATTTTAATGAAAACATGAACTTTAACGAAAATTCCTCAAACATCTGTGGGGTGTTAAGGCTCACTATACCCCTTGTTACGTTCCGTGAGGGGTGTAGTTTCCAAAATGGGGTCACTTGTGGGTATTTATTGTTTTGCGTTTATGTCATAATTGCTGTAAAATTTGCCACCCCTGTGCACATCACCAATTTAGACCTCAAATGTACATGGTGCTCTTTCACTTCTGAGCAATGTTGTGCACCACAGAGCACTTTGCGTCCACATATGGGGTAGTTCCGTACTCAGGAGAAATTGCGTTACAAATTTTTGGGTCTTTTTTTCCTTTAACCGCCTGTGAAAATTAAAAGTATGAGGCAACACCAGCATATTAGTGTTAAAAAATTTTTTTTTTCACACTAACATGCTGGTGTAGACCCCAACTTTACCTTTTCATAAGGGGTAAAATTTGTAACGCAATTTCTCCCGAGTACGGAAATACCCCATATGTTGCACTAAACTGTTGCCTTGAAATACGACAGGGCTCTAAAGCGAGAGAGCGCCATGCACATTTGTGGCCTAAATTGGGGATTTGCTTCCGCCACCAAAATACCCTACGCCAGTGTTTTCCACATAGGGTTTGTCCAGCTGTTGCAAAACTCCCAGCATGCCTTGACAGTCAGTGGCTGTCCGGCAATACTGGGAGTTGTCTTTCAACAGCTGGAGGCTCCATTTTGGAAACAGTGCCGTGCAAGACGTTGTTTATTTTTATTGGGGGGGGGGACTGTGTAAGGGTATATATATATATATATGTAGTGTTTTACTTTTTATTTTGTGTTGGTGTAGTGTTTTTAGGGTACATTCAAACGGGCGTGGGTTTACAGCAAGTTTCCCGCTGGGAGTTTGAGCTACGACGGAAAATTTGCCACATCTCAAATCTTTTTTTTTTGGCGAAAATCCCCGCCAAGAAATTTTGCACATGGAAAACATACTTAGCAATGTCAGAAAATGTAAAGGCATCAAAATACATAAAAAATTTTTTTGTGAAAGCAGCGACGCCTCCAGTGCTGCTCAATACTATCCTGCGACATAGTTGTCTCTGAGGAACCTTCACCCTCCGTTGAGCCAGCATTGGACATGGCCACACAGGTTCAGGAAAGGTAAGTGTCACGATGCCGGCTGGCAGGAGGTGGATCCTCTGTGCCAGAGAGGGATTGGCGTGGACCATGCTAGTGGACCGGTTCTAAGTCACTACTGGTTTTCACCAGAGCCCGCCGCAAAGCGGGATGGTCTTGCTGCGGCGGTAGTGACCAGGTCGTATCCACTAGCAACGGCTCAACCTCTCTGACTGCTGAAGATAGGCGCGGTACAAGGGAGTAGACAGAAGCAAGGTCGGACGTAGCAGAAGGTCGGGGCAGGCAGCAAGGATCGTAGTCAGGGGCAACGGCAGGAGGTCTGGAACACAGGCTAGGAACACACAAGGAAACGCTTTCACTGGCACAATGGCAACAAGATCCGGCGAGGGAGTGCAGGGGAAGTGAGGTATATATAAGGAGTGCACAGGTGAACACACTAATTAGAACCACTGCGCCAATCAGCGGCGCAGTGGCCCTTTAAATCGCAGAGACGCGGCGCGCGCGCGCCCTAGGGAACGGGGCCGCGCGCGCCGGGACAGGACCGACGGAGAGCGAGTCAGGTACGGGAGCCGGGGTGCGCATCGCGAGCGGGCGCCACCCGCATCGCGAATCGCATCCCGGCTGGAGGCGGTACCGCAGCGCACCCGGTCAGTGGATCTGACCGGGGCGCTGCAGCAACGAGGATGAGGCGAGCGCTCCGGGGAGGAACGGGGACCCGGAGCGCTCGGCGTAACAGTACCCCCCCCCTTGGGTCTCCCCCTCTTCTTGGGGCCAAAGAACCTGAGGACCAAAAACTCAATTTTTTCGTGATGAGGTCCGATGCACATTAGGAGGGGTTCCGTGCGGTAACGCACGGCACAGTCCAATCTTTCATTGTTAACACAATTGATGTAGAGGGGTCTGGCGAGACTGGTCACAGGGACGTTGAACCTGTTGATAAGAGAGGCCAAAAAAAAATTTCCTGCAGATCCGGAATCCAAGAAGGCCATAGTAGAGAAGGAGAAGGTAGAGGAAGATATCCGCACAGGCACAGTAAGACGTGGAGAAGCAGAGTTGACATCAAGAACTGTGTCACCTTTGTGCGGAGTCAGCGTACGTCTTTCCAGGCGGGGAGGACGGATAGGACAATCCTTCAGGAAGTGTTCGGTACCGGCATAGTACAGGCAAAGATTCTCCATGCGGCGTCGTGTCCTCTCTTGAGGTGTCAAGCGAGACCGGTCAACTTGCATAGCCTCCACGGCGGGAGGCACAGGAACGGATTGCAGAGGACCAGAGGAGAGAGGAGCCGGGGGGAAAAAACGCCTCGTGCGAACAAAGTCCATATCCAGGCGGAGCTCCAGACGCCATTCGGAAGAACGCATGTCAATGCGAGTGGCAAGATGAATGAGTTCATGTAGGTTAGCAGGAGTTTCTCGTGCGGCCAGAACATCTTTAATGTTGCTGGATAGGCCTTTTTTAAAGGTCGCGCAGAGGACCTCACTATTCCAGGACAACTCGGAAGCAAGAGCACGGAACTGAATGGCGTACTCGCCAACGGAAGAAACACCCTGGGCCAGGTTCAGCAGGGCAGTCTCGGCAGAAGAAGCTCGGGCAGGCTCCTCGAAGACACCACGGACCTCAGCGAAGAAGGACTGGACTGTGGCTGTGGCAGGATCATTGCGGTCCCAGAGCGGTGTGGCCCAAGACAAGGCCTTTCCAGAAAGGAGACCACGGCAGAGTCTAGAGTCCCCATCAAATTTGTCCGGCAGGGACAAGCAGGGGTTAGGAGCGGACGGACGCTGGGGAGGAGTTGCAGGAGCCGGCGGAGGAGATGATTGTTCCAGTTGCAGCTGCTGTGTCTGTGACAGCAGCTGCTGTATCTGTGACTTCAGTTGCTGTGTCACGGTGGTCAAGTATGCCAGCTGGTGATTTCGTTGGGTGATCATCGTGGAAATGTCGGCAAGACTTGACAGCGGCACCTCAGCGGAATCCATGGCCGGATCTACTGTCACGATGCCGGCTGGCAGGAGGTGGATCCTCTGTGCCAGAGAGGGATTGGCGTGGACCGTGCTAGTGGACCGGTTCTAAGTCACTACTGGTTTTCACCAGAGCCCGCCGCAAAGCGGGATGGTCTTGCTGCGGCGGTAGTGACCAGGTCGTATCCACTAGCAACGGCTCAACCTCTCTGACTGCTGAAGATAGGCGCGGTACAAGGGAGTAGACAGAAGCAAGGTCGGACGTAGCAGAAGGTCGGGGCAGGCAGCAAGGATCGTAGTCAGGGGCAACGGCAGGAGGTCTGGAACACAGGCTAGGAACACACAAGGAAACGCTTTCACTGGCACAATGGCAACAAGATCCGGCGAGGGAGTGCAGGGGAAGTGAGGTATATATAAGGAGTGCACAGGTGAACACACTAATTAGAACCACTGCGCCAATCAGCGGCGCAGTGGCCCTTTAAATCGCAGAGACCCGGTGCGCGCGCGCCCTAGGGAGCGGGGCCGCGCGCGCCGGGACAGGACCGACGGAGAGCGAGTCAGGTACGGGAGCCGGGGTGCGCATCGCGAGCGGGCGCCACCCGCATCGCGAATCGCATCCCGGCTGGAGGCGGTACCGCAGCGCACCCGGTCAGTGGATCTGACCGGGGCGCTGCAGCAACGAGGATGAGTCGAGCGCTCCGGGGAGGAACGGGGACCCAGAGCGCTCGGCGTAACAGTAAGTACTAAAGCAGTGGTCTCCAACCTGCGGACCTCCAGATGTAGCAAAACTACAACTCCCAGCATGCCCGGACAGCCAATGGCTGTTCGGACATGCTGGGAATTGTAGTTTTGCAACATCTGGAGGTCCGCTGGTTGAAGACCACTGCACTAAAGTAGCAAAAAAAAAATAAAAAAAAATACCCAAGATAAAAATAATTTCCATTTCACATGGTGGCTATAAACCCCACAAAAGAAAATAACTCACGTCGCTTGCTGATATACTGCAGGAGGGACTCCAAAATGGCTGCTCTACAGGGTAAAATATGCTGTCCTCTGTGGCAGTAAGTTCTGTGTAATAGGCGCTGTGAACAGCTGATTTCAACATTTGAGCCAAAATTACTAACAACTTGCACCAAATGATAAATTTGGTGCATGTCCACGAAAACCAAAGGGTAAAAAGAAACTGTCAACAGGCAAAATTGATAAATACCCCCCAATGTGTCTCCAGCTGTTGCATAGCTACAACCCCCAGCATGCACAAACTACCAAAGGGCATGCTGGGAGTTGTAGTAGTGCCTTCTGCTGTTGCATAACAACAACTCCCAGCATGCCCTTTTGTGCATGCTAGGAGTTGTTGCTAAGCAACAGCAGTAGGCCAGCCTTACCTCCTGCTGCTGCGCACAAGCCAGATCTTCCTGCCACCGCTGTCTCCGCTCCGGGGGCCCCTATCCCAATGCTGGGGATCGGGGGCCCCCAGTCCAGGTACACACTCCTGGCACCCTCTCTCGCCCTCCAGAATAGGGCGGAATGGGTGCCGTTAGGGACACCCACACAGCAGGTGTCCTGATTTGTCGGCTGGTAACGGCTGACGAATTAGGACGATCGTGAGGTGGCACCAGTGCCACCTCACTCCTGCTGCTATAGGGTGATAGGTGTTGTGTCGGATGACACCTTTCACTCTTCTTTACGGGTCACCTTGGACCCGATTGACCCGGAATCGCTGTAAATCGCCGATCTTGGAACCCCCCAGGGGTTTGCACGGGGTGCCTGCTGAACGATTTCAGAAGGCATCCCGGTCCAGTCCCCACCCGGCGAGCGTCGGGGACCGAAATTCCCACGGGCGTACAGTTACACCCTTGGTCATTAAGTATCGGGACGTCATATGCCCGTGGTCCTTAAGGGGTTAAAATAAGCAGCCCATATTTATGTTGGGGGTCTGACTGATGGGACCTTCACCAATCCCCTTGGGTCAAGTGGCTCTCCAGATGTTGGAAAGCTGCAACTCCCATCATGTCTTAAGAGCCTCAGGAATTATGGGAGTTGTAGTTTTGCAACAGCTGGAGAGCCACAAATTAGGGTACAGCATCACCCATCATAACTACAGAATTTACAAGTGACTCCAGCTGATGGGACAGTCAGGAGAATACACAATTATATCAATGACCTGAGTGATGTCTTCTCAGTTGTCTTTCCTTTTCTTCTTCATCTGGACCAGGCATCAGGACTTCTTCCAGCTCCATCTTCTCTGCAGAGTCTGATGTCCTTAAAGGGGTACTCCACTGGAATTATTTTTATTTTTTTAACTTCCTTTCTGTCTTACCACAGTGCTCTCTGCTGACACCTCTTTCCATGTCAGGAACTGTCCGGAGCAGGAGAAAATCCCCATAGGAAACCTATCCTGCTCTGGACAGTTCCTGATATGGACAGAGGTGTCAGCATAGAGCACTGTGGTCAGACAGAAAAGGAATTCAAAAAGAAAAGAACTTCTTGTAGATCATACAGCAACTGATAAGTACTGAAAGGATTAAGATTTTTAAATAAAATTTATTTTCAAATATTTTTAACTTTCTGGCACCAGTTGATTTTTTTTATTTTTTTTATCATTATTTGTTTTCTAGTTTAGTACCCCTTCAATTTGTCAGCAGATCCTCATCCTCTGTATGAAGACAATAATAATTATATTTCTGCCAATTACTGGACCTCCTGAATATAATACTGCCAAATACTGTACCCCCTGAATATAATACTGACAACCACTGCACCTGCTGAATATAATACTGACAACTACTGTACCCCTGAATATAACCCTGCCACGCACTGCAAACTCTAAATATATTATTGCCACACACCGTACCCCCTCAATATAATACTGCACCCACTGTACCCCTAAATATACTTCCACCCACTTTACCCCTTGAATGTAATACTGCCAACCACTGTACCCCCTGAATATAACCCTTACACGCGTTGTACCTTCTAAAGATATTATTGCCACACACCATACCTCCTGAATATAACACTGCCACACACTGTACCATCTGAGTATAATTCTGCCACCCACTGTACCCCCTAAAGATAATACTGCCATACACTGTATCCCTAAATATAATACTGCCACACACCGAACCCTCTCAATATAATACTGCCACACACTGTACTCCCTGAATATAATACTGGAACACACTGTACCCCCTGAGTAAAATGCTGCCACACACTGTACCCCCTGAGTAAAATGCTGCCACACACTGTAGCCTCTAAATATAACCCGGTGTACGCTGTACCCTGAATATAATATAAATCTTCCTCCTGATTCCTTTGTTCCACCCTATTCCCCCCTTGACTTGTAAGTCCTCTTCATGCTCTTCATGATCCCCTGAACTCCCCCCCCAACCCATAAGTTCTTTCCAGACTCCTCTGCCTCCCTCTCCAGGCCCCAAAGTGCTCCAGAAGGTTGTCAAAACATCTCAGGAGTTGTAGTTGTGCAACAGTTGGAAAGCAGATTTGAGAACACCAATATTCTCAAACCCATCAGTGGTGTATTTAAATTTTTTGCTGACCAGTACCCCAACGCCCCCTGGCTCCCACCCCTCCGCATTGATGTACAGTATATGTATGTGTGTATGCATGATAAATGTCTGTGTGTGTATGATAGGTGTGTGTATGTATGATGGTTGTATGTACAATGGATGTGTGTATGTATAATAATACATCAGTGATCTATCATACATACACACAGTCCCTGAGCTAGTATAGTGCCAGATGACAAAGAATAGTAAAGGATGGGGATCGCTCTGCTCAATGTCAAAGGATTTTAGGGTATAACATAAGGGGTTGGCTGTATAGAGCATTTGACCCTTTATCCGTTCATACCTCTCATTAGCAAGATGATCACTCCAAAGACAAAATATCAAACATGTATGAAATATGTATGAAAATGATGATTTGGAGCGAATTGGGCATTCCTCTCAATTGCTAGAACCTGGCAACGTTTAGGCACCTTCATCAATAAGCCACTCCCATCTTTGCATTGGTCACCTACTCAACCCCCTAATTGACAGAGGAGAGTGACTAACTAGTAAAGTGGCCAAACTGTTCTGGATCTGGCAGCTGAAGGCAATGCCCACCGGGTGACAATGCCTGATTTTAATGTCTATTAAAACTCCAAGATTTCAGAAATCTAATTAGGGCTTTGTATGGATTCAGGGTCAAAAGCCTGAAACAGCCATTTCATAGCCTTATACCCTACAAACCTGCACAAAGGTCTGCTTTAAGGTCCAAATGACCTAATAAGGGTATTAGGTAAGAGGGTGCTCTTGAAAAATGTACTTCAGCATAATTTACAGTAAATCATATGTACAAAGAAAAAATAGATATTTAGAGAAAATCTATCTACTAGATAGATAGAGAGATATGAAATAGATAGATAGATAGATACAAAAAAATAGGATGCAGCACACCACAAGTTGCAATCAGGAGTGTAGGTTTATTCCATAACGTGCAGAGGACAACGTTTCGCCAGCCTCGCGCTGGCTTTCTCACTTGAGGAAGCTAGTGTGAGGCTGGCGAAACGTTGTCCTCTGCATGTTATGGAATAAACCTACACTCCTGATTGCAACTTGTGGTGTACTGCATCCTATTTTTTTGTATTTGGATTAATGAACCGGTGGACCCAGGCTCCAACTATGCGAGCACCCTGAATCTACCTATACTTACTATTCCTTGATTTGGATATTTTAGATAGATAGATACAAAACACAAAGAAGTAGCAGCACTCCCAAGGTGAGTAGAAGCTGGGTGCACGTCAGAGTGAAGATCCCTGGTTGTAGGACTCCATAGGTAAACACAGGTGCAAAAAGATATCTGCAGCACTCCAAAATGGTGGTTCAAGTGGGTAGTGTTTTATTCCATCCAGAAACACATGACAGCGTTTCAGCTGCTACAATGCAGCCTTTCCCAGGCAAAGTACATAGTGCAAGTGATACATTTCATAGAGCTTAGGAAGTGATGTAATCAATATATTATGCAAATGAACATATTTACATATACATCATAACATGGATAAACAACAGTGATCGAAGTAAACATCGGTGCAATAATAATAATAATAATAATAATAATAATAATAATAATTATAGGGCACATTATGTCATTCATTTATGGCCATAGAGTGTATAGACAGTGACATGTACCAAAGTATAGTGATAAAAATTACATTAAAACTAACTTACAGAGACGGAGGGATGGGCGGGCACTGCAGCAGCAGTGGCGGCATGGTCCGTGCACGCCACACGCCGACAGGAAGTGGCAGGGATGACGTACAAGCCTGGGAGGCGCGGAAGAGAGCGCATCAGGCTGGCATAGGCGCACATCAGAAATGAGTGCTGCGCTGCCATGTCGGGCAAGGGCAAAGGTAGTACGCACAGTGCGCATGTCCGTCATACGGTGTGCATGCGCACATGGCTGGGGAGGTAGTGGAGGCCATATCAGTGATAGTATAGTATGCCAGTATTAATAATATAAGGATATAACATGATTTGCAGCACATATGGGAGGTAGAGGGCTAATTTACATATATAGGGCTTACAGTCCCCTTAAGGTCCACACATCCAGAAAATACAGATACACAGCGGACACAGCATACTATAACCCCTCCGGTCCTAATTCTCCACCCAAAGACATCAGAGATATCCTGGGGCAGATTACAGTGGTATATCTATACGCATCTCCAGAACTGGAGTGCACAAGAGAACCAACTTTCTGGACCAACTTACTGGGGGTGGGACTGACAATCCCAACAACAGAAGTGTCCAACATTTCACATACCGCATTCGCTGGACCTATGGGAAAAATAAAGAAGGGAATAACAATGATAGCATACAAATGGCCAATAAAAACATAACTAGAAATTGTAAACTATTCTGGGTAAGAAGTCATCCCGCCACATGGGAATTAGAATAATTCTGCAGGCAGGAACCGTCCAAACAGCTGTTATATTGTTATATCCTTATTATTAATACTGGCATACTATACCATCACTTATATGGCTTCCACTACCTCACCAGCCATGTGCGCATGCACACCGTATGACAGACATGCGCACTGTGCATACTACCTTTGCCCTTGCCCGACATGGCCATGCAGCCCTCATTCTGATGTGCGCCTGCGCCAGCCTGACGCGCTCTCTTCCGTGCCTCCCAGGCTTGTACGTCATCCCCGCCACTTCCTGTCAGTGTGTGGCATGCACTGACCATGCCGCCAGCGCCTGCAGGTTTGTTTACATCCGCATGCAGTGCCCGCCTATCCCTCCATCTCTGTAAGTGAGTTTGAATGTAATTTTTATCACTGTACATTGGTACATGTCACTGTCTATGCACTCTATGGCCATATATGAATTATACAATGTGCCCTATTATTATTATTGCACCGATGTCCACTTCGATCACTGTTGTTTATCCATGTTATGATGTATATGTAAATATGTTCATTTGCATAATTTATTGATGACATCCAGGGGTCAAGTCCTGGGGAAAAAAGTGTGGGAACTCACCCATGATTTCCACTGAAGGACTAGTCCTGTAGGACTCCTGCTAATGGGAACAGTGTTCCTGCTCTATAAAAAGTGCAGGAACTCCGTTCCTGTGTGTTCCTGCAGGACTTGAGCCCTGATGACATCACTTCCTAAGCTCTATAAAATGTATCACTTGCAATATGTACTTTGCTTGAGAAAGGCTGCATTGTAGCAGCTGAAATGTTGTCATGTGTTTCTGGATGGAATAAAGGGCAACCCACTTGAACCACAATTTTGAAGTGCTGCAGTTATCTTTTTGGACCTAGATAGATAGATATGAGATAGATGATAGATAGATAGATAGATATATAGATAGATAGATAGATAGATATATGAGATAGATAGATAGATAGATATGAGATAGAAAGGTAGATGATAGGTAGATATGGGATAGATAAATAAATAGATAAATAGATGGATATAGACAATGAATAAGTCAATCAGCACTTTAGTTGATACCAAACTATTATATGGACCTGGCCTACAGGTGCATGCTACTAAGCTAGATCAGCAACAGAAGAATGCAGCAGCACACTGCCAGCACAAAGATATAGGTGCAACATGAATATGCAGTTAAAACATGGAGAGCTATACAGCTATGGTGTAATATATGCAAATGTGAAACTATGAAATAGTGAGGCACTTTGCTCGCAAATTTGTCTCCGCCGGCGGTCAAATAGCTTGGACCGTCCCACCGCGATAAGGTGGCCTCCTTGGGACGGACCCTACACTGTGAATATGCCTCTGTGTGAACAGTTCAGTAAGCATGGCAGGGTCTGGAACATCCAAAACACCTTATATACACACCTGATAGAGGTGGGTGGGGTGCAAGGCCAACATGGAGGTAGCCACCCCCCCGTATGTGCAATACAGACAATGAATAAGTCAGCCAGCACTTTAGTTGATACCAAACTATTATATGGACCTGGCCTACAGGTGCACGCCAAATAGATGGATAGATAGATATGAGATAGATATGAGACAGATGGATAGATAGATGGATATGAGATAGATATATAGATAACCAAAGAATAAGTTGGCAAGCACTATTAATTAAAAACTATTGTAAAGACCTGGCTTGCAGGTGCAGGCTGCTGGGCTAAATATACAGCAACAGAAGAATACAGCAGCACACTGCTAGCATAAAGATATAGATGAAACATGAGTATATAGATAAAACATGAGTATATAGATAGAACATGAAAAGCTATACAGCTGTAATGCAATAAATGAAGATATGAAACTATGAAATTATGAGGTACTTAGCTTGCAAATTATGAGGTACTTAGCTTGCAAATTTGGCGCCAAATAGTGTGGACCATCCCACCACGGTAAGGTGACCTCATTCTGGGACGGACCCTACACTATGAATACGCCTCTGTGTGAACAGTACAGCAGGCATTGCAAGGTCTGAAACATCCAAGGCACCTTAAATACACCTAATAGAGGTGGGTGGGATGCAGGAGCCAACATGGAGGTAGCCACTCCCCTGTATGTGTAATACAACCAAAGAATAAGTTGGCCAGCACTATTAATTCCAAACTATTGTAAAGACCTGGCTTGCAGGTGCAGGCTGCTGGGCTAAATATAAAGCAACAGGAGAATACAGCAGCACACTGCTAGCACAAAGATATAAATGAAACATGAGAATAATATTGATAAAACATGAGTATATAGATAGAACATGAAAAGCTATACAGCTGTAATGCAATAAATGAAGATATGAAACTATGAAATTATTAGGTACTTAGCTTGCAAATTATGAGGTACTTAGCTTGCAAATTTTGCGCCAAATATGAGGTCACCTTACCGTGGTGGGACGGTCCATGCTATTTGGCGCCAAATTTGCAAGCTAAGTACCTCATAATTTGCAAGCTAAGTACCTCATAATGTCATAGTTTCATATTTTCATTTATTGCATTACAGCTGTATAGCTTTTCATGTTCTATCTATATACTCATGTTTTATCTATATACTCATGTTTCATCTATATCTTTGTGAGAGCAGTGTGCTGCTGTATTCTCCTGTTGCTGTATATTTAGCCCAGCAGCCTGCACCTGCAAGCCAGGTTTTTACAATAGTTTGGAATTAATAGTGCTGGCCAACTTATTCTTTGTTAGTATTACACATACGGGGGAGTGGCTACCTCCATGTTGGCTCCTGCACCCCACCCACCTCTATTAGGTGTATATGAGGTGCCTTGGATGTTTCAGACCTTGCAATGCCTGCTGTACTGTTCACACAGAGGAATATTCATAGTGTAGGGTTCGTCCCAGAATGAGGTCACCTTACCGTGGTGGGACGGTCCACGCTTTTTGGCGCCAAATTTGCAAGCTAAGTACCTCATAATTTGCAAGCTAAGTACCTCATAATTTCATAGTTTCATATTTTCATTTATTGCATTACAGCTGTATAGCTTTTCATGTTCTATCGATATACTCATATTTTATCTATCTACTCATGTTTCATCTATATATTTGTGATAGCAGTGTGCTGCTGTATTCTCCTGTTGCTGTATATTTAGCCCAGCAGCCTGCACCTGCAAGCCAGGTTTTTACAATAGTTTGGAATTAATAGTGCTGGCCAACTTATTCTTTGTTAGTATTACACATACGGGGGAGTGGCTACCTCCATGTTGGCTCCTGCACCCCACCCACCTCTATTAGGTGTATATAAGGTGCCTTGGATGTTTCAGACCTTGCAATGCCTGCTGTACTGTTCACCCAGAGGCATATTCATAATTTGCAAGCTAAGTACCTCAGTTTTCAGTTTCATATCTTCATTTATTGCATTACTGCTGTATAGCTTTTCACGTTCTATCTATATACTCATGTTTTATCTATATACTCATGTTTCATCTATATCTTTGTGCTAGCAGTGTGCTGCTGTATTCTCCTGTTGCTAGATAGATAGATAGATAAATATGTAGATATGAGATAATTAGATATGAGGTAGATAGATATTAGATAGATAGATAACTAGATAGATATGATATATATATATATATATATATATATATATATATATATACATATATATATATATATATATATATATATATATATATAGACATTAGATAGATAGATAGATAGATAGACAAAGCAAATTGTAATCCCTTTATTATTTGAGTTAGGGTTATCTATACTGTAGGAAGAAATAAAAATGGTAATTTATTAACAGAATGTCAAGAAACATTTCAGAATTAGCTTGAAAGGGTCACAAACAGGTTCACGTATCAGTATCACTGTCATTGTCTATAGTGTGCAAGCTGTTCAGATCTACATATGCGCATTAATGGTGTTTTCAGAGTTTACGTATGGTTCACTGAAATTTGCTGCACAATTAAAATTGCCTTGACTATATTTTCTGCTGAATCTGTAGCATAATTTGCTTATCTTGGACTATTTAAAGAGTAAAAAAGAAAATGATTAAAATAACACCAGTTCAAAACTCACATATAACATCTAAAAACAGTTAAAAGTGTATTCAGATAATTCCAGCAAAAGCATGAAGAAATGATAAAGTCAGACATTTCTCAAATATCAGTTATCAATAGAGGACAACACAAAAGACTCATAAGACATATGTCTATCTATCTATTTATCTATCTCATATCTATCTATCTATCTATCTACCTCGTATCTATCTATCTCATATCTATCTATTTATCTATCTATCTTGTATTAATCTATCTATCTATCTATCTCATATCTATCTATCTCATATCTATCTATATATCTCAGATCTATCTATCTATCTCATATCTATCTATCTCATATTTATCTATCCATCTATCTATCTATTTCATATCTATACAAGTAAGGCGACTGCAGCACACCAATTCAAAGTGCAAAAAAGTGATTTATATATCTCATATCTATCTATCTATCTCATATCTATCTATCTCATATATATCGATCTATCTAATATCTATCGATCGATCTATCTATCTCATATCTATCTATCTATCTATAAAGTACAAATAGATGCAGCACACCACAACTTGAAAATCACGGTGCACAATTTATTCCATAGTGTATTCCAATAGACAACGTTTCACCAGCCTCACGCTGGCCTTTTCAACTTGAAAAAGCCAGCGTGAGGCTGGTGAAACGTTGTCTATTGGAATAAATTTTGCACCGTGATTTTCAAGTTGTGGTGTGCTGCATCTATTTGTACTTTATGGATTGAGCAATCGGCGACCGAGGCTCCAAGTATGCTTGTACCCCGTTCAAAACTACCTATCTTTCTTGATGTGCTGTTCATATTTGGACTTTATCTATCTATCTATCTATCTATCTATCTCATGTCTATCTATCTCATTTATATCTATCTATCTCATATCTATCTATCTATCTAATATCTATCTGTCCATCTATCTATCTCATATATATATATATATATATATATATATATATATATATATATATTTATATATCTCATATCTATCTATCAATATAACCCATATCTATCTATCTATCTATCTATCTATCCATCCATCCATCCATCCAATGTTGCAATAAGCAACATTACATATAAATAACAGTTTATATGGCTTGCTACAGTTTTAATGAAAATCTTTCAGGTAAAATGTGAGCAAGTTATGATGCAGGGGAAGAAACTAAGCTCCATTCTACAGGTCTATGTAATTTGGGGCAGGATTCCTTGGTAAAACACAAAATAAGTCCTGACAGGAACAATGGGAGCTCCTCTTACTCTGCCCACACCCCGTAAGGGACATTTTTCCTCCATATCACTATTTGGATGGATTTGCTTTAGTTTTTACTAATAAAATTTACTTTATATCATATAAACCCATGTTTCACAGAGCATAACTTCTCACCTTCCTATCCAGCTTTTACTGTATATAGGGCATCATAAATCACTTATCAGGTTCACTTTACATTTCACACAATATTAATTATATTCTTTGAAGTTTCTCATCAGAAATGTCAATTAATTCTATGAATTTTAATAGAAAGCATAGTGTGATGGTGGAAAGAAAATATGTACCACATTAATATTCCGAACATTTGTGACATTTTAACACTTCTTTATCCCTCAATGAGAATCAAGTAAGTTTCCTTCACATCAGTTTTCCTACACATTTATTAAAGGGAACCTGTCATTAGTCATTGGAGGGGGAAGAGGGGGGGGGGGGGGAAGATACTCCAGTGGAATTATTTTTTTTTATAAATCAACTGGTGCCAGAAAGTTAAACAGATTTGTAAAGTATAGGGGTCCGGCTACTGGGACCCCCATTATCTCCACTGCCACACTCCAGTCATCTGGTGCACGGAGCAAACCTTGCTCTGTGCCAGATGGCGAGCCACCACAGCCTTCACATCCCCTCCATTCATGCCTATGGGAGAAGGTGTGATGGCTATGTCCCAGAGGCCACACCCCCTCCCATAGACATGAATAGAGGTGGCATGGCGTGACTTCATGAACACGGATGTCATAATATAACATGATGGCCTGTAGATGAGTATAATACCACATTTCCCCTGAAGAGGCTGGTTATGGCCATTCCATCACAGAATCTTGGATACAATTAGTGTCAAACCAAAAATTACTAATCCAAAAATAAACACTAAAATGTAACTTTTATTATACCTAAATTTAAAGCAAAAAGAAAATAGGGTCCACTCAGACCAACATGTATTAAAATAGAAGGTCCTGATATATATTCATAATGGCATGATGAAGGCCATAATTGATATATTATCAGTAAACCAGGTGCTCCCACCAATCAGGAGACTTACAATAAATGGTCCGTTATATGGTTACTAAAGGAAAGGATGGGGGGGTAGGGTGGGGTGTGGGGGGAAGGGCCTAGGGATGTATTGGCCTATGGATGGTGGCCACTACCTACTTGCCCTTTATACTAGGTCCCTTCACTACCCCTGAGCCTAGACATGCTGCCATGGGAACACTGGCCATCTTATCCCCATCCCCTACTGACCATCATGGTGGACAACCCTGGTCCTAATTTCATCTAATGTCCTTTATTGTCCCCTGACGATTAGGGCAAGAAACGCGTCGGGACATACACCTGGTGTTTTCACCCCACTACCATTTTCTTCACGTCTTGGTCCAGATAAGTTATATGGTTACATCAACTGCTCTGTCTCATTATTTATGTGCTTGTGTAAGACCCTACTGTCGCCACCGGTATATATCACAGTCTATCTATATAATTGTGATTTTTCTCACTATATGTATGCTATATCACTGTACCAATCATGGTTAATGTGTTGTAGGTTTGTAAACCGAGCATGTATCTTTATGTTTTAGAGATACATATTATAGATATCCTTGTACTATAAAAAAAGATCTGAGACTATGTGATACAAACTAGCTGGGTGAGACAGTACAAGTCCCCACCAGCATCACAACCGTATATATAGATCTACTTAGTTGGATCTATAGCATAAGTGGTACCCTTATGACAGTAGTGACAACGGACCATTGTTGTCGTTTTTCTCCTAATAAGATTTATCTTAGATGGTACCCTTATGACAGTGGTGACAACAGGTCATTCCTATCCTTCTCCTACCCAAAGAGATAGATAGCCCCAACAAGTGAGACAGAGAGCCTCCTTGTGGTCTATAGCACAGGGCGAGGCTAGTAACAACAGGGGTAGGTTCCAGTACGGGGCCGCCCTTTCTAGGGCGATCACTCCGTCTAGGCTCAGGGGTAGTGAAGGGACCTAGTATAAAGGGCAAGTAGGTAGTGGCCGCCATCCATAGGCCAATACATCCCTAGGCCCTTCCCCCCACACCCAACCCTACCCCTCATCCTTTCCTTTAGTAACCATATAACGGACCATTAATTGTAAGTCTCCTGATTGGTGGGAGCAACTGGTTTTCTGATAATATATCAATTATGGCCTTCATCATGCCAATATGAATGTATATCAGGACCTTCTATTTTAATACATGTTGGTCTGAGTGGACCCTATTTTCTTTTTGCTTAAAATTTAGGTATAATAAAAGCTAAATTTTAGTGTTTATTTTTGGATTAGTAATTTATGGCCATTCCAGACAAACTGAGCTGATCACTGAAATAACAGCACCAAGAGGGATGTTTATGAGGAGACAACCCATTTATGTTTGTGATATATCACTAGAAAATTACAATATTTGAAAAACAAATTAGACCCTTTCTGTATGACAAAAAAATAAATGTTGATGCTACCTTTAAGAAATGAACCTTTAAATGTCTTGGCATCTGAAACCTCCAACTGTTTTAAAGGGTTACTTCAATGGAAAACATTTTTTTAAATCAACTGGTGCCAGAAAGTCAAACAGATTAGAAAATTACTTCTGTTTAAAAATCTTAATCCTTCCAGTACTTATTAGCTGCTGTATACTCCAGACGAAGTTCTTTTCTTTGCAAATGTATTTTCTGTCTGACCACAATGCTCTCTGCTGACACCTCTGTCCATGTCAGGAACTATCCAGAGCAGGAGAGGTATGCTATAGGGATTGGTTCCTGCTCTGGACAGTTCCTGACATGAACAGAGGTGTCAGCAGAGAGCACAGTGGTCAGACTGGAACAAACTATACAACTTCCTCTGGAGCATACAGTAGCTGATAAGTATTGGAAGGATTACAAATTTTTAATAGAAGTAATTTACAAATCTGTTTACATTTCTGGCATCAGTTTATTTCAAAATAAAGAGTTTTCCATCTGAGTAACCCTTTAATATCAGCAGTGAGTCACAATAATCACCTGTTGGCTAGGTTCCCTTTTTTTTTTCAAAAACGCCAATAAAAATGCTCATTCTGCTGCATGGCATTTTTTTGTGTGAAAAAAATTGCTGTTGCCAGATGTTAGCTGCAAGTCAATAGGTAACTGCAAAATGCCATGTCCACTTGGCGTTTTTCAGTTTGGTGTTTTTTAATGCTTCAGAAGTGACACTTGCTTTGATCTGCCTATTAATGCAGGTTCTACAGCTTCTAGCATGGAGCAGAGTGTGCTCCATGTTGGGAACAGTAGTACCTGCAGTTAAGGACAAATCATAGCGGGTGTCAATCTTGCTGTGATCGTCCTTCATCCCTGAGATGCGGAGCAGCTTCTTCATGCGCTCCACATCCCTGCTCTGTACTCCGACCGGCCATTGATGTGAATATAAATTCACATCACTGATTTATATTTCCTGCTGAGAGCGGGGATTGGCTGCCACCATCCGGCCAATCACCACTCTGGGCAGAAAATATGAATCCTATTCACATCACTGGCCAGCATGGAGTATAGTGCAGAGATGCAAGCACTGTATAGAGCCGCTCCACATCTCTGCAATAGATAGGATGATCGCATCGGGTGTCAGGAGTGACACCCTGGGCAATCTGTCTATTAGTACAGGAACTATTATTCCCATCATGGAACATTGTGTAGAAGTACTACCAAAAAAATGTAAAAAATAAAGAAAAAAGTTAAAACCACACACACACACACACACACACACACACTTTATTAAACACATTATTAAAATACATTACTAATAAAAAATTTTACGAAATTAATTATAAAAAAAGAAATTATTTTTTACATAAAAATGGCCCCTTTCTAAATTTTTATTATTGTCAGCTACATTTTTAGTGCCCTGCCCGCCCATATAAATTGGTCCCTGTTTAAAAACTAATTAAAATTTCATTAAATTTCATGGCGATTTCAGGCTGATCGGGTCTCATGACCCGATATCCCGGAAAATAGGGATGATCGGAGCTGTCAGAGACAGCCCCGATCATCCTGAAGGATAGGAGCAAGGTTGCAGGGTGCCACCTACTCCTATGCCTTGTGATTGGCGAATCACAGGGCAGGGCCGGGGGCAGAGCGGGGGAAGATGGCAGCGATGTGCGGGGGCCGTAGATGCGGCAGGGACAGACGGCGGCAGGTATTGGAGTTCACGCAGGGACCATGGACCGGTGGCTGACAGGAGGCGGCAGGCAAATGGAGGCATCGGCTGTCTGGGCATGCTGGGAGTTGTAGTTTTGCAACATTTGGAGGGCCACAGTTTGGAGAACAATGTCCTTCTAGATGTTGCAAAACTACAACTCTCAGCATGACCAGACAGTCCAGACATGCTGGGATTTGTAGTTCTGTAACATCTGGCCCTTTAGATGTTGCAGAACTACAACTCTTAGCATGCCGGGACAGTCTCAGCATGCTGGGAGTTGTAGTTTTGCAACAACTGGAAGGGCACTGTTGGAGACCACTATACAGTGGTGTCCAAACTGTAGCGCTCCAGATGTCAATTCAAAGCATGCCGATACTGTCCAGGCATGCTAGGAGTCATAGTTCGGCAACATCTGGCCCTACAGAGGTTGCCGAACTACAACTGACAGCATGCCTGGGCAGTCTGGGCATGCTTGGAGTTGAAGTCTTACAACATCTGGAGGGCAACAGTTTAGAGACCACGACACAGTGGTCTCCAAACTGTTCTCCTCCAGTTGTTGCATAACTACAACTCCCAACATGCCCTTCGGCTGTCTGGGCATGCTGGGAGTTATAGTGTTGCAACAACTAGAGGCACACTGGTTGGGAAACATTGTCTGTTTCCTAACTCAGTGTTTCCCAACCCGTGTGCCTCCTGCTGCAAAACTATAACTCCCAGCATGCACTGACAGACCATGCATGCTGGGAGTTGTAGTTTTGCAACAGCTGGGCGTACATGGGTTGGAAAACACAGAGTTAGGAAACAGTGGTGCGAAAACACTGCGATAGTCTGTTACCTAACTCAGTGTTTCCCAATCCCAACCAGTGTGCATCTAGCTGTTGCATAACTACAACTCCCAGCATGAATGGTCTGGAAAATATGCATGGAAAATATGAATCCTATTCACATCACTGGCCAGCACGGAGTTCAGAGCAGAGATGCGAGCACTGTATAGAGCCGCTCCACATCTCTGCAATAGATAGGATGATCGTATCGGGTGTCAGGAGTGACACTCTGGGCAATCTGTCTATTAGTACAGGAACTACTATTCCAATCATGGAACAGTGTGTAGTAGTAGTACTACCTAAAAATTAAAAAAAAAATAAAGAAAAAAGTTAAAACCACACACACACACTTTATTAAACACATTATTAAAATACATTACTAATAAAAATGTTAACAAAATTAATTATAGAAAAAGATATTACTTTTACGTTTAAATGGCCCCTTTAAATGGCACTACGGTAGTCTGTTACCTAACTCAATGTTTCCCAATACCAACCTCTGTGCCTCTAGCTGTTGCATATCTACAACTCCCAGCATGCATGGTCTGTCAGTGCATGCTGGGAGTTGTAGTTTTGCCCCCCAACAGGGTACATTCACATGGGTGGGGGGTTTACAGCTTCAAGTTCGAGATGCAGCAAGTTTTCCGCTGCAGCGGGAAACTCATTGTAATCCCCCGCCCATGTGGATGTACCCTAAAAACACTACACTACACCAGCCCTAAATAAAGAGTAAAACACTACATATACACTACACTCTTACACTGTCGCTCCCGCCCCCCCCCCCAATAAAAATTAAAAACGTCTTGTACGTCAGTTTTTCCAAAACGAAGCCTCCAGCTGTTGCAAAATAACAACTCCCAGTATTGCCGGACAGGTATTGACTCTCCAGGTATGTTGGGAGTTTTGCAACAGCTTGAGGCACCCTGTTTTGACGTACATTATTTTTTGTGGAGGAGGCAAGTGTGACGCTTGCATCCGGGTACAACCCCTATGAAAATCCCTAATTTAGGCCTCTCCCTGTTGTATTTCAGGGCAACAGTTTAGGGCCACATATGGGGTATCTCCGTACTTGGAAGAAATTGTGCTACGAATATTTTTTTTCTCTCCTTTCACCCCTTATGAAAAGATAAATTTGGGGTCTACACCAACATGTTAGTGTAAAAAATTATAATTTTTTACACTAACATGCTGGTGTTGCCCCATACTTTTCATTTTCAGAAGAGGTAAAAAGAAATAAAGACCCTAAAATGTGTTACACAATTTCTCCCAAGTACGGAAATACTCCATATGTGGGCATAAAATGCTCTGTGGGCGCACAACAAGGCTCAGGAGTAAGAGCGCACCATGTACATTTTAGGCATTTACTGGTGATTTGCACAGGGGTGGCTGCTGGTTACCGCGGTTCTGACATAAACGCAAAAAAAATTAATACCCACATGTGACCCCATTTTGGAAACTACACCCTTCATGGAACGTAACAAAGGGTATAGTGAGTATTTCCACACCCCACAGGTGACTAACAGATTTCTGAAACAGTGGTCCATGAAAATGAAAAAGGTAATTTTTCATTTGCACAGCCCACTGTTACAAAGATCTGTCAAACGCCATTGGGGTGTAAATGCTCAGTGCACCCCTTGTTACATTCCTTAAGGGGTGTTGTTACCCAAATGTGGCGTGTTTTTTGCGGTTCTGGCGCCATGGGGGCTTCCTAAATGAGACATGCCCCCCAAAAACCATTTTAACTAAATTTGCTTTCTAAAAGCCCAAAGTCATTCCTTCCCTTCTGAGCCCTCTAGTGCATCCACAGAGCACTTTACATCCACATATGAGGTATTTCCTTACTCAAGTGAAATGGGGTTACAAATTTTGTGGGGCATTTTCTCCTATGACTCCTTGTGAAAATGAAAAGTTTGGGGTAACATCAGCTTTTTAGTAAAAAAAAAATAACAATTTTCATTTTCATGTCCAACTTTATTGAAAATTCGGCAAACACCTATGGGGTGTTAAGGCTCACTGTACCAATTGTTATGTTCCAGGAGGGGTGTAGTTTCCTAAATAGTTTACCATGTGGGTTTTTTTTTTTTTTTGCTGTTCTGGCACCATTGGGGCTTCCTAAATGTGACATGCCCCAAAAACCATTTCAGCATAATGTGCTCTCCAAAATCCCATTGACACTCTTCACATACACATAGAAGATATTTCCTTACTCAAGAGAAATTTTGTTACATATTTTGGGGGGCTTCTTCTCTTTTTACCCCTTTTAGAAATAAAAAATATGGGTCTACAAGAACATGTTAGTATAAAAAAAATAAAGATTTTGGATTTTCGCCTCCACGATGCTGCTATTCCTGTGAAACACCTGAAGGGTTGACAAACTTTCTGAATGTCATTTTGAATTAGTTGAGGATGCAGTTTTCATAATGGGGTCCATTATGGGGTATTTCTAACATAAAGACCCTCAAATTCACTTCAAAACTGAACTAGTCAGTGTAAAATTCAGATTATGAAATTTACTTGAAAAATTGGAAAATTGCTGCTGAACTTTGAAGCCCTCTGATGTCTTCCAAAAGTAAAAACATGTCAACTTTATGATGCAAACATAAAGTAGACATATTGTATATGTGAATCAATATATAATTTATTTGGAATGTCTATTTTCCTTACAAGCAGAGAGCTTCAAAGTTATAAAAATGCAAAATTTTTAAAAATTTCATGACATTTTTTTATTTTCACCAAGAAATGATGCAAGTATCAACAAAAATGTACCACTAACATAAAGTAGAATGTGTCACGAAAAAACTATCTCAGAATTAATTTAATAAGTACAAGCATCCCAGAGTTATTAATGCTTAAAGCGACAGTGGTCAGATGTGCAAAAAAATGCTCTGTTCCTTAGGGTCAAAATGGGCTCGGTCCCCAAGGAGTAAAAAAAAAAAAAAAAGTGGAAAGCTAGCCTTTCAGTAGTCTAAAAGGTTCATCTAACAAAACCAAGCTATTTTTTTTTAAATCTTTTAAAACAATAGGCTTGCTTTAAAAAAAATTACAATTGAACCACCTATGAAATCCCCTTACACTAGGACATGTTTTTGTGTTAAATCCCTAATAAAAATTACATTGCAAAGCACACAGCCATTGTACTTTATTTTTTTGATTTTTTTTACTAAATGGGTGCCAATGAGAAGAACACACTGTCACGATACCGGCTGGCAGGAGGTGGATCCTCTGTGCCAGAGAGGGATTGGCGTGGACCGTGCTAGTGGACCGGTTCTAAGTCACTACTGGTATTCACCAGAGCCCGCCGCAAAGCGGGATGGTCTTGCTGCGGCGGTAGTGACCAGGTCGTATCCACTAGCAACGGCTCAACCTCTCTGACTGCTGAAGATAGGCGCGGTACAAGGGAGTAGACAGAAGCAAGGTCGGACGTAGCAGAAGGTCGGGGCAGGCAGCAAGGATCGTAGTCAGGGGCAACGGCAGGAGGTCTGGAACACAGGCTAGGAACATACAAGGGAACGCTTTCACAAGGCACAAGGGCAACAAGATCCGGCGAGGGAGTGCAGGGGAAGTGAGGTATATATATGGAGTGCACAGGTGAACACACTAATTAGAACCACTGCGCCAATCAGCGGCGCAGTGGCCCTTTAAATCGCAGAGACCCGGCGCGCGCGCGCCTTAGGGAGCTGGGCCGCGCGCGCCGGGACAGGACCGACGGAGAGCGAGTCAGGTACGGGAGCCGGGGTGCGCATCGCGAGCGGGCGCCACCCGCATCGCGAATCGCATCCCGGCTGGAGGCGGTACCGCAGCGCACCCGGTCAGTGGATCTGACCGGGGCGCTGCAGCAACGAGGATGAGGCGAGCGCTCCGGGGAGGAACGGGGACCCGGAGCGCTCGGCGTAACAGTACCCCCCCCCTTGGGTCTCCCCCTCTTCTTGGGGCCAAAGAACCTGAGGACCAAAAACTCAATTTTTTCGTGATGAGGTCCGATGCACATTAGGAGGGGTTCCGTGCGGTAACGCACGGCACAGTCCAATCTTTCATTGTTAACACAATTGATGTAGAGGGGTCTGGCGAGACTGGTCACAGGGACGTTGAACCTGTTGATAAGAGAGGCCAAAAAAAAATTTCCTGCAGATCCGGAATCCAAGAAGGCCATAGTAGAGAAGGAGAAGGTAGAGGAAGATATCCGCACAGGCACAGTAAGACGTGGAGAAGCAGAGTTGACCTCAAGAACTGTGTCACCTTTGTGCGGAGTCAGCGTACGTCTTTCCAGGCGGGGAGGACGGATAGGACAATCCTTCAGGAAGTGTTCGGTACCGGCATAGTACAGGCAAAGATTCTCCATGCGGCGTCGTGTCCTCTCTTGAGGTGTCAAGCGAGACCGGTCAACTTGCATAGCCTCCACGGCGGGAGGCACAGGAACGGATTGCAGAGGACCAGAGGAGAGAGGAGCCGGGGGGAAAAAACGCCTCGTGCGAACAAAGTCCATATCCAGGCGGAGCTCCAGACGCCATCCGGAAGAACGCATGTCAATGCGAGTGGCAAGATGAATGAGTTCATGTAGGTTAGCAGGAGTTTCTCGTGCGGCCAGAACATCTTTAATGTTGCTGGATAGGCCTTTTTTAAAGGTCGCGCAGAGGACCTCACTATTCCAGGACAACTCGGAAGCAAGAGCACGGAACTGAATGGCGTACTCGCCAACAGAAGAAACACCCTGGGCCAGGTTCAGCAGGGCAGTCTCGGCAGAAGAAGCTCGGGCAGGCTCCTCGAAGACACCACGGACCTCAGCGAAGAAGGACTGGACTGTGGCTGTGGCAGGATCATTGCGGTCCCAGAGCGGTGTGGCCCAAGACAAGGCCTTTCCAGAAAGGAGACCACGGCAGAGTCTAGAGTCCCCATCAAATTTGTCCGGCAGGGACAAGCAGGGGTTAGGAGCGGCCGGACGCTGCGGAGGAGTTGCAGGAGCCGGCGGAGGAGATGGTTGTTGCAGTTGCAGCTGCTGTGTCAGTGACAGCAGCTGCTGTAACTGTGACTGCAGTTGCTGTGTCACGGTGGTCATGTATGCCAGCTGGTGATTTCGTTGGGTGATCATTAGGGAAATGTCGGCAAGACTTTACAGCGGCACCTCAGCGGAATCCATGGCCGGATCTACTGTCACGATACCGGCTGGCAGGAGGTGGATCCTCTGTGCCAGAGAGGGATTGGCGTGGACCGTGCTAGTGGACCGGTTCTAAGTCACTACTGGTATTCACCAGAGCCCGCCGCAAAGCGGGATGGTCTTGCTGCGGCGGTAGTGACCAGGTCGTATCCACTAGCAACGGCTCAACCTCTCTGACTGCTGAAGATAGGCGCGGTACAAGGGAGTAGACAGAAGCAAGGTCGGACGTAGCAGAAGGTCGGGGCAGGCAGCAAGGATCGTAGTCAGGGGCAACGGCAGGAGGTCTGGAACACAGGCTAGGAACATACAAGGGAACGCTTTCACAAGGCACAAGGGCAACAAGATCCGGCGAGGGAGTGCAGGGGAAGTGAGGTATATATATGGAGTGCACAGGTGAACACACTAATTAGAACCACTGCGCCAATCAGCGGCGCAGTGGCCCTTTAAATCGCAGAGACCCGGCGCGCGCGCGCCCTAGGGAGCGGGGCCGCGCGCACCGGGACAGGACCGACGGAGAGCGAGTCAGGTACGGGAGCCGGGGTGCGCATCGCGAGCGGGCGCCACCCGCATCGCAAATCGCATCCCGGCTGGAGGCGGTACCGCAGCGCACCCGGTCAGTGGATCTGACCGGGGCGCTGCAGCAACGAGGATGAGGCGAGCGCTCCGGGGAGGAACGGGGACCCAGAGCGCTCGGCGTAACACACACCTATCATTCTAAATGTCAAAAACAAAAATGTACTGTGTATAAAAGAAATAACATTTTCCCATTGGTTCCCACCCCCCCCCCCCCCTTTTTTTTGTGTCTCACACCCCAGATCGAAATTCTAGGTGTTAATTCAGCCATTATAATTGTAGAATTTCTTGTCTGTGTGTTCAGAATGTGTATCTGTATTGAACATTCCTTTTGCATGATTGTCAGTCTTTTGGGTTGAATGGTATTTTTTAATGGCATGGCTAATATAGTCTATTCTTTCCTATTCTAAAATATTAGACCCTAGAAAACCCCATTATAAGTGAATGGGGACAGCTGGGAATCTTTCATATCAGTTCAAAAAATATATTTGGCATACCAGGCTTGGTTCTATATGAACAGCAGCTAAGACACCAATGTGAACAGACTTTGTAACAGATTAACAATTATTATTACTGTTATTATTACTACTACTACTACTACTACTACTACTACTACTACTACTACTACTAATTATTATAATAATAATAATAATAATAAAAAATCAATATGGTAAAAAATTGTTCTTAAAAGCTCTGTAAGGTACATGAACTGTCCATCACCGTATTATCTTGCAGCCAAGTGACTGCGATTTTTCCCAGTACACTCTCCAATGCATTATTCTACACATGTAAGAAGTGGCGGATAAGACATCCAGTCCAAGCAGAATATGCAATGCATTATTCTACATGTATCAAAGCCTCCCAATATTATGACAGGACTCTCTGAGCCAATTGCCTATGCATTATTCTGTATCTTCTGTGGATTATGGGAATCAATCACAGCATTGCGATAAGCCACTGACAATAGTAGAATTCCTTCAAGCAGAGCAGGGACTGGCTTATATAGAACCTTTGGGAAAATACAATACAATCATTTTAATATTGACACTCCTTTACGTGTAACCATAATGTCAGGAGTGAAGTTACCGAGGACAGGAATTACAACAGAATGTACAATTTACATTTTTCTCTGTTTTACCAATTGTTAAAAAAGCTGGAGGCTGTAGCCACTAGGAAGGTGGAAAATCTTACAAGCATTGAAAAGTATTTAGATTTTTCTGTACTGATGTCAGAATTCTTCTTTGATCCTATAGTGCTGGTCTGGTATTATATCATCTAGTATAGTGACATCATTTTACATGTATGTGACATTCTATGGCTAGTCAAAACTATAGGAATAGTTAATAGTTCAGACATGGACTAATTTGTTTGTTAAAGACGACAAAAAAACACAATGCTTCCCGAAATAACTTGAAACCGACAAAAGTAATAAAGAATAAAAATTGGCTGAAAATGAAATCAGACATTGCTATTGAATCATTTCGAAAAACAAAATATAAAAATTGGCCTGGAAAAAATTGATGGTCCCTGAACTTAATATTTTGTTGCACAATGTTTTGAAGCAGTTACTCCAACCAAATCTGTGGATCTCAATGAGACATTTGCACTTGTGTACAGGTTTCTTGACCCACTCCTCATAATATAATGATCCAGATGTCTTAGGCTGGGTCCACACTACGTTTTGTCCCATACGGGAGCGCATACGGCAGGAGGGAGCTAAAACCTCGCGCTCCCGTATGTGACCGTATGCGCTCCCGTATGCCATTCACTTCAATGAGCTGACCGGAGTGAAACGTTCGGTCCGGTCGGCTCATTTTTGCGCCGTATGCGCTTTTACAACCGGACCTAAAACCGTGGTTGACCACGGTTTTAGGTCCGGTTGTAAAAGCGCATACGGCGCAAAAATGAGCCGACCGGACCGAACGTTTCACTCCGGTCAGCTCATTGAAGTGAATGACATACGGGAGCGCATACGGTCACATACGGGAGCGCGAGGTTTTAGCTCCCTCCTGCCGTATGCGCTCCCGTATGGGACAAAACGTAGTGTGGACCCAGCCTTAGCTGTTTACCAGAATCAGCAAAGCAGCTTCAAAAACACAACCGAGCCTCCTCCATGTTTCACAGTAGGTACAGTGTTTATTTATTTTTCCGCCTGTAAACATAGAGCTGGTCTGAATTGCCAAAAAGCTTCAGTTTATCCTCATCTGTCTAAAGGACATTCTCCCAGAAGCTTTGTGGTTTGTCAATATTCATTTTGGCAAATTTCAGTCTCACTTTTTTATGTTTTGCTTTTAACCCCTTGGGGACCAAGCCCATTTTGACCTTAACCCCTTAAGGACCCAGCCATTTTACACCTTAGGACCCAGCCATTTTTTGCACATCTGACCACTGTCACTTTAAACATTAATAACTCTGGAATGCTTTTAGTTATCATTCTGATTCTGAGATACTTTAACATAGTGGTAAAAAATTTGTGGTACCTTGCATCCTTTCTTGGTGAAAAATCCCAAAATTTGATGCAAAATTTGAAAATGTTGCATTTTTTCTAACTTTGAAGCTCTCTGCTTTTAAGGAAAATGGATATTCCAAATAATTTTCTTTTTTTCACATATACAAAATGTCCACATCAGAGGGCTTCAAAATTCAGCAGCAATTTTCCAATTTTTCACAAAATTTCCAAACTCACTATTTTTCAGGGACCAGTTCAGGTTTGAAGTGGATATGAAGGGTCTTCATCTTAGAAATACCCCACAAATGACCCCATTATAAAAACTGCACGCCCCAAATTATTAAAAATGACATTCAGTCAGTTTTAACCCTGTAGGTGTTTCACAGGAATAGCAGCAAAGTGAAGGAGAAAATTCACAATCTTCATTTTTTACACTCACATGTTCTTGTAGACCCAATTTTTGAATTTTTACAAGGGGTAAAAGGAGAAAATTTATACTTATATTTGTAGCCCAATTTCTCTCAAGTAAGCACATATCTCATATGTCTATGTAAAGTGTTCGGCGGGCACAGTAGAGGGCTCAGAAGGGAAGGAGCAACAAGGTGATTTTGGAAAGTACGTTTTTCTGAAATGATTTTTGGGGGGCATGTTGCTCTTAGGAAGCCCCTATGGTGCCAGAAAAGCAAAAAAAAAAAAACACATGGCATACCATTCTGGAAGCAAGACCCCAAATTTCACATTTTTGCAATGGTTAATAGCAGAAAATACCCCCCAAAATTTGTAACCCCATCTCTTCTGAGTATGGAGGTACCCCATAAGTTGACCTGAAGTGCACTATGGGCGAACTACAATGCTCAGAAGAGAAGGAGTCATATTTGGCTTTTTGAGAGCAAATTTTGCTCGGGGGGGCATGTCGCATTTAGGAAGCCCCTGTGGTGCCAGGACAGCAAAAAAAATAAATAAAACACATGGCATACCATTTTGGAAACTAGACCCCTTGAGGAACGTAACAAGGGGTACAGTGAGCATTTACCCCCCACTGGTGTCTGTCAGATCTTTGGAACAGTTTGCTGTACAGAATTTTTAATTTGCACCGCCCACTGTTCCAAAGATCTGTCAGACACCAGTGGGGTGTAAATTCTCACTGCACCCCTCATTACATTCCATGAGGGGTGTAGTTTCCGATATGGGGTCACATGTGTTTTTTTTGTTTGCATTTGTCAAAACCGCTTTAACAATCAGCCACCCCTGTGCAAATCACCTCAAATATACATGGTGCACTCTCCCTTCTGGGCCTTGTTGTGCGCCCCCCAGAGCACTTTGCGCCCACATATGGGTTATCTCCGTAGTCGGGAGAAATTGCATTACAAATTTTGGGGGGCGTTTTTCCCCTTTTACCTCTTGTGAAAATGAAAAGTATAGGGCAACACCAGCATGTTAGGAACTGTCCAGAGCATGAAAAAATCCCCATAGCAAACATATGCTGCTCTGGACAGTTCCTAAAATGGACAGCAGAGGTTAGCAGAGAGCACTGTGGTCATGACATCAGAGGAAATTCATTTCTTTTTTTGATTTCTCTTTAGTTTACAGCCCCTAAAAAGTACTGGAAGGATTACAAAATTTTAAGGGATTCACAAATCTGTTTAACTTTCTGGCACCAATTGATTTAAAAAAAAAATAATTTTCCATGGGAGTACCCCTTTAAGGACCAGGCCAATTTTCATTTTTACACTTTTGTTTTTTTCCTCCTCCCCTTCTAAAAATAAAAACACTTTCAATTTTGCACCTACAGACACATATACGGGCTTGTTTTTTGTGTCACCAATTGTACTTTGTAATGAAATTACTTATTTTATATCATAATCTGTGGCAAAGCAAAAAAAATAATATACATATTTGTGTGGTGAAATAAAAAAAAGCCATTATTTTTATTCTGTAGTGCCATACGGTTACAAGGATAGCCAATTTATGTAGGTTTTATTATATTTTACTGCTTTGAAAAAATTACAACTACATGCACCAAAATGAGTATGTTTAAAATTGTTATTCTGACCCCCTATAACTTTTTACATTTTCTGCATACAGGACTATATGAGGGCTCATTTAGGGTCCCATCCGATATGAGGCCACCTCCGCGTGGTGGATGGGGGGACACATTTTGATCAAAAAGTGCGCTAAGAGCCTCCATTTTTTTACCTAGAGTGCTGTTGCAACTTTCTTTTTTGTACAATATATATATATATATATATATATATATATATATATATGTATCTTGAGGCGGTAGGCAGCACTTCCGATAGAATGGATATGGTGCAAGCAGTCTGGGGGCCCTGGTCTTGGGTCCGATTCATACAAAACATAAAGGATGACCGCAGCACTCAATAGTAGTGAAAAAATCAAAAAAGTGGCTTTATTCCAAAAGCAAACAGCAGCGACGTTTCGGTGTTCTCACAACACCATTCTCAAGCTAAATAACAGTGATCACAGCAAAGTATATATAGAGGGTGAAACAAATCAATCATAATAACAAACAATTATAAATATGTAAACATTCGTAAAGTGCCAGTGCATACAGTGCATCAGAAAGATATTAGGGGATGTACAATAGTCAACCAGATACAAGTGAGTGATATTAAAAACATCTCTATGCAGATCTTATACATAGGTAAAACAGAGAATGGTATAAAATATAAAAACAATAAAGTATGTAAACAAACATCTTAAGTATCATAGGGATTCAGGTCATCCTTTATGTTTTATATATATATATATATATATATATATATATATATATATATTTGTGTGGTGAAATAAAAAAAAAGCCATTATTTTTATTTTTACTGCTTTGAAAAAATCCCAACTACATGCACCAAAATTAGTATGTTTAAAATTGTTATTCTGACCCCTATAACTTTAAAAATTTTCTGCATAAAGGACTATATGAGGGCTATTTTTTTTGTGCTGTGGTCTGTAGTTTTTATCAGTACCATTTTTATTTTGATGGGACTTTTTGATAGCTTTTTATGAATTTTTTTTATGGTAAAAGTGACCAAAAATGCACAATTTTTTACTTTGTTTTTTTTACGTGTATGCTAGGAATGAGCGAATCAAATCTGACGAATCCAAATTTGTTACGAATTTCATTAAAAACTTGATCCGTAAGGAATCCGAATATCACCATTTAGTCTGGTCCAGACTCCAGGGCATCTAAAATAGCGGCTCCACGTGTGAGGACATGGGGCAAGGAATCCTGGGAAAGAGGGTAAGCTGGATCACCCTGAATCTCATGCAGGATGCAGCCTATCAGCAGGGAGCCAGCCCTGTGATGTCACAGCCCTATATAATTGGCAGCCATCGCTGCAGCCTGCCATTTCAGCATTTTATTGCAGAGAGCAGCATGTGTGTTGCACAGATAAACAGCTTTACAGCAGTGATTCACCACAAGCCCAAATCACTGCAGAAAAGAGAGAGAGGAGAGAGAGGAGAGAGAGGAGAGAGAGAGAGAGAGAGAGAGAGAGAGAGAGAGAGAGAGAGAGAGAGAGAGAGAGAGAGAGAGAGGAAGAGAGAGAGAGAGAGAGAGAGAGAGAGAGAGAGAGAGAGGAGAGAGAGAGAGAGAGAGAGAGAGAGAGAGAGAGAGAGGGAGAGGGCAGTTACTGTGAAATGCCAGCCAAAGCTAAACACTTGTTTTTGAAGCCTAACAGAGTTTTAAGTGGAGCGTATTGTCCTCTTCACATAAGTGTAAACTGTACATACACCTAAGTGGTGTATGTTTTTTTTTCTGTTAAACTAATTTGAGCTTAATTATTGTGAAAGGCAAGCCAAAGCTACACACTTGTTTTTGTAGCCAAATACAGTTTTAAACGTAGCATATTGTCCTCCTCTCATAAGTGTGATGTATGATTTTGTTCCTGCTTAAGTCATAAGGGCCTAGTTACTCTGAAAGGCCAGCCAAAACTATACACAGCCAAATACAGTTTTAACCCCTTAAGGACGCAGGACGTAAATGTACGTCCTGGTGAGGTGGTACTTAACGCACCAGGACGTACATTTACGTCCTAAGCATAACCGCGGGCATCGGAGCGATGCCCGTGTCATGCGCGGCTGATCCCGGCTGCTGATCACAGCCAGGGACCCGCCGGCAACGGCCGACGCCCGCGATCTCGCGGGCGTCCGCCATTAACCCCTCAGGTGCCGGGATCAATACAGATCCCGGCATCTGCGGGAGTTCGCGATTTAAATGAACGATCGGATCGCCCGCAGCGCTGCTGCGGGGATCCGATCATTCAGAACGCTGCACGGAGGTCCCCTCACCTTCCTCCGTGCGGCTCCCGGCGTCTCCTGCTCTGGTCTGTGATCGAGGAGACCAGAGCAGGAGATGACCGATAATACTGATCTGTTCTATGTCCTATACATAGAACAGATCAGTATTAGCAATCATGGTATTGCTATGAATAGTCCCCTATGGGGACTATTCAAGTGTAAAAAAAAATGTAAAAAAATGTAAAAGTAAAAGTAAAAAAAAAGTGAAAAATCCCCTCCCCCAATAAAAAAGTAAAACGTCCGTTTTTTCCTATTTTACCCCCAAAAAGCGTAAAAAACATTTTTTATAGACATATTCGGTATCGCCGCGTGCGTAAATGTCCGAACTATTAAAATAAAATGTTAATGATCCCGTACGGTGAACGGCGTGAACGAAAAAAAAAAAAAAGTCCAAAATTCCTACTTTTTTAATACATTTTATTAAAAAAAAAATTATAAAAAGTGTATTAAAAGTTTTTTATATGCAAATGTGGTATCAAAAAAAAGTACAGATCATGGCGCAAAAAATGAGCCCCCATACCGCCGCTTATACGGAAAAATAAAAAAGTTAGAGGTCATCAAAATAAAGGGATTATAAACGTACTTATTTGGTTAAAAAGTTTGTGATTTTTTTTAAGCACAACAATAATATAAAAGTATGTAATAATGGGTATCATTTTAATCGTATTGACCCTAAGAATAAAGAACACATGTAATTTTTTCCATAAATTGTACGGCGTGAAAACAAAACCTTCCAAAATTAGCAAAATTGCGTTTTTCGTTTTAATTTCCCCACAAAAATAGTGTTTTTTGGTTGCGCCATACATTTTATGGTATAATGAGTGATGTCATTACAAAGGAAAACTGGTCGCGCAAAAAACAAGCCCTCATACTAGTCTGTGGATGAAAATATAAAAGAGTTATGATTTTTAGAAGGCGAGGAGGAAAAAATGAAAACGTAAAAATTAAATTGTCTGAGTCCTTAAGGCCAAAATGGGCTGAGTCCTTAAGGGGTTAAAGCGGTACTCCGGTGAAAACCTTTTTTCTTTTAAATCAACTGGTGGCAGAAAGTTAAACATATTTGTAAATTACTTCTATTAAAAAATCTTAATCCTTCCTGTACTTATTAGCTGCTGAATACTACAGAGGAAATTCTTTTCTTTTTGGAATGCTCTCTGATGACATCACGACCACAGTTCTCTCTGCTGACGTTATTATAATAATAATAATGTTTTTATATTGTTGTCCTTAGTGGGATTTGAACCCAAGTCCCCAGTGCTGCAAGGCAGCAGTGCTAATCACTGAGCCACCATGCTGCCCTTAGCATACATCTGCTATGCATCTGCTATGCATGGTTGCTAAAATGGACAGAGATGTCAGCAGAGAGCACTGTGTTCGTGATGTCATCAGTGTTCCAAAAAGAAAGGAATTTCCTCTGTAGCATTCAGCAGCTAATAAGTACTGGAAGAATTAAGATTTTTTAATAGAAGTAATTTACAAATATGTTTAACTTTCTGCCACCAGTTGATTTAAAAGAAAAAAGGTTTTCACCGGAGTACCCCTTTAAGGTTAGTGGAGCGTATAGTCCTCCTCACATAAGTATAACATATACACACTCAGCTGGTGTATAAGTATGTCAGGCACAGAAGGGCCAGGACGTGCACAGAGGAGTGGCAGAGACCTAAATTCATCAGGTGCAGGCAGAGGCCGCAGCAGACTAGGGGCGAGTGGCAGCAGGAGTCTCAGTGAGAGGTCTGAGCTCCCGGTAACAGCTAGCGGTCGTGTCTTGACCAATTGCCGTCATTGATTGTTAACTCGGTCATCCACTTCATCACAAGTGACATCTGACACCCCCAGTCAACAGTCAGTGGGTTCATCAGACACAACCCTCAGTTAACATGGCCCGGGAGCAGTCCCTGTCCTCCCATTGCCTCTGTCCTATGCTGTTCCCTCCGCCACAAAAGTAGGGTATGCTGTTGGTTCAGTAAGGAACGATCTACTAGAGGACAGTCAGCAGCTACTGCCCAGCCAAGAATTAGAGGAGGCATCCAGCGTTTCCTCTGCTAAGCGGGCAAGTAGTGATGAGGAGAGTGACGTGGGAGGCGGTGTTGTGAGCGTTCAGGCTCCTGAAGTAGACACTGTTGAGGAACCTGAGAAGGACATCAGTGACGTGCAGTCACAACTCGATGATGATGAAGCTGATGGCACTTGGGAGCCGGGTGCAGGAGGGGCTTCATCATCATCAGGAGAAGAGGGTTGCAGGTTGCCCGTGAAGCAGCAGATGAGCCAGCAAGGTGGTAGCATTGTTGGGAGTCAGCATGGTGGCAGAAGTGGGAAGTCTGGAGCCAAACGTGCAAGGGGAAGACTACCTGCTTTGCGGCAGCCTACCTTCCCAGGAGGCAGTGAAACAGGGGTTCCTGGAGTCGGCAGCAGTAGCAGTCAGTCAGTGCAGACTGTTGGGTGGGAAATCAGTTCATCGGCGGTGTGGCAGTTTTCATCAAGCATCCAGAGGTAGTTAACATGGCCACATGCAAGATGTGTCGGCAGAAGGTGAAGCGTAGCCAGGGTCCCAATGTTGGCACCATGGTCCTGCATCAACATATCCAGTGTCACCATAAAGCGACCTGGGAGAAGTGTGGCCCCGATGTGGTGGTCCAGCATGCTGCATCACTCAGTAGCACACCGCTCCCTGTTTCAGCCAGTCAAGGCTCCACGACGTCAGCCAAAGGAAGCTGTCTGTCTTACCTATCTTCTGTCGGCCCAGATGCTCCAGCTCCATCTACTTCGAGTCAGTCATTCCGCCAGCAATCCATCAGCAAAGCCATGTGTAAGAGACAGCATTATGTGACCACTCATACAACGGCAAAGAAGCTGAATATGCTCCTGTCCATGTTGCTGGTGCCGCAGCCCCTCCCTTTTCAAGTGGTGGACCCTGCACCTTTCAGAGACCTGACAGCTTAAGCCGAGTCCCAAGCAGTCATTTCTTTGCGAAAATGACTGTACAAGCCCTGTACAATTATGTGGAACAGAAGGTGGGCTAGTCCTTGAGCCTGTCAGTGTGTACCAAAGTGCACGGCAGCACAGACGTGTGGAGCTGTAACTATGGTAAGGGACAATACATGTTCTTTACAGTTCTATGGGTAATGCGGTTCCTGCACACCTACAACAGCAACTTGGACAGGTCACGCCGAATGAAGTCACACAGGGGAGGAACTGCTAAAAGTGATTCATCAAGAAATCAAATCATGGATTACTCCATGAAAACTGGGAATGGGAACCTTGGTGAAAGACAATGGGAAGAACATCTTGTCTGCACTGCGTCAAGGAAGTCTGAGCCATGCACCCTGCATTGAACAACAACCTTAGGGGAAACCCCCAAAGGGGTACCCTAAACTAGAAATCCCCCAAAAAATAATATTAAAATATAACCTTTGTTTGTGCTCTTAAAATAATGGAAAAAAAAAAACACATGTAGAAATTAATCTAGACCCAACTGGGTGCCAGTACCACACTGAATTAAAAACACAGGATCAGTCTAGCCAATATTCATGTATCTGCTTATTGATTTGCCTATCCGTATGTGTGCCACTTATATTTATATGGCCACAATTAGGGCTGTTAGCACATAAGAGTGATGAGGCTGACTGTGACCACTGCAATTAAAACATGACACAAGCCAGAGTCCTGACGTTTCGCTGGCAACCCAACTTCATCAGAGGACTGGCGGCTAGTGAATACCGGAAGTACGGCCTCCCCTGGATGTGGATCCTCTACCTGTGTGGCTGATGAATCGGACCGTATCGGGGAGCCGAGTCTAAGGTGCCACTGGTCTTCACCAGAGCCCACCGCAAAGCAGGATGGATTTGCTGCAACAGACGACACCCAGGTCGCTACCCCCAATACGGCTCGACCACACAGGTAACTGGGAAAGACGAGGTACCAGAGGATGAGGCAGAGGCGTAGTCAACGTAGCAGAAGGTCAAGGCAGGCGGCAAAGGTTCGTAGTCAAAAATGTAGCTGGAAGGTCTGGGTACACGTGTATGGCAAACAGGCAATAGGGTACGCTTTCTCTCAGGCAGTGGGCACTGAAGATCCAGCAGGGGGTGTGGAGGTGCAGGAACTTATAATGTGGTGTTCAGGTGCAAGACTAATTATGGGCGCACTGGCCCTTTAAATTTCAGAGCTCCAACGCGCGCGCGCCTTAGGAGACGGAGTCGAGCGAGGCGCAGCTGCGTTACAGAGGCAGCAGAGTGGGGTAAGTGACGGGCTGGGATTCGCATGCGGGCGCGTCCCGCGATGCAAATCCCAGCACTGCCGACAGACGGGGACCCCGGGACACTGCGCTCACGGCCGGAGCTTGTGGCCAGAGCGCAGCACGTGACACAAGGTTTCTTGAAATGGGTAGTTTTTATTGTCATCTGACAGAAGAGGAGGAGCAGGAGCAGCCTATGGAGCTACAGGGTGATGAGAAAGACAAGACAGAGGACCCAGACACACCTTGGAGATGGAGGCAGGTAGCGCCTCCGAGTTACTTGCACAAATGGCAAGATGCATGCTCACTTGCTTGCTTAGTGACCGCCGAATTGTCACCATTCGGCACCGGGATGACTTCTGGCTCTCCACCTTGTTGGACCCTTGTTACCGGCACAAAATGGGGGCCTTTTTTTATACCCACTGAGAGGGAGGACAAACTGACCTACTACAGAGACATCCTACGTCGTCAGTGGGACGATGCGTCGTCAGTGGGACAATGGATCATTCATCCTCTCGCAGGTCTGAATCAGGGAACCCTCTGCCCTCACGTCAGTCAAATTGGATTTATGGCCGCAACTAACAGAGTTTGCCCTGGAAAAGCTGTCCTGACCGACCAGGAGTGTGCCATCAGAACGGGTGTTTAGTATGGCCATAGTCACCCCAAGGAGAACTCATCTGTCCACCAAAAATGTGGAGAAACGGACCTTTGTCATGATGAATCAGGCTTGGATCAGCCAGGATTTATATCCACCAATGCCTGATGCATCAGAGTAGATTAAACATGGTGCCACACCAACACTTCACAAATATGGATACTGTAAAAAATATTTAAGGTGCTGCTCCCAGTTACAGAAATTCCTCCACATCAGACCACAAGTAAGTATTGAGGATATGCATTAGCTAAAACTTAACTTTTCCTAGGATAAAATATTTGGACCCAAAATTTTTCGGGAAATCAAACAAAAGGAAAGGTGTGTAAAAAAACACTATGTGCCACCTACACCTCCAAGTATTGATGTATTGATGTCTAAAAGGTGAAAGGGAAGAATGTATGGTCCATTGTAACAGGTGGGGGTAAAAACTTCCCCTGTAAGGCCCTACTCTCGACCTATATATTCTCTTCTTGGCAAGTGTTACTCGCCCTTAAAAGGGCGGCCCACACCGTAACCTCTCCCTATTTCCACCTAAAATCACTGCCATTTGCCAGGGTTTTTAGGTGGAAATAGGGAGAGGTTCCAGTGTGGGGCCACCCTTTTTAGGGTGAGAAACACTTGCCAAGAAGGGAATTAATACTATGAGAGTAGGACCTTACAGGGAAATTTTTACCCCCACCTGTTACAATGGACCATACATTGTTCCCTTCCACCTTTTTGAGGTCTTTGCATCACATCAATACTTGGTGGTGTAGGTAGCGACTGGTGTTTTTGCTAAATTGGGTCCATATACTGCATCCAAAGAGTAATATTAAAATTTAAGTTTTATGTAATGCATAACCTCAATACTTACTTACTTACTTACTTACAATACCAACACTTTTGACAAAAGAGACTGTTTTCTTCTGCCTACCTGCCTGAGCTACTAATCTGATCCTGCCACCCGCCAGATACCACACATCTGATGCCAAGTTCTCCTTCTTTCACCCATCTTCGTCACAGGGTACTGGTATTGCCACGCACCGCCCCATTCTGTCACAGGGTCGCTTTCAGGACTCCTGATGTTGCTGATGCCACCTCCAGGCTATGTCATTCTGCCACTATATGGTCTACTCATGCTGCTCCTATCTCCAGGCTGTGTCATTCTGCCACCATATGTTCTCCTCTTTCTTCCGCCACCTCCAGGCTACATCATTCTGCCACCATATGTTCTCCTCTTGCTGCTGCCACCTCCAGGCTGCATCATTCAGCCACTATATGGTCTCCTCATGCTTCTTCCACCTCCAGGCTGCTAATCTAAAAGGAAAGCAGAAGGCGCTCCATGTGCGGGATCATCAGGTCAGGTCCATAGGGAAGGGAAATGATCTATCCCACGCCGCTTACCAGAGTTGGTTGTGTGCACACACACAACAATGGGAAGCGCCTGTAAAAGCTTGTGTCCTCATCCGCAGCCCTCCTAAGAGGCAGTAGATAAGCAATTTGACAGTGTAGTAGGAGATGTCGGCGCTGGATGGAGGATCCAGGAGGAGTGCAGCATAAAATCAAGTTGGGTTTATTAGATGCAACGCGTTTCGCTGCGCATGAGCAGCTTCATCAGGCATGGCAAGGTTGGGTTCACAGGAGGTATAAATACCTCCAAGTGTTAACCCTTTATGTTACATGAAATTATACATATCAAAAAGGTATAACAATCAGAATATATAAACACCACATGAGATACATATCACTATTCATGTCATATGTTTAAACAACAATTAAAACATTATAACATTAGTATTGTAAATAAAATGTCACAAATCATTGTATATGTACATAGAAATAGTTTGTAGGGGGTTAATATCCTCCAGGTACACCAGCCGGAGACCTCGTCAATCAATTTCAGGAACCTGGATCTCAAGGCGAGGTTACGGAGTGTGACACCTTTTTGATATGTATAATTTCATGTAACATAAAGGGTTAACACTTGGAGGTATTTATACCTCCTGTGAACCCAACCTTGCCATGCCTGATAAAGCTGCGCATGCGCAGCGAAACGCGTTGCATCTAATAAACCCAACTTGATTTTATGCTGCACTCCTCCTGGTTCCTCCATCTAGCGCCGACATCTCCTACTACACGGTCAAATTGCTTATCTACTGCCTCTTAGGAGGGCTGCGGATGAGGACACAAGCTTTTACAGGCGCTTCCCATTGTTGTGTGTGTGCACACAACCAACTCTGGTAAGCGGCGTGGGATAGATCGTTTCCCTTCCCTATGGGCCTGACCTGCTGATCCCGCACATGGAGCGCCTTCTGCTTTCCTTTTAGATTATCTACTTTCACCTGCTGACCGGGGTTTGGATATCTCAAGATCCTTCACTCTGAAGTGCTGCTCCAAGGGATCGTTCCGTATTACTACACTCAAGAATTTATCAAGGACTCACCACATGTGGTTTGGACTTTATCACCTTCATATATTTTCCAGTTATTATGTATTTGTCATTACCTTTGACTATATTCATCCCTTAGGTTTATGTTCACATCATCATTACCATTACATATTTTTATTACCATTTTTATATTTATTTTCATTTTTTTATTCTTTTATTTTCTTTCTTCTTTTGACATTTTCTTTTCTTACGCCTTTTTCTTTAACCTCTTAGATTATTTTTTTTACGTTTTTTATACATTTAATATTTTTCGTATATTTAATTTTCTTTAGTGTTAAACACAATGGATTACCTTCCAAATAGAGACTCTGTCAGAGATCTCCTGATCGGCCAGCTGCTGGGTGCGGTAAATGATCCTCCCACTCCCAGCATACGGCCAGATCTAGGTACGATCTCTGAAACTGATATGAAAACAATGTCTTATTTATTTCAAGAATATGAAAATCACTGTAAATTAGAACTCCAACATAGTTTGGATATATTATTTTTACAAAGATACCTCACTAATAATTTTACACCTAGAGGTCTTAGATTACCCTTTGTGTCCCCCTTCCCCGAAGACATCCCCTTCTCAAGAGAATGGGATGAATATACGGAAACTTTCTCTCGGGGTTTAATTACCCGGCTTATTGAGAAAAGAAAAGTCTTAGTTCAATACTATCGAGATAAGGCTATGTCAAATAGAGAGGAACTCTCTCCAAGATAAAAATGATTATGCCTGTGGCTAAATCCACAAATGGCCCAAACAAAATCCAACTATGAACGCAGGAAATAATTCTAAATGCATGAATACCAATAATTCTAGACCTATTAATTCTAAGATATATGATCTAAATAAGGACAGAATTCCCCACAACAATCTTGAACAAAGATTTGAACACAGTAGAACTATTGTGAACTCGACACGTAATAAACATAACACGAAAAATAATACTCCCAATAGAAAACATAATCATATTATGGAGAAAAAAACTATTGAAACTCATACATGTTCTAACCCTACAAAAAAAACAGAACCTTTAACTCTTACAAACACAAACCAGATTTTGGTACAAACTAGATGCTCAAATACTATTGATTTAGACTTACCTATTCCCCCAATAGGACCAGCAGCAAATATGGTTTGTCCTATGTTACCCCCTCTTGTGAAACCAGATCAAGAGTCACCTAGTGAACTGTGCCTCGGGGCTATGGGTAGAGTTACAGCCCTATCACCCAAGGATGATAATATCTTGGAGTGTATGCTGAACTCATCTATACTTACGATCCACGAAACTACACTGTCTGAACCTGACCTAACCCATACTGGTTTAGAGAAATCTATAGTGCACAATGATTCTTCACTCTCTTCCACATCTTCACTGTATTTAAACTTCCCACGCACATCCAATGTCCTTATGACATCGAATATCAATCTGGACGTACGTTCACGTCCAATCACACACTACTTCCCCATCACAACCTCGTCACCCAGGGGGAAACCCCAAACAAAAAAAAAGAAAACCCAGAGGTAGCAGAGGTGGAAGAAACAACAAAAAAAGAAACATCACTAATCCTCCCCCTGACACAATATCACCAGGAACAGAAAAAGAAAAAGTAAAAATATTAAATCTCTCTAAATATATTCTTTCAAAAAATTAAAATTGATTTACTAACAAAAGGTTTGACTTTTTGTGCAGTTACACGTCCGGATGATTTTCAACTGTTCATTGATTTGAACAGCTTTATCCGCAAGTTAACATTAAATCGAAATGTTTTCATTCAAAATAGAAATACTGTGTCTTATGAAGAGTCCACAATAACCCCAGTGGATATACCCATTTCCCCTTGCAATATAGAATCTATTCCCGCACACCATGTACCAGTCAAACCCCAGTCCTCATTCTACTCTATATATAATAGAGGTGGACATCTTGAAACCTTTTACAATATGGTTATGAGGGACTTCACTACTTTATGTGAAGAGTCCATCATAATAAAAAATAGAGATAATTTAACTGGAGCCGAAAGGAGAGCGATAAAATCCATTCAAAACAACAATACGATCATTGTACGCCTTGCTGATAAGGGGGGGGAGGTAGCTATTTTAGATCGTTGCGGTTATAAAAAAGAAGCAACGTGCATTTTAGTGGATACCACATATTATACGGTATTATCAGAGGACCCATTTCCAGAGATTTACAAAAGTTATTGTAACCTTATCAACAGAGCGGTGGAGATACATTTATTGGATAAGAGGGAGCATGCGTTCCTTAGTGTCAAGAACTATACCCTGCCCACTTTTTATTATTTACCCAAACTTCACAAAGATTTATCTCAACCTCCAGGTAGACCTATAATTTCAGGTATTGGATCTATTACTGCTAATTTATCTCACTTCATTGATTTATTTTTACAACCATATGTATTAAAATTACCCTCTTATTTGAGGGACTCAGCGCAACTAATCCAGGAATTTCATAATTTATCCTTACCCCCCATGTTTAGTTTCTTGACACTGGATGTATGCTCCCTCTACTCTAATATCTCCACTGCTCTTGGTGTTCCAGCAGTAGTTGCATTTTTATATAGTGATTCAAACTTGAATAAACATCAGGCAGACTTCCTAATAGAGTCTTTGAAATTCATACTTACTAATAATGTATTTGATTTTAATAAAGTCATCTATCGTCAGAACAGGGGCTGTGTCATGGGGACTCGATTTGCCCCTAGTTATGCAAATTTGTTCATGGGGCGTTTTGAGTCCCTAGTTATGGCACAGTCCCTGTATTTCAAGTTTGTCTTTTTTTCCCGTCGTTTTATTGACGATTTATTCATTCTGTGGTCAGGGTCCCAACAAGAAGCTGTGTCATTTGTAGAGGAATTGAACTCCAATATTTGGGGTCTCCAATTCACTATGCATTTTTCTAATTTTTCTACTCAATTTTTAGATCTTGATATCTCTAAGACATCTAATGGTTCATTAAATACTAAAACCTACTTCAAATCTGTCGATGTGAATAGTTTTCTACAATTCGACAGTGCCCATTACCCTAGCTGGCTAAGAGGAGTGCCTTATGGGCAATATCTACGAATTCGTAGAAATTGCACCTCTAATGAGGATTTTGAAATTCAAGCTAAAATCCTAAAAACTCGATTTAAACAGAAAGGATATCCGAACTCTCTACTCTCTAAAGCATATTCCAGGGTAAAAACTAAAAAACAAATAGATCTAGTTGTCCCCAAAACTAAATCAGAACCTGAAACACACCATGACCAAAAAATAAATAACCAGTTTAAATTTAATTTCATTAGAAATTACAACTCAGAAGCCTCTAACATTAAAACAATTCTTCAAAAAAAATTGGCCAATAATAAAAAGTGATCCTATCCTAAAACAACTAGTCCCTAAAATTCCAAATGTAACATATAGACGTTCCAAAAATCTAAGTAACCTCTTAGCCCCTAGTAGATTTAGAGAAGAGGGTTTTATTAAAAATACCACTATAAAGAAATCTGAATGCTCTCCATGCAATAAGAACCGATGTTTATGTTGCCACTGGATTAACAAAACTGATGTCTTTTCATTCTACCAGACACAATCTATTTTTAAAATAAAGGGTTGTCTTAGTTGCGACACAGATCATGCAATTTACCTAATTTCTTGTGGTTGCGATATGCAATATGTTGGTCGTACAATTCAAACTGTTCGGGCCAGAATGAATAAGCACCGATGGAACATTAGTCATGGATTCCTACTTCATAGCCTGTCACGTCATTTTTTCACTGTACATAATAAAAATACAGAATCATAAAAATTAATCATTTTAGAATCTATTTTTCCCAATACACCCAATAGATATCAAAAACTAATCAATAGGGAATCCTTTTGGATCCACAAACTTCAAACTTTAACCCCTTATGGATTTAATGAATGTATAGAGACAGTTAGGTAGGATAAAAACTAATTTGTTCCATCGGTGCTTGTCCACATTATATGCACTTATTTCTTTTTCTAAATTTTTTGTAATCTATGAAGTTATCTGTACAACAAATATTGTATATGTACATTTAAAAAAAAAAGTTTTTTCTATATAAATTTAGTCGCTCTATATACACACGCTACGGTATTACCATCTGCGCCCTGTGTTCACGGCCCCTCCTTCCCCTTTTCCCTTTTCCCTTCCCTACCAAGATCATCTCGGTGTGAGGCGTGTCTGTAGATAATTTGAGGATTTATTGGTTCATCGGCCGGCATTCACACACTGCCTTCTCACCATGTGGGTTTCCATAATCCACGCGCCTTCGGACGGTGGTTTGGAAACTCCTGTGGGGGCGGCATGTTGTGGATCTGACTTGACGGACTTGTATATTCCAGTTCTATAATCCACAAATTTGTGTATATAAAAGATTTTATTGTTTTTCTATTGCCTTTTTCTAAGCTCACCATTCACACTCCGTAACCTCGCCTTGAGATCCAGGTTCCTGACATTGATTGACGAGGTCTCCGGCTGGTGTACCTGGAGGATATTAACCCCCTACAAACTATTTCTATGTACATATACAATGATTTGTGACATTTTATTTACAATACTAATGTTATAATGTTTTAATTGTTGTTTAAACATATGATATGAATAGTGATATGTATCTCATGTGGTGTTTATATATTCTGATTGTTATACCTTTTTGATATATATAATTTCATGTAACATAAAGGGTTAACACTTGGAGGTATTTATACCTCCTGTGAACCCAACCTTGCCATGCCTGATGAAGCTGCGCATGCGCAGCAAAACGCATTGCATCTAATAAACCCAACTTGAATTTATGCTGCACTCCTCCTGGTTTCTCCATCCAGCGCCGACATCTCCTACTACACTGTCAAATTGCTTACCTCCAGGCAGCGTCATTAAGCCACTATATGGTCTCCTCATGCTGCCGCCACCTCCACTCTGTCATTCAGCCACTATATGGTCTCCTCATGCTTCTGCCACCTTCAGGCTGTGTCATTGAGTGAAGGAGTTTAAGCATGCATGGGATAAGCATAAGGATATCCTTCATATAAGATAGAGCCATGTACTATTGATTGGATTCAGGTTATTGGGCAGACTAGATGGGCCAAATGGTTCTTATCTGCCGACACATTCTTTGCTTCTCTGTAATTTTTTTGTAGCTTTTCGACCGAAATAAATTCTTATAATACTATTTTTTTCCAGAAAATTCAGTGATGGGACAAATGAAATTTTTAACCCCTCGGGGATGGAGGGTTTTCCAGTTTTTGCACTTTCGTGTTTTCCTCCTTACATTTTAAAAATCATAACCGTTTCAATTTTGGAGCCAAAAATCCATATGATGGCTTTTTTTTGTGCCACCAATTCTACTTTGTAATGACATCAGTCATTTTACCCAAAAATCTACGGCGAAACGGGAAAAAAATTATTGTGCGAAAAATTGAAGAAAAAATGCTAACTTGTAAATTTTGAGGGCTTCCGTTTCTATGCAGTACATTTTTTGGAAAAATGACACCTTATTTTTATTCTGTAGGTCCATACGATTACAATTACACCTTAATTATATAGGTTTGACTTTGTCGTACTTCTGTCATCTGCTGACCCCTATATCTTTAAAATTTTTCCGCGTATGGGGCGGTATGAGGGCTATTTTTTTGTGCCATGATCGAAAGTTTTTAGCGGTACCATTTATGTATTTATCAGACATTTTGATAATTTATTATTCATTTTTTTATGATATAAAAAGTGACAATAAATACACTATTTTGGACTTTGGAATTTTTTTGTGCGTACGCCATTTACCGTGCGGTTTAATTTACGATATTTGTTTTTTATAATTCGGACATTTCCACACACGACAATACCACATATGTTTATTTTTATTTACACAGTTTTTTTTTTTATTTGGAAAAGGGGGGAGATTCAAACTTTTATTAGGGAAGGGGTTAAATGATCTTTATTCACTTTTCTTTCACTTTTTTTTGCAATGTTATAGCTCCTATAGGGACCTATAACACTGCACACACACTGATCTTTTACATTGAACAATGGTTTCTCATAGGAAACCGTTGATCAATGATTCTGCCGCTTGACTGCTCATGCCTGGATCTCAGGCACTGAGCAGTCATTCGTCGATCGGACAGCGAGGAGGCAGGTAGTTTAAATTTTAAACTATCCTGTAAGCTGGTCGGGATGCCGCGATTTCAACGCGGCAATCCCGAACAGCTCCCTGAGCTAACTGGCACTGCTTTACTTTCACTTTAGGTGTGGCATTCAACTTTGAACGCCGCGTCTAAAGTTTTAATAGTGCGCGGCACCGCGATCAATGCCATGCACTATCAGTCATGGGTCCCGGCCATTGTCCCGGGCCCGACCCGCTATGACGCCCTCCGTCCCCAAGGAGTTAATCAAATTTGATCATCGCTAGTCCTCTCCACTGGCTCATCTCAGTTTTTTATAGCTTTTCAACCCAAATAAATTCATATCAACTAATTTTTTTCTGAAAATTCTGCTAAGACAAATTACATTTTTTATAAAATTTGATCATCGCTAGTCCTCATATGTTATCTCTGGAATTACTACAAGAATCCAAAGAAACAGGAAGGAGCGAGAAAATTAAACCATAACTGATTAAATGAAACATTCAAAGTTTGCTATGCAGTTCTGCAGTGCAGCCGTGCTTACTTACACATGCATGGCTTGATATTTTCGACAAGCATTTGATACTGGCAGGATCTACCCAGTAGCCCATTGGGTCAGGTCTGCACCACTGAAAAGGAGTACAAACTAACACACTACTCAAAAATTGTGCCGCTCTGCAGCCTACATAGGCTGCTGCCACCTCCAGACTGTGTCTTTGTGCCGCCATATGGTCTCCTCATACTGCTGCCACATCCAGGCTATCTCATGGTGTCGCCCTATGGTCTTGTCATGCTGCTGCCACCTCTAGGCTCTGTCATTGTGCCACCATGTGATCTTGTTATATTGATCTTGTAGTTTGACAGTATTTTTTCCAAGTAAGCACTTTGGGCACCGGGACACTCAGTCATAAGCATGGGGGAGGGGGCACTGTGAGATAGGGGCAAGGACAGGCGGAAGCTGGCCACGCAGAGGACCACCAGCTTGATTTTAAGATTCAAGTATGAGCTTTTTTACTGCTGCAACTTATAGCAGTATGTTCCCACTCATCCAACGGTGCAGAAGCTGAATGTGCTCCTTTCCATGTTGCTGGTACTGTAGTCCCTCCCTTTTCAAGTGGACACTCAGTCATGAGCATGGGGGTGCGCTGAGAGGCAGGGGCTGGGATAGGCAGTATCTGGCCTTGCTGCTTACCGCCAGCATAATTTTAAGATACAACTAGGAGCTTTTCCATACACTATTAGAGCTGGGATTACCCCGGCTGTTGGCACCAGACTTACCTTACAATGGGTCGTTAAAAAAGGATTTAAAGATTGTTCATTCGAATTGCCAGGCTATGTCATTATGCCGCTGTGTAGCAGTGATTCTGATAGCGACACCTGTGATCTGCATGTCATACTGAACAATAGTATTATTTCACTTCAAATTCGGATTGAACCAGATTTTTTCGGAAAATTCGGCAAATCGGCCAAATTGAATTTTCCAAAAACTCCCTCATCTCTAGTGTACGTCATCGACCGTGCGGTTTAGCTAACCTCATATTTTAATAGTTTGGACATTTACACACTTGGCATTACCACATATGATTATTTTTATTTTATTATTTTATTTAAAAAATGGGAGGAGGGGGATTCAAACTTTTATTAGGAAGTGGTTCATTCACTTTTATAAACTTTTTTTAACACTTCAATTTTTTCTTTCTTTAGCCCCCATAGGGGGCTATAACATGCAATATTTTGATTACATATACTGATCACTGCTATTGATTAGTGTTATCGGTGCTCTGTTGCTCCAGGCTGGAAGCAGCAAATTATCGATCAGATGTCGAGGAGGCAGGTAAGTTTTACTTAAGTTTTAGACCCCGTTATCAATTTTGATCGTGGCATCTAAAGGGTTACTGCCGGGCATCGGCCCGACTTGCCACTGACGTATCTTGACCATGGAGTACACCTCAAATGTCTTTTTGGTTTCTGTATTTATCCATCTCTTCCATTTATCATCAATTTGTTCTTGCGTCCACGTCCACGGAGGAGGGTTACAGTTTTGGGGACATTAAACTTGTGAATAACATGTACAACTGTAGTCACAGAAACATCAAGCTGCTTGGATATGATCTTATAACCCTTACCATTAACATTCTTGTCTATAACTATCTTTCAAAGCTCCTGAGACAACTCTCTCCTTGGGCGGACAAGCAGGGCTCTGTGCATTGAGGCTCTATGACTTCACCCCCCCCCCCCATTGGCTCACACATCAGGCTGTTTGACAAGCGTGGAGCCTGCACAGAGCCCTGCTTGTCCCGCCCATACTTCCTGTATTTTGTCTCTGCACAGAAAAACAAAATCAATAACTACATGGACCGAATCCTAAAGTTCGATAAAAATACAACTTCTTTTGAGCCATTCATTTCTCAGTAGGATCTATTTCTTACGGCTTGATTCACAAAGAGCCTATTATACCTTACTGATCATGCCTTGGATCTCCTGCTCTCTACGAAGACCTCAGAATATGTATTCATTGCCAGGGTTAAATTTTCATTCCACATGACTGTACTATATAAATAACTTTGATAGCATTTTTCTTGTACCTCTAGGACATTGGTTTTTGCTAGAAATAAAGAAATCTCCCGTGCTGGTTGAAGAAAAAATATGTATTCAAGGTATTTTAGGAAACCTTAAATCAAAAACCTCCCAAGCTTTTCCTAATGTGACCTTTTCAATAAACCTTGAAGTCATCAGTGAACTTTTATTTCCGTGCTGTAGCTTGTAGTGAGCAATCACCGTACTGCAGAACAGCAAGGAGCATCATCCCGAGGGCATACATACATGGTTACACAAGGAGCAGAAGCTGTCATTTTATAGGGACTATTGCGTTTATCACCACTTTTCCAAAAAACAGCTCGAGCCTATCAATTTCTGCAGCCTGCAGTTTCCTGTGATGCTAATACATAACATTTCATTTATTAATGCACAGCTTGAATAAAAAATCTCCATTCAGTATTTCATCTGCTCTGCATACCATGCAGCACAGGGTTAATACTTTACACATTATCGCCTAAGTTAGCATACTAAGGCAATATGCAAGACGAACATCCCATGATCCCCGGCTCCCCGGGGTAAAGCATTTATTGGTTCATTTCTGTTTTTATTGTTTTGACGTTGTTTACAATGCACATGATTAGCTGTCTTTATGCAAATCTTCCTCGATCTAAACAAATACAACCATTTGCGTGGAGACGTGTTCGGCTGGGTTTATTATAGTTTGAAAGAGCGTTAAGTGATCTCTGCTTATTGCTTTGTGAGGAGAATGGCATCATTTAATAAATGATAAGGATGACATCACAAAGTTCAAACAACTTTAGGAGAGTAATTATGGAAGCACTTGCCAACTTCACACAATGATATAGGGACTGGAAGGGTACAGTAACACTCAAAATACATTTCTCCACTAAAGTTGACTGAAATGAGTTGTGGAAATCAAAAACTTTAGGTTATTTAATATTTTCTCTAAACTGGAAGGTAAATTGTATTCCTGTGAATAAATGGTCACTGTCATTTGCAAGGCTTTTTATATAATGGAGATAATAACATTATATGAAATATGAGGACAAGCAGGGTTCTAGTCACTGAGGACAAGAAGGGATCTGTACAGTGAGGACAAGCAGGACTCTAAACACTGAGGACAAGCAGGTCTCCGTACACTAAGGGCAAGCAGGGCTCTGTACACTGAGGACAAGCAAGACTGTACACTGAAGACAAGGAGGGATCTGTACAGTGAGGACGAGCAGGACTTTGTGCACTGAGGACAAGCCGGGATCTGTACAGTGGGGACAAACAGGGCTCTGTACACTGAGGACAAGCAGGGCTCTGTGCACGAAGGACAAGCAGGGATCTGTGCACTGAGGACAAGCAGGACTCTGTACACTGAGGACAATCAGGGCTCTGTACACTGAGGACAAACAGGGCTCTGTACTCTGAGGACAAACAGGGCTTTGTACACTGAGGACAAGCAGGGCTCGGTACACTGAGGACAAGCAGGGCTCGGTACACTGAGGACAAGCAGGTCTCTGTACACTGGGGGCAAGCAGGGCTCTGTACACTGAGGAAAAGCAAGACTCTGTACACTGAGGACAAGGATGACTCTGTACACTGAGGACAAGCAGGGCTCTGTACACTGGGGGCAAGCAGGGCTATGTACACTGAGGACAAGCAAGACTATGTACACTGAGGACAAGGAGGACTCTGTACACTGAGGACAAGCAGGTCTCTGTACACTGAGGACAAGCAGGACTCTGAACACTGAGGGCAAGCAGGTCTCTGTACACTGGGGCAAGCAGGGCTCTGTACACTGAGGACAAGCAAGACTCTGTACACTGAGGACAAGGAGGACTCTGTACACTGAGGACAAGCAGGTCTCTGTACACTGGGGGCAAGCCCGGCTCTGTGCACTGAGGACAAGCAGGGGTCTGTTTACTGAGGACAAGCAGGGCTTTGTACACTGAGAACAAGCAGAGCTATTTGCAGTGACGGTCTGTGTCATGCCCACAGCTCACACACCAGGCCGATTGACAAGTCAGGACCCTGCAGAGAGCCCTGCTTGTCCTGCCCACACTTCCTGTATTTCTTCCCAGCTAATACATACAGGCAATAGCTGTAGGGACAAGACAGCATTTTTTCACCCAAAAATATACAGATTTTAACCAATTTGTAATACAAATATGCATATAATGTTATAATCTAAGTTTTTCCACATGAAATGTATACTTTAAGTATGTGCTTGTATACCTTTAGCTAATAAAACGTATACATAGTGTCATAAGGGACCCATTAGGTAGGCAATGTCACAATTCTCCATTTCAGGACTATATACTTTGACATTTTAAATGGCTATGTTGTGTATTTTAACTTTTTACAGTATATACATATTTTTTTATGTGTTTTATAAGTTATGAAGTATTTAATGTGATATGTTTTTTCTGTCGTTTTTTTTTTCTGTTACATTGAGCTGCAGCACTCTGCAGCCCAACTATGTTGAATTCTTCTGATCACTAGCTTCTGTATAGGCCTCCTTGGCTGCCAACCACATGGAATACGCATAGGCTCTATAGATCCCCTTCCTTTAGTCGACACACATCACTGCACAGACCATTTGCTAGATGTAACAAAAAATGGGACTCAGTAACTCAATGTGTGTAGTTATCATAGTACATAAAAATTGTTATATCTAGCTAGTTGCATGTTAAAGGGGTTGTCTAGTTATGAAACACAGGGTAACTAGAACGGGGCCCCATCTTCCCAGACAAACTAGTCTTAGCAGTGACAATTGGCTCAGCTAATCATCAATGATTGACTGAGCAGGTCCACCCTCAAGGATTCATGTCCACCTATTAGATAGGCAGGTAGGCCCAAACAAAGCAGCAGGACCCTCTTGTTTCTTCTCTGTTCTGGTTCAAGTGTGCATGATGTCCTGTGCAGCACTCTGCTCTTTTGGACTACAGGCATAAACTAGCATGTGGCCTTAATGAGTAACTTATGAACAGGGGGCTGATGACTGCAAGGCTGCTTTCCCACTAGGAGCATTCATCCGTTATTAAACGTCCATTTTTTGTGTGAAAACAGATGTATAATAGCGGATGAATAAATATTCATCCATTAAGACCCGTTATCCTTCATGTATGGCCGTAACACCTCTGTCTACAGACTCCCACAGCTGGGACTGCTACTGCTCCCATCATGGAACAGACTTCTTTCCATGATGGGAGTAGTAATTGCCTGGCTGCGGGAGTCTGCAGACAGCTAGGGAGGCTACATTAGTGTTTGTGCTACTACCCCCATCATGGAACAGAGTCTGTTTCATGATGGGGGTTGTAGTACAGGGGCTTAGGGATTGATCGCACCAGGTTTCACTTCTGAGACCTCATGCGATCAGAAGTTATTAAGCAGGGTAGCGGGCAGCATGGTCCGCAACCCTGTGATGTATCATGTGTTTTAACTCTCATTTTTATATCCCCCGCAGGGAGCCCTGAATGGCCGGTACTGAGGAGCCAATCAGGGCTCTCAGCAGGAGATTTAAAAATGAACATTGTGAGTAGCAGGGGGACAAATCTATATTAAAAGTGCTGCGGGGGGCAAGATATATAGCGCTGCAGGGGGGCAGACATATAGCCTATATATAGCCCCCCAGCGCATTTATAATATGCCCCCTGCAGCGCATTGATAAAGATATACCCCCCATTGGCACATTAACAAATATATACCCCCCGCAGTGCATGTATAATGTGCCCCCCGCAGCGCAAGCATAATGTGCCCTTGCAGCGCAGCTATCTATCTATATATATATATATATATATATATATATGTATATATATGTCACCACAGCATTATATGTGAAAAGCATTCTAGCAGCAGCATCTGCTGGCCCGATGCTGCTCATCGAAATACTTTTCATTCATAGCGTAGTGACGGCATATATATGTAGAAGCGCTGTGGGGGGCAGATAATGGTATATGTCTGCCCCCCAGCGCTTCTATATACATATACCCCTGCAGCGCTATGAATGAAAAGTATTACTTTTAGCAGCGCATAGTGCCTAAACTTTAAAAATTTTCATGTATCGAAAATCTTCAATTTACATTTTACAAAATATCTTTAATCTTTTCGATTGTGAGGCCCTATGGTCTGGTCGGGCTGCAGCCACCTCTAGGCTCTGTCATTGTGCCGCCATGTGACTCCTTGTTAGATTGTTTTTCTTGGTCATACAGTATTAGTTCAAAGTAAACGCCGGGACATTAAACTTGGAAAACTAATATAAATCTTAAATTTAAAAAAATCGATGTAATCTTTTCATGACTGAGGCCCTATGGTCGTCGACGTCATATATTACCTGTGGAATTATCACAAGAATCCAATGAAACAGCTTGGAGCAATAACAATGAACCATAACTGATTAAATGAAATATTCACACATTCACATTCAGGGGCACATCCTCAGGGGCAATGCTGTGTCCCAGCCTATCCCCTGAGGATTCAGGTCACCAACCAGGTTAAACGTGTTGGAAATTTTTGTGAAATGTGTCTTCTTAATCTGACCATTTAAATGTTACGCTGAATAATGTGATTGTTAGTAGGTGGATGTAGAGAGGAATTAGTTGATTCTCATACCTCTACCACTTTACTACTGATATATGTGGCAGTTTTCTTCTCTTTTATTGAACTCATCTGTGATTATTTGCATTGTATACTTTTCTGCACTATTACGGGTATTAAAGGGGTTCTGCACTGCTTTAACCTTCTTGGGGCAGTTAGGTAGTACTGTGGCTATATGTTATTACCCCTTTGCTTCCTGCTGGTAACGCTACTGTAGTTGGGTTATTTTTTACCTTATTTTCAAACCCGGAAGCTGGTTACTTCATTAGTTTGCTGGCTTTTTTCAACCACTATTTTTTTTCAGCCGCCGCCATCTTTCCATCGCTACGTCACCCTGCAGGGTGTTGTGTTGGAGGCCGGCCTGCCCCAAGCTCCGTACGTGCCCGCCTCCCGCTCTGATGAATATTCCACCATCATAATCGCGGACCTCCTTCCTTTCAGCTTCTTATAAGCTGATTGCTGATTGGGCTGCTCGCGGCGAATCGGCTCCGTTGTTGGGCGCATGCCCAGTTCGTCCTCGGGCGGGAGGGTCATCTGCCAGAGAGCGCCTAGCAAACCTTCGGGAGCTGTCCACCACACAGGGACTCCCCTCTGGTAAGGTTAGTGTTAACAATACCCCAGCACGTCCCGAAGCTGAAAACACAATGGCACATGCGCAGATGACCCTCCCGACCGAGGACGAACTGTGCATGTGCCCAACAACGGAGCCAATTCGCCGTGAGCAGCCCAATCAGCAATCAGCTTATAAGAAGCTGAAAGGAAGGAGGTCCGCGATTATGATGGTGGAATATTCATCAGCACGGGAGGCGGGCACGTACGGAGCGTGGGGCAGGCCGGCTTCCAACACAACACCCTGCAGGGTGACGTAGCGATGGAAAGATGGCGGTGGCTTAAAAAAAACTGTGGTCAAAAAAAGCCAGCAAACTAATGAAGTAACCAGCTTCCGGGTTTGAAAATAAGGTAAAAAATAACCCAACTACAGTAGCGTTACCAGCAGGAAACAAAGGGGTAATAACATATAGCCACAGTACTACCTAACTGCCCCAAGAAGGTTAAAGCAGTGGAGAACCCCTTTAATATAAGCTAAGTTTTATGGCACCTTATTTTTTCTCTTTTGTTTGCCTTCTAAGAAGAAAGGTATAACAGGTTATAGACAGTGCAAAATGTATCCTAAGGTTTTGAATGAAAACATTTTACAAATACAACACGTAAAGCAAACTAATGGGCAGTTACCTATTTAGATCTAGATGAAGCCACTTCAGAGCGTTCTCATTTTCATAGCCATAATTATATGCTTGCTGTGATAAACTGAACGCACGCACCAATGAGTGAATTACATTATCAGTAAAAAAAAAAACTGAAAAGTGAAACCCTCAGGAGAATTTTACATGAAAACATGTTGTTCTCAAAGCTCTTGTTTTACAAAATATCATAAGTTATTGATTCTGTTAACAATGTCCCTTATAAGCACAGGAACACAACATAGTTAATAGAGCTAGGGAAAATTCTACGGGTAGACGTTACATGTAAAGACAGCTACATTTTACATTTTATAAGAGCACTCTTTTTTATAGATACAGTTGTGGATTTTATACAATATGATTCAATAGTTAAAAGTCTGGAATCTGGAATATAGTATTTGCAGTGAAACTAGACTGAAAACTTAGTTTTAGTTTTCTTCTCCGGTGACTATTTATTTGGGTTAGAAAAAGAAGTGGCACAAAACATGTGGTTAAGTGTTTTATGTGCCCTGAATGCTCTGCGTTGATTTGTGATGTGTTCTTTTTTCTCATTTGATTAAATTTTTATTACAATATTTTTTTCTGTGGTTTGTACCTATCTAAACAAACAGAGCTAAATCTTTAAGAGAGTGAAACCACATACACCAAAACTGTGGGAAGCTCTCTGTTTCTGGAAAGAGCAAGGGTGTAATTCTGTGCCTAATGGAAGTTTTAGAGTATTGATTATAGGTGCAAAAAGCCTAGTGACCCCAGAGCCCTAGATTAGGACCTATGCAGGCTTCTGGCCAGGCCTAGTACAATACCAGTTCAATCAAGCAGGGGAGTCCCTGCCTTGGAGCTATATTGTAAGAGAACAACACCCCATAACTGAGAAAGGGGAATTGAAAATATTGCCAGCCAAGCAAATTTGACCCTGTGATAAAGGAAATGTACACAAAAAGGCTAGTGAGATCGGGATCCACAATGGCACAGTTTACATCAAATGGGAAAACCCAGCTTTAGTCTAAGCAAAAGTCTAAGCCTACCTGAAACTATGTAAACATGAATGCCTCCATCCTAGAAGGGTTTCCAGCATTTGTCAGTAAATAGAAGTATACATTATTCTTTTCCATGCTATGCTTGTTTCTCTGGTGTTTATTGCACTTTGACATCATGGGAATCCCTACTATCATTAGCCAAAACACCTACACCCTTAAAGTGTACCTGTCATTTTAGAAAACTTTTGACATGTCCTGGAGGCATGTGAAAATTGATCAGTGTTCAGATCGCTAGAAAGAGCTGGGAGAGAAGCACATGGCTGAAATACAGAGGGGTTAAATAACAAGAGTAATCAGACAGGTGACAGAATGGTGCTGAATAAGTGAGGGCAATGACCACAATGGTCCAGCTTTACTAAAAATTGTCTAATTTTTATACACTGTAGACTCAGATTAGACAGTTTAAAAATGTCCACGGTACAAATGGTTGGATGGTACTTGATGGTACAAATTACATGTTCTTTTTATTCTGTGAGTCAGGGTCATTGCTAGGTCTCCAAAAGACCCAGGGCTGGAGCCCATAGCCCAGCCACGCCCCTAACCCCACCCTCAGACATACCCTAACCATGCCCTCAGACACGCCCCTAAGAGACTGCATGAAGCATTATCAGGGACCTTACTCCTCCATTCTGGTGATCAGTGGGTGTCCCAGCAGGCAGACCTCACCAATCACCTAGCTATCCCCTATTAAGTGGATAGGGGATAATTTTACATTTTGTGAATACCTCTAAGAGCAATGGTTGATGTGATATGATCACAAATCATAAATTTTGGTGTTTGGAATTTTTTAAAGTTTACTCTGTTTACTGCGTGGGGTAATATAATATAATATTATATTTTCAAAGATCGGATATTTACGCATAGCAATACCAGATATATAGTGGTTTTTTTATTTATTATATTTTAACAATTTTTTAATGGCAAAAAGGTTACAATTTTTATTTTTATTGGGGGGGGGGGGGGGGTTGTATATTTTTTAAATCTTTTTTTTTTTTCTACCAGCTGGTTAGCAAATATAGGGGGAACATTATGCATTTTTTTCTTTTTTAATCCCTTAGGGACATGCGCTGTAAATGTACGCTGCAGCGGGTAAAGTTTGTCTGCCATGAGGAGATGCTGTTCTCCTGCTCTCTGGGGGAGATTTATCAAAACCTGTCCAGAGGAAAAGTTGCTGAGTTGCCCATAGCAACCAATCAGATCGCTTCTTTCATTTGGCAAAGGCCTTTTCAAAAATGAAAGAAGAGATCTGATTGGTTGCTATGGACAACTCAGCAACTTTTCCTCTGGACAGGTTTTAATAAATCTCTCCCTCTGCGCCTAGCCAAGCCGGTAAGGCTGAAATCATCTGAGACCGTGGTTGTGTGCGGAGGGCAGGAGAACAGCGAGGCTGACAGGCGCCAGAAGCTACCACTGTCTTAAAGCAGTGGTGGCAAAAAACAAACAAAACAGAGGGTAGCCAGAGACCCGGGGCTACAGCCCCCTTAGCCCCCCCCCACCACACCCCCAGCAACGCCCCTGCTGTGGGTCAATACAAGTTATATAGCCAGTTTATATAGGTTTTCTATTATAGTACTACTTGTTAAATCAGAATGCCTAAAATAGTCCTCTGTAGGAATAGGGAGAAAAATTGGGATGAGATCCGGCACCTCCTCCGATATAGTAAGTTCGGAAATGAAGATGTAACAAAACTGCCTATATTTAAAAAAGGCCTTTTTTAAATATAGGCAGTTTTGTTACATCTTCATTTCCGAACTTACTATATCGGAGGAGGCGCCGGATCTCATCCCAATTTTTCTCCCTATTCCTACACGTTAGAACCGGACTTGCCAGTCACGGTTAGGGATGCAGAGGCAGCCACCCACCTAACGCCGCCGTACGCTAGGATCTCGGACCCAGGATACCAACAGCTTCTTGCGACCTGAAGGCTTACAAAGGTGTTGTGCCCGCAGCACAACTAACCACGGTAAGTTGCATCTAACTCGCACGTACCCGCTTTTACTTCAACGGTATCACACCAGGAGCGCACCTCTCCTTTTTCCTTTTATTTTAAAATAGTCCTCTAACCTCTATGGCCTAGATTTATCAAACTGTGTGAGAGAAAAAGTGGAGTGATTTTTCCACAGCAACCAATCACAGCTCAGCGAACGAGTTCTGGTAAAGTGAAAGCTGAGCTGTGAATGGTTGTTGGGGGAAAATCACTCTATTTTTTCTCTCAGTTTGATAAATCTGGACCTATAACTTTTTTTTTCTTCGTAAATGGGGCTGTGTGAGGATTTTTATAAGAGGAGGGATTGTTATTTAATTTTAAAAACATGTTTTTTATTTATTTTATTTTTTACATATTTTAAGTTCCCATATGGGACTTTTGTGTTCAATCACTAGATTGGATTCACTGTACCATGCTCTGCCTGACATCCTTAAATAAATTTGTTAGGCTATAGGTAGTCATTAAAGAGAACTGCAGGGAAGGGAGGTTGTAAACAAAATAAGGGAGAGATGGATAGCCCGGGTATATGAGTTTAGGATGGATTAGATGTGTGTGAGAGTGTTAGATGGAGGAGCACAGATCAGGATTTGTGGTACTCTATGCAGGATATGAAGAGGGCATGTAATGTACAATCATTTTATTGACTTGAGGTTGAGGAAAAGGAATTCGAGAAGTGTTCTTGAGCTTGAGGTAACAGAAGAGTGTACTCTGGGTAGCAGGGAGGTAACATCAGGGCCAGAAAGATAAATTTGAGTGTCTTCAGTGTAAAACATGATATATTACCCAATAAATGGTTATTTTTAAAACATGTAGTATTGTCTTTTTATTGTACAGGAAAGAATAAGGTTGGGTACTGGAATGTCACAGAAAGTCAAAGGAATCATACACAGATGCACTAAACATCCTGAGCCCCTTTCAAAGCACCTGCGTTCCCAACCCCCTGCTGAATAATTGTATGGTTGCCCTAAGAACTGTACTTCTACAGAGAGATGTGCGTGCATCAGCCTAGGCTTGTCATTCTTTCAGAAAGTCCAATGCTTCATAAAAACACAGCAATGTCCCGGTCTTTAAATAAGATCTATCACCCTATCAGCCACTCTTTATGGTTTGCGTGGAGAGTGGTGCTGTGTAAGGATGGCTTTTACAGCACAAGGTGACAGAGACAGATGCATTACTGTCTGTTAATGAACATCACTGAAGCTGCAAGATCTCTCTTCAGATATAATAGACTGTTATTGCTGTCGTGCTCTTACATAAGTTAACTCGGCAGCCACCAAATATACAGATTAAATAGATATAAATTGTCAAGGATAAAAGGACTGTCTGCATTCTACTTAATGGTAACCAATTCATAATTAAGGTGATCTGTAACGGAAATGTACAGTATGATGTAATAGGTAGATACGTTATTCTTTTAGAAGTGTTTCATGTGTTCAAGATGTCTTCCAGCGGTAACTTCATTAATCCATCAATTGTGCCTTCTCCGTGTGCTAAAAGACATATAATAACTAATATCATCTGAAGATCAGAGGGCTCCAGGGAACATTTGGGTCCAGGATGGATAAGGTGGTAAAAAGCTATTAATATAGCAACACATGGTCAAAAAAACACAAGACTACTTCTATTTAACATGCACTATTGATATTTTGTAGCCACATCTCCAGAAATCCAATACAGACAATGTTCCAGAATATCCAAATATAATGTGAATTACATTGTTATTTTAGTTCAAGACATGCATGGCATATTCACAGAATATATCTGATATCTGATCAAGTGAGTCAAAGAGTTCAGAGAACATGGGGCCTTGATCCTATTTGTGCATCCACCATAGACTGAATGGAGCTTGTTGAGTGCTCTCTATCATTTCTATAGATCTGAATACATAGTCTGAATGGCCAATTTAGTAAAGACACCATTCTCATACTACACTGGACCCCCTTCGGCCTTTAGAATTGAAAATTCCACCAGGCGTTAAAATTGTTCTGCAGGAATATTAGCCAAAATGATATGATAACTTCTTGCAGTTGTCGCAAAGTAGTTAGAAGTTCTTACATTATTGTTATTAGAGTTGAACAAATCAATCTGAACTTTATCAAATAAACCGATTTGTCAGAATCCGATTTCTGTTTGGGATTCACTATGAACAAATCAATATTATATTTATTGAGAAGGGTGTAAGAAACATGTACCACCCAGTTCAATTGGTTTTAGGGAGCAGTAAGGCATTAAATATGTAGTTGCAAGGAATGCAAAGTCCATGGCAGCCTTGCTTAGGGTACCATGAATACTATGTAGATGAGCAGGGACTCCTGTAATTTTGGGCAGGAGTTCCTGCTCCTCTATAGCAAACATCAATTATGTATGCATCATTGCTTACTTGGCAATTGGAGTAAAAAGCATTGCTTACATTGCCACATCCTTGTTAAAATGATTGATGACCTATCCACAGGTGTTCGGCACCCGCACTATACAATGATCAAGAGCAGAAGTAGTTGGCTTGAACGGAAGCTGCCATTACACAGTAAACAAAGCCAACTGCTTTGGCCCTGTTCACTGCGTAGTGAGGGTGTCATGGTTGTCCTGTGGATAGGCCATTAATCATTTTAGCCTGGGAAACCCCTTTATCTCCTTACACTAACAAAGCTGTGTTCTTTACACTTGGCTTGGCAATTTTAAGCCTGTGAGAGTTTACAATGTACAGTACATGCTCTAAGCAGCCAATCCAACCTTGTTCCAGAGATGGTGTATAGGATTTTAGGTCTTGTGAAGGCTAGAAAAGCAAGAATATATTATTCCTGCACCTAATCCATGACCTTTGGGACATGGTGCATTGTCCAGCTAAAAGTTTCCGTCTACCATATCCACAGGTGCAATAAAGAAAGAAACTTGGTTGGCCGCAATGCATAGATACTGTCCAAATATCCACCACAGCTTTAAAGGGGTATTCTGGCCATAGACGTCGTATCCTCTATCCAAAGAATAGAGGATACAATGTCTGCTCATGGGGGGCCTGCCGCTGGGACCCCCCCCCCCACGATCTCTGTGCAACTCCCGTGTTCTATGACGGGCCTGCTGCTCCAGTCTCGGAAACCTTTGTGTTTCCGGGACTGGAGACATGACCCCACGCCCCCTCCATTCACATCTAAGGGAGGGGGCGTGATTAACCATTCTTTGAATCTCCCTCCGACCCCTTTCATCCACAAGCTGATTCCATCCACAGGATCCATTTTGGAAGGATATTTTTCTTTGATCACACTTTACTCAGTACACTTTGGACACCATTACACAAGGGTTTCAATTTTTAAAATGCAGGCTTTTACTAGTCAAAGTCACTTAGATTACTTAGTTTCCCAATGCTAAAAAGTTGCTCACTTGATGCTGCATACTGAGGTCTTGTGTTTAATTCAAATATATATATATATATATATATATATATATATATATAAACTTTTTTATTCCTAAATACATATTTTCTGCTGTTCTATCCTTTCCTGTTAAAATCACATGAGGATAAATGTAACAAGTCTTAATACACTGTTCGATTCGGGAAGTGTCAAGCGTTCCATATAATGGTGACTTGTAACCTGTCTCATGTATCACTGTGAGATCTCAGGTACAGAACATTACATGCAGTGATGAGATAGCTTGGCTCAGGGCAATCTAATGTCCATCCAGTTAACCTCTATGACTCACTCCCTGCATGAAACCTTTCTTTCTAAATGTTCCACATCTAAAGAATTCATTATTTCCTTTTGTCCAGCTACCAACTGTTGAAAGAAACAATCTTTTCAGTCATTCGCTACAGAAGTGGCTCTCAAAGTTTATTCTTGAAACCGTTATAAATATTACTTATATCTAACTCAATGGTTTGGCTAAGATGCGGCCGGGCTAAGTTTTTTTATTTATTTATTTATTTTTTAATCTTTTTTGTAAATATTGTAAAAGTTTATTTGGTTTTACACAAATACAAAATTGGAAATACCATTCGATAAAGTTATTGATGACAGCTAAGCCAGGTTTGTTGTTTGGAACAACAGTGATCTCTCCATATTATCTGTGATTTTGAAGGGTACCTGTCGACAACACGGGATAGGCAATCCATTTCCTTATCGGCATGGGGAACCCCGCCATCAGCTGTTCAGTGAATGGAGCAGAGTTGCAATTTCCTATTATCACCAGTATTCTGGGTGGCAAATACCTGTTTGCCTGGGGTGCCTTGTGTTGGCATCCTACTTATCAGCAATTGCTGGGCTATGCAATGGATGGACAATCAGTCTTATAGTCGAAGAAAATTCCCTTAACAAGAGCAATATAAGTCATGCTTATTTATGTCCATATTTAAAAAGATAAAGTTTTGTGTTTTATTGTTTTTTGGACAGAGCTCAAACCTTGCAAGCCCTCCTTAATATTCCGTTCAGCATTTACTCATCTCCAGCACTAAAAAAGCTGCCGGCTCAGAGAATTTTTCATCTTTAAGGACGCTGATGGCTGATTAAGCAAATCTCTAATCATCCTGTGGATCTTCAGTGCGCGACACGCTCCATCCCCTAGAGCACTCATTGGCAATGTATTCAGCAGTTGCGCTACACTCTTGTGATGCGCCATTGAACAATTTTCCCTATTGTCTGGTAAGAGGCTATTACCTTAACAGTCAGAATATTTATGTGTCATGCCGGTGTTCTTTGAACTCATTTGAAAGGTGTATTTGTCTCAGATGTAACATAGGACAATACATGTAGATCAAGCTAGGTGGTGGTTTAAGGATTCATGTAAACAAAACATATTGGTAGTGTAATGAAAAGTTTCTAATAATGTATGTTGATTTCTTCATAATTTGCAATATATTTTCTTGTAATTGAATAGAAACCATTACTACCTTAACATCATGTGATGTATGCCCTGGTGTCCCTGTCATTTAAAGGGGTACTCCGGAGAAAAAAAAAAAAAAAAAATTTAAATCAACTGGTGCCAGGAAGGTAAAAAGATTTGTAATTTACTTCCATAAAAAAAAATCTTAATCCTTCCAGTATTTATTAGCTGTTGAATACTACAGAGGTAATTCTTTTATTTTTGGAACACAGTGCTCTCTGCTGACATCACGAGCACAGTGCTCTCTGCTGACATCTCTGTCCATTTTAGGAACTGTCCAGAGGAGGAGAAAATCCCCATAGCAAACATAAGCTGCTCTGGTCAGTTCTTAAAATGGAAAGAGATATCAGCAGAGAGCACTGTGCTCGTGATTAAGCGATTAAGCAGAGAGCACTGTGTACCAAAAAGAAAATAAGTTCCTCTGTAGTATTCAGCAGCTAATAAGTAATGGAAGGATACATTTTTTTTTAATGGAAGTAATTTACAAATCTGTTTAATTTTCTGGCACCAGTTGATTTAAAAAAAAAAAAGGTTTTCCACTGGAGTACCCCTTTAACCTGTTGGGTACCATGGGCGTATGGATACGCCCTTGCGTCCTGGGACTTAAGGACTAAGGGCGTAGCTGTCTCTGATGACCTGATAGCCCAGAAAATAGGGATGATCGGAGCTGTCAGAGACAGCCCCGCTCATCCTACAGGATAGGAGTGAGGTGGCAGCGGTGCCACTTCCTCCTATCCCCTGCGATTGGCCGATCAGGACTGATCGGCAAATCGCAGGGCAGGGGCGGGGGTGAACGTTCATTTCCCCCGCTCTGCCCTCCCCTGTATGTCGGAGCAGAGCGGGGGAAGATGGTGGCGATATGCGGGGAGCCTGTGGATGCGGCGGGGACCGCCGGCACCGGTTACCTGGGTTCACGCGGGGACCGAGAACCAGGGACCAGCAGCTGACAGGAGGCGGTAGGCAAGTGGAGGTGGCGGCGGCAGTTTCCCAGATGCAGCAGTGAAGATTGCCGTAAAGTAATCTTCACTGCTGTATTTAGGAGTTTCAGAACTACAACTCCCAGCATGCCCCGACAGCCTTTGGCTGTCAGGGCATGCTGGGAGTTGTAGTTTTGCAGCACCTGGAGGGCCACAGTTTGGAGACCACTGTCCTTCCAGATGTTGCAGAGCTACAACTCTCAGCATGCCCAGACTCTCCAGGCATGCTGGTAGGTGTAGTCCTGTAATATCTGGCCCTTCATATGTTGCAGAACTACAACTCCCAGCATGCGTAAACAGTCTCAGCATACTCGGAGTTGTAGTTTTGCAACATTTGTTTGGAGACAACTATACAGTGGTGTCCAAACTGCAGCCCTCCAGATGTCAATTCAAAGCATGATGAGAATGTCCAGGCATGCTGGGAATTGTAGTCCAGCAAGATCTGGCCCTTCAGATCGGCAAATCGCAGGGCAGGGGCGGGGGTGAACGTTCATTTCCCCCGCTCTGCCCTCCCCTGTATGTCGGAGCAGAGCGGGGGAAGATGGTGGCGATATGCGGGGAGCCTGTGGATGCGGCGGGGACCGCCGGCACCGGTTACCTGGGTTCACGCGGGGACCGAGAACCAGGGACCAGCAGCTGACAGGAGGCGGTAGGCAAGTGGAGGTGGCGGCGGCAGTTTCCCAGATGCAGCAGTGAAGATTGCCGTAAAGTAATCTTCACTGCTGTATTTAGGAGTTTCAGAACTACAACTCCCAGCATGCCCCGACAGCCTTTGGCTGTCAGGGCATGCTGGGAGTTGTAGTTTTGCAGCACCTGGAGGGCCACTGTTTGGAGACCACTGTCCTTCCAGATGTTGCAAAGCTACAACTCTCAGCATGCCCAGACTCTCCAGGCATGCTGGTAGGTGTAGTCCTGTAACATCTGGCCCTTCATATGTTGCAGAACTGCAACTCCCAGCATGCGTAAACAGTCTCAGCATGCTCGGAGTTGTAGTTTTGCAACATTTGTTTGGAGACAACTATACAGTGGTGTCCAAACTGCAGCCCTCCAGATGTCAATTCAAAGCATGATGAGAATGTCCAGGCATGCTGGGAATTGTAGTCCAGCAAGATCTGGCCCTTCAGATGTTGCCGAACTACAACTCCCAGCATGCCTGGGAAGTCTGGGTATGCTTGGAGTTGAAGTCTTGCAACATCTGGAGGGCTACAGTTTGGAGACCACTACACAGTGGTCTCCAAATTGTTCTCCTTCAGTTGTTGCATAACTACAACTCCCAACCTGCCCTTCGGCTGTCTGGGCATGCTGGGAGTTGTAGTATTGCAACAACTGGAGGCACACTGGTTGGGAAACATTGTCTGTTTCCTAACTCAGTGTTTCCCAACCCGTATGCCTCCTGCTGTTGCAAAACTATAACTCTCAGCATGCACTGACAGACCATGTATGCTGGGAGTTGAAGTTTTGCAACAGCTGGAGGCACATAGATTTGGAAACACAGAGAGTGGTGCGGAAACACTGCAGTAGTCTGTTACCTAACTCAGTGTTTCCCAATCCCAACCAGTGTGCCTCTAGCTGTTGCATAACTACAACTCCCAGCATGCACGGACTGTCAGTGCATGCTGGGAGTTGTAGTTTTGCCCCCCTTCCCCATGTGAATATACAGGGTACATTCACATGGGCGGGGGTTTGCAAGTTTCCTGCTTCAAGTTTGAGATGCGGCAAGTTTTCTGCTGCAGTGGAAAACTTACTGTAAATCCCCGCCCGTGTGATTGTACCCTAAAAACACTACACTACACTAACCTTAAATAAAAATAAAGAGTAAAAAACTACATATACACTACACCCTTACACTGTGCCCACAGGGGAGGATGAAGAGGAGTGTGGAAATGGCACGGGGGGTAGCAGCCACATTTAATGCAAACATTGGCTACTGGTATCATGCCTGTAGGAAGCGCAATATGATATGTTCAATTGGTGGCAAGGAGTGTCTCACCAAACTACGTATGTCTAAAAAGGGTGTCACCAACAGGAAAAGTTTGGTGAGCTCAGGCTTAGGATATGTAAACACTGTAGAATCTCTGCCCGGAGAAACCTGCACCATCACCATAGACGGTAATGCTGTCTGCGAGTATGTCCGCCGAAACAATGAACAGTTCCATTCTTGCGGCGCGTGTATTTTTGCAATCCCAAAGTGCAAAGCGGAAGAACCATTCACATCAATTATAGATTAGTGCACCAGAATCTCTGCACAGAGATTTCGTAGAGGTGTGATAGCAGAGTTTTCCAACCAGTGTGCCACCAGCTGTTGCAAAACTACAACTCCCAGCATGCCTGGACAGCCGTAGGCTGTCCAGGCATGCTGGGAGTTGTAATTTTGCAACAGCTGGTGGCACACTGGTTGAGAAACACTGGCTTACAGCCTTCAAAACTGCAACTCAAAACCTGTTCGAAAACAGAATGGTAAAGAGCACCCCTGATAGGAAATATAGTGAAATGCAGGTAAAATAAATTTCTACAAATGTACTCATCAACAGGATCACATACTTTCTCTAACCTAATAATTTACTATCTCTTATAATGTGTCTAACGACAGAAGAGCCTATGCATAAAAGGGTGAAGGGTCAACTCAATGCTGGGGTCATATCAGGCTTTTTCATACACGTCTATTAAATGTGCATTGATTAGAACACATTTCCAGATAGATGTGTGGGTGTGAGCAATTAAAGCGAGCATCACAAAAGGTGAGCACCGAGAACACACAGCCTCATTTGTTTCTCATTACCGCCTCATTTACATTACATTGTTGTCCTGGACAGATTATGATATATTGAAAAAACAAGGAAATGAAACTTTCGAAATGGTTGCATTTCAAGGCTTTATTTGAATTGCCTGAACAGCAGATCTCTGTACAACCCTAACACAAGATGCAAGCAGATGGGACGTGTACACCGAGCTGATAGTGCCCAAGGAATAACAGTGATTGATAGTACAGTAGAATATGTCTCCAACTCAGGTCAACATAAGGGCTGATCTTGCGCTAATCCTCAGCTCATGCATATGGAGATCGGTGGCAGACCATCAAAATCTTCTGTTTTGCTACAAACCTGTTGTTTTACTTATGTTTGATAGATTTATTTACAGCATAAATATTAGAGGAAAATAGCTTCTCATTTGGAACAAAAACATATCACATAAACTGTAGCTGCTGACTATCAAATTCACTCCAAAGAGATCCCCTCGGGCATAAACTGACTGAGCGGTAAAAAGCTGAAGAAATCAGGTTTATGGAGGCAGCGAACATACGAAAACAATCTGGAGATGGCTCTGTAAACAAAACACATACAAATGTCTTTTACATCTTATAATAGTAATAATAATAATAATAATAATAATAATAATAATAATAATAATAATAATAATATTATCATCAACAACAATAGCAGCAAGTTTTACTACTATTACTACTACTTCTTCTTCTTACTACTACTTATTATTATCATCATGATCAATTATTATTACAGTGATCCCTTGGGTTACAATATTTTCACCATACAACTGTCTTTTCTGGATCATTGTAACTTGAAAACAGACTCAACATACAATGCTACGAACAGTCCAGATCTGAAAGAACTGACCAATCAGAATGGGCATTTTACTGGTAAAATCCCTGTAGCATCTGGTAACGCCCCCCCTACTGTATAGTAAGGTACTACATGTTCTGTACTAGTCTTTTCCTGTGCCAGCGTTAGCTGCTCCTTTGGAAACCAGGTAGTGGAGGCACCATTATTTTTTTAGGACACTGTGTTTACTGTACAGGACCCTGAAGAAGCTCCTGTCCTCTACATAGACAGTGATTTACAGCTCCCAGCAGATCTTTCTTAATTTTATATGTAAGGACTTGTGTCCATGTCTTGCATGTACTGAAGTTTTTACCGAAATAAAGAGCATGGTTCTGCATCCATTTGCGCTGGACATCCCTTTGTCTTCCTAAGGACTTGTTTTATCTCTGTTTGTTATCTACTCATTTTTCTTTATTCCTCACTTTTTCCTATTTCTGGAGGACATTTTGGTGGCTTCAGAACCAATTACCAGGTTTCCATAAAATGATGATCTCGACTAGAGATGAGCAAACTTTTCAAAAATTCGATTCGGCCGATTTGCTGAATTTTCCGAAAAAGTTTGTTTTGATCCGAAATTTTTCGTGGTGAATCGATATTAAAAAGGCTATTTCTTGCCTACATACAGCCTCTATAGGGGTATAGAACACTTTGCTGTGTTCTAAAACGCATATGGAGTGTGCTGGGGTAGTGAAATAATACTGTTATTCAGAATAACATGCAGATTACCGGCATCGCTTTTAGAATCACTGCCGCACAGCAGCACAATGACAGAGCCTGGTGGTGGCATCAGTGTCAGGAGACCATATAGTGACTGAATAACATAGCATGGAGGTGTTGGCAGCATGAGGAGACCATTTAGTGGCTGAATGGCACAGCGTGGAGGTGTTGGCAGCATGAGGAGACCATATAGTGGCTGAATGACACAGCTTGGATGAGGCTGAAGCATGAGGACACCATATAGTGGCTGAATGACACAGAATGGCAGCATGAGGACACCATATAGTGGCTGAATGGCACAGCGTGGATGGATTGGCAGCATGAGGACACCATATAGTGGCTAAATGACACAGCTTGGATGAGGCTGAAGCATGAGGACACCATATAGTGACTGAATGACAAAGAATGGAGGTGTTGGCAGCATGAGGAGACCATATAGTGGCTGAATGGCACAGTGTAGATGTGTTGGCAGCATGAGGACACCATATAGTGGCTGAATGACACAGCTTGGATGAGGCTGAAGCATGAGGACACCATATAGTGGCTGAATGACACAGAATGGAGGTGTTGGCAGCATGAGGAGACCATATAGTGGCTGAATGGCACAGTGTGGAGGTGTTGGAAGCATGAGGACACCATATAGTGGCTGAATGACACAGCATGGACATGTTGTCAGCATAAGGAGACCATATAGTGGCTGAATGACACAGCATGGAGGTGTTGGCAGCATGATGAGACCATATAGTGGATGATTGGCACAGCCCGGAGTTGCCAGCAGCATGAGTAGGCACTAGGCCTTCACAATCCCTAAGATTAAAAGATGAATTAAGAAATTTAAACCAAAGATTTTGGATAGCGGGTGCTACCTATGAGAAAATTTGAAATTACCAGACCCAGGCCCCACAGCGGCATCAGTAACCCATATATTGCCTGAATGACACAGCCTGGAGTTGGCTGATGCACGAGTACACACCAGGGCTTCACAATCCCCCCCCCCCCCAAAAAAAAAAAAAAAAAACACCACAATTTTAGAAATTTTTGAAAAAGATTTTGGATAGCGGGTGCTACCTATGAGAAAATTTGAAATTACCAGACCAAGGCCCCACAGCGGCATCAGTAACCCATATATTGCCTGAATGACACAGCCTGGAGTTGGCTGATGCACGAGTACACACCAGGGCTTCACAATCTCTCCCTAAAAACACCACAATTTTTGAAATTTTTGAAAAAGATTTTGGATAGCGGGTGCTACCTATGAGAAAATTTGAAATGACCAGACCCAGGCCAGCCTGGAGTTGGCTGATGCACGAGTTCACACCAGGGCTTCACAATCCCCCCCCCCCCCCCCCAAAAAAAAAAAACACCACAATTTTAGACATTTTTTAAAAAGATTTTGGATAGCGGGTGCTACCCATGAGAAAATTTTAAATTCCCAGACCCAGGCCCAGCAGCGCCATCATTTTTTTATTTGAAATCAAATCCACCAAGCCCCCACAGGGCTCATGTGGCCGTGAGATTTAGGCAAAACGTCTCCATTGCCCTGACCGGCCATTGTTTCCAAGGCTTCTCGCCTCGCCAAGGCAAACCATGTGAAGAACAGCGTGACACCGCTGTGACCTGCACACATGGAATGTTGAAGGGCCACTGAGACTTGTCCGGCAAGTGGAAGCTTAAGACACAGTGGAGGATGTGGAGGCGGAGTAGCAGACTGTTGCAGGACCAATGGGATGACAGAGTGTAGCAGGAAGCAGCATTGAGTACACACCAGGGCTTCAGAATCCCAAAGAAAAAACAACCATTTTTAAAATTATTTTAAGAATATTTAGGACAGCGGGTGCTACCTATATGTTGCATGAATGACATACCCTGGAGTTGGCTGATGCATGAGTACACACTAGGGCTTCACAATCCCTCCAAAAAAACACAACAATTGTAGAAATGTATGAAGAAGACTTATGGATAGCGGGTGCTACCTATGAAAAAAATTGAAATTCCCAGACCCAGGCCCAGCAGCGCCATCAGTAAATCATATATTGCCTGAATGACACAGGCTGGAGTTGGCTGATGCATGAGTACGCACCAAAGCTTCACAATCCCTAATAAAAAAGACAAACATTTTTGACGAAAAATTTTAACAAAAATTTAGGAAAGCTTGTGCTCTCTATATATTACCAGAATGACGCAGCCTGGAGTTGGCTGCAGCATGAGGAGACCATTGAAATGTGTGATTTTTTTTTAATTTGAAATTTAAATAAAAATTTGTGTCCCGGACCCCATCGTGTGGGTAATGGCTTACGGTTAATGTGGCCATAAGATGTAGGCTCAACATCTCTATAGCCCTGACCGGCCATTTTTGGTTTTTGTACCTTTGTTTAAGAACAAGAGTCCAGAAGACTCTATAATGCAGGATGGTGGACCACCAAAAGACATTCTTCTATAAAAGAATTTTTTATGAAATAAAGAAGCAGAGTTCATCCCTCTGCGTATTTTTTTTTGTAAATAGTGCAGCTGAACCCACAGCATAAGATACTTCTTTAGGAGAGGAAACAGCATAGGACAAAGGCAATGGGAGGACACGTGTTACGCCGAGCGCTCCGGGTCCCCGCTCCTCCCCGAAGCGCTCGCTACATTCTCGCTCCCGCAGCGCCCCGGTCAGATCCACTGACCGGGTGCGCTGCGATACCGCCTCCAGCCGGGATGCGATTCGCGATGCGGGTGGCGCCCGCTCGCGATGCGCACCCCGGCTCCCGTACCTGACTCGCTCTCCGTCGGTCCTGTCCCGGCGCGCGCGGCCCCGCTCCCTAGGGCGCGCGCGCGCCGGGTCTCTGCGATTTAAAGGGCCACTGCGCCGCTGATTGGCGCAGTGGTTCTAATCAGTGTGTTCACCTGTGCACTCCCTATGTATACCTCACTTCCCCTGCACTCCCTCGCCGGATCTTGTTGCCATTGTGCCAGTGAAAGCGTTCCTTGTGTGTTCCTAGCCTGTGTTCCAGACCTCCTGCCGTTGCCCCTGACTACGATCCTTGCTGCCTGCCCCGACCTTCTGCTACGTTCGACCTTGCTTCTGTCTACTCCCTTGTACCGCGCCTATCTTCAGCAGTCAGAGAGGTTGAGCCGTTGCTAGTGGATACGACCTGGTCACTACCGCCGCAGCAAGACCATCCCGCTTTGCGGCGGGCTCTGGTGAACACCAGTAGTGACTTAGAACCGGTCCACTAGCACGGTCCACGCCAATCCCTCTCTGGCACAGAGGATCCACCTCCTGCCAGCCGGCATCGTGACAGTAGATCCGGCCATGGATCCCGCTGAAGTTCCTCTGCCAGTTGTCGCCGACCTCACCACGGTGGTCGCCCAGCAGTCACAACAGATAGCGCAACAAGGCCACCAGCTGTCTCAACTGACCGTGATGCTACAGCAGCTACTACCACAGCTTCAGCAATCATCTCCTCCGCCAGCTCCTGCACCTCCTCCGCAGCGAGTGGCCGCCTCAGGCCTACGACTATCCTTGCCGGATAAATTTGATGGGGACTCTAAGTTTTGCCGTGGCTTTCTTTCACAATGTTCCCTGCACTTGGAGATGATGTCGGACCAGTTTCCTACTGAAAGGTCTAAGGTGGCTTTCGTAGTCAGCCTTCTGTCTGGAAAAGCTCTGTCATGGGCCACACCGCTCTGGGACCGCAATGACCCCGTCACTGCCTCTGTACACTCCTTCTTCTCGGAAATTGGAAGTGTCTTTGAGGAACCTGCCCGAGCCTCTTCTGCTGAGACTGCCCTGCTGAACCTGGTCCAGGGTAATTCTTCCGTTGGCGAGTACGCCGTGCAATTCCGTACTCTTGCTTCAGAACTATCCTGGAATAATGAGGCCCTCTGCGCGACCTTTAAAAAAGGCCTATCCAGCAACATTAAAGATGTTCTGGCCGCACGAGAAATTCCTGCTAACCTACATGAACTTATTCATTTAGCCACTCGCATTGACATGCGTTTTTCCGAAAGGCGTCAGGAGCTCCGCCAGGATATGGACTTTGTTCGCACGAGGCGTTTTTTCTCCCCGGCTCCTCTCTCCTCTGGTCCTCTGCAATCCGTTCCTGTGCCTCCCGCCGTGGAGGCTATGCAAGTTGACCGGTCTCGCCTGACACCTCAAGAGAGGACACGACGCCGCATGGAGAATCTCTGCCTGTACTGTGCCGGTACCGAACACTTCCTGAAGGATTGTCCTATCCGTCCTCCCCGCCTGGAAAGACGTACGCTGACTCCGCACAAAGGTGAAACAGTCCTTGATGTCAACTCTGCTTCTCCACGTCTTACTGTGCCTGTGCGGATATCTGCCTCTACCTTCTCCTTCTCCACTAAGGCCTTCTTGGATTCCGGATCTGCAGGAAACTTTATTTTGGCCTCTCTCATCAACAGGTTCAACATCCCAGTGACCAGTCTCGCCAGACCTCTCTACATCAATTGCGTTAACAATGAAAGATTGGACTGTGCCGTGCGTTACCGCACGGAACCCCTCCTAATGTGCATCGGACCTCATCACGAAAAAATTGAGTTTTTGGTCCTCTCCAATTGCACTTCCGAAATTCTCCTTGGACTACCCTGGCTTCAACACCATTCCCCAACCCTGGATTGGTCCACAGGGGAGATCAAGAGTTGGGGTACCTCTTGTTTCAAGGACTGCCTTAAACCGGTTACCAGTACTCCCTGCCGTGACCCTGTGGTTCCCCCTGTAACCGGTCTCCCTAAGGCCTATATGGACTTTGCTGATGTGTTTTGCAAAAAACAAGCTGAGACTCTTCCTCCTCACAGGCCTTATGACTGTCCTATTGACCTCCTCCCGGGCATTACTCCACCCCGGGGCAGAATTTATCCTCTGTCCGCCCCAGAGACTCTTGCTATGTCTGAGTACATCCAGGAAAATTTAAAAAAAGGCTTTATCCGCAAATCCTCCTCTCCTGCCGGAGCTGGATTTTTCTTTGTGTCCAAAAAAGATGGCTCCCTACGTCCTTGCATTGACTACCGCGGTCTTAATAAAATCACGGTAAAGAACCGCTACCCTCTACCTCTTATCTCTGAACTCTTTGATCGCCTCCAAGGTGCCCACATCTTTACCAAACTGGACTTAAGAGGTGCTTATAATCTCATCCGCATCAGGGAGGGGGATGAATGGAAAACGGCATTTAACACTAGAGATGGACACTTTGAGTATCTGGTCATGCCCTTTGGCCTGTGCAACGCTCCTGCCGTCTTCCAAGACTTTGTTAATGAAATTTTTCGTGATCTCTTATATTCCTGTGTGGTTGTGTATCTGGACGATATTCTGATTTTTTCTGACAACCTAGAAGAACACCGCCAGCATGTCCGCATGGTTCTTCAGAGACTTCGTGACAATCAACTTTATGCCAAAATGGAGAAATGTCTGTTTGAATGTCAATCTCTTCCTTTCCTAGGATACTTGGTCTCTGGCCAGGGACTACAAATGGATCCAGACAAACTCTCTGCCGTCTTAGATTGGCCACGCCCCTCCGGACTCCGTGCTATCCAACGTTTTTTGGGGTTCGCCAATTATTACAGACAATTTATTCCACATTTTTCCACCATTGTGGCTCCTATCGTGGCTTTAACTAAGAAGAATGCCAATCCTAAGTCATGGCCTCCTCAAGCGGAAGACGCCTTTAAACGGCTCAAGTCTGCCTTTTCTTCTGCTCCCGTGCTCTCCAGACCTGACCCATCTAAACCCTTCCTATTGGAGGTTGATGCCTCCTCAGTAGGAGCTGGAGCGGTCCTTCTACAAAAAAATTCTTCCGGGCATGCTGTTACTTGTGGTTTTTTTTCTAGGACCTTCTCTCCGGCGGAGAGGAACTACTCCATCGGGGATCGAGAGCTTCTGGCCATTAAATTAGCACTTGAGGAATGGAGGCATCTGCTGGAGGGATCAAAATTTCCAATTATTATTTACACCGATCACAAGAATCTCTCCTATCTCCAGTCTGCCCAACGGCTGAATCCTCGCCAGGCCAGGTGGTCTCTGTTCTTTGCCCGGTTTAATTTTGAAATTCACTTTCGCCCTGCCGATAAGAACATTAGGGCCGATGCTCTCTCTCGTTCCTCGGAGGCCTCGGAAGTAGAGCTCTCTCCGCAACACATTATTCCTCCGGATTGCCTGATCTCCACTTCTCCAGCCTCCATCATGCAAACTCCTCCAGGGAAGACCTTCGTCTCTCCACGCCAACGCCTCGGAATCCTCAAATGGGGTCACTCCTCCCATCTCGCAGGCCATGCGGGCATCAAGAAATCCGTGCAACTCATCTCTCGTTTCTATTGGTGGCCGACTCTGGAGACGGATGTTGTTGATTTTGTGCGGGCCTGCACTGTCTGTGCCCGGGATAAGACTCCTCGCCAGAAGCCTGCTGGTCTTCTTCATCCTCTGCCTGTCCCCGAACAGCCTTGGTCTCTGATTGGTATGGACTTTATTACAGACTTACCCCCATCCCGTGGCAACACTGTTGTTTGGGTGGTCGTTGATCGATTTTCCAAGATGGCACATTTTATTCCCCTTCCTGGTCTTCCTTCTGCGCCTCAGTTGGCTAAACAATTTTTTGTACACATTTTTCGTCTTCACGGGTTGCCCACGCAGATCGTCTCGGATAGAGGCGTCCAATTCGTGTCAAAATTCTGGAGGGCTCTCTGTAAACAACTCAAGATTAAATTGAACTTTTCTTCTGCTTATCATCCTCAATCCAATGGGCAAGTAGAAAGAATTAACCAAGTCCTGGGTGATTATTTACGACATTTTGTTTCCTCCCGCCAGGATGACTGGGCAGATCTTCTACCATGGGCCGAATTCTCGTACAACTTCAGAGTCTCTGAATCTTCTTCCAAATCCCCATTTTTCGTGGTGTACGGCCGTCACCCTCTTCCCCCCCTCCCTACTCCCTTGCCCTCTGGTTTGCCCGCTGTGGATGAAATAACTCGTGATCTTTCCACCATATGGAAAGAGACCCAAAATTCTCTCTTACAGGCTTCATCACGCATGAAGAAGTTTGCTGATAAGAAAAGAAGAGCTCCCCCCATTTTTTCTCCCGGAGACAAGGTATGGCTCTCCGCTAAATATGTCCGCTTCCGTGTTCCCAGCTACAAATTGGGACCACGCTATCTTGGTCCTTTCAAAATTTTGTGCCAGATTAATCCTGTCTCTTATAAACTTCTTCTTCCTCCTTCTCTTCGTATTCCTAATGCCTTTCACGTTTCTCTTCTTAAACCACTCATCATCAACCGTTTCTCTCCTAAACTTATCTCTCCCACTCCTGTCTCCGGTTCTTCGGACATCTTTCCTGTAAAGGAGATACTGGCCTCCAAAAAGGTCAGAGGAAAAACCTTTTTTTTGGTTGACTGGGAGGGCTGTGGCCCTGAAGAGAGATCCTGGGAACCTGAGGACAATATCCTAGATAAAAGTCTGGTCCTCAGGTTCTCAGGCTCCAAGAAGAGGGGGAGACCCAAGGGGGGAGTACTGTTACGCCGAGCGCTCCGGGTCCCCGCTCCTCCCTGGAGCGCTCGCTACACTCTCGCTCCCGCAGCGCCCCGGTCAGATCCACTGACCGGGTGCACTGCGATACCGCCTCCAGCCGGGATGCGATTCGCGATGCGGGTGGCGCCCGCTCGCGATGCGCACCCCGGCTCCCGTACCTGACTCGCTCTCCGTCGGTCCTGTCCCGGCGCGCGCGGCCCCGCTCCCTAGGGCGCGCGCGGCCCCGCTCCCTAGGGCGCGCGCGCGCCGGGTCTCTGCGATTTAAAGGGCCACTGCGCCGCTGATTGGCGCAGTGGTTCTAATCAGTGTGTTCACCTGTGCACTCCCTATGTATACCTCACTTCCCCTGCACTCCCTCGCCGGATCTTGTTGCCATTGTGCCAGTGAAAGCGTTCCTTGTGTGTTCCTAGCCTGTGTTCCAGACCTCCTGCCGTTGCCCCTGACTACGATCCTTGCTGCCTGCCCCGACCTTCTGCTACGTCCGACCTTGCTTCTGTCTACTCCCTTGTACCGCGCCTATCTTCAGCAGTCAGAGAGGTTGAGCCGTTGCTAGTGGATACGACCTGGTCACTACCGCCGCAGCAAGACCATCCCGCTTTGCGGCGGGCTCTGGTGAACATCAGTAGTGACTTAGAACCGGTCCACTAGCACGGTCCACGCCAATCCCTCTCTGGCACAGAGGATCCACCTCCTGCCAGCCGGCATCGTGACAACACGGACTGCTCCCGGCCCATGCCAACTGAGGGTTGTGTCTGAGGAACCCACCAACTGTTGACTGGGGGTGTCAGATGTCACTTGTGATGATGTGGATGAGCGTGTTAACCAATCCACGACAGCAGATGGATTGCTGGTGGAGACACGACCACTGGCTGATAGCGGGAGCTTAGGCCTCTCGCTTCGACTCCTGCTGCCACTCACCCCAAATCTGCTGCCAACTCTGCCTGAAGTATTTAGGCCTCTGCCACTCCTCTGTGCACATCCTGGCACTTCTCTGCCTGACATACTTAGTGCGTTTATCAGGGTATTATAATACGCTACACTAGTCTTTAAACAGTATTTGTCTAGAACAGCAGCAGGTGATTACTTACGGCTGTCCTTGAACAGTATGTAGGCCCTTGACAGATTAACAGGTTCTAGATGGTACAGTACTTGGATCTACCTATGCGGTATGCACTGATGAGGGCAGTAATACGCCTAACTATTAACAGAAAAAAAAATCTGTATTTTTGTAAAACACCAGCTGGTGGATACTATTGTTTGAACTTAGACGGTTTGGAGCACCTTGACAGATTAACAGGTACTAAATGGTACAATGCTTGGATGTACCTATGCGGTATGCAGTGATGAGGGCAGTAGTATGCCTAACTATTAGCAGAAAATACTCTGTATTTTTGTAAAACACCAGCTGGTGGATACTATTGTTTGGACTTTGACGGTATGGAGCACCTTGACAGATTAACAGGTACTTAATGGTACAATACTTGGATGTACCTATGTGGTATGCACTGATGAGGGCAGTAATATAACTAACTATTAGCAGAAAAAAACTATTTAAAAAAAAAAAAAAACAACCAGTGAATAGTATTGTTTGGACTTGCACAGTATGTAGCCAGCCCCTTGACAGATTAACAGGTACTAAATGGTACAAGTGCACTACAGTCTACTGAACAATCGCATATTTCTGAACAGCAGCAGGACCCAACAGTGCAGCACCACAAAAAAAAATCCAGGGATTAAATCCTAAATTGCACTCTGTCACACAATTCTGAGCAGCAGAAGTTTTGTGGAGCAAATAAAAGTAAACTCAATTGGGCTGAAAAATGAGGAGATAAGATGCTTCAGAAAGTTCAGGCAGCGTGGAGATCTGCCCCTCTCTGCTGCAATGCTCAATAACGTGAATAGGAGGTTTAGCAATCAATGATCCTTCTCAGAGTAACAGCACAGCACTCTGCACTCCTGCCTTTCCCTAATGCTGATGTGACTAGCAGTTGCAGTGTAACGCTGTGGTATGAGCTATTCACACACATGCAGTCCCGTCCTCTCCATCTGAGTGCATAGATGAAATGAAGTGAGGCAAGATGGCCGCCGATTATATAGGGGCTGTGACATTACAGGGGTCAGTGAAGACTGATAGGCTGCATCTCACATGTGATTCAGGGTCAGCCCGCCTACCTTCATTCCCGCCACTGTTTCCCGCCCTCCCATAATCCCCTGCCCCATGTACTCACATGTGGATCCGCCATCTAAGGTCTTCAATAGCCTGGAACGCTGTAAAATGGAGTTTAATGAAGCGATTTGTGCGATTGAATTGCGGCGATATTCGTATTCATTGCAAATCTAATTTTTCATGAAATTCGTAACGAATTCGGGTTCGTCAACTTCGATTCGCTCATCTCTAATCTCGACATACAATGGTCATCCTGGAACCAATTAATATTGTAACTTGAGTGATCACTGTATTATTATTATTATTATTATTATTATTATTATTAACATTGCTGTTGTTCTTTGACATGTTCTTAGCTAATATGGCATAAGCATTGATAAAGTACATATGAAAGCTGTTGTCTACAATTGGTACTGTATATTGACACGGGCAAATGGAATGGGATGAAAAATTGAATGCTTTAACCCCTTAAGGACTCAGACAATTAAATTTTTATGTTTTCATTTTTTCCTCCTCGCCTTCTAAAAATCATAACTCTTTTATATTTTCATCCACAGACTAGTATGAGGGCTTGTTTCTTGCGCGACCAGTTGTCCTTTGTAATGACATAACTCATTATATCATAAAATGTATGGCGCAACCAAAAAACACTATTTTTGTGGGGAAATTAAAACGCAATTTTGCTAATTTTGGAAGGTTTCGTTTTCACGCCGTACAATTTATGGTAAAAATGACGTGTGTTCTTTATTATGAGGGTCAATACAATTAAAATGATACCCATTATTACATACTTTTCTATTATTGTTGCGCTTAAAAAAAATCACAAACTTTTTAACCAAATTAGTGCGTTTATAATCCCTTTATTTTGATGACCTCTAACTTTTTTATTTTTCCGTATAAGCGGCGGTATGGGGGCTAATTTTTTGCGCCATGATCTGTAATTTATTTTGATACCACATTTGCATATAAAAAACTTTTAATACATTTTTTATAATTTTTTTTAAATAAAATGTATTAAAAAAGTAGCAATTTTGGATTTTTTTTTTTCGTTCACGCCGTTCACCGTACGGGATAATTAACATTTTATTTTAATAGTTCGGACATTTACGCACGCGACGATACCAAATATGTCTGTAAAATTTATTTTTTATGCTTTTTGGTGGTAAAATAGGAATAAACGGACGTTTTACTTTTTTATTGGGGGAGGGGATTTTTTACTTTTTTTTACTTTTACTTTAACATTTTTTTACATTTTTTTTTACACTTGAATAGTCCCCATAGGGGTCTATTCATAGCAATACCATGATTGCTAATACTGATCTGTTCTATGTATAGGACATAGAACAGATCAGTGTTATCAGCGATCTTCTGCTCTGGTCTGTTCGGTCTCAGACCAGAGCAGGAGACGCCAGGAGCCGGACGGAGGAAGGTGAGGGGACCTCCGTGCGGCGTTATGAATGATCGGATCCCCGCAGCAGCGCTGCGGGCGATCCGATCATTCATTCAAATCGTGCACTGCTGCAGATGCCGGGATCTGTGTTGATCCCGGCACCTGAGGGGTTAATGGCGGACGCCCGCGAGATCGCGGGCGTCGGCCATTGCCGGCGGGTCCCTGGCTGCGATCAGCAGCCGGGATCAGCCGCGCGTGACACGGGCATCGCTCCGATGCCCGCGGTTATGCACAGAACGTAAATGTACGTCCTGGTGCGTTAAGTACCACCGCACCAGGACGTACATTTACGTCCTGCGTCCTTAAGGGGTTAACAAACACCTGAAGTTTTATATGAAAACTTTATGGAAATCTGCATCAAAAACTGCTTCGTAAAGTCCATACAAACTCTGAGTTGTTTTTATCAGTTTTTTTTTAACCTGATTTCTTGTACATAATATCTCAATTGAAAGAGAAGATAAAGCTGCTGCCAGCACCTAAAAACAAAAGCCCAATCTTTTTCTCCAGCAACCTCTGATGTCACGGAGGTGTTGGGAGGACAATATACACATTACATGACCCTCTGTTCCGGCTGAATTTGGATTGTTTGGCCTGAACTTATCCGATGTGTCTACCTGCTAAGTGCAGGAATTTACCAAGACTGTCATACCCCCTCCCATAGACTTGCATTGGAACATTTAGTTCCAAACGCTGGTCAGTGGAGTACCCCTTTAATGGTTTATTTAATATTGATTGGCACAATGTACCCCTTTTTATCAGCGTGCAACAATTTTCTTGAGCCAAATTGGTAAATCTGGTGAAATAAACCCAATCACATGAAATAGAAAAAGGGAAAAAAAACTGCGACAATAGTAAATCTGAACCAATGTGTGAATAAAATAGATAAAGCTGGTGGCAGAAATTTTTATATATGTAACATTTTTGTATAGACTGTGTATTATCACATTCAGGTTTATTTTGCCATGTCCAATTGCTTTTACCACAGTTTTTTCTGTGTTTTTAAAGCTCAGACTTTCAACTATGTGTCCCTTTATGAACGGCCAGTCTGCTCATGCTGATAATGTTGGAAGGAAAAGCCATGTGGAACAATTGCTTTGTAAATTGTATTCACTGTAACAATCAAATGTTTTGCCTCTAATGAAATTAATGTAATTAGATTTGTAAAAAAATGCTATGGCAGTGAATGGGTTACTCCCTTCCCAAAGTATTTCACTATTCTGTCATGTTTCCTCCATTGATCGAAGCAGCAGGTTCTTACTTTTGAACTAGTTACTGTAGCCGAGAGACAAGACTTAAAAAGAGAACTTCAAATAATTACCCTTAACCATTCTAAATCAGAAGAAGCCGCGACTCATAGCTCCATCATGTACTGTAGTTCCCCACCTGCAGGGAGAAGGTTGAGGGGTCAGGTACTCCAGGGTTTCGGGTTGGCACTCAGGAGACATTTTCCTGTCTGTGTAGGTAAAAGTTAGCTTGAAAATTGTTCAGCATCATACAGCAGTGCACCTAAAGTTCATTCACTGACTGCTAAAATCCTCTCAACCCCCCATAGAGATGAAACTTTGAAGCTAATCTTTTGACGCCTTAACAAGAACTGGTAAAAAAAATCTAAATAAATATATAAATATATATATATATATATATATATATATATATATATATATATATATATATATAACAGACAAAAACAGTTTCCATATATGACAACTGATCAAAATAGCAATGTTCAAATAATACAAAATAAACTAACCCTATCTAGTAGAGCCAGGACTGTTATTTGGGACAATAAATTCTGTATTATAATGTGATATATAATATAATATATATATATATATATATATATAAATTTTTCACTATAGCAATATAGCATTTCATATTTCATATATATCTTTGTTCTAGCAGTGTACTGCTGTATTCTCATGCTTGTAGATAGATAGATAGATAGATAGATAGATAGATATGAGGTAGATAGATAAATAAATAAATAGATAGATAGAGCCAGTAGAGCCAGGACTGTTATTTGGGACAACAAATGCTGTATTCTAATGTGATATATACAATATCTCCCATATGTAAGTACAGTTTGTAAATTTTTTATTATATCTTTTCTATGTGATTACACTTTAAATTACTGTATACATATATATTAGCAGTACTGCGAGTTAGCATTTGGAGGTTTTCAACAAGCCTTTAATCAAATACATAGATTTGAGATAGACAGATAGATATAATATAGACAGATATATATATATATATATATATATATATATATATATATATATATATGCGAACGTGTACATGGCGGTGCTAGAGGATAACTTTGTTTATGCGTCCCACCACTCCAGCCATGTGCTAGGGTGGTGGCGCTACATTGATGATGTGTTTTTGATCTGGACAGGCTCTGATGCTGAGTTGGAGGCTTTCCATCTTTATTTGAATTCAGTAGATCCCAACATCAAATTTCCCTTATCATCTTTGCATCCCACTGTTCACTTCTTAGACACTATTGTGTCAGTCGTAGACAACAAACTCGTGACCAGCTTATACGTTAAGCCTACAGACTGTAAGTCGCTGCTGCATTACAGCAGCAACCATCCCAGGCCAATGGTGCGATCTTTACCGGTAAGTCAAATGATCCGGGCAAGACGCATCATTGGCCTGGATGATCAAGTTGAACCTGCTTTAAATCAAATGATACACAATTTCCAACAACGTGGCTATCCATGCAAATTATTGACTCAATGTAAATCCAAGGTCAAAAATATGGATAGGGGTAAATTAATGACCAATTTAGACTCCAAAGCAAAAAAATCCCAGGGTACCATTTATTTCTACATTTGGAGATCACTCAGCACAAATATTGTCTATTCTCAATAGACATTGGAACATTCTTAAATCAAGTTTCCAGGAGATCCCGGACTTTGGCCATCCGCCATAACTGTCCTACCGGAGGTCTGCCAACCTGGGGAACAAGATGTTCAAGTCCGATGTCTCCCTGAAAACCAATTCCCAAAGATATCTTACTGTTTGTAATAAGGGCTCGAGCCCTTATTACAAACAGTAAGATATCTTTGGGAATTGGTTTTCAGGGAGACATCGGACTTGAACATCTTGTTCCCCAGGTTGGCAGACCTCCGGTAGGACAGTTATGGCGGATGGCCAAAGTCCGGGATCTCCTGGAAACTTGATTTAAGAATGTTCCAATGTCTATTGAGAATAGACAATATTTGTGCTGAGTGATCTCCAAATGTAGAAATAAATGGTACCCTGGGGGGTTTTTGCTTTGGAGTCTAAATTGGTCATTAATTTACCCCTATCCATATTTTTGACCTTGGATTTACATTGAGTCAATAATTTGCATGGATAGCCACGTTGTTGGAAATTGTGTATCATTTGATTTAAAGCAGGTTCAACTTGATCATCCAGGCCAATGATGTGTCTTGCCCGGATCATTTGACTTACCGGTAAAGATCGCACCATTGGCCTGGGATGGTTGCTGCTGTAATGCAGCAGCGACTGTGTGAACTGTGGACATATGCTGAATGGTTCGACATTCACCCACCCACAATCTGGGATGGTCTACAAACTAAAACATTACTTGACTTGCACCTCGGATTTTGTAGTGTATGTCTTGATGTGCCCATGTGGTCTTCTCTATGTAGGAGAGACCACATGGGACTTCAAGACTAGATTTAATTACCACCGTTATACCATACGAAAGTGCCGCATGGACTTGCCCGTCTCTAAGCATTTCATTGAAGCCAAACATGCAGAAAGGGACCTAAAATTTGTACTTTTGGATCATGTACCTCCACTCAAACGAGGTGGAGATAGAGTAAGCCTCCTCAAACGTAGGGAACTCAAGTGGATCTTTGATCTACGATCCCTGAAACCTGAAGGCCTAAACGTGGACTTCACAGTCACTCCTCAGATTTATAATGCTGGCAGATGATTTCATTATATGTCCCCCTGGTAATACATGAAGTAACTTTAATTTTATTAGTAAAAATAATACTTTTTTTTTCTCTCTTTCTTTTTCAGGGTAACAGTTGGTATGGCGGCTAGTCACCGTGACACTCCCTCAACAAATTGTTCTTGTTTACTGTGAAGTATAAGTCATTTTTGTACTCCCCCTCTCTTCCAACATGTTTTTCCTAAAAAATATTTTTTTTATATCTCTTTACATATCTTTATCTTGTTTCAATAAAAACTTCTTATCAATTTAATTTCTAAGTTTTTTTTACTCTTTAGTATCCTTATTATTTTTTGTTATGTACATTTTTTATGTTCTTGTTATTTATATTTTTTTATTTTTTATTTATATATTTTTTTTATTTATATTTTTCATTTTGTTCTTTTCTATTTGATTTTTAATATATTCTTTTTGTTTTTATTTTTTGATTTATATTTATCTACATTAAGGTCATTGCCATGTGACCAGGATGTGGTGTCCTTCCAGTGCGGAAAGCCCCTCCATATTGCAGATCGACCCATTTTATCTATATGCATAATTGAGAGGTGTTGATCACTCTGTCCATGGCCCCCACTGTAATTTTATGGATGACTGGCCGGTTCATAACCTACGCCGGCCTACATTCCGGACGTATGGACCCATATGGGTGATGCCGTCGGGGTCTATACGATATAGTGGGGGCAGACCAATGAATACACCCTTAACAACTACACATGAACTTGTGGTTCTCTGGATGGTCTGCATTCATTTTATTTGTTTGTTAAAAATGTTTTTGTTAATTTTTTTCATTTTTTATTTTTTATTTATTCTTTTATATTTCATTATTTTTCTATTTCTCTACTTTATTTCTTCATTTACTCTACTTTTACTTATTTCTTTTGTTTTGATACCGTACACCAATAGGGATTCCTTGCCCTCTGCTGATATGGCTCCTATGGTGCGTCTGGTCGGTGATGCGCGTGCGCCGCATACTCTGCGACGCTGCACATCACGGGATCGACTACCTCGGAGGCATATTGGTTACTGTCTTTCCACTTCCTGAAACATGGACACGCCATTGTGGTGTGCAGTCTCCATTACAGATGATCTATCCGGTGAGTGTTCTACCATAGCCACTGCCCCCTTTTTATTTATGAATTATGTATAATTTAATAATTAACTGGCCTGTGTATCTGTTTTCATGCGGTTTATACACTTGCACTGTAACACCTATACACAAGTATCTGGACAGACACAGCCATCCCTTATATTAATGCACTTTATTGCACTTGCACTTTATTATATGTTTTTATGAAATATTATGTGTTTATTGAATTTTATTGCACACTTGATTGTTCAATTTGGATTGTGTATTTAAACTCCTCATTGTGGTCACTTCACATGCTTGAAAAAGGCTGCACAGGCAGCCAAAACGTTGCTCTTATTTTTGTATGGAATGAAAGCCACCTGATTTTTTTTCACATTGTTGGAGTGCTGCGATCTGCTTTATCCTGTATTTTGGGTCCGTGACCGGGACCAACTAGCTGATTGCCGCAAAGACCTTTTTGTCTCGGTTGTGCTGCTCTTCCGTTATTTTCTTCTCTCTCTCTCTCTCTCTCTATATATATATATATATATATATATATATATATAGTATACAAAAAAAGAGGATTGCAGCAGCACACGTTGGTCAAAAAATTGAGGCTCTTAGCGCACATTTTGATCAAAATGTGTCCCCCCATCCACCACTCATTTAGGATGGGACCCTAACACAAATTCTGAGCCTAACGCTCAACTATCCACTCACCTCTGCTGGGCATATAGCCTCTGACTGGGTGACATGCTGGATCCATTTAAAACTCCACCTGTGAAAAAGGGGGAGGGGTGCACAGCTAAAGAGGGTGCCATTTCCCCCTGAATTGTACATACAAGAAAAAAGAAAGATAGCCAGCACAACAGCCTAATACACGGGTGCACACTGCCATGGCAGATACAGAGTATACAAAAAAAGAGGATTGCAGCAGCACACATTGGTCAAAAAATTTAGTCTCTTAGCGCACTTTTTGATCAAAACGTGTCCCTATATATATATATATATATATATATATATATATATATGAGATAGATAGATATGAGATAGAATAGATAGATAGATGGATAGAAACTTATTAGATGGATGGCAAGAGAGAGAGAGAGAGAGAGAGAGAGAGAGAAAGAGAGAGAGAGAGAGAGAGAGAGAGAGAGAGAGAGAGAGAGAGAGACAGCAAGCAAAAGAAAGGTGGTGCATGCAGTCCAGATGGCCCTGGTCAAAGGTCCAAATGCAAATCCACAAACAAAGATGGCTGCAACACTCAGATGAATGCAAAAACAGGTGTTTTTATTCCATTTTCAAATACAAATGCAATGTTTCAGCTGCCAATGCTTGAAAAAGGCTTCATGTTGCATGTCTTTGTATTTAAAAAATGGAATAATGTGGTACGGCATGGGTGTGTTAGGAGAAATACCATATCACTTTGTGACACCAGGGAACTGTTATCCTATACATGTTCCAAGGTTGGGGACAGCTTCTCCTGGGCCAGACACAGGGAGTAAAGGAACACACCGACATCAGGTTACAGATAGCTGTCTTTACTAAGCGAGGTGCAGATGGTATAACACAGACAGTTGGTATTGGGTGAGAGGATGCAGCATAACCCCTTAAGAGCCCTGTTGCCTTTCTGGGACTTGTGGTGCCTTCACCAAATAGATTAATACTGACTTGTAAGACAAGTAGATGAATCCTGGTAGGTAGGGTTCTATCAAGGTATTGTAGTCTTCTCTGCCGGGGCATGAATTTCCACTGTACGGGTGATCCTTGCAGAATGACCAGATGAAGAAGATTTGAGCTAGGCCTTTCCTCAGAGCACACAACACACCTTACACCTTTACCACACTGTGGCTCAGCTTGAACTCTCCCTTATACTGGGGCAACTCCTCCTCCACTACACTATAAGGGGCAGAATATAGGGGTTCCCATTTGCAGGCAGGGTCACATGAGGTTTACACTGCTCTCTCTTAAGGGTACAGTAACACATGAACATGTTTACAGATAGCAACAGTAGAATTAATTAGGAAAATATATTACTTCTCAACAAAGTGCAAACATAATAGTACAATAAGTGCTTTGGTGGGCCCAACACCTTGTGCTTCAAAGCTGCCCAAGGCAGTCCGAAGCCACAGGGCAGCCATTGGTGCAGGAACACCACTATAAAACCACCTGTTTTTGCATTTACCTAAGGGCTGCAGCCACTTTTGTCTTTAGATAGATAGATATTAGATAGATAGATAAATAGATAGAAAAATAGGTACAAAGAAAGGATAAGTTGGCTAGCACATACTGATACACAACTATTGTATGGACCTGGCATACAGGTGCATGCTGCTAGGCTAAACAAACACATGCAGGAGAATACAGCAGCACACTGCTAGCACAAAGATATATATATAAAATATGAAATGCTATTTTGCTATAGTGAAAAATGAAGGTTCTTAGCTTACCATTTGGCCTAACAGCATGTACCATCCCATCACGATAAGGTGACCTCATTGGGAAGGATCCTACACTATGAATATGCCTCTGAGTATTCAGTTACCAGTCAAATGGCAGGAACATGGTTAAAATGGTGTATGTTTTTTTAAAGGGATGTGGCATCAGAGAAGGGAGTCCACTGGCCAAGTCTATCAAAGACCAGTTTCTGGAAAGCTCCCCCAGTATCTTTAAAATATATCTTCATTATATGTTCTGCTATTTTCACTAAATATTCAGTTTGTCTTCCTTCTGCCATGACAATGACATATAAAAGAAATGACAGATATGTCAACAACATTTTGTTGACAAATGATGTGTACTATAATTGCAAGGCATTAATACCTTAAAGGCAGTTAACAGGGCCCTTTTAAAGAGAAGACCTACAACTGGTTGGCCCTATCTTTTCTGCTACTGAGTGGCTCTTCTCTTTCCTCACCAGAGGGACTACACTGTTATCAAAGAGGTAGATGAAGAATTGGTTAAAAGGTCATAGAAAAAGTATGGTGGGGAAGCAACCATCAGATCATTCTGCCTTGGGTGGCAAAACAGCACACGATAGAGTAGGTTGGGGGATTAAAATATGCTATGCCCCCCCCCCCACACACACACACACACTTTCATTGTACACCACAGGCTATAGGTACAGAAATAAATTCTAGTTCTGTAGCCAAACATACAGCAATCTAATGCACTCCATATATTCATTAAAATGTCAATTGTAGGCACTCCAGGCTTTTACCATTGCATTGTCTCATGTATACATATAGAAGTCACTAAACTGTATAAACTGTGGACTAGTTATACACAGGTAATATATATGTGAATAGTCATTAAATTTATGTATTCCCATATTCCTGCGAGCAATCACTGTAAGAGCTATGTGTTTTGTATTTATTCGCCTCTGGTAAGTCAATAAATACAATGCAATATTTTTAATGGCTTCACCTATAAAAGTATGTTATGTTAATGCATGAAGCTTATTGTATTTGACAGAGCCATATGAACAAAGGCTGACAGCAGCACTCAAAGTCCCTTTGGCTCTGAGCCACAAGCACTTATAATTAGAGATGAGTGAACTTTTGAAAAATGAAATTTGGCCGATTCGCCGAATTTTTCGAAAAAAAAAAACGGTTTGGGTCGAATATTTTTGCAGCGAATTGCTATTAAAAATGACTATTTCTGGCCTACTCAGATCCTCAATGGAGGTGTAGAGCACTTTGCTTTGTCCTAACATGCATAGGGAGTGTGCTGTGTAAGTGAAATAATAATGTTATTCAGGCAGATTACAGGCATTGCTATTAGAATCATTGCTGCCGAGCATTGATGTGGTAGCAGGGAGACGATATGGCGTCTAAATTGAAGAAAATAAAGAGATTTTGATGTCATTTTTACTTTATTTAATTAGAATTTATTTTAAAAAACATTGAGTACCTATTCTGGTGAGCATCAAGCTGGCGGTCCTCCGCCAGGCGAGATACCACCTGTTCCAGCCCCTGCCTCTCAGAATATGACAGTGCGAATGTTTCATTTAATCAGTTATGGTTCATTGTTATCATTCCAAGCTGTTTCATTGGATTCTTGTAATAATCCCACAGGTGACGATAGGACCTCAGTCTTGAAAACATTACATCAATTTCTTTAAATTTAAATATTTATATTAGATTCCCAAGTTTAATGTCCCGGTGGTTATTTTGAACTAATATTGTATGACCACAAAACCAATCAAACAAGGAGTCACATGACTGCGCAATGACAGAGCCAAGAGGTGGAGCAGCATGAGGAGACCATAATCTGTCAGAATGACACAGCCTGAAATTGGCGGCAGCACAAGGAGACCATATAGTGAAAGAACAACCCAGTCTGGAGGTGGCAACAGCCTGACAAGACCATAGGGCCTCACATTACAGAAGCAGAATATTCAATTTAAATTGGAGATTCATGGTAGCTAGTGCAACCGTAAAATTTTTTTTGGTAATGTCCCAGGCCCAGCAGCCTTAGTAAACATATGGTGGCTGAATGGCATAGCCTGGAGCTGGCGGCAGCATGAGTAGACAATAGGGCTTCACCGTCCCGAAGATTAAAAGATGAATTTAAAAATTTAAATTGAATATTTTCCGTAGTTAGTGCCACCATAACATAATTTTAGGTAATGTACCAGACCCTGCTGCATCAGTAAACCATATAATGGCTGAATGGCACAGCCTGGAGTTGGCGGCAGCATAAGTAGACAATAGGGCTTCACAATCCCTAAGATTAAAAGATGAATTTCAAAATTAAAATCGAAGATTTTTCATAGCTAGTGCTACCATAAAATATGTTTAGGTGATGGCCCAGGCCTGGAGGTGGCTGAAGCATGAGGAGACCATATAGTGTCTGAATGACACACCCTGGAGGTGGCTGAAGCATGAGGAGACCACATAGTGGCTAAATGGAACAGCCTGGAGGTGGCTGAAGCAGAAGGAGACCATATAGGGGCTGAATGTCACAGCCTGGAGATGACTAAAGCATGAGGACACTATATAGTGGCTGAATGACACAGCCTGGAATTGGCTGAAGCATGATGAGACCACATAGTGGCTAAATGGCACAGCCTGGAGGTGGCTAAAGCATGAGGACGAGACCATATAGTGGCTGAATGCCACAGCCTGGAGATGACTGAAGCATGAGGAGACCATTTAGTGGCTGAATGGCACATCCTGGAATTGGCTGACGCATGAGGAGACCACATAGTGACTCAATGTCACAGCCTGGAGGTGGCTAAAGCATGAGGAGATCATATAGTGGCTGAATGGCACAGCCTAGAGGTGGCAGCAGTATCAGGAGTCCAGAAAGTGACCCGGCAACAGAGTGGTGCGGTGAGTGGCAATACCAATACCTGGTGACGGAGGAGTGTTTGTAACTGGAGAGCAGCGCCTTAAATCAGTTTGGCACTATCAATATTTGTGAAGCGTTGGTGTGGCACCATGGTCAATCTACTCTGATGCATCAGGCATTGGTGGGTGGAAATCCTGGCTGATCCATGCCTGATTCATCTTCACAAAGGTCAGTCTCTCCACATTTCTTGTGGACAGACTAATTCTCGGGTGATTATTGCCCCCACCGCACTAAACACCTGCTCTGATGGGACACTACTGGCCGGGCACGGCAGCTTTTCCATGGCAAACTCTGCTAGTTGTGGCCACAAATCAAGTTTGGCTACCCAGAAGTCCAGCAGATCTTCAAGGTGTGTTGGCATGGTAATGTCAAGGTATGCCACCACCTGCTTGTTAAGGTCCTGCTGCAGGTCTACCTGCTGCAGATGAGTTGCTTTACTATGCGGTTGAAGAAAGGTACTCATCAGTGAATGTAGACTCAGGCTACTGCTGATGGAGCTGGCACTGCTCCTACCACCCCACCCCAGCAGCCATGGCAGTGGAAGGTTAGCTCAGAGGGCCACCCGAGTCAGACCTGCAAGAGAATGGACTATGGCGCCGATTGGCATCGGCCAACTGACTACGTAGGATGCCTCTGTAGTAGGTCAGTTTGTTCTCCCTCTCAGTGGGTGTAAAAAAGGCCCCCATTTTCTGCTGGTTGTGAGGGGCCAATAAGGTGGAGAGCCAGAAGTCATCCTGCTGCAGAATGGTGACAGTTCGGTGGTCACTACGCAAGTGTTACACCGAGCGCTCCGGATCCCTGCTCCTCCCCGAAGCGCTGGCGGCGTTTCTCTCCCTGCAGCGCCCCGGTCAGACCCGCTGACCGGGAGCGCTGCACTGACATGGCCGGCGGGGATGCGATTCGCATAGCGGGACGCGCCCGCCCGCGAATCGCACCCCAGGTCACTTACCTGTCCCGGTCCCCGGCTGTCATGCTCTGGCGCGCGCGGCTCCGCTCTCTAGGGCGCGCGCGCGCCAGCGCTCTGAGATTTAAAGGGCCAATGCACCAATGATGGTGCCTGGCCCAATCACCCTGATTTGCTTGCACCTGTTCCTTGCCTACTTATACCTCACTTCCCCTGCACTCCCTTGCCGGATCTTGTTGCCTTGTGCCTTGTGAAAGCTTTACTGTGTTACCAATACTGTGTTCCAGACCTCCTGCTATCCCACCTTGACTACGAACCTTGCGGCCTGTCCCGACCTTCTGCTACGTCTGACCTTGCTCTTGTTTACTCCTTTGTACCGCGCTTATCTCAGCAGTCAGAGAGGTTGAGCCGTTGCCGGTGGATACGACCTGGTTGCTACCGCCGCTGCAAGACCATCCCGCTTTGCGGCGGGCTCTGGTGAATACCAGTAGCAACTTAGAACCGGTCCACCGACACGGTCCACGCCAATCCCTCTCTGGCACAGAGGATCCACCTCCAGCCAGCCGAATCGTGACAGCAAGCAAGTGAGCACAATGCTATTTGTGCAAGTGACTCGGAGGGACTCCCTGCCTCCATCTCCACTTCATAATGCCGCGGTGTGTCTGGGTCCTCTGTCTCGACTTCCTCATAACCCTCTTGCTCCTCGTGCTCCTCCTCTCCTGTCAGATGACTAGAAAAAACGCTAATTTGGCGAAACCTAAACTGTGCTCCACTTTGCCCCTCCCCATCCTCCTCCAGTTCAGCCCCCACAGGGATCATGTGGCCGTGAGATGTAGGCGCCACGTCTCCATTGCCCTGACCAGCCATAGTTTCCAAAACGTGTTGTAGGAAATGAAGCAGTGGAATGACGTCGTTCATCCCGTAATCCTGGCAACTTACTAATAATGTGGCTTCCTCAAAGGGACTGGGCAAACGGCAGGGGTCACGTATAAGCTGCTACTGGTTGACATTGAAGTTACACAGGGGAGTACCCCTATCCACTTGGACTATCAAGAAATCGGTGATGGCTTTTCCCTGTTCGTATAGTCGGTGCCACATATGGAGGGTGGAATTACAAAAAGTGGCAACGTCACAAATCAGACTATGTTGGGGGATACCGTTCTGACACTGCAGCTCAAGGAGGCTATGCTTTGTGGTGTACGAAGGGCTGAAGTGCATGCAAAGTTTCTTTCCCATTGTTAGGATATCTTGCAAGTGGGGAACACTTCATAAACCGCTTCACAACCAGATTGAACACATGTGCCATACAGCCTGCATGGCTCAGCCGTCCGTGTCACAGCGCAGACAAGATGTTTTCCCATTGTCAGTCACCAAGGTTCCCATTTCCAGTTTTCATGGAGTAAGCCATGCGCCAATTTCTTGATGAATGATTTTTAGCAGTTCCTCCCGTGTGACTCCGTTCGCCAAGGCAAACCATGTGAAGAACACCATGACACGGCTGTGCCCTGCACACATGGAATGCTGAAGGGGCACTGAGACTTGTCTGAGCAGTGGAGGCTGAGGACACGGTGAAGGATGGGGAGGTGGAGTACCACACTTTCGCAGGACCATCGGTCTGAGAGCATGGAGGAGGAAGCGACGTGACCTGTCCAAGTTGGTGTTGTGGCTGTGCAGAAACCACATTCACCCAGTGAGCCGTAAAGGACATGTATTGTCCCTGACCATAGTTACAGCTCCAGACGTCGGCACTGCCATACACTTTGTTACACACCGACAGGCTCAAGGACTGGCCCACCTTCTTTTCCACAAAATTGTGCAGGGCTGGTACTGCCTTCTTCGCAAAGAAATAACGGCTTGGCACTCTCCACCTAGGTTCGGCACGTGCGATCAGTTCTCTGGCTCCAAAATCTCCACTTCTGCCACCATGCTGACTGCCAACCATGCTACCAACTTGCTGGCTGAGCTGCTGCCTCACGGGCAACCGGCATCTCTCTTCTCCTGATGATGATGAAGCCCCTTCTGCATCCGGGTCCCAATTGCGATCGGCTTCTTCATAATCAACAAGTGTCTGCACGTCACTGATATCCTCCTCAGGTTCCTCAACAGTGTCTGCTTCAGGACCCTGAACGCTGGCAACACCGCCTCCCACATCACTCTCCTCATCACTACTTGACCGCCTAGCGGAGGAAGCAGCGGATGTCTTCCACTTCTTGGCTGGGCAGTAGCTGCTACCTGTCCTCTATTAGATCATCCTCACTGAATAGTGGAGCTGAACTCACAGCATAAGATACTTCTTTAGGGGATTGAGCATCATAGGACAGAGGGTTGTGTCTGAGGAACCCACCAACTGTTGACTGGGGGTATCAGATGTCACATGTGATGAAGTGGATGACCATGTTAACCAATCGATGACTAGTGTTGAGCGGCATAGGCCATATTCGAATTTGCGAATATTCACAAACATATGGACAAATATTCGTCATATATTCGCGAATATTCGCATATTCGTAATATTCTCATTTTATTTTCGCATATGCGAAATTTCGCGCAACCGAAAATTAACATATGCGAAAATTAGCATATACAAAGTTAGCATAATGAAAAATTTGCATATGCGAAAATTAGCATATGCAAATTTTCGCATATGCGAAAATTCGCACACGAGTCTCACACAGTAGTATTAGAGCCTTCTTTACACCACACAAGCTGGAAGCAGAGAGGGATGATCACTGTGATGTGTACTGTGAAAAAAAAAACGAATATTTATCCTGCTGCCACGCGCCCCTAGTCTGCTACGACCTCTGCCTGTGCCTGATGAATTTAGGCCTCTGCTACTCCTCTGAGCATGTTCTGGAACTTCTCTGCCTAATATACTTAGTGCATATATGAGGGGAGTACAATGCACCTCACTACGCATAAAACTGTATTTATCTTGAACAATACGAGTGAGTACTTTTGCCTGGACTTTCACAGTATGTAGGCCCTTGACAGATTAACAGGTACAAAATTGTACACCTCTTAGATGTAGGTATGTGGTATGCACTTATGATGCCAGAAAAGTGCACTACAGTACGCTTTAAAAAAATGTATTGGAGTAAAACACCAGCCTGTGATTACTTTTGCCTGGACTTTCACAGTATGTAGGCCCTTGATAGATTAAAAGATTCAAAATAGTACACTACTTAGATGTACGTATGCACTTATGAGGGCAGAAAAATGCGCTACAGTATGCTTTAAAAAAATGTATACGAGTAAAACAACAGCCGGTGATTACTTTTGCCTGGACTTTCACAGTATGTAGGCCCTTGACAGATTAACAGGTACAAAATAGTACACTACTTAGATGTACGTATGTGGTAAGCACTTATGAGGGCAGCAAAATGCGCTACAGTACGCTTTAAAAAACATATTTTTGCACAACACCAGCAGTACACAGTCGCTGTGTACTAAATCCAAACTTGCACTATCTCACAGACTAGTATAACCACCAGACCATTTGTTGTAGAAAAAAAGACACAGAAAAATTATTCCTCCATACTCTTACGTAGAAATGAGCGATTCTATGGCACAAATTGCTTCATTAAACTCCATATAACAGCATTCCAGGCTTCAGGACATCTAAAATTGAGGATCCACAAGTCAGTACATGGGACAGGGGATGCTGGGAAGGTGGGAAGGCAAGGCGAGTAGGGAGGTAGGCGGGATAACCCTGAATCACATGCAGGGTGCAGCCTATCAGCATTCATTGACCCCTGTGATGTCACAGCCCTATATAATCAGCAGCCATTTTGCGGCTGCTCATTTCATGCCATTCACTGTGTGTTATACAGACATGCTGAATTGATCATACCACAGCGTTCCACTTCCAACTGCTAGTGTTGTGGACAGAGAGCTGTGCAGTGGTTTGCTTGTTCTCACTGAGAAGGATTTTTACGCTAGCCATTAACCTCCCAGTCACTTTATTCAGTATTTTATCAGAGAGGGGCAGATAGCTTTTCGTTGCCTCATACATACATACATACATACATACATACATACATACATACATACATACAAGCTGCCTGAACTTCATGAACCGTATCACAGGAGGCAGGAATGATTTTTCAGCACAATTCTGTGTATTTTTTCCACAAGAAATCCACTGCTGCTTATACTACTCTGTAGACGGTATAATAACCAGCAGTTCACACCATTCTTAATACTCTGTGACAGATTGCAATTTTTTTTCTTTTTTTGTGGTGCTGCACTGTTGTGTCCTGCTGTTGGGCCAAAATAAGTTTTTTCTGCGGACTGTAGTGCATTTTTCTGCCCTCATATGTGCATACCACATACCTACATCAAAGCAGTCTACTATTTTGTATCTGTAAATCTGTAACAAGTCTAGATACTGGGAAAGTCCAGGCAAAAGTAATCAGCGGCTGGTGTTTTACGAAAATACATTTTCCAAGTGTACTGTAGCGCATTTTTTTGCTCTCATACATGCATACCACATACCTACGTCTAAGTAGTGTACCAAATTGTACCTGTTAATCTGTCTAGGCCCTACATACTGTGAAAATCCAAGCACTAGTACTCACCGGCTGGTGTTTTAAAAAAATACAGAGTTTTTAATGCGTATTGTAGCGCATTTTTCTGCCCTCATCAGTGCATACCACATACGTATATCTAAATAGTGTACCATTTTGTACCTTTTAATCTGTCATGGGCCTACATACTGTGAAAGTCCAAGCAAAAATATAGAGTTTTTACTGCACATTGTAGTGCATTTTTTCTGCCCTCATCAGTGCATACCGCATAAGTACATCTAAGTAGTGTACCATTTTGTACCTGTTAATCAGTCAAGGTCCTACATACTGTGAAAGTCCAAGCAATAGTACTTACCGGCTGGTGTTTTACAAAACATACAGTTTTTTGGCTCATTTTAGTGCATTTTTCTGCCCTCATCAGTGCATTTTGCTTACATACATCTAAGTAGTGTACCATTTTGTACCTGTTAATCTGTCAAGGGCCTACATACTGTGAAAATCCAAGCACTAGAACTCACCAGCTGGTGTTTTACAAAAATACTGAGTTTTTAATGCGTATTGTAGCGCATTTTTCTACCCTTATCAGTGCATATCGCATACCTACACCTAAGTAGTGTACTATTTAGTACTTGTTAATCTGTCAAGGGCCTAGATACTGTGAGAGGACAGCCAAAGTACACACCTGCTGCTGTTCTAGACAAATACTGTTTTAAGAGTAGTGAAGCGTATAGTACTCCCCTCATATATGCAAAAAGTATGTCAGGAAGAGTATTGCCAGGACGTGAACAGAGGAGTGGCAGAGGCCTAATTTCATCAGGCGCAGGCAGAGGTCACAGCAGAGTAGGGGTGTGTGCCAGCAAGAGGTCTGAGCTCCCGGTGTCAGCTAGCTGTACCATTCAGACACTACATGGGCTCCTTATGCTTTCCCCACCTCCAGACTGTGTCATTCATCCAATATATCGTTTTCTGATGCTACTGGGACAGGGATATTAACTCCAAATATGTTCTGGTTAGCTAACATAAATGCTTAATTGAGATTTCAAGATTGATCTTTCAATGTAAGGGGTTATGAAACCCTCTGGTGTACTGCTGATGCCTGCTCCAGACTGTGTGTTTCAGGAACTACTTGGCTTATTGATGCTTCTGGACTTGGGCCTTAAATTTTGTATGTTTGGCACAAGCTAAATACATGCTTAATAGAAATTTCAACATTGATCTTTCAATGTAAGGGGTTATGAAACCCTCTTGGGTACTGCTGATGCCTGCTGCTGACTGCTCCTGTGTCTTTCAGGAACTACTTGACTTACTGATGCTTCAGGGCTTGGGCCTTACATTTTTGGATGTTTTGCACTGGCTTACATGCATCCTTAATTGAGATTTCATCAAAAAGATTCCCAGGGATTCCAGGGCAATAACGCAATCAATAACCTTTAGAGGTCACCCCCCCAAGGGGTAAGCCCTAAACTAGAAACCCCCCCTAAAAAATTATAACTTTATTAATATTCCAAGTTAAAATTGTAGAACTTATTGAACAATTGTGTTTTAAAATTCCAGACTGTCTGTCTAGTAAGATAAGCACATCCCAGGTAGTACTGCAGTGCTTTTGTTTTGCTATCGTACGACTGTTCAGGATGTGCTTTGTGTTAGAGTAAGTTAGGACATAAGTCTGATGTTAAAATGGTAACTCAAATAGCCCCCCGACGTTTCGTCAGCTACGCTGACTTTCTGAAGGGAAATGGCTAATGGATGCTTGAGACCGGACCGTCACGCTTATATGGGCTCTGTTTGTGACGTTTCCCTGTACCGCATCAACGTGCGCATCAGGGCTAACCAATGAACTCATACTACATCACAGTTTCCTGTGTATCCACCAATGAATGAGGGGTCACGTGATGGTGTATGTTTATGGACGTGCTGTAGTCCAATCATCATGCAATCATGTGATGTGCGCATAATCCAGCAACATCACGTTAGTCTCCTGCGCCGCGCATGGCAGCGGACTTTGTAAACAAACTGTTCAGAGTAATGTCTGCGGCTGCGTGTATATCCTATGCTGCGCATGACAATGGACTTAGTGGAAAACACATTAGGAGCGGTGTCTACGGCTGCGCACATCTCGTGATGTATGCCGCTGTGGTATTCCGCGCATGACAGTGGACTTAGTTTATATCCCATTCAGGTAAGTATCTTTTTATGTTCCACGTTCCAATTTATAAATAGTTTATCCTTTGCTGAGGGAGAACCTTACACCAGAGCCATATTGGGACATTTTGGGGTGTCAAAATATTGATAATCATGTTATTAGTGTAGTTGAAGTCGCTGGGCTTTTGGATATCACGCTTTATTATGTATGATCTAACTGTCACATATATTACAGTTGTCAAATTTTAGGTTGTTCTATGCAAAGTGGGTGATTTAGACCCAACATAAGGAATAATGGCAAATAATATGCATATTGTACTATAGACAATTCATACTGGTGTATATCTATATAATATATGTGATAATTGTATGGTATATATGACACAATCCCAAATAGGATCAAGTCATCATACACCATAATTCTTTTTATGAAAGAATAGACCTGTTGGTTATTAGAAAGACAGTCTGCATATGATTATTATTGTAGTATATTGAAATATTATATAGTTAATTTATCTGTATTTCAGATGTGCACCATGCCAGGGGGTCCTCCGCGCACACCCCACAGACATCGGTCACCCGTGCCCAGGAAACAACCACCATTCTAAGGGTAAGTGTATTACTATCTTTCATTTTAATGTGAAACATTTGATATATCGCACATATCCTGGCTGTGAGTATTGTACCAACTTACCTTATGCAGTATTGTTGTTATTGAGCCTACTTCGATGGTCCTAACAGCAGTTGTTCAATAAGTGTAACATATTCCTATTATCTTTAACGTGATATATTTTTAATAAGTCACTCCAAGAAAGGTGTGAATGAAAATCCTTCATTGAGTCCCAGTGGGCTCCTACTTTTTAATCTATAGATCCATTTAGCCTCCTCTCTCAAGAGGACCCTGTCTACATCACCCTTTCTTTCTCCCATCCTAATCTGGCGGAGACCCCAGAATTTAATCTGGTCTATCTGGTTGTTATGAGAGTGTCTCATGTGCCTGGCTATAGGGGTGTCTATGTTGGTCCGAATGGTGCTCATGTGTTTGCCCAGGCGCCTTCTCAGTTCCTGTGTGGTTTTCCCCACATATAATTTAGGGCAAGTACAGCTTGCCACATATAGCACATAAAGTCCAGAATTCTGTATGTTCTTCCATCCACTGGATTGTTAAAAGATTTGGTTTTCAGGAAGACTTTGCATATGGAACAATGTCCACAAAGGGTAGGAGCCCGGTGGAGGTTGTGGTAACCAGGTCCTGTTGCTAGGTGTTGTTTCTGTAAAATGACTGTGAACCAAAAGTGCACGTAGATTAGGTCCTCTTCGGTATGTTATACTGGGTCTAGGCCCAACTTTGTTGGAGAGATCAGCATCTGACTGTAGAATGTGCCAATATGTTTGTAGGATGCGCTGAATCTGTGGAATTTATGAGTCATATGTACCTATGAGTCTGATGACAGATGGTTCAGTGTTTTTTGGTTTGGTAGGTCCAAGTAATGTAGTTCTGTTGCTCTGTCGAGCTCTATTGTAAGCTTTCCGCAAGTATTTTTTGGGGTAACCCCTGGTCTGGAATCTCGATATGAGTTTGTCACTCTCGATGGTAAATTTCTGCTCCTCAGAACAGTTACGTCTTGCCCTAAGATATTGTCCTATAGGGATGCTTTTACGTAATGATGGTGGATGCCAGCTGTTCCAATGTAAAAAGCTTTTGGTAGATGTCGGTTTGTGGAATATATCACTTTGTATTTTGTTATCCTCATCGATGTATATATTTAAATCCAAGAAATTAATGGACCTACCTCCCTCATACAACGTGAACCTCATTCCTATCTGGTTGTCATTAAGTGCCTCAACAAATTCCCTAAATACACCTGTGTCCACATCCCCAAAAATTTAAATATCATCAATGTATCTACCCCAAAATAAAATGTGCTGGGTAAAAAACCAAAATCATCACCAAAAACAATAGTGCTCTCCCACCACCCCAAAAATTAATTAGCATAAGTGGGTGCACAAGTGGTCCCCATGGCGGTACCCTTGATCTGCTTGTAGAGGGTGCGGCCAAAGAGGAAAAAATTGTGAGTGAGTATATAGTGTAATAACTTAAGTATGAAAGAATTGTGATTACGGAAAAGTGTACTTTTCGTGTCAAGAAAAGTGCTTACAGCTGTGATGCACAAATTGGGCTTCAGGGCTTGGGCCTTACATTTTTGGATATTTTGCACTGGCTTACATGCATGCTTAATTGAGATTTCAACATTGATCTTTCAATCTTAGGGGTTATGAAATCCTTTTGTGTACTGCTGATGCCTTTTCCTGACTGTGTCTTTCAGGAACTACTTGGCTTACTGATGCTTCTGGGCTTGGGCCTTACATTTTTGGATGGTAGCACTACCTAACATGCATCTTCAATAGAGATTTCACCTTTAAATTTTAGGGGTTGTGAACCCATCTTGTTTACTCATGCTGCTTCCTGCTCCACTCTGTTAGCCTATTGGTCCGGTGACAGTGTGCGACTCCGCCTCCTCCACTGTGTCCTGAGCTGCCACTGCCCGGACAATTCTCAGTGGCCCTTCAGCATACCATGTGTGCAGGGCACAGCGGTGTCACACTGTTTTTTGGGGGGGATTGTGAAGCCCTAGGGTCTCCTCATGCTTCAGCCAAATCCAGGCTGTGTCATTAAGGCAATATATGGTTTACTCATACTGCTGCTGGGCCTGGGAATATTTTTTTTTATGGTAGGTAGCACTAGCTATCCAAAATCTTCATTTAAATTTCCAAAATTCTTATGTTTTTTTTTTTTTTTTTTGGGGGGGGGGAATGTGAAGCCCTGGGGTCTCCTCATGCTTCAGCCAACTCCAGGCTGTGTCATTCAGGCAATATATGGCTTACTGATACTGCTGCTGGGCCTGGGAATAAAAAAAAATGTTATGGTAGATAGCACTAGCTATCCAAATTCTTCATTTTAAATAAAAAAAAATTATTGTGTTTTTTGGGGGGATTGTGAAGTCCTGGGGTCTCCTCATGCTTCAGCTAACTCCAGGCTGTGTCATTCAGGCACTATATGGTTTACTGATGCTGCTGCTGGGCCGGGGTCTGGGAATAAAAATGTTGCTATGGTAGGTAGCACTAGCTATCTAAAATCTTCAATTTAATGAAAAAAATTATTGTGTTTATTTATTTATGTATTTTTTTTTTTTTTTTTGGGGGGGGGGGATTGTGAAGCCCTGGGGTCTCCTCATGCTTCAGCCAACTCCAGGCTGTGTCATTCAGGCAATATATGGTTTACTGATACTGCTGCTGGGCCTGGGGATATATTTTTTTTATGGTAGGTACCACTAGCTATCCAAAATCTTCATTTTAAATTTCAAAAATGATTGTGTTTTTTCTTGGGGATTGTGAAGCCCTGGTGTGTACTCATGCTTCAGCCAACCCCAGGGTGTGTCATTCAGGCAATATATGGTTTACTGATACTACTGCTGGGCCTGGGAATAAAAAAAAATGGTTATGGTAGATAGCACTAGCTATCCAAAATCTTCATTTTCAATTTCAAAAATGATTGTTTTTTTTCTTGGGGATTGTGAAGCCCTGGGGTCTCCTCATGCTTCAGCCAACTCCAGGCTGTGTCATTCAGGCAATATATGGTTAACTGATAATGCTGCTAGGCCTGGGTCTGGGAATAAAAATGTTGTTATGGTAGGTAGCACTAGCTATCCAAAATCTTTGGTTTACATTTCTGAATTCATCTTTTAATCTTAGAGATTGTGAAGGCCTAGTGTCTCCTAATGCTGCTGACAACTCCTGGCTGTGCCATTCAGCCACTATATGGTCTCCTCATGCAGCCAACACCTCCACGCTGTGTCATTCAGCCACTATATGATGTCCTCATGCTGCGAACACCTCCACACTGTGTCATTCAGTCACTATATGGTCTCCTCATGCTTCTGCCTCATCCAAGCTGTCATTCAGCCACTATATGGTCTCTCTCCTCATGCTGCCAACACCTCCACACTGTGTCATTTAGCCACTATATGGTCTTCTCATATTTTCAACACATCCACGCTGTCATTCAGCCACAATATGGTCTCCTAATACTGCCAAACCTCCACGCTGTGTTATTCAGACACTATATGGTCTCCTCATACTGACGCCACCTCCAGGCTCTGTCATTGTGCCGCTCTGCGATGCCAGTAATCTGCCTGTTATTCTGAATAACAGTATTATTTCATGACCCCCAGCACACTCCATATGTGTGTTGGAACACAGCAAAGTGTTCTATACCCCTATTGAGGCTCTCTGTAGGCCAGCAATAGCCAATTTTAATATACATTCGCTGCAAATAAATTTGGATCAAAATTTTTTTTTTTTAATTCGGCAAATCGGCCAAATCAAATTTTTGAAAAGTTCGCTCATCTCTTCTCTTAAGGTTCATCAAGATGAGCCAACTTGTTGAAATGTATGAGGCAACACACAGCTTTCTGCCCCTCTCTGTATTACAATGCTATGGAAAGTGACTGGGAGGTTAATGGCTGCAGTAAAACATATTTTCTGTGCAAAAACACACTGCTGTCTGTCCGCCAGAATACTGATGTGACTAGGAGGGGAAATACTGCTGGAAAAAGATTTTCCGTGTGACACACACACACAGTCCGTTCGTCCTAACTCTCTGCAGTGTAATGAATGAAGTGACTTGCCGCAATATGGCTGCCGATTATATAGGGCTGTGACATCACAGGGATGACTGGCTGCTGATAGGCTGCATCAAGCATGTGATTTAGAGTCATCCGTGCCTACCCTTGTTTCCGCCTTCTCAGAGTTCTTTGCCCCATGTCCTCACATGTGGATCCGTCATTTTAGATGCCCTGGAGCCTGGGCCCGCACTAAATGAAGTATAATGAAGTGATTCACGTAATAGAATCGCAGCAATTTTCACGTTCGTTGTGAATCAAATTTTTCATGAAGTTCATAAGGAATTCAGATTCGTCAGCTTCGATTCGCTCATCTCTACTTATAATCAATAGTGGGGATGTATTAATAATGTTGATTTTGATTTAGTTGTGTGTTTTTAAGTCCACTGTAGTTTTCCCTTTGAAATTAATGTGGTTCAGCGTTAATAAAAGTTGTGCAATGCGTTGAAAAGGTGTGGCATGAACCAACCACTTGGTCACTACAGGACAGTTATGAAGACATGTCAGAAGTCACAAAAATCTTTGAAAAAAACATGAGAACATTTATTTCAAGTCTTTTTCAGGAGATTTTGAAACAGTATGTCCCCGGGACAATGAACCAATGGTGAAATATGATAACTCATTGCCTATGTTCACAATATGAAATTTCCAATAGGAATTTCAAAGTTGAATCCCAGATGGAAATTCAGGTGCAGCAGAATCCCAAAGTTATGGGATTCCGCTGTACAGTGCGAATTATGGAATGTCAGTGGGGATATTCCACAGCTGAAATTCCATTGCAAAAATAATGGACAAGCCATAGACTTTGTCACCAATGGGGCTGGCAATGTTTACCCGGTCCTAGTGCCAACTGTGGGCGCACTCATAATCTCTAGCTGGAAATTCTGTAGTGTGAACTTAGCCTATAAGGTCTAGAAATTAAGAAAACTGCACCACACAAAGCAATCTGGCGTAACCAAGTAGGTAGATTCGGCAACATTAGAACTTCAGGCTGCTTTACGCAAGCCTGGTAGCGGCGCTATTATAGGAGATGGGATATAGAACACAAGGCGTCTTCATGTCATTTTAGGATAGGTTGAGAAAGTAGGAACACTGAGATGATGTTAAGTTAGCCCAGAATTCTATGCAGCTAGCAGCAACATCACATGACCGCAGATTAGCCAATAATTGCTTCCATACAGCTACCAGGCCAAACAGAAGTAAGCATTAAGGCAGGTCAAAAGGAGTGATAAAACCCTATGCACAGTGTTGCAGTGGCAATCTTGGAGAGACAAGCTGAGCACAGAACAACTCTACAGTACAGAGCCCAACAAGAGAAGCAGTTGAATTGTGCTGTGCACTGACCTGCTGTCCACTCTTTCATTGTGCACTACAAAGCCTATCAGTGTGTACACTAAAGAGTCCAGCCAAACTGTACACTGTAACGCAAAGCAAAGCTTTCTAGCATCTAAATTGTGTTGTGGGCTTTCCGTGACATCTCAATCTATTCTTCAGTCAATGTGTGTAGATTACACAGACCAGCTCCATTGCACTTGTGTACCTGTGCAATACTACAGGAAGTGTTTGCGTGGTTGCATTTGCCTTTTCTCTCAGATTAGGGTTAGAAGAATAAATGTGTCCTAGTGCATTTCTTAATGTGAGGGTAAAACTTGACTGGCCCTTTATGTGCCACTTTACCTGCATTATGTGAGTCAACCCTCCCATGTAGCATCCAAGAGAAAGTTCAGGATGACAAGTAGCATTGTTAAAATGAATTTGCATGGTTCAGTGAGTAATTTAAAACTTATGCGCCTGATGCCACTAAATAGACTGTACTAACACCACTGGTTACTAAAACTCCCACCCGTCCACAAACAACACTGGCTGCTGGCTACAATAATCACTCCTCCACCACTTCTGGATACTACAGCTACTACCAGTTCACCACAGCCTTCTGTCCACTGGCTACTCCAACTACCACCAGTCCACAATAGTCTGCTGTCTGCTGACCACAGCTGTCACTAATCCACCACTACCTGTTGTCTGCTGGCTACAGCTACCGCTAACCCACCATTGCCTGGTGTCCAGTGGCTACAGCTTCCACTATTCCACTATTGGTTGCTGTCCACTGGATACTACAACTACCACCAGGCCACCACTGCCCTTTGTCCACTGGCTACTATAAATACCACTAGTTCACAACTGCCTGCTGTCCGCTGATTACTACAACTATCACTAGTCTACCATCCCTGCTGTCTGCTGGCTACAGATAACACTAGTGCACCACTGCCTGCTGGTTACAATTAGCAATAGTCTACTACATCCTGCTATCAGCTGGCTACTTCAACTGCCAACAGTCCATCACCCCTGCTGTCCACTGGCTACACTTACCACAAGTCCACCACTGCCTACTGTCTGCTGGCTACAGCTACCACCAGTCCACCACCACCCTTGCTGCTGCTACTGCCAGCCAGGCTTTCACATAGACAACCCATGATCCCAAAGAAAGTATTATTATTTTTTTCAGATCTTTCATACAAAAGCTATTTCTTCTTCACTGTTTTGGGACACTAATTTTGTTGTGACTCCCACTCTGGAGATCACTTATCGGTAGAGTGATGAATATTCATGAAAGTATCCCTGTCTATTCAAAAAATGTCATAGAAAGACCTCCACAGTCAGGGGAATGAGCAGAGAAAAGGGTGGCACCACACCTTACTTCCGGGTTCACAGCAAACTCTGTCCTGCAGACCCATAGACTTAGAATGGAGCCACAGAAAGTAAATCACTGTGAATCAGGGAGGGAAGTGTGCTATCATGCACTTCTTCCTGCTTTTTCTTCTAATTGGTGGGGATCTCATCACTGAGACCCTGACCGATCAAAACTTTTTAACATGTTTCTATGCTATGTCAAAAGTTTTTTGAATATACAGGGATCAACCAGGCGGCTGCACCAGTGCACCTTGGGGTTAGAGAACACAAGTACACCAAAGTTAATTTACATATTATTATTTCTGGCCATATCTCAGAAACAGAGCAATGTATGAAAAGAAGGTAAAGACCATTGTAATCTGTGTCGACTGCACTATTAGTCTGTACCGGGAGGTAAGTGCGGGTGACACTGCTGTCAGTTTCTCTATTAGCAGCTTGAAAAAGTTTTACTCGACACGTTTTACTAAGCCATAATAAAGTAGTGTGCATTAGGCCGATTTTGTCAGGACTGGCTCACCATATATTGTGCATGGTGGTCTCCCATTGCAGATTAGAGAGGGATTTTGCAATTTGGATTTTGTTCTTGTGGAGATAAGCCACCTTCAGGGATCAGTGGGGGTTCCAGTGGTTGGATCCTTCCATTAAGCTAGGTTTCTCTTTGGCTGTGCATAGGGGGTAAATTGACAATCTCTAGTGTACCATAACTTTAAATGAATTTTCTCCTTTCTTAGTTTAGCTTCTATTCACAGTGTCATATGATTCACTTCTATTCTCTGGATAATCATTTCTCCCAGTAGGTAATCATGTTATAATGACCAATTCATTAGATGAAAACTTTGTAGCTTGGTAAAAGATCACATGTACTCCTGGGAATGGATAGAGACATAAGCAAATAGTTCATTTAAATTCTTTATGTTATGTGTAAAATAAAATGATATCCTGGTCTTGTGATGTTCATATAGGCACATACTATACTAGCTGATTTGCATTCTATAAGTCCTTAACATTGCAGAGAAAAACAAAGTGAACTGGGTGGGCTGTAAAGCATTTCCAAAAAGATACTGCCTCCCTGGCTCACTTATTGCTCTGCAGATATTTTCTGAAGTCCAGCTCTGCCCACCCCCTAGCCTGCACTTTGTACCTAAGATTGGGAATATGATGGACTCTCAGCTGCATTTTAGCTACTTTTTCATTCATTTGGACCAGAAAGTAATGGGATTTACCTGGATGGCAGGAAAAAAAATCAATATTACCTGTATTTTAAATCTGTGAGGTGCAAATGCATCCTGTTTTGCAGGGTGCTGAGTGATGTCAGAGAAAAGGACAATTTCTTTTGGCAATCTTCCTTCTGCAGCTTAGCAATAGACAGGCATTGTCATCTTATGTGGTGTTAAGGATCTGCAGAATAGCTTTTCAAGTAAATTATGTGAAGCTCTCATTGGCATAAAGATAATGACCTTGAGAACCCAACACCAGTGCAATGTGAGCAGCGCAGCAATTGTACAATGATATAGTGTGGTATATCACCATACAGTCACTGCGACTGCATATTCCAGACCACATCGCACTGGTGTTGGGTTCTCAAGGTCAGTATCTCTATTTTTGCTGTGCAATTTGGGGGGAGTGGCTCCCTCTGTAGCCGTGCATTCCCTCCCCTATTTCACAGGAGGTGGTTTGGATTGATAGTGGATCCAACATGTCACCCAGTCGGAGGCTGTATGCCCAGCAGAGGTGAGTTAGTTACATAGTTACATAGTTAGTACGGTCGAAAAAAGACATATGTCCATCAAGTTCAACCAGGGAATTAAGGGGTAGGGGTGTGGCACGATATTGGGGAAGGGATGGGATTTTATATTTCTTCATAAACATTAATGTTATTTTGTTCCATGAATGTATCTAATCCTGTTTTAAAGCTGTTAATTGTTCCTGCTGTGACCAGTTCCTGAGGTAGACCGTTCCATAAATTCACAGTCCTCACGGTAAAGAAGGCGTGTCGCCCCTTGAGACTAAACTTTTTCTTCTCCAGACGGAGGAAGTGCCCCCTCGTCCTTTGGGGGGGTTTAACCTGGAACAGTTTTTCTCCATATTTTTTGTATGGGCCATTAACATACTTATATACGTTTATCATATCCCCCCTTAAACGTCTCTTCTCAAGACTAAACAATTGTAACTCCTTTAATCGCTCCTCATAGCTAAGATGTTCCATGCCCCATATTAGTTTAGTCGCGCGTCTCTGCACCCTTTCCAACTCCGCAGTGTCCCTTTTATGGACAGGTGCCCAAAACTGAACAGCATATTCCAGGTGAGGCCATACCAATGCTTTATAAAGGGGGAGTATTATGTCCCTGTCCCTTGAGTCCATGCCTCTTTTGATACATGACAATATCCTGCCGGCTTTGGAAGCAGCAGCCTGACATTGCATGCTATTCTGTAGTCTGTGATCTACAAGTACACCCAGATCCTTCTCTAAATGTCAACTGCACCCGGGATTCCCAGCCAATCTCCCATGCTGGTACTTACCAGGCCCTAAGCTGGGTAGCAGTCTGCGATCTGACGAGAGCAGGCGCATTCAGCTTAGGATGGCAGTTCATTAACCCATCCGATAACTCCCATCCGATATGAGGCCACCTCCGCGTGGTGGATGGAGGGACACGTTTTGATCAAAAAGTGCACTAGGAGCCTCCATTTTGTTGACCAAGTGTGCTGCTGTCATTTTCTTTTTTACATGTTCAGTATCTCTATGCCAATTAGACCTACAGGTGCTATTTCCTATGCCTGAAGAAGGGCTCTTCACAGAAACATTGCTAAATTACTTTCATTGATGTCATACATTCCTTGCATATAATAAAATTGATAAAAGCATTCATCCAAGCTAGAGTGCTGATTTACCTCTTTGATGGATACGGCTAGATAGTGGTAGTTAGTAGGTGTCTACCAAGAACTGACCAAAGATGATATCAAGTACAGGGTTGTGCTGCCCCAGATACAACTAGCGTACAGGCCGGCGCTGGAGACCAAGCGGGCGCGTCGGTCCTGCATGGGGGGGGGGGGGCGAACATGCAGAGCGGCGGCCTCTTTAAATCAGTGAGCAACTGCGGTGGGTCGGCTTTGGATGACGAGTGACGTCCCTCGTCATCACAGAGCCGTGCAAAGAATACGAGCTGCCTGCCCCTGCAGTCTGAGCCGGTGATCACAGAACATTTCATTACACTGGGACCAGGCCTGAGCAGGAGAGGCCGCAGCGGAGGGGCGGTTAATGAAATGGCACAGGAGGAGAGGGGGTTAATGAATGGGCATAGGGAGGATGAGGGGAGGGGGTTAATGAATTGGCACAGGGGGGAGGGGGGTTAATGAAATGGCAAAGGGAGGGGGTTAATGAAATTGCTGAGGGGAGGGGGTTAATTAAATGGCACAGGGGGATTGAGGGGGGTAATTAAAATGGCACAGCACAGGGGGATCAGAGAGGGGTAATTAAAATGGGGGGATTGTGAATGAAATGGCACAGGGGGTAATTAAAATTGCACAGGGGGATCAGAGGGGCAACCTTAATTCATGATCCCCCTGTGTCAATTCCCAGTTTCCTCCCTCCCCTCTGATCCCCTGTGCTATTTCATCCCCTCCCCCATCAGTACCGGGGGGGAATTGACATGGCACAGAGTGGATCAGAGGGGAGGGGGGATTGAAATGGTACAGAAGGGGGGGATTGGGAATTGAAATGGCAAAGGGGGGATCGGTAATGGAGAGCACTGTAGTCTAACATGTTTGTCCCGCAGATGCTGAAGAGATGAAGTTTTGGCTGGAAGAAGACATCATGGTGGTCTGAGCCGAATGGATAAGAAAAGGAAAGAGGACTCTACTGATCCCTAAATGTAATTGTAATCACTTATATGGTATACAGATCTGTATACAGCTGGTATATACCTCTATATGATCACTGTATTGGGGGCGGGGGTAGTTGGGGAATCTTGGTTTGTATATAGAGGATTTTATTTAATAACTGTATAGTGGAATTAACCAGTCACTAGTAGCTTTGTGGTGTCTTGGTACTTGTGTGGTATTGTGTGTGCATGGTATTATGTGTCCCTTATGTAGGTTTAATATTGGTAATATTTATCTTGGTATGCCGCCGGTGTTATTGGTATTGTTGGCAGCACAGCTGTGTCAGGGGGCTGCCTGAGGTGCCGCCAGCAGTCATTAGGTCCTCCTGATGCAGAGTCCGCCCCAAAAAGGTACCAACGTGCCTGTAGTGAAATATTAGACATATGTGCTCTGTGCTCCTCAATGGCATATCTGCTTGTAATAGCACAACTATTATAAAAAGATTTTTCTGTAACTTTTAGTCATATCTGTCTATAATGGCTGAGCTATTATAAGCAGATATGCCATTCAGGAGCATGAAAAAGCTATGTGAGAAATTGCCATTTCTGCGTATGGGAATTGTAATCCTGCAACAGCTAGCCGGCTCAATACCAAAATGGAGCTTTGCTTGTGTAGGCAGAAATCCTTGCACCGGCCCTGCTAGCGTATAATGTCAGGACTTACAGGAGAATGTGAATAGCATACAGTTTCTCACATAAGTGAATCCGTCCCTCACATTCTTGTGAATATTTTATTATTTATTTCATGTAACAACACTGAAGAAATGACAATGCAAAGTAGTGTGTAAACAGCCTGTATATCTGTATTTAACCCCTTAAGGATGCAGGTCATTCAGGTACGCTCTGGCATCCTGGTTGTCACGATGCCGGCTGGCAGGTAGTGGATCCTCTGTGCCAGAGAGGGATGGAGAGGACCGCGCTAGTGGACCGGTTCTAAGCCACTACAGGTTTTCACCATAGCCCGCCGCAAAGCGGGATGGTCTTGCTGCGGCGGTAGTGACCAGGTCGTATCCACTAGCAACGGCTTACCTCTCTGGCTGCTGAAGATGCTGAAGATAGGCGCGGTACAAGGGAGTAGGCAGAAGCAAGGTCGGACGTAGCAGAAGGTCGGGGGCAGGCGGCAAGGATCGTAGTCAGGGGCAACGGCAGGAGGTCAGGAACACGGACTAGGAACAGACAAGGGAACGCTTTCACTAGGCACTAAGGCAACAAGATCCGGCAAGGGAGTGCAGGGGAAGTGACTAGATATAGGGGAGTGCACAGGTGAACACACTAATTGGAACCACTGCGCCAATCAGCGGCGCAGTGGCCCTTTAAATCGCAGAGACCCGGCGCGCGCGCGCCCTAGGGAGCGGGGCCGCGCGCGCCGGGACAGAACAGACGGAGAGCGAGTCAGGTAGGGGAGCCGGGGTGCGCATCGCGAGCGGGCGCTACCCGCATCGCGAATCGCATCCCGGCTGGCAGCGGAATCGCAGCGCCCCGGGTCAGAGGACGTGACCGGAGCGCTGCCGCAGGGAGAGTGAAGCGAGCGCTCCGGGGAGGAGTGGGGACCCGGAGCGCTCGGCGTAACAGTACCCCCCCCCTTGGGTCTCCCCCTCTTCTTGGGGCCAAAGAACCTGAGGAAAAAAAAGTCAATTTTTCCGTGATGAGGTCCGATGCACATTAGGAGGGGTTCTGTGCGGAAACGCATGAGACAGTCCAATCTTTTATTGTAAAAACAATAGATGTAGAGGGGTCTGGCGAGACTGGTCACAGGAACGTAGAACCTGTTGATGAGAGAGGCCAAAAAAAATTTTCCTGCAGATCCGGAATCCAAGAAGAGCATAGTAGAGAAGGAGAAGGTAGAGGCAGATATCCGCACAGGCACAGAAAGGCGTGGAGAAGCAGAGTTGACATCAAGAACTGTGTCACCTTTGTGCGGAGTCAGCGTACGTCTTTCCAGGCGGGGAGGACGGATAGGACAATCCTTCAGGAAGTGTTCGGTACCGGCATAGTACAGGCAAAGATTCTCCATGCGGCGTCGTGTCCTCTCTTGAGGTGTCAAGCGAGACCGGTCAACTTGCATAGCCTCCGCGGCGGGAAGCACAGGAACAGATTGCAGAGGACCAGAGGAGAGAGGAGCCGGGGAGAAAAAACGCTTCGTGCGAACAAAGTCCATATCCAGGCGGAGCTCCAGACGCCATCCGGAAGAACGCATGTCAATGCGAGTGGCAAGGTGAATGAGTTCATGTAGGTCAGCAGGAGTCTCTCGTGCGGCCAGAACATCTTTAATGTTGCTGGATAGGCCTTTTTTAAAGGTCGCGCAGAGAACCTCACTATTCCAAGACAACTCGTAAGCAAGAGCACGGAACTGAATGGCGTACTCGCCAACGGAAGAAACACCCTGGGCCAGGTTCAGCAGGGCAATCTCGGCTGAAGAAGCTCGGGCAGGTTCCTCAAAGACACTTCGAATTTCCGAGAAGAAGGAGTGTACAGAGGCAGTGACGGGGTCATTGCGGTCCCAGAGCGGTGCGGCCCATGACAGGGCTTTTCCAGACAGAAGGCTGACTACGAAAGCCACCTTAGACCTTTCAGTAGGAAACTGGTCCGACATCATCTCCAAGTGCTGGGAACATTGCGAAAGAAAGCCACGGCAATACTTAGAGTCCCCATTAAATTTGTCCGGCAAGGACAGGCAGAGGCTAGGAGTGGCCACTCGCTGCGGAGGAGGTGCAGGAGAAGATTGCTGGAGAAGTTGCGACTGAAGTTGGTGCGAAATGGTGGACATTTCCGACAGCTGACGGGTTAGAAGGGCGATCTGTCGGGCTTGCAGGGCGGCCACCGTGGTGAGGTCAGCGACAACTGACAGAGGAACTTCAGCGGGATCCATGGCCGGATCTACTGTCACGATGCCGGCTGGCAGGTAGTGGATCCTCTGTGCCAGAGAGGGATGGAGAGGACCGCGCTAGTGGACCGGTTCTAAGCCACTACAGGTTTTCACCAGAGCCCGCCGCAAAGCGGGATGGTCTTGCTGCGGCGGTAGTGACCAGGTCGTATCCACTAGCAACGGCTTACCTCTCTGGCTGCTGAAGATGCTGAAGATAGGCGCGGTACAAGGGAGTAGGCAGAAGCAAGGTCGGACGTAGCAGAAGGTCGGGGGCAGGCGGCAAGGATCGTAGTCAGGGGCAACGGCAGGAGGTCAGGAACACGGACTAGGAACAGACAAGGGAACGCTTTCACTAGGCACTAAGGCAACAAGATCCGGCAAGGGAGTGCAGGGGAAGTGACTAGATATAGGGGAGTGCACAGGTGAACACACTAATTGGAACCACTGCGCCACTCAGCGGCGCAGTGGCCCTTTAAATCGCAGAGACCCGGCGCGCGCGCGCCCTAGGGAGCGGGGCCGCGCGCGCCGGGACAGAACAGACGGAGAGCGAGTCAGGTAGGGGAGCCGGGGTGCGCATCGCGAGCGGGCGCTACCCGCATCGCGAATCGCATCCCGGCTGGCAGCGGAATCGCAGCGCCCCGGGTCAGAGGACGTGACCGGAGCGCTGCCGCAGGGAGAGTGAAGCAAGCACTCCGGGGAGGAGTGGGGACCCGGAGCGCTCGGCGTAACACTGGTATTTAAGGAATCAGGACGTTCCTGTACGTCCTGAGTCCCAGTAATGGTATTAAAACCATTCTCACGAGTGGAGAACTGGTGCTACGGGCAGCCAGGACCCACGGCTAATGCTGGGCACCCCCGAATGGGCCAATGCCCGGCATTAACCCTTTAGATGCCGAGATCAGAGTTGATTGCAGTGTCTAAAGTGAAAGTAAAACTATCCCGGCAGCTCATCGGAGCTGACCGGGACTATCGTGACAGAATCATGATGTCCCAATCAGCTTACTGGATGACAGGAGGGTCCTCACCTGCCCCCTGGTCGTCCAATTTGTGATCTTCTGCTTTCTCACCTAGCTTTTTCATTCTTCTGAATGGCATATCTGCTTATAATAGCTCAGCTATCATAGACAGATTTGACTAAAAGTTACAGGCAAATCTTTCTATAATAGTTATGCTATTATAATCAGATATGCCATTCAGAAGCACAGAAAAGCTAGGTGACAATTTCTCACCTAGCTTTTCCATGTACCTGGATGGCATATGTCTAATATTTCACTGCATGCAGGTCGGTACCTTATTGGGGAGGACTCCAGATCGGGCGGACCTAATGACTGCCGGCGGCACCTCAGACAGCTCCCTAACACAGCTGTGCTGCCAACAATACCAATAATATTGGTATACCAAGATAAATATTACCAATATTAAACCTACATAAGAGACACACAATACCGCCGCCACACAAGTACCATTACACCACAAAGCTGCAAGTGACTGGTTAATTCCACTATACAGTTATTAAATAAAATCTTCTATATGCAAACCAAGATTCCTCAACTACCCCCCCCCAATACAGTGACCATATAGAGGTATATACCAGCTGTATACAGGATCTGTGATTACAATTACATTTAGGGACTCACAATCTTTTCTGATCAGCGCCTTTTCTTCTCCATCTGACTCAGACCGCCATGACGTCTTCTTCCAGCAAAACTTCATCTCTTCAGCATCTGCGGGACAAACATGTTAGACTCCAGTGGTCTCCATTGACGTCCCCCCCCCCCTTTGCCATTTCAATTCCCAATATCCCCATTCTGTACCATTTTAATTCCCATTTAATTACCCCCCCCTTATCCCCCTGTGCTGTGCCATTTTAATTTCCCCCCAATCACCCTGTGCCATTTCATTACCCCTTCTCCCCTCAGCCATTTCACTAACCCCCTTCCCTGTGCCATTTCATTATCCCACCCTCCCTTCCCCTGTGCCATTTAATTAACACTCCTCCCTCCCCCTGTGCCAATTAATTAACCCTCCCTCCGCCTGTGCCAATTCCTTAACCTCCCCTAATCCCTCCTGTGTCAATTCATTAACCCCCCTCCCCTCGTCCCCCTATGACAATTCATTAACCCCTCCCCACCTCCGCTGCTGCCTCATCTGCTCAGTCCTGGTCCCGGTGTAATGAAATATTCTGTGATCATCGGCTCAGATTGCAGGGGCAGGCATCTCGTATTCTTTGCGTTGCTTTGTGATGACAAGTGACATCCCCCTGCACAACGTCAGGGGCGTCACTCGTCATCCACAGCCGACCCGCCACAGGCGCTCACTGATTTAAAGAGGCCACAGCGCTGCGTGTTCAGCATGCCTATTGCTTATACACTCAAGGTGAGCGGCCACTTTATAGAGTCTGCGCCCCCCTCTAACAAGGGACACCCGCTTTCCTCTGTTTAGGGTAACACGAGGTGCCATCCTTTGTTCTTTTTGTTTCTACTTCTACACAGCAGACGCTGAGGCCATTTAGAATGGTGAGCTGCGCCAGCGGCCCCCCGATGCAGGACCGATGCGCAAGTGAGTTAACATAAAAAAAAGTCTTCATTTTTCCGCCCTCCGGCTGTTAATCTGGTGTGCCCTAATGCGGCGCTTGGTCAGCCTTATTACAACGCTGGGCCTGGGTGTACTCACTTTGCCAATTTTTAGACATTTGTTGCTGTGTAAGTTATTTTTAGGGGAAACAACATTAAACACTGTTATACAGGCTGTGTACTGACTACTTAACATTGTAGCAGAGGGTCATTTCTTCAGTGTTGTCACATGAAAAGCTATATTGAAATATTTACAAAAATGTGAGGGATATACTCAATTATGTGATATACTGTAAATGGATGTTGCAGCCTAGTTATCTATGTGTGGGCAGAATTGATGATTGTTTTGTGAAATACTATAGGGCACTATGAGAATCAGCATGAGTCTCTATGCAGGTGAGTTTCAGGCTGACTGAACTACTAACTACTGCATTCAGCTCTTGCTGGTCAGTGATTCATGTCTTTGTTCCTTTCCCCGGTGATAAGTATCTGGACCATAAAGTCATCAAAATGTCCTCATAGTGCACAGATTACTTTATCATATTACATTCTGTGTAGGTTTTTAGCGGAGACAAAGCAAACAAAGTTTGGAATGTTTGACAGTTTTTATGAGGACAGTAGGCTGTGTAGACTCTCAAAGTCTGCTGAAGATATCAAAAAACATATCTCATTTTTAGAGGTAATATTGCAGTATGTTACATTGTTCAATAACACATGATAAACAAGTCTACTGCTTTCCTGTAGGGAGGTAACATAAATTCTAGCAGCTATTGCATCAAAGGTTGAATCCACTTGAAGACAAAAATTCATATTAATAGAGAAATACCAGGTATGATGGTAGATAAGAGTTGATGTCTGTTGTTTTCTTATTTAAAAACAATGATAACAAATGAAACAAGTTGTATGACTTTGTGTTTTACTGTATTATTGGTTAAATGCAAACCTGCCTTTTACTTGGATCCGGTCAAATTTGATGCAATGTCTTCATTTAGCCCCTAAAGTAAGAATTGCTTTTAATGTTTACATACAATCATGACCAACAGTTTTGTGACTGCCAGACATTTAGTTTTTTACATCTGCTTCAGTTTATATAGTGGCATTTTGCATTTAGTGTATGTTTTGACATTTTGAAGTTTTGTGACATCAGATCCGCTACAGATTCTGCTACCTCAATGGGTAGGAGATATGTTTATTAACTTCCAGCAAACCTTGCAGCGAAGAGTTCTACACTCCATGGGCTGAGTGAAAAGCCCTCTTGTGTAGAAAATTAAGGAGTACCTGTCACCAAACTAAACTTTTAATAGGAAAGAGAACATCCAAAAAGGAAAAAATACAGCTCACTGTGTCTCTGAATGCAGGCAAGTCCAAGGCTTCCACTCCAGGTGCACGGAAGAGGCACACAGCCGTCTTGCGATGAAGATGAATGATCCCAAGTTCAGCATATAGACCAAGAGGGAGATTTATTAAAACCTGTGCAAAGGAAATGTTGCTCAGTGGCCCATAGCAACCAATCAGATTCCTTCTTTCATTTTGCAGAGGCCTTGTTAAAAATGAAAGAGGCGAGCTGATTGGTTGCTGTGGGCAACTGGGCAGCTTTTCCTCTGGACAGGTTTTGATAAATCTACCCCCAAGTCCATACAAGAAGGGATCCAGCACTCTGGAGACATAATAAAATGTGATATTCATTTAATCCATAGAGATAAAAATGGTACAAGGCAGAAAAGTACAAAAACACCAACGCGTTTCGTTTCGTCTATCCTTTGTCAAGGTATGCTTTATACTCTTATCCCTTGTACCATTTTTATCTCTATGTATTAAATAAATATCATGTTTTATTATCTCTCCAGAGTGCTGGAACCCTTTTTGTATGAACTTGGTCTATTTACTGAACTTGTTCACTTTTAATATATTGTTTCTTATCTAATTATAAGACACATTGTTATTTACTTGCTGTTAAAAATCTCAACATTTATATGTTTTTAATATGATTGAAAAAAATGGCCACTAGGTGGCTCTGTTCTGTTTCCTGCACAAGTTAAACAGTTAGTTTGGTCTCCTCCAGGCCTGGCAGGAGACCAAACTCAGGAAGTGCATGCAGGGCATGGTGAGGCACAGCTCTCGCACTCCTATGGGTTTTAGGAGTTGTTAGGGAATATAATATTCAGTTAGTTTAGAAAATATGGTTTGATGACAGGAACTCTTTAAGAAGTGTTATACATAGCGTTATCGCTGACCGCCATCAACCGTACAGGAAACAGCGGTGCAAAGCTGCTAAGAGCATTTTAAAATGTGTATTTGGGAACACAGCCTTCTAGCACTTTCTGGGTGCTCTTCTCTGTAGTGCTAGTGGCCACTAGTGCAGTGGTGGTGAGAGCCCAAAATTTACAAACATTTTTATTCCCTTTCTTTATTTTTTAAGTTTCTGCATGTAAAGAACTCTGTCGAATTTGATGGACTATGTTAAAGACCAGCAGATTATGGCCAATGAGGGTTATTGAGGTGTTTTTATTTTAACAACTATAGAAAACTGAAAAAAAATCTATATTTCCGCAAGTGTATGGTTTAACGATACAATGTAAAATAAGCTACATTCATATATCTGAAATACATCAGAATTACTAATTTTGCCCCTGTGAGATGTAAAAATATTTTTAAAATGTAAGCATTATTATAGTATTTGGTAAAGAAACAAAGCTGCCATTTTGCTGAGATAATCTCTATTTGCCCCCTTGAGAGATATAACCAGTAGTGCATTACGTGAGATTAAAAAGTCTTTTTCAGGATAATGATAGAATGGGAGGTTGTTTTATTATCTCTGTGCGTCTGCAGCATTATGCTGTGGAGTAATTAAAATTTTTGCAGTTTTGTTTTACTTCTTAATAAGTCATTGCAGGAATCTGATTTTATGAATAATATTGAATATTTAATAGGACCATTGTGAAGTGTTGTGGGTATGTTGTCTGTGGTCATAATTTACACCTGGACTACTTGTTTGGAAGGAACAGAGTTTAAAGAGAATCTGACTGTTCAGCTGCCCTAAACCCAATATACTGGGTTATAGTGCGGGTGAACAGCTTTACAAAGAGGGGTCACTTACTTAAATCTGTTCAGTATATACAGAGCTCTGGCACTGTAATCTTCAGCTGCATTGTGTTCTTATGCATTGGAGGTAGAGGGGTGGCTCACCCTGCTCCCCTGCCTCCTCCATAATCTCCATTTAGCCTGTCCCCATCATTATTATGTTTATGAAGGCCACGGATGAGCGCACAGATACACAGATAGCAAAACCCTCACCTGCGGCATTCATTAGCATATTTATGAAGGGAGCAGGCCTGATGGAGGATATAGGGGAGGCAGAGGAGTTAGATGAGCCGCTCTCCTCCTCCAATGTGCACTAGAGTGCAGTGCAGCAGAAGATTTCAGTGCCAAAACCCTGCATATACTAAACAGCTTTAAGTAAGCGAATCCTTTTTGCAAATGTTTGTAAATTAAAGGGGAACTCCAGTGGAATTTTTTATTTTTACAAATCGACTGGTGCCAGAAAGTTAAACAGATTTGTGAATTACTTCTATTTAAAAATCTTAACCCTTTTAGTACTTATCAGCTGCTGTATACTACAGATATACTACAGAGAAATTTGTGAATTTCTTTTCTGCCTGACAACAGTGCTCTCTGCTGACTCCGTGTCAGGAACTGTCAGGTTAGAAGCAAATCTCCATAGAAGACCTCCTGTTCTGGACAGTACTGACACGGACAGAGGTGTCAGCAGAGAGCACTGTTGTCAGGCAGAAAATAAATTCACAAATTTCTCTGTAGTATATCTGTAGTATACAGCAGCTGATAAGTACTAGAAGGGTTAAGATTTTTAAATAGAAGTAATTTACAAATCTGTTTAACTTTCTGGCACCAGTTGATTTGTCAAAAAATAAAATTCCACCGGAGTTCCCCTTTAAGTGTATGTAATCAGGATGTCAGATTCTCTTTAAACCCAGAGGCTTATGAAATATAGGATCCACTTCTTAAAGAGACAACCCTTATGCCAACACACATAAAGATTACAACAGGACACTGCAGGTGCTAAGATATATGTATAATGTGAATTGTTTTGAATTAAATTACTACTATAGGAAAAGTTTAGGTACTTACTGTAGCATACCATTTAATCAAATAGTATGTACCATCTCACCATGGTATGATGAACCATATGATGTGTATAGATACACTCCTGTATGTATATATATATATATATATATATATATATATATATATATATATATGCACACACAAACACACCACTTCTGGGATCAAGCTTCCAAAATGAATCCTGGGCTTGTGAGATCTGGCTAAAGTCTCACACTAATAGAATCACCTCTCCTGGGGCAAGGCCACCAAATGGACACAGGTCATATAGGATCTAGCTTTCTTAAGACCAATCTGGGGCCATGGTAGCATAAACCTACATATTTATAATAGTTATTTTGGATGTGTGGACCAGTTTTAAAACACAGCCACCATTAGGCAAATGGGGAATATGGAATTATGTTGTCTTTATGACATTGCCCCCACTTAAAAGATAATGGTAAATAACATTCTGAAATTACAGAGCCATCTGTTACAACATACAAACATCTGTTTCATGCTTGTTAGGGGTTTTACTATTTGAGATCTTTACAGCGATTTAGCGTGAATGTTAAACTCATTGAGTGTGATTAGGAGGTGAAGGGGCGTGAATGTTCAGGGGTGGTGATTAGGAAGTTTCTAATCATACCCCTAAGCTCATTGTTAACTCATTTGCAGGAAAGCACCCACCCCTCTGACTATTCAGTGAAAAATGCAGACAGTCCACCAAATAATAAAGCCCCTTTATCTTGGACATGGGAATGCAACAGCATAAAAAGACTGTTGAAATCAGGGCACACAAGGCTATAAAACGTGCAGTATATATACAATAATTTTAGAATTTACAATACCCATCTATAACAAAACTGTGTCTGATTGCTGGTGGTTCCACATTTTTTGAATAAATGAATGCAATGGTGTTCAAGCATGTACGCTGACACTATCTCAATCTCTATAAGACTGATGGAGACAGCCAAATCCTATCAGTACTGTAGATTTATGCCAAGATCAGCCACATGGGGGAAGAAGAGACTGACAGCCCCCCTGCAGCAACATTAGTACCAATATACAAAGGAAGGGTCTCACTTTGTCCCGCTATTGTCAGTACTCAATTTACAATCATCAGGGCTGACAGTTTGACTGTATGTTACCTAAATAAAATAAAAGGATTTTTTGGGGAAATACCTTTGCCTACCTACTGCTAATAAAATGTACATGCCTAGACTAAAAGGCATTGGAAGGTATAGATTTTCTGATATATTACATGTCACATTAATCCTCTGGCATTTGGTCACTGCACCTGGTCATGAAATTAAGCTGCTGGTGCTGGGCTTGAATCCAGCCAGGTGAACTTATTAGACTCAAAAGTGTTGGGGTCAGTTTACGTTATGTGCAGTTTTGATGCATTTTCTTATTCAAAATGCGTCTTTTAGAGACATTTTGCCATAAAGCAAAAATGTTTACACATTTTTACAACATTGCGGCTGTTTCTGCTGTCATTTTCCAAAATAACAGTAAAAATTACACTTTTTACCATAATCTGTACAATTGTGGTAAAGTAGCATATTTTTTTGCCCTAATTTTGAAAAAACCACATGGAAAAAAAACAGCAAGAAGTACAACATGTGAACACAGTCTTAAGAGCAATTGCAGAAGAAGTATACAGATAGAGCTGGGTGAGGAGGGGTTTGTGAGCTATCAGGAGCGAGGGAGTTTGCATGATATGGGCAAAAAAAAAGAAGAAAAAGCTGGAGTGTTTCTTTAAAAATAGCAATACTACAAAAATTCTCTACAGTGTGATTATCCCTTTCCTGTCCTGTGACTTATATTTACTTTTTGAGGCCAATGAGGATGTATGAAGCATGATTCACACTCTATTTTTATTCATATCTGGCAGCACCCAGTTGATCTCAGTAGCCAGGGGCCACCGCTAATAGTCAAAATGTGTCCATCAGTGCGGCTGACTATTAACGCTTTAGATGATAATGTTGACAGAGGCATCTAAATAGGCTTTTAAACTTTTGGTGGTACAGGGGTCCAGATCACCCCTATCCCCTCATGGTGATGGTGTGTGTGTGTTTGTGTGAGAGAGAGAGAGAGAGAGAGAGAGAGAGAGAGAATTTTTGGAAAATTTCATTCTGCCAATTTGATGACATTTGGTTCGATCCAAATTTATTTGCAATGAATCACTATTCAGAACGACTATTTCTGGGCTACAGAGAGCCTCAGTAGGGGTGTATAACACTCTGCCTTGTCGTAACACACATAAGGAGTGAGCTGGGGTAGTGAAATAATACTGTTTTCAGTTGAGAACCCATTGGAAGGCAAGTCTGGTGCCAGCAGCAGTGGTAATTCCAGCTCCAATAGTGTATACTTGCTGCACTGTAAACTATGGAAAAGCTCCTAGTTGTATCTTAAAATCAAGCTGGCGGTCCGCCGCGAGGCACGCTACCTCCTGTCCCAGCCCCTGCCTCCCAGCACAGCCCCATGCTCATGAGTGTCCACTTGAAAAGAGAGGGACTGCAGTGCCAGACACTTGGACAGGAGCACATTCAGCTTCTGCGCAGTTGGATAAGTGGGCGCATACTGCTATAAGTTGCAGCAGTAAAAAAGCGTGTACTTGTATCTTACAAACAAGCGGATGGTCCGCCGCGAAACCAGCTAATGCCTGTCCCAGCCCCTGCCTCTCAGCGCCCCCCCCCCATGCTTATGATTGAGGCACTATGATAGAGCCTGGATGTGGCAGCAGTATGAGGAGACCATATGGGGGCACAATGACACAGTCTGGAGGTGGCGGCAGCCTATGTAGGCTGTAGAGCAGCACAATGACAATTAGTGGTGTGTCAGTTTGCACTCCCTCTCAGTGGTGCAGGCCTGACCCGGGAAGGCTACTGAGTAGATCCTGCTGGTATCAAATGCTTGTCAAAAATATCAAGCCATGCACATGTAAGAAAGCTTGGTTGGTCCAGTGAAACTGCGTATCAAACTTTGAATGTTTGATTTAATCAGTTATAGTTTGACCCCTTAAGGACCAAGGACGTACCGGTACGTTCTTGGTCCTTAAGGGGTTAAACTATAACTGATTAAATCAAACATTCAAAGTTTGATACGCGTCATATCACGGCGGGCCCGGCGTCATAGTGAAGCCGGGACCCGCCTCTAATAGCGCGCAGCGCTGCGCGCTATTAACCCTTTAGCCGCGCTCTCAGAGCTGAGCCGCGCAGCTAAAGGCGAAAGTGAAAGTTGCCGGCTAGCTCAGTCGGGCTGTTCGGGATAGCCGCGGCTAATAGCAGCATCCCAAACAGCTTACAGGACAGCGGGAGGGCCCCTACCTGCCTCCTCGCTGTCCGATCGCCGAATGACTGCTCAGTGCCTGAGATCCAGGCATGAGCAGTCATGCGGCAGAATCATCGATCACTGGTTTCCACTGGTTTCCTAGTGATCAATGATGAAGATCAGTGTGTGCAGTGTTATAGGTCCCTATGAATAAAGATCATTTAACTCCTCCCCTATTAAAAGTTTGAATCACCCCCCTTTTCCAATAAAAAAAACTGTGTAAATAAAAATAAAAATAAACATATATGGTATCACCGCATGCGTAAATGTCCAAATTATAAAAATGTATCATTAATTAAACCGCTCGGTAAATGACGTGCGCGCAAAAAAATTCCAAAGTCCAAAATAGTGCATTTTTGGTCACTTATTCATCATTTAAAAATGAATAAAAGCGATCAATAAGTCCTATCAATGCAAAAATGGTACCATTAAAAACTTCAGATCACGGCGCAAAAAATGAGCCCTCATACCTCCCCATACACGGAAAAATAAAAAAGTTATAGGGGTCAGAAGATGACAATTTTAAACGTATTAATTTTCCTGCATGTAGTTTTGATTTTTTCCAGAAGTCCGACAAAATCAATCCTATATAAGTAGGGTATCATTTTAATCGTATGGACCTACAGAATAAAGATAAGGTGTCATTTTTACCGAAAAATGTACTACGTAGAAACGGAAGCCCCCAAAAGTTACAAAACGGCATATTTTATTCTATTTTGTCGCACAATGATTTTTTTTTTTCATTTCACCGTAGATTTTTGGGAAAAATGACTGACGTCATTACAAAGTAGAATTGGTGGCGCAAAAAATAAGCCATCATATGGATTTTTAGGTGCAAAATTGAAAGAGTTATGATTTTTGGAAGGCAAGGAGCAAAAAACGAAAATGCAAAAACGGAAAAAATCCCGGTCCTTAAGGGGTTAAAGGGATACTCCTGTGGGGAAAAATGTAGGTCTTTCTTAAGTCAACTGGCTCCAGAAAGTTAAACAGATTTGTAAATTAATTCTATTAAAAATCTTAATTGTTTCAGTACTTATTAGTGGCTGTGTACTACAGAGGAATTTCCTTTCTGTCTGACCACAGTGCTCTCTGCTGACATGTCTGTCCATATCAGGAACTGTCCAGAGCAGGAGAAAATCCCCATAGCAAACCTATGCTGCTCTGGAAAGTTCCTGAGACAGACAGAGGTATCAGCAGAGAGCACTGTGGTCAGATAGAAAAGAAATTAAAAAATAAAAGAATTTCCTCTATAGCATACAGCTGCTAATAAGTATTGGAAGGATTAAGAACATTTTAATAGAAGTAATTGCTAAATCTGTTTAACTTTCTGGCACCAATTCATTTAAAAAAAAAAAATTTTTTCCACCGGAGTACCCCTTTAATTTTCTTGCTCCAACCTGTTTCTTTGGATTCTTGTGGTAATTCCAGAGATAACATATGAGGACAAGCGATGATCTAATTCTATAAAAAATAAATAATAATAAAAAAACAATTGTCCCATTAGCAGAATTTTAAGATTTTTTTATGTTTAATATGCTGTGCAATTTGGTACACACCGACAGGCTCAAGGACTAGCCCACCTTCTTTTCCACATAATTGTGCAGGGCTGGTACTGCCTTTTTTGCAAAGAAATGACAGCTTGGGACTCTCCACAAGTCATCAGTTTTCTGAAAGGTGCAGAGTCCACTACTTGAAAAGGGAGGGACTGCAGCACCAGCAACTTGGACAGGAGCACATTCAGCTTCTGCGCCCTTTGATGAGTGGGTGCATACTGCTGTCTCTTGGACATGGCTTCGATGATGGATTGCTGACAGAAACTGACTTGAAGTAGGAGGAGGAGGAGCAGGAGCATGAGGACCAACAGAAGATGGGTATGACAGACAGCTCCCTTTGGCTGAGGTGGTGGAGCCTTGGCTGGCTGAAACAGGGAGCAGCGTGCCACTGGGTGATGCAGCAGGCTGGACCACCGCATCGGAGCCACGGTACTCCCAGGCCCCTTTATGGTGACGCTGCATATGTTGACTCAGAGACGTGGTGCCAACATTGGGCCCTGGTCATGCTTCACTTAATGCCGACACATCTTGAAGGTGACCATGTTAACCTCCTCCTGATGCTTGATGAAAAACTGCCACACAGCCCAGTAGCTGATTTTCCCCCCAACAGTCCGCACTAACTGACTGCTACTTCCTCTGACTCCAGGAACCCCTGTTCCACTACCTCGCAGGAAGGTAGGTTGCTGCAAAGAAGGTGGTCTACCCCGGGCATGTTTGGCTCCAGACTTCCCACTTCTGCCACCTTGCTGACTCCCAACCATGCTACAACCTTGCTGGCTCAGCTGCTGCCTCACGGGCAACCTGCAACCCTGTTCTCCTGATGATGATGAAGCCCCTTCTGCACCCGGCCCCATCATCATCGAGTTGTTTCTGCACGTCACTGATGTCCTCATCAGGTTCCTCAACAGTGCTATCTGCAGGAGCCTGAGCGCTCGCATCACCACCTCCCATGCCACTCACCTCATCACTTCTTGCCCGCCTAGCTGAGGAAGTGGCGGATGTCTCCTCCAATTCTTGGCTGGGCAGTAGCTGCTGACTATCCTCTAGTAGACCGTCCTCACTAAATAATGGAGGGGGCGTGTTGGCCTTGACAGAGCTGGGGCCCCGTACAGGAGATCGGGGGGGGGGGGGTCCCAGCATTTGGATCTCCACCATCAGACAGTTATATTAGGCTGCAGTTCTCCTTTAACCTATTCTCATCTCAAGGGCTGATAATGTTGCATCCAAAAGATCAGGAAGATCTTAGTTTGATGAATTCTTCTTGGCTATGGAAACCAGGAAAAATCTCTGCAAACAAGATTACATTAAGAGTTAGTCAATGCATATCAGTGAAACAGTATTTTCCAGCAACTGTGGACACATCAGTCTTTGGGGAATAAAAGGTAAATGAAAAAGCAATACCGAAATATGCAAATTGGGTAAAGAAATTAGCCAGGAGATCAAAGTGACGGGCTGGATTTCTGAAACGAGGCTCCGCTGCATGCCCCCCACTCCTCACCGAGGCCCATCACACATAAATACTTCATCTATAATGCATTTAACTCAATTTCTTGTTCAGTTAAATTAATTGCTCTAAGGTCGAACACATCTGTTGCTAGAGAGCAGACTGTGGAAATAAAATGTGCCAGTTAAAAGCCTTTGGCAAATCCTATCTTGTTTTCTATGTGTTGCTGTATAACATGTTACAATATGTCATTTTCATTTAGTTTTTTTATTGGACTATTAGACATAAAACTATTCATGATCGAGGAAGCATAGAATTTTACACTGAACCTAATCTATTGGCACGCTATCCAAAAATTAAAACAACTCCTGAAATGTAAAACCAGCAGCCATTTTTGAAACTTTAAATGTATTTAATTAAATATATAGAACATAGCAAAGTAAAAAAAAAATAAAATAATAATAATAATAATAATAATAACAAATAGGGGTGCCTTAAAAAAATGTCCTTTCATTTCCTGGGATCTTCCTGTTGGTGCTGGTTTAGACATCAAAGGAGTTATCTAGCTAATAAAACTCATCTTCTATCCAAAAAATAGGGGATAAGTGATTGATCGCTGGAGGTCCGAGCACTGGGACCCCTCCACAATCTCTAGAAGGGAGCCTGTCTCTTACCATTGAGTGCCCAGGCCTCCACCCTCAAAGATGTCTCAGCAATGACGGTCCTCTATTGCATTAAAGTACTTTTATATAATAACATGGACACTCTAGTTGACCCCAAGGTAAGATATATTTTTCTTTTATGTGTTATTAATAATTTTACTTCTACCTTGACTTTATTGTATGCCCCAAACAAATTACAAATTAGCTTTATACAGAAGGTAATAGTGAAATCACAGTCCCTTAGTAAACGTCTACTCATAATATATTGAGACTTTAATTTAGTACTGGATATTAAGGGGTATTCCACTGACCCGGTGTTCATAACATTTTGTTCCGAACACTGGGTATGGGGGTCGTGATGTCACGGCCACACTCCCTCAATGCAAATGTATGGGAGGGACCTTGGGAGCCACCATGCCCCCTCTCATAGACTTGCATTGAGGAGGCATGGTGTGACGTCACCAGGGGCATGGTCGTGATATCACGACCCCCCTACCCAGCGTTCGGAACAAAATGTTCCAAACGCTGGGGCAGTGGAGTACCCCATTAAAGCTTGAGCTTTCACAGATGGCCTCAAGGGCAGCTTCTCATTAACATAATCTTATTGCATAAGAAAATCTTCATGATGTGTGAGTTTATACCAATAAGCCTCGAAATGGGATTATTTTTATTTTGCTTCACCACATTAACCAGGATAACATCAGGATAGCCCAACTCTTTTTTCTTTTTCATGTCTCTAGCTTTAGTATTGGCATACTTTTGTGGTCAGACCAGGTGTCTGCAGACCTTACACTGTCTGATGCTTATGGTACTACAAATCTCTACCAAATAATGAGCCTTTAAGAAAACAAGAAGCTCTTTCAGGTGGAGTTTTGTATGGCTAATAACCCATCTACATCTAAGCTGTATGTTAGAAGTACTTTTATATCACAACCAGTTAGTGAGGAAAGAGGGAGTGCCATATGTAGAGTATCTCAGAGTGTCAAATTAGGGTACATACACAGATGAGAACTTCACCTTCTGACACTATGCAAGTTTATTTTTATTTTTTATGATATAAGCAATTATATCTGCTGATGACATTATATTGATTTGTACGTTCCCAGTGAATACTTTACAATTGGTACAACAAAATTATTACTGAACATTCAGCTATTTCCTAATACAAACTGAACATTACTAAGACTTCCTTACTTCCTATCAACTTTCCTCAGAACCTACAAGTATCTCTTGGTTGGCTTTATTATTCATGGGCAGAGGCAGGTACATACCTTGGGGGTAAGAATTCTCCCTCAACACTTCAATCTAATGGAGACTATGTATGTATGCTGGAATAAAAAGATTGTGCAAATCAATATTGATATATATATATGTATATGTGTGTATATATATATATATATATATATATATATATATATATATATATATATTATTTTTATTTTTTTTTTCCAAAGTTTCTCTACAAGTGTTGCTTCTGTTCCATGCTTAATACCACATTCTAGCCCCATTACAAGCTTTAATACTCAAGTTCATCTGGAACGACAAGAGCATAAAAGATGTTCTTTTTCGCACTGGTAAAGATGGTGGAACCTGTACCCAGCAGCTTACAATATAGCTGCCACTTTAGATCAGATATATTATTTGAGATAAGCAGATCAGCAATTATGGTCCTTGTTGGAACAATCTGTTTACCGCAACTTGAAGTCTTTTTTTTCATAACAGATACTATGATTGAGTCTCTGACAGTTTGGTAAGAATTTCTATGTAAAGAGAACTGGCTTTATATTTTTAGAATCTGTTCCCATATCTATGTTACTTGCTATGATTCCCTCTTTACAATTTTATGGCAGACAGGAGGCTCGTATCAATGCATATTCTTCCTGTATTAAGCTCAATAGCAGAAAGAAACATACAGCGTAAACTTTAATAACCAAAAGAAAAAACTGTATAGGGTGCCTAGCAACCCCTTACGCCTCCCATCTCCAATCCGACCAATCCCAACTCAGGACGCTCCAAATAAACCAACTCCGGACCCGCCTCCTCCTCTTTCTTTCTGCTCAATAGCAAGATAAGTATATAGCTCTTGTGAAAACTGTGGCATTAGGCCCATTGTTAATATATTCAATTTTTCTATTTGCCCTTGCTACTGTTCTATCAATTACCAGGGTCGGTACTTCAGACCCTGTCCTTTTCTGCCTGGTACTGCTTCTCACTGCTTTTTTCCCTGTTTTCTGGTCTCCCAGGCTTTCTTTCCACTACACCCCCCTCCCCCTTTTTCCCTATTCCCTACTGGGTCTTATGTTCTATTTCTTATGTGATTTTTCTGCACTACTTACTGTCACTCAGCCTTTGCTGCCTTTTCTCCCCCTTTTTCTGTGGTCCTCGGCAGTCCCTTCAGTGTGGCAGAGTCCGCCATTCTTGGTGACGTCAGCCTTCATCTTCACAGTGCGAGGGGGCCGGCTCCCGCCCCCTCTCACTCTGTTTCTGCTCTTCTGTGCTGCAGAAGGGACGCAGCCACGAAAGTGCCTGTACTCGTGGCCACGCCCCCTCCCTGTTCAGCAGCTGGACAGCACTGTTTTTCTTCTTTCCTCTGTTTATGTACAATTTGTTATAATGCTCTGTCTGTGGTGTGGAGGTTAACTCCACACTTGTAGTAAGCACAGGGTGTGGGTTCAAGTCCTGCTGTTATTGTATTGTTTCTACACAGTTTTCACACTTACATTATAGTTAGTGAAGTGTGCTCTGTATTGTACACTGGGAGCTCTGGCTCAGCAGTTAGGTCATTGGTCTTTCTAGTGCTGCTTTGCTGAGTTCAGGGTTCAATCCCCAGCCATTCTGATAGTTATATGTATTTCTAAAATTGTCAGTTAGAGTGAATATATAATACTCATTTGTTTATTTTTTTCCTTTACAGCCCCATATTGCTAGCTGTTAACCCCTTCCATACCAATACTTTGCACTATGTCTGACATTAAAGCTGACCTGACCCTGGGGGATGGCCCCGCTTCCGGGCATGAGCCCGAATTATTGCCAGCCGAACAAGTTCACCAGCTTGTTAATAGATCGGTCCATTCCGCCTTGGCGTCTGCCATAGCATCTGTAAATGAGACCATTTCGAAATCAGTTTCTCTAGCGATGTTGCAATCCCGTCAGGTGGCTACGGTCGACTCTGTGGTTTTGATTCCTACCCCGGTCCCCTCAGTTCAGGCGCCTAGCGCGCACAAATCAGGGAAATGAGACCGGAAGCGTCACCACTGCGCTGACGTCTTGAACTCTCCTGTACCCCAGCACATGTCAGGAGATGGCTTAAACATGACTAAGGGTGTTGTACCTTCGGGTTCCGCCCCCAATTCAGATGCCAAACCCTCTGCCCGTGAGGATGACAAAGCACTTCGGGCTTCGCGCTCAGTGAAACGTTGTAAGCCTGACTCCTATATGGAGGAGTCGGAGGAGGACTCCGTTTCAGCGGACAACCTCTCAAACCCTTCCGTCGACAGCAGTGACGGTGAGGATGATTGTGTGGAAGATGGTCGTACCCTGCCTGGTCCCGCTACCACGGCTGCCCAATCTTCACATACAGTACTGGATTCCAAAGGTGTCCCATTCTTTGACCCGGATGAAATTTCTCACCCGCGGTCAGGGGAGTGGGCGCCCCTGCCACAAGTGGCAAAATACTTGGAAGCATGGCTTCGGAAACCCCTTGATAGGGGTAATCGCAGTAAATTAAGGGCGGAATGCCCCAGGCCATCGCTTGACAATAAAATTGCAATGACCCCTGAATTGGATCCAATATTGGTCAAGTACTTACTGAAATCGGGGAAAAACCCGAGACAGGGAGTCGACCGCTCCTTTAAAGGAGTGCAAGATAAAATGTTAGACTTGCTGGGACCCCTGACCAAGATTTTGAACCTGGCTGAACATGCCGTTGCCACGGGTGAGCCAGTGGACGCTGAGGCCCTTAGAGGGTGGGCCTTGAGAATGACAAGCCTGTTGGGTAACGCCAACACGGCGATGTCAGTCGAGCGCCGTCGCTCGATTCTCATGCGCCTTGACCCGCAACTTACACACCTGGCCACCGAGGAACCGGGTTCCTCGGCTGAGGGTCTCCTCTTCGGAGATTCTATTATAAAAAATATCAACAAATTTGTCTGTCTGTTTTCAAGCCTTGACAAGGCACAGACTTCACTTAAAAAGACCCTAGGCCAAAAGGTTTTTGGAAAGGCCGGGAGGAGTAGGGGTCGTCCTTCTGGCCGAGGCCCCACTTATAGACCCTATCACAGAACACAAGTGCAATATGTCTATGACAGACCCCAAGTGCATCCAGCGGCTCCACCAACCGCTCCTTCTCCATTCTTTCCTACTCGAGGACGTCCCTGGAGGGCGAGAGGAGGTTCTCGTGGATTTTCCAAGAGTAGAGGATCAGGTGAGTCAGAGGATCCCGATAGGGGGCAGACTGCGGTATTTTTTCCCCGCTTGGTCAAGGATTACCTCAGACCCGTGGGTACTGCAGGTGGTCAGGGGTTATGTCATAGAATTTATAGCTCCGCCGGTGCAAATACGGTGGCCGAGGCTAATTCAGTTTTCAAATACGGACAAAGACCTGATTCGCTCAGTCAGGAGTCGAGGAGTGCGGTTGATAATATATCTCGAAGACATACTAATTATGGCTCGTACGAGAGATCAGATTTTACTGCACGTACACTGGACGGTCTCGCTTCTAGAGGAACTGGGGTTCCTTCTCAACGAGAAAAAGTCGATCCTTATCCCTGCTCAGGCTATGGAGTTTTTGGGGTTTCTGGTAGATACCTGTTCAGCGACTCTCAGTTTACCCCACAAAAAGTTGACTCTGATTCGCAAGGAAATAAGGACCTTGCTAAGGAGAGGACTGGTGTCCTTGCGTGCGGTTGCTCGGATTGTAGGTCTGTTTTCGGCATCGATTCAGGCGATATTTCCGGCACCGCTACATTACAGGGCAATACAACGCCTCAAAACCAAACATCTCTTGGAGGGTTTGTCCTATTCAGATCGAGTTCCTTTGTCTCAGGAGGCTCGGGACGAACTCCAATGGTGGCTCCGACATGTCCAGGATTGGAATGAAAGGACGATTTTCAATTCCAAACCAGACCTGATTATAGAATCGGATGCCAGCCTGAGCGGCTGGGGAGCCCGGTGCGGATCTTCCTCCACGGGAGGGAAGTGGTCCGAGGCAGAGTCGCAATTACACATAAACTACCTAGAACTTCTAGCAGGGTCGTTTGCACTCAAAAGCTTTGCTTCCCACAGGTCAGATTGTTGTGTACTGATCCGCATGGACAATATCACGGCTGTACAGTATATCAATCGTCTGGGAGGCACGAGGTCGAAAGTCCTGGCGGACATCGCCAAGGAATTATGGCTATTTTGCCTGCAAAAGAATGTTCTATTGCAAGCAGAGTATCTGCCGGGCATATCCAACTCCGTGGCGGATTGGAATTCCAGGTACCTGATAGACGGCAGCGATTGGAGGTTGCATCCTTCAGTTTTTCAAGCCATTCACTCCCTGTGGGGACCGCTGGAGTTGGATCTCTTTGCATCCCGACTAAATTGCCAACTACCACAGTTCTTCAGTTGGCGGCCAGATCCGGAGGCTGTAGCAACCGATGCGTTCCTACAAATATGGCCACAAGTAAGGTTGTATGCTTTTCCACCCTTTGCCATGATTCCCGGAGTATTATGGCAGACGGGAGCGCAACAGTCCACTCTAGTGTTGATCACTCCCTGGTGGCCGACGCAGTCTTAGTTTCCCCAAGTTCTGGGAATGACTGTGGATTATCCGAGGCTGTGTCCTCTTTTTCCCTCACTGTTACAGGGTCCGGCAGCGGAGTTCCATCCGACGATCCTGTCCGGGAGTTTGCACCTGATGGCTGATTTCGGGTCAGCAGTTTTCGATAGACGCTTTTCACAGTCAGCTAGAGACCTCATCCGAGAGGCTTGGGCTCCAGGCACCAGGTCGGCTTACGGATCTGCCTGGAAGCTATGGTTTCATTGGTGCTCACAGAGACAAATGGATCCCATTCAAGCTCCTTTGCCCGGAATTGTAAATTTTTTGTCGAGCGCATATGATGTTGGGAAGGCTTATAGGACTATTAATGTCTATAGGTCTGCCATCTCGGCGCATCATGTATCGGTGGATGGTCTACCAATTGGTCAGCATCCGGTGGTATGTCGTCTATTGCGCGGCATAAGGTTTTGACGGCCTCCTACCCCTAGGTACCAAGTTACTTGGGATGTGTCGCTTGTTATCCGCATGTTTTCTGCATGGGATGACAATGAGGAATTATCACTAAAGTTGCTATCATATAAGTTAACCATGTTGTCATGCTTGGTATCCATTAAACGTGTTTCAGATGTACGCGCACTGGATATTCCGAGGAGACAATTTACTCCTCAAGGTGTCAAGTTTGATATTTTGCGACGCACGAAAACACAATTGCGTTCGGTATTTTATCCATATTTTCCGGACCATCCTAAACTATGTGTGGTGCGTTGTTTAAAAGCTTATGAACAACAGACGGCTTTGTTGAGATCTCATTTCTTTTTGTTCTCCCTATTTACCTGTGTCTTCCCCAACACTATCCCGTTGGGTAAGGCAGTCGATGGTTTTGGCCGGGATCGATATATCGGTCTTTAAAGCGCATTCTACCAGAAGCGCAATGGCTACTAAAATGGTCCAGTCAGGAGGTTCGCTTTCAGACATTTTGAAAGCGGCAGATTGGTCGTCGGAAGATACATTTAGGATTTTTTATTTTAAACCGGAGTCTCATGTGTCTATGATGGTTTTATAATGTGTTGATTGTTATGCTTTGAACTTGCATTGATACCAGCCTCCTGTCTGCCATAAAATTTAGGATTTTCCTAGTTGTGATGACGGAAAATATAGATTTTATAAAGACAGGAGGCGAGTATCATCCCTCCCTGTTTCCCTCCCTATTACTGTTATATTTTATGTCTCGTTTAGGATATTGAAGCGAAGAAGACTTACCAGTGGTTCGTTTTGCTTGTTCGTGGTTGACCTTCAGACTTCGGAGGATCGTTGAAGGTTATTTGGTTACATCCTTTGGTTTCGTCGCGGAGATCTGCATGTTCCGGTTTGCTGCGGTTCTGCGATATGATTGGTTCCGGCTGTTGGTTGCATAAAGAAAGAGGAGGAGGCGGGTCCGGAGTCGGTTTATATGGAGCGTCCTGAGTTGGGATTGGTCGGATTGGAGATGGGAGGAGTAAGAGGTTGCTAGGCACCCTATACAGTTTTTTCTCTTGGTTATTAAAGTTTACACTGCATGTTTCTTTCTGCTATTGAGCTTAATAAAGGAAGAATATGCATTGATACTCGCCTCCTGTCTTCATAAAATCTATATTTTCCGTCATCACAACTAGGAAAATCCTAAATTATCATTTACTCTCCTCTATACTGTCTGTAGCTTTCTTTCAGATGTCATTCTACTGTAAGTTTTATTCAGTTTTTCATGTTTACAGATAAGACATGCCCCTTTTACAGTTGCATGGCCTTCCAAACCACAAGGTCTATCGGGCTACCACAAATATATATTTAATTGGAAGAGTAATAAAAAGGGTATTTTGGCTGCCTACAGGAAACTAATTATTGGGCCCACTGACAATACATTGTTATATGGGTAAATCGGAAGGGGATTAGGACCTATTCTATGTTGCAATAGAGATGGCCCTATATTGGCTTTAGAAAATGTCTCACTTGAAATTAATGAAAAGATATAGATGCACTGGCAAACAAAGAGGCTGCAAACAGATGGGCACAAAAATGCATATGTACTGGTCATGTCCCATTCTGTTAGACTTGTGGAATAGAGCTTTTAAACTAGTAAGTGATCTTATGGGTACCTCCTTACACGAGTCATATTAGATCTTGATTTAGACCATATTCCCGGAAAAATTAGACTTTTGGCTCATCCTGGCGATCGGATTTAGCATTGCTGCTCTTTAGAAATCTCTGGTCCTTTGTTCTCTTGAACACATTTTACATAGAGTAATGGTACAGTGCAGGCCAGAAACATCCCTTTTGATACTTAGGTCTAATGCTCTGACTATTAACAATTATGGACATCATGGTTATCCTCTCCTTACTAAGTTTACCCTCTTTAGGACACAGTCTGTTTTAGCCTTAAGGATGAAGCAAAAAATCATTTTTAGTTTTTTTCCATCTTGCTCCTTAAAAGACAAAACTCCTTTTTCATCCACTGAGCCATGTGAGGTCTGTTTTTTTTTTTCTCTGACTGATTGTACTTTGCAGTGACACCTTTTGGCTAGGTTTCCACTTGTTTTTTTTTTTGACAAAAACGCCAATAAAAACGCCCATTCTGCCGCATGGCGTTTTTTTTGTGAAAAAACGCTGCGGCCAGATGTTAGCTGCAAGTCAATAGTAAACTGCAAAATGCCAAATCCACTTGGCGTTTTTCAGTTTGGCATTTTTTTAATCCTTTTGACGTTTTTGGGCTCCTTGGCAGTTTTTAAAAAACGACCTCTTGTCGAGACTTTGGCGTTTTTTCGGGAAAATCTTGGCGTTTTTCTCCCATAGAAGTCTATGGGAGTGAAAAACGCCAAGAAAAAAGCCATGTGGGTTTTAAATTTGGCGTTTTTTCAGGCGGTTTTTATTCTCTTTTGGACTTTAGCGATCCAAAAAAGTGTTGGAGATACCTTTTTTATTAAAATTTAGTAGGGTACCATGAAAAAATAATAATAAAAAAGATACAGTAGTGATGGAAAAATTGTATTTAACAAAATATATCTTTTTTATAACAAAATGTTTATTAATTTTTAAACAGGGATCAATTTATGTGAGCGGGTAGGGACCTAAAAATGTAGCCGACAATAATAAAAATGTAGTGTGTGTGTGTGTTTCACTTTTTTTTAACATTTTTTAGGTAGTACTACTACTCCCAGCATGGAACACACTGTTCCATGATAGGAGTAGTAGTTACATGTACTAATTGACAGATCGCTGGGGTCCCTTGCGATCCTCTTGTATAATGTATAGATGCGGCAGCCGCTCTTCTATGGTCCCCTGCACTCACGTATATATACACATATTCATATTTCCCACAGAGCTGTGATTGGTCAGATGGTTCCAGCCAATCACAACTCTGTGGGAAATAGGAATATGTGTATATATACGGCAGTGCAGGGACCATAGCGGCCGCCACATCTATACATTATACAGGAGGATCGCAGCGGGTGTCAGGAGGAGTGACACTCGCTGCGATATGTCTATTAATGCAGGTACTACAGCTCCCAGCATGGAGCAGAGTGTACTCCATGTTGGGAGTATTAGTACCTGCAGTAAGGAACAGATCCCAGGGATGTCACTTCTCCTCGCACCCACTGCGATCAAAGTGACTGTCGGGATCAGCTGTTCTCAAGGCTACAGAGCCGGGAGATCAGCTGATCCTGAGCAGTAGGTATACATCGTATATCTACTGCCCAGCAAGAACTTACAGTGAGCCTGCAATGTGTATACAGTATACACATTGCTGGCTCACTTAACCCCTTGCTGAGTTGTGCGCTATGCACCAGCCCAGCAAGGAAAGAGTTAACTTCCACTGCTAGACAGTGTAGGTTAACCCTTTGGGCGGTATACACTATATACAGCTATCTATAGATAGCTGTATATAGTGTATACAGAAGATGGAGAAGTCCCCTTACCTCCGTCCAGTCCCCGCGGGTCTGTGTAGCTCCGCCCCCTAGTGATGACGTCATTAGGGGCGGAGCTACGATACAGGCTGGCAAGGGTATAAGGCTCTGTTAACATTGTCCGTATTGGATAATGTGAACAGACCCTTCTGGCAGTGTCTACCCAGATAAGGAGACTCCAGCTGTTGCTAAACTACAACTCCCAGCATGCCCAGACAGCCAAAGGCTGTCTGGGCATGCTGGGAGTTGTAGTTTTGCACCAATTGGAGGCTCACTGCTTAGGTAGACATTGCATTATGGGCGCTCTCACCTGCAGAGAGCACAAAAAATGTCCTAACCTATTTTTTTTGTGTTTTTTTTCTTCTCGTTTCAGATCCGTGTATGCAGAGGATTACGACTGATTTGATGGATTACGACGGATGAACAGGATTTTTTTATATTTTAATAAAATGGTTAACGAGGGCTGTGGGGGAGTGTTTTTTAAAATAATTTTTTTTTTTCCAATGTGTTGTGTTTTCTTTTTTTATTGAATATTCAGGCTTAGTTATGGAGGCTGTCTAATAGACAGAATCCATGACTAAGCCGGGGCTTAGCATTAGCCCCAAAAACAGCTAGCGCTAACCCCCAATTATTACCCTGGTACCCACCGCCACAGGGGTGCCAGGAAGAGCCGGTACCAACAGGCCCGGAGCGTCGAAAATGGCGCTCCTGGGCCTAGGCCGTAACAGGCTGGCGTTATTTAGGCTGGGGAGGGCCAGTAACAATGGTCCTCGCCCACCCTGGTAACGTCAGGCTGTTGCTGCTTGGTTGGTATCTGGCTGATACTGAAAATAGGGGGATTCCTATGCGTTTTTTTTTTTTTTAAATTTATTTATGAAAAAAAAAAACGCATAGGAATCCCTGTATATTCAGTATCAGCACGATACCAACAAAACAGCAACAGCCTGGCGTTACCAGGGTGGGCGGGGACCATTGTTACTGGCCCTTCCCAGCCTAAATAACGCCAGCCTGTTACCGCCTAGGCCCAGGAGCGCCATTTTTGACGCTCTGGGCCTGTTGGTATCGGCTCTTCCCGGCACCCCTGTGGCGGTGGGTACCAGGGTAATAATTGGGGGTTAGCGCTAGCTGTTTTTAGGGCTAACGCTAAGCCCCGGCTTAGTCATGGATTCTGTCTATTAGACAGCCTCCATAACTAAGCCTGAATATTCAATAACAAAGAAAACACAACACATTGGAAAAAAAATGTTATTTTAAAAAACACTCCCCCACAGCCCTCGTTAACCATTTTATTAAAATATAAAAAAAATCCTGTTCATCCGTCGTAATCCATCGAATCCGTCGTAATCCTCTGCATACACGGATCTGAAACGAGAAGAAAAAAAACACACAAAAAAAATAGGTTAGGACATTTTTTGTGCTCTCTGCAGGGGAGAGCGCCCATAATGCAATGTCTACCTAAACAGTGAGCCTCTAATTGGTGCAAAACTACAACTCCCAGCATGCCCAGACAGCCTTTGGCTGTCTGGGCATGCAGGGAGTTGTAGTTTAGCAACAGCTGGAGTCTCCCTGTCTGGGTAGACACTGCCAGAAGGGTCTGTTCCCATTATCCAAAACGGACAATGTGAACAGAGCTTCAGACTAGCCTGAATATGTCTGTAGCTCTGCCCCTAATGACGTCATCACTAGGAGGCGGAGCTACACGGACCGGCAGTGACAGAAACGAGGGAGGTAAGTGGACCTCCTGTTCTGTATACACTATATACAGCTATCTATAGATAGCTGTATATACTGTATACCGCCCAAAGTAGCTATAGGAGGAGGGAGTCCTGTCAGTCTGGTGACAGGATTCCTGGCCCCTGTATAGTATATACGGGTACACTATGCCCCCTGTATACTATACAGCCGGGGAGGTGAGTAGTGATGCTGTACATCACTCCTCATCTCCTTACACTCTGTGGACCGGGTGCTCAGCATCCGACCCACAGAGTGGTACCCAGAAGGTAGTGAGAAAACTGCCACAGGGGACAAATTTGGCTGTTTCCACACACCAGGGAAAACGCCAGAAAAAACGCCAGAAAAACTGCCAAAACTCAGGAAAAACCTGTGGCAGTTTTTCTGGCGTTTTTGCTCGCGTTTTTTTAGGTGTACAAAAAAAACCAAGTGGAAACCTAGCCTTTTGACTGCACCATAAAATGTACGATGAAGCAAAAAAACTAAAAAACTAAAACAAATATATATATATATATATATATATATATATATACACACACACACATATATACAGTATATATATAGTTACATAGTTACATAGTTAGTATGGTTGAAAAAAGACATACGTCCATCAAGTCCAACCAGGGTATTGAAGGGAAGGGTGTAAGGGGATAAGGGAAAGGGATGTAGTTTTATAATTCTGCATAAGCATTAATGTTATTTTGTTCCAGGAATGTATCTAACCCTGTTTTAAAGCTGTTAATTGTTCCTGCTGTGACCAGTTCCTGAGGTAGACCGTTCCATAAATTCACAGTCCTCATGGTAAAGAAGGCATGTCGCCCCTTTAGACTAAACCTTTTCTTCTCCAGACGGAGGGAGTGCCCCCTCGTCCTTTGGGGGGGTTTAACCTGGAACAGTTTTTCTCCATATTTTTTGTATGGGCCATTTATATACTTATATACGTTTATCATATCCCCCCTTAAATGTCTCTTCTCAAGACTAAACAATTGTAACTCCTTTAATTGCTCCTTATAGCTAAGATGTTCCATGCCCCATATTAGTTTAGTCGCTCGTCTCTGCACCCTTTCCAACTCCGCAGTGTCCCTTTTATGAACAGGCGACCAAAACTGAACAGCATATTCCAGGTAAGGCCGTACCAATGCTTTATAAAGGGGGAGTATTATGTCCCTGTCCCTCGAGTCCATGCCTCTTTTTATACATGACAATATCCTGCCAGCTTTGGAAGCAGCAGCCTGACACTGCATGCTATTCTGTAGTCTGTGATCTACAAGTACACCCAGATCCTTCTCTACCAGTGACTCTGCCAGTTTAATCCCCCCTAAGACATACGACGCATGCAGGTTATTAGTACCCAGATGCATAACTTTACATTTATCCACATTGAACCTCATTTGCCAAGTGAATGCCCAGACACTTAGTCTATCCAAGTCATCTTGTAACTTATGCACATCCTCTATAGACTGTACCGTGCTACAAAGCTTGGTGTCATCTGCAAAGATAGAAACAGAGCTGTTAATACCATCCTCTATATCATTGATAAATAAATTAAACAACAGCGGGCCCAGTACTGAACCTTGGGGTACACCACTAATAACCGGGGACCAATCAGAGTACGAATCATACACCACCACTCTCTGGGTACGATCCATGAGCCAGTGTTCAATCCAGTTACAAACTAAAGTTTCCAAGCCCAAGGACCTTAACTTACCTATCAGACGTCTGTGAGGGACAGTATCAAACACTTTGGCAAAATCCAGAAACACTATATCCACAGCCATTCCTCTGTCAAGGCTTCTACTCACCTCTTCATAAAAGCAAATTAGATTGGTTTGACAACTTCTATCCTTAGTAAACCCATGCTGACTATCACTTATAATACTATTATCCCCTATGTATTCCTGTATGTAATCCCTTATAAGTCCTTCAAACAATTTACCCACAATGCACGTTAGACTTACCGGTCTATAATTGCCTGGCAAAGACCTAGAGCCCTTCTTGAAGATTGGCACCACATTCGCCCTGCGCCAGTCCCCTGGCACAATACCAGACACCAGAGAATCTCTAAATATCATGAACAGGGGTACAGATATTACTGAACTTACCTCTCTAAGAACTCTTGGGTGTACTCCATCCGGCCCTGGAGATTTGCTTACATTTACTTTACTTAACTTACCTTGTACCATCTCTACATTAAGCCAGTTCAGTACATTATATGATATATATTACCAAATTTATAGTTTTTTTATTTTTTTATTAAAAAAATTGGAAAAGGGAAGTAATTAAAATTTTTATTAGGGGAGGGGCTTTTTATATTTGATAATGCTTTTATGTTTTTTTTTTACTCTTTATTTACTCTTAAAAGCAATCATTAGATTGCTAAAACTGTCAGGCTCTTAAGTGTTGTGAGCGCTATTGATCCCAGCACTTTAGGGGTAAATGATGGCAGGACCTTCGATGTCTGTCATTGACTGTGTGCACACAGCTGCTGATAGCAGCCGTCACTCATGTTTTATGAAGTGAAAACCTTTTTTGTGCTGCATGGCAAAAGTGCTTATGATCACTTTATGGATAGCTGTCCTTTCTTTTTACAAATTTATGACATGTTAGAAGTTTTGGTGGGGTCCAGGTACTAAGATGAGCATAGAGTGCAGATTTATAGAAAACCATATTAGACTTTCTATGAATCCATACACTATTAGATAACCTAAGGAGAGCTAAGCAGAAGCAAAGAGGCACAATGTTCAGATAAGCAGTTCTGATCTCAGCACCTGGACCCTCATCAATCAAAACTTTTCACATGTCAGGAGTTTTTAGGGCACCTTTCTATAGAGGTTGTTTGGACACAATTTTTTATATATATATATATATATATATATATATATATATATATATTGCCTAGGCTGCAATGAAAATCTAAATGAAAAAAAATAAAAAACACAGACTTATCTACTTTGCTACTTCTGTGACGATTTACAGCTCCCCACTGGTTGTGCTGCTGCTACTTCCACGACTGACTCTTCTCAGCAGTGATGACCCACTCAGCCAATTACTGACGGAGGTGAGACACCATCTGCTGAATGGGTTGTCACTGTCGAGATAAGTCAATCAAAGAAGTAGCAGCCAGAGCAACCAGAAGAAGCTTTCACAGACTGGAGGAAGCAAGGTACGTGAGTATGTTTTTTTTTTTTCTTTGCAGCCCCAGAAATATAGAAGAAAACTGTAGTGTCCAGAAAGCCCCTATAAGCCACCTTTCTTTCATATAGTTCTGCAATAAAAAAATAAATCTCAGACATTTCTAACTGGTTCCATTTTGTCACCTTCATAGGTGCCACACAAGGGCATTATATGTTAAATGGAAACTGACAGACTGTTCATCTGCACTAATCCCAATACACTGGGTTATAGTGTGAACTGGATTACAACAAGGTATCACTTACCTGGATCTGTGGTCCAGTTCCAGAGATATCTGTTGTATTACCCTCAATTGCTAATAACTGGCTTTGCACAATGGAGGTGGGACCTGGCATGCTGGGTATGTCGGGTCCGACCTCCATTACGCAACCGCCTGCTATTATCAATAAAGGCTAATACAATAGGTATCTTTAGAACCAGACTGTGGATCTGGGTACGTGATACATTGTTATATTCTGGTTCATCCACACTATCACCCTGTGTATTGGGCATAGTGCAGGTGAACCAGTTGTCAGTATTCCTTTAAGGCCCTCTAGTTTCCATCTAGGTCTCCTAAATGCTTTATTATGTTTTCAAGCATTCACTATAAAAGAACAATTTTTTCCCACTACTCAGGTTTCAATAAGAGAGAACTGGAAAAAACCTAAGACTTTAAACAGCATTGCAATGACTCAGTTCAATGTCAGGTACTCACTATGGAGGTGTAATGAATGATATTTACTGAGCACTGTTCCTAGATTCTTTACCTATAACCTATTTAGCAAGTACAAGCCTTGACAGGTGAAAGTGAGACAAGCTACCATAAAAAAAAAGAGAAAAATCAATCTCTTCTCGAACAAGCCTAAGATAAATAATGAATCACAGGCAACGAAGTATAGCCAGAGTGAGATATCCAATAAGGATGATACTATTGTGCTTCATATTACATTAGAAAACCTCTATTAGATATGCAATATAGGTGAATATTTCTTTACTTTTAAGATGGAAATTACAATATAAATTTAATTATAGTTAATATTAACATGTACAAGTGAATGTTTGTTCCCAAGGTTATACTTGCTGTACAATAGGTGTGCTAAAGTGCTTGAAAACAGAGTATGTAAATTCTCTTTATACCTGGGCAGGACTTCCATCTCCAAAAGAACTGTATAGTTAGTAAGGGTCATGGAATTGGTTTTAAGGCCTTCATTCCAAATTTACAAGCAGAATCCAAATGACAAATTCTGCTTTCTGCTGAATTCTGTTGTTTTCAATGGGATTCAATGGGAATCTTCTTGGAAATGCATTGTAGTCTACAGATGCAACACATTACATAATACAGGAACTGGTATGAGAACTAAGGTCTTGTGAGGAGACATTACCAAAGAACTCAAAATGACTACCAAAATTTCTACACCAAACCAGTTAGCAGAATTTAAGGCTACACCTGTGCTGGCTGCAAGGCACAGGCAGGTAAGTTTCTAACAGACACCTTTTGATTTTTGTTATAGGGCACCCTGTCTTTTATTTACAATTTGGTGCTTAAAAAGGTTATCTACCTTAAGGTGACTTTGGTACTTACCTGCCAAACAGTAATGGACATGCTTAGGAAGGATCTGTGCTTGTCTTGGGGCTAAATGGTTATGTAGCTTTCTGTGATATGGCTATTTGTGTTCCTTCCATTCTAGATATAAAGTGAATGGATTGATGTAGCATCCCTGTGACTTCACATGACCTTGGAGATCAGTTTCTATCTTGCAATTTGACACTACTAGACATGACACATCACCATGTTAAATACCTGCAGCCTCAGCGCCTATTCACTTCAATAGTAACACAGCAGCTGCTTCTTTCCTTGTTCTCAGTGTAGAGAGGGCACCTAACAGCTGATCAATGATGGCACCCCACCGATCAACTAGTATTGGCCCATCCTGTGGATAGCTTATCAGTAGTATTTTCCTGAAAAACCTCCTAAATGGGTTTTCTCAAAAAGCTAATTTAGAATAAATTAGGTAAAATCAGATATGTAGCATGTGCATATTTGTAAAGGAGCACAAATGTGCTGTTTCAAGGTAAAATTACCTACACCCAGGGCAAGTGCAAGGATTTTTGGCACCCCAGATGAAAGTTAATTTTGCCGCCCCCTTGACCCTGCCCACACACTATGGCACACTGTAACCAACCTCCTCCTCATGTAATCACCTTACTACTGGGGTGACACACTGTAACAAACCTCTCTTCATGTAATCAACCTATTACTGGGGTGACACACTGTAACAAACCTCCTCCTCATGTAATCTCTGTACAACAGGGGTGACACACTGTAACAAACTCCTTTAGAGATTTTATAAGACACACACACTGTAAGAATGCTGGATGGACCTCAAACATTACAGCGCTCCTTTGTCAGCCTGAATAATATTAAATATTATGGGGGGGGGGGGTGCCGAGGGGAGTAGTGCTGGCTATGAGTTGGTGGTTCTGATGCTGACTGGCTAAGTTTCTTGCGGCAGGCAGACCAGCTCCCCCCTCAAGAGGCCGCTCTAGGCAGCTGCCTATTTTGCCTATAGGCAGAGCTGGCCCTGCCTACATCCCTGTTCCATTCTTCTCCCCCATGGATCTAACCTGGCTTCCTAACTGAACTGTAACCCTGCTGTTGCCAGACAACACAGCACACATTTTCCCACAATCCCCCTTTCTTGCCTACACAGTAGAGACTAATTATCAAAATATACACTGCTCAAAAAATAAAGGGAACACTAAGATAACACATCCTAGATCTAAATTAATAAACTAATCATATGAAATACTTTTGTCTTTACATAGTTGAATGTGCTGACAACTAGAGATGAGCGAACTTTTCAAAAATTCAATTCGGGCGATTCGCCGAATTTTTGCGAAAACGTTTGTTTCGATCCAAATTTTTTCCTGGCGAATCTATATTAAAAAAGGGTTTCTAGCCTACATACAGCCTCTATAGGGGTATAGAACACTTTGCTGTGTTCTAAAACGCATATGGAGTGTGCTGGGGTAGTGAAATAATACTGTTATTCAGAATAACATGCAGATTACCGGCATCATTTTTTGAATCACTGCCGCACAGCAGCACAATGACAGAGCCTGGTGGTGGCATCAGTGTCAGGAGACCATATAGTGACTGAATGACATAGCGTGGAGGTGTTGGCAGCATGAGGACACCATAAAGTGGCTGAATGATACAGCTTGGATGAGGCTGAAGCATGAGGACACCATATAGTGGCTGAATGACACAGCGTGGAGGTGTTGGCAGCATGAGGACACCATAAAGTGGCTGAATGACACAGCATGGAGGTGCTGGCAGTATGAGGAGACCATATAGTGGATGAATGGCACAGCCCAGAATTGCCAGCAGCATGAGTAGGCACTAGGCCTTCACAATCCCTAAGATTAAAAGATGAATTAAGAAATTTAAACCGAAGATTTTGGATAGCGGGTGCTGCCTATGAGAAAATTTGGAATTCCCAGACCCAGGCCCCACAGCGGCATCAGTGACCCATATATTGCCTGAATGACACAGCCTGGAGTTGGCTGATGCACGAGTACACACCAGGGCTTCACAATCCCCCCAAAAAAACAACACAATTTTAGAAATTTTTGAAAAAGATTTTGGATAGTGGGTGCTACATATGAGAAAAATGTAAATTCCCAGACCCAGGCCCAGCAGTGCCATAATTTTTTTATTTGAAAATTAAAACAAACTCCAAATCCAACAAGCCCCCACAGCAACATCAGTAAAGCATATATTGCCTGAATGACACAGCCTGGGGTTGGCTGATTCACGAGTACACAGCTGGGCTTCACAATCCCCCCCAAAAAAACAAAACAAAAAAAAACCACAATTTTTGAAATTTTTGAAAAAGATTTTGGATAGTCGGTGCTACCTATGAGAAAATTTGAAATTCCCAGGCCCCACAGCGGCATCAGTAAACCATATATTGCCTGAATGACACAGCCTGGAGTTGGCTGATGCACGAGTACACGGCAGAGCTTCACAATCCCCCCCAAAAAACACCACAATTTTAGAATTTAAAAAAAAAAGATTTTGGATAGTGTGTGCTACCTATGAGAAAATGTGAAATTCCCAGACCCAGGCCCAGCAGCACCATCAAACTTTCAGTGTCCCGGACCCCAGCGTGTGGGTACGAAGGACCAAATCCAACAAGCCCCCACAGGGCTCATGTGGCCGTGAGATGTAGGCGCAACATCTCCATTGCCCTGACCACCCATTGTTTCCAAGACTTTTCGCCAAGGCAAACCATGTGAAGAACAGCGTGACACCGCCGTGCCATGCATACATGGCATGCTGAAGGGCCACTGAGACTTGTTCGGGCAGTGGAGGCTTAAGACACAGTGGAGGATGTGGAGGCGGAGTAGCACACTGTCACAGGACCAACGGGCTGACAGAGTGTAGCAGGAAGCAGCATTGAGTACACACCAGGGCTTCAGAATCCCAAAGAAAAAACAACCATTTAAAAAAAAAAAATGTTAAGAATATTTAGGACAGCGTGTGCTACCTATATATTGCCTGAATGACACAGCCTGGAGTTGGCTGATGCATGAGTACACGCCAGGGCTTCCCAATCCCCCCCAAAAATCACAACAATTGTAGAAATTTATGAAGAAGACTATGAGAAAATTTGAAATTCCAAGACCCAGGCCCAGCAGCGCCATCAGTAAACCATATATTGCCTGAATGGCACAAGCTGGAGTTGGCTGATGCATGAGTATGCACCAAAGCTTCACAATCCCTAATAAAAAAGACAAACATTTTTGACAAAAAATTTTAACGAAAATTTCGGACAGCGAGTGCTCTCTATATATTACCAGAATGACGCAGCCTGGGGTTGGCTGCAGCATGAGGAGACCATTGAAATGTGTGATTTTTTTATTTGAAATTTAAATCAAAATTTGTGTCCCGGACCTCGCCGTGTGGGTACAAAGGACCTAATCTCACAAGCACCCACAGGGCTCATGTGGCAGTAAGATGTAGGCACAACGTCTCCATAGCCCTGACCGGACATTTTTGCTTTTTGTATCTTTGTTTAAGAACAAGCGCATATCCAGAAGACTCTATAATGCAGGACGTTGGACTACCAAAAGACATTCTTCTATAAAATAATTTTTTATGAAATAAAGAAGCAGAGTTCATCCCTCTGCGTATTTTTTTTGAAAATTTTACTTAAAAAATCACACGCAACAAGCGTTCAATGGTGGAATGGTTATTATTGTTGAAAACTCAAGTTTATTACTGTGATAATTAATAGAAAATTGGGAAAAAAACACTATCCAAGAGTGTTTAATGACCCCATACTTTGCACCATAAATGTTGAAATTTAAATTAAGCATGTATGTATGTATTTCAAAAATGCTAAAATTAAAGGCCCAAGCCCAGAAGCATTATGAAGTCAAGTAGTTCCTGAAAGACACAGGAGCAGTCAGGAGTAGGCATCAGCAGTACCCAAGAGGCTTTAATAACCCCTTACATTGCACGATGTGTGTTATGCCCTCAGATGTCCGGGGCTGCACGCGCGCTACACTGAACGGACCAGCGTGTGTCTATCTTTCACCGACAGGTGCAGGTAACCCGCTGAACCCCATTCGCAATAGGGATCAGGGATTGCAATTATTTGCCAGGAAAGAAGAATAACAACTAAATGTGGGTCATAAGCTCGGGTTCATTAAGTCCCTGCCCTTTGTACACACCGCATGTCTCTACTACCGATTGGATGGTTTAGTGAGGTCCTCGGATCGGCCCCGGCGGGGTAGGAGAAGGCCCTGGCAGAGCGCTGAGAATTTAAAGATCATTGTTGAAGTTTGCATTAAGCATGTATTAACTACTAGTGTTGCTCGCGAATATTCGCGAATATAGCACTATATATTCGTAATTACGAATATTAATATTTTTTTTTTTTTCAGTTCACATCACAGTGATCATCTCTCTCTGCTTCCAGCTTGTGTGGTGTAAAGAAGGCTCTAATACTACTGTGTGAGACTGGCGTGCAAATTTTTGCATATGCGAAAATCTGCATATGCTTATTTTCGCATATGCGAAAATGTGCATATGCTAATTTTCGTATATGCAGATTTTCTCCTAAGCTAATTTACGTATATGATAATTTTCGCATACGCAAATTTTTCGTATATGCGAAAATAAAACGTGAATATTACGAATATGCGAATTTAGCGAATATATGACGAATATTCGTAAATATATTCGTGAATATTCGGGAATTCGAATATGGCCTAGGCCGCTCAACACTATTAACTACTGCTAAACTTCCAAAAATTGAAGGCCCAAGACCTGAAGCATCAGGGAGGCAATTATTTCCTGAAAGACACAGAATGAGTCAGGAGCAGTCATTCGCAGTACCCAAGAGGGTTTCATAACCAACCCCTTACATTTAAAGATCAATGTTGAAATTTGCATTAAGCATGTATTTCGCTACTGCTAAACATCCAAAAATTGAAGGCCCAAGGCCTGAGGCATCAGGGAGGCAATTATTTCCTGAAAGACACAGAATGAGTCAGGAGCAGTCATTAGCAGTACCCAAGAGGGTTTCATAACCCTTTACATTTAAAGATCAATGTTGAAATTTGCATTAAGCATGTATTTTAGCTACTGCTAATCATCCAAAATTGAAGGCCCAAGGCCTGAGGCATCAGGGAGGCAAGTAGTTCCTGAAAGACACAGGATGAGTCAGGAGCAGGCATTCGCAGTACCCAAGAGGGTTTCATAAACAACCCCTTACATTTAAAGATCAATGTTGAAATTTGCATTAAGCATGTATTTAGCTACTGCTAAACATCCAAAAATTAAAGGCCCAAGGCCAGAAGCACCCGTGAGGCAAGTAGTTCCTGAAAGACACAGAATGAGTCAGGAGCAGACAATGGCAGTACCAAAGAGGGTTTCATAACCGTAATTGATAACCCAAGAGGGTTTCATAACCAATCATTATTGGGAAATGTTGGTGTAGCAGCATGGTCAATCTACTCTGAGGCATCTGGCATTGGTGGCTGGAAATCCTGCCTGATTCATATCTGATTCATCTTCACAAACGTCAGTCTCTCCACATTTTTAGTGGACAGACGAGTTCACCTTGGGGTGACTATGGCCCCGGCCGCACTAAACACCTGCTCTGATGGCACACTACTGGCCAGGGCAGGACAGCTTTTCCAGGGCAAACTCTGCTAGTTGCGGCGATGAATCAAGTTTGGCTGCCCAGAAGTCCAGCGGATCTTCAATGGTTGTTGGCATGGCCATGTCAAGGTATGCCATCACCTGCTGGTTCAGGTCCTGCTCCATGTCTACATACTGCTGATGAGTTGCTTCACTATGCGAGTGAAGAACGCTACTCATCAGCGACTGTAGACTCAGGCTGCTGCTGATTGAGTTGGTACTGCTCCTGCCACCCCTCCCCTCCCCAGCAGCCATGGCAGTGGAAGGTGAGGACAGAGGGCCCCCTGAGTCAGACCTGCGAGTGGATGGACCATGTGGCCGATCAGCCAACTGACTACGTAGAATCTCTCTGTAGTAGGTCAGTTTGTCCTCCCTCTCAGTGGTTGTAAAAAAGGCCCCCATTTTGGGATGGGAGCGAGGGTCTAATAAGGTGGAGATCCAGAAGTCATCCCGCTGATGAATTTTGACAATTCGAGGGTCACTACGCAAGCAATTGAGCATTCATCGTGCCATTTGCGCCATTTGCGCTAGGAGTGGAATTACGTCGTTCATGGTGTAATCCAGGCGACTCACAAATAATGTGGCTTCCTCAAAGGGCCTCAGCAAATGGCAGGTGTCACGTATGAGCTGCCACTGGTTCACATTGAAGTTACACAGGAGAGTACTCCTATCTGCTTGGATCATCAAGAAATCGGTGATGGCTTTTCTTTGTTCGTATAGTCTGTCCAACATATGGAGGGTGGAATTCGAAAGTGTGGCAACGTCACAAATAAGACTATGTTGTGGGATACAGTTCTGATGCTGCAGCTCAAGGAAGGTGTGCTTGATGGTGTACGAGTGGCTGAAGTGTATGCACAGTTTCCTTGCCATTTTCAGGATGTTTTGCAAATGGAGTGAAGAATTGAGGAAGTGCTGGACAACCAGATTCAACACGTGTGCCATGCAGGGTGCATGTTTCACACTTCCTTGTCGCAGCGCGGACACGATGTTCTTCCCGTTGTCGGTCACCATGGTTCCCATTTCCAGATTTCGTGGAGCAAGCCATACTCGGATTTCTTTACCAATGAACTTTAGCAGTTCCTCCCCTGTGTGACTCCGTTCACCAAGGCAAACCATGTGAAGAACAGCTTGACACCGCCGTGCCCTACACACATGGTATGATGAAGGGCCACTGAGATTTGGACGTGCAGTGGAGGCCAGGGACACGGTGGAGGATGAGGAGGTGGCGTCGAACACTGTAACAGGACCAACTGCCTGGGAGCGAGAGCGTGGAGGAGGAAGCGGTGTGACCTGTCCTCCACCTCAGCTCGGCACCAGCCATCAATTCTCTGAAAGGTGCAGAGTCCACCACTTGAAAAGGGAGGGACTGCAACACCAGCAACTTGGACAGGAGCACATTCAACTTCTGCGCCGTTGGATGAGTGGGCGCATACTGTTGTCTCTTGGACATGGCTTCGCCGATGGATTGTTGGCGGAATGGCTGACTAATAGCGGGAGAAGCAGGGGCGACAGAAGGAGGGTTTGACACACAGCTCCCTTCGGCTGAGGTGGTGGAGCCTTGGCTGGATGAAGGAGGGAGCGGACGGCCACTGGGTGATGCAGCAGGCTGGACCACTACATCAGAGCCACGGTTCTCCCAGGCCGCTTAATGGTGGCGAAGCATGTGTTGACGCAGGGCCGTGGTGATGACATTGGGACCCTGGCCACGCTTCACCTTCTGCACACAAGTCTTGCATGTGGCTACTTGAACCTTCTCCGGATGCCTTATGAAAAACTTCCATACCGCCGAGTAGCTGATTTTCCCATCCGCATTCCGCACTAATTGACTGCTACTGGTGCCGTCTCCAGGAACCCATGTTCCACTACCTTCCGGAAAGGTAGGCTGCCGCGAAAAAGGTGGTCTCCCCCGGGCATGTTTGGCGCCTGAATTTCCACTACTGCCACCACGCTGACTGCCAACCATGCTACCGCCTTGCTGCCTCAAGGGCAACCTGCAACTCTCTTCTCCTGATGATGATGAAGCCCCATCTGCACCCGGCTCCCAATTGCAATCGGCTTCATCATCATCAACAGGTGTGTGCACGTCACTGATGTTCTCCTCAGGTTCCCCAACAGTGTCTGCTTCAGGACCCTGAACCCTTGCAACACCGCCACCCACGTCACTCTCTGCATCACTACTTGGCCGCCTAGCGGATCAAGCGGCGCATGTCTCCTCCCCTTATTGGCTGTCCATTAGCTGCTGACTGTCCTCTATTAGATCGTCCTCAGTAAATAGGGGAGCTGAACCCACAGCATAAGATACTTCTTTAGGAGAGGGAACAGCATAGGACAAAGGCAATGGGAGGACACGGACTGCTCCCGGGCCATGCCAACTGAGGGTTGTGTCTGAGGAACCCACCGACTGTTGACTGGGGGTGTCAGATGTCACTTGTGATGATTTGGATGAGCGTGTTAACCAATCAACGACGGCAGATGGGTTGCTGGTGGAGACACGACCGCTGGCTGATAACGGGAGCTCAGGCCTCTCGCTGCGACTCCTGCCGCCACTCGCCCTAAGTCTGCTGCCAACTCTGCCTGAAGTAATAGGCCTCTGCCACTCCTCTGTGCACGTCCTGGCACTTCTCTGCCTGACATACTTAGTGCATTTATGAGGGTATTACAATACGCTACACTACTCTTTAAACAGTATTTTTCTAGAACAACAACAACAGGTGATTACTTACGGCTGTCCTTTCACAGTATGTAGGCCCTTGATAGATTAACAGGTACTAAATGGTACAATACTTGGATGTACCTATGCGGTATGCACTGATGAGGGCAGTAATATGCCTAACTATATGCAGAAAAAAAATCTGTATTTTTGTAAAACACCAGCTGGTGAATACTGTTGTTTGGAATTTGACGGTTTGGAGCACCTTAACAGCTTAACAGGTACTAAATGGTACAATACTTGGATGTACCTATGCGGTATGCACTGATGAGGGCAGTAATATGCCTAACTATACGCAGAAAAAAAATCAGCATTTTTGTAAAACACCAGCCGGTGGTTATTATTGTTTGGAGTCTGGCGGTATGGAGCACCTTGTCAGCTTAACAGGTACTAAATGGTACAATACTTGGATGTATCTATGCGGTATGCACTGATGAGGGCAGTAATATGCTTAACTATACGCATAAAAAACTCTGTATTTTTTTAAAACTCCAGCCGGTGAATACTATTGTTTTGACTTTGACGGTTTGGATCACCTTGACAGATTAACAGGTACTAAATGGTACAATACTTGGATGTACCTATGCGGTATGCACTGATGAGGGCAGTAATATGCTTAACTATACGCATAAAAAACTCTGTATTTTTGTAAAACACCAGCCGGTGAATACTATTGTTTGGACTTTGACGGTATGGAGCGCCTTGACAGCTTAACAGGTACTAAATGATACAATACTTGGATTTAAGTATGCGGTATGAACTAACGAGGGCAGTAATATGTGTAACTATATGCAGAAAAAACTCTGTATTTTTGTAAAACACCAGCTGGTGAATGCTATTGTTTGGACTTTGATGGTATGGAGCACCTTGACAGCTTAACAGGTACTAAATGGTACAATACTTGGATGTACCTATTCAGTATGCACTGGTGAGGGCAGAAATATGCGCAACTATACCCAGAAAAAACTCTATTTAAAAAAAAATTAAAAAAAACAGCCGGTGTATACTATTGTTTGGACTTGCACAGTATGTATCCGCTTGACAGATTAACAGGTACAAAATGGTACAAATGCACTACAGTCCACTGAACAATCACGTATTTCTGAACAGCAGCAGGACCCAACAGTACAGCACCACAAAAAAAATAAGAATTCCAGGGATTAAACCCTAAATTGCACTCTGTCACACAATTCTGAGCAGCAGAAGATTTGTGAAGCAAAAAAAAAAACTCAATTGGGCTGAAACATGAGGAGATAAGATGCTTCAGAAAGTTCAGGCAGCTTGGAGATCTGTATGAGGCAGCTGGCAGCTATCTGCCCCTCTCTGCTGCAATGCTCAATAACGTGAATAGGAGCTATCAATGATCCTTCTCAGTGTTACAGCAAAGCACTCTGCACTCCTGCCTTTCCCTAATGCTGATGTGACAAGCAGTTGCAGTGTAAAGCTGTGGTATGAGCTATTCACACACACGCAGTCCCGTCCTCTCCATCTGAGTGCATAGATGAAATGAAGAGAGGCAAGATGGCCACCGATTATATAGGGGCTGTGACATCACAGGGCTCAGTGAACACAGATAGGCTGCATATCACATGTGATTCAAGGTCAGCCCGCCTACCTTCATCCCCGCCGCTGTTTCACGCCGTCCCATAATCCCCTGCCCCATGTACTCACATGTGGATCCGCCATCTTAGGTCTCCAATAGCCTGGAACGCTGTAATATGGAGTTTAATGAAGCGATTTGCGCAATAGAATCGCGGCGATATTCGTATTCATTGCGAATCAAACTTTTCATGAAATTTGTAACGAATTTGGGTTCGTCAACTTCGATTCGCTCATCTCTACTAACAACAAAATCACACAACAATTATCAATGGAAATCAAATTTATCAACGGATCCAACTTTGATGTAATGTCCTTAAAACAAGTCAAAATGAGGCTCAGTAGTGTGTGTGTGTGGCCTCCACATACCAGTATGACCTCCCTACTATGCCTGAGCATGCTCCTAATGAGGTGGCGGATGGTCTCCTGAGGGATGCTCTCCCAGACTTGGACTAAAACATCTGCCAACTAATGGTCAGTCTGTGGTGCAACAAGGCGTTGGGGCATGGAGCGAGACATGATGTCCCAGATGTGCTCAGTGCTCGGATTCAGGTCTGGGGAACAGGCAGGCTAGTCCATAGCATCAACGCCTTTCTCTTGCAGCAACTGCTGATACACTCCAGCTACATGAGGTCAAGCATTGTCTTGCATTAGGAGGAACCCAGGGCCAGCCGCACCAGCTAATGCAAGCACAACCCCCACCTGTGGACATTGGACCCTCATACCACCCTCATGAAGTCTGTTTCTGACCGTTTGAGTGGACACATGCACATCTGTGGCCTGCTGGAGGCCATTTTGCAGGGCTCTGGCATTGCTCCTCCTGCTCCTCCTTGCACAAAGGTGGAGGTAGCGGTCCTGCTGCTGGGTTGTTGCCCTCCTACGACCTCCTCCACGTCTCCTGATGTTCTGGCCTGTCTTCTCTTATTGCCTCCATGCTCTGGAGACTACGCTGACAGACACAGCAAACCTTCTTGCCACAGCTTGCATTGATGTGCCATCCTTGAAGAGCTGCACTACCTGAGTAACTTGTGCGGATTGTAGACTCCGTCTCATGCTACCACTAGAGTGAAAGCACCGCCAGCATTCAAAAGTGACCAAAACATCACCCAGGAAGCAGGTCATCACTTTCAGAGCCATTCCTTTATTGGGGGTGTCTTCCTAATTGCTTATAATTTCCACCTGTTGTCTGTTCCATTTGCACAACAGCAAGTGAAATTGATTGTCAATCAGTGTTGCTTCCTGAGTGGACAGTGTGATCTCACAGAAGTGTGATTGACTTGGAGTTACATTGTGTTGTTTAAGTGTTCCCTTTATTTTTTTGAGCCGTGTAGTTGAACTGAGCATGCCCGAGCATCTCAGTTGATGCCCTAAGATGGTCACAACCAAGGGCAACAGGGTAAAACAAAGGAGGCACATGAGGAATTAGTAACAGTCCATTATCAGAACTGTGTGTACATTTGAAATACTGTATATTTAACTTCACAAAATGCATCAGTTTATACCTATTTAGGTGTAAGACCCACTGTTTTATGGCATGACTGTAATGCCTCAATGATATACTGTGTATGTCTTAATGAATAGCAAACCTAACATACTTATTGGGGAAGCATCAAACTCCTAACAAACAAAGATGCTGTATAAAAATGGCACCAGAGTAGATTTTCTAGGCCTTTTATTTGGTATCAAAAGCATACACCATATACACAGGGCTATTGTTATTCCTCTCCATTCCTTATGGCTTCTTTGTCTGCAATCTCAAATTGGCTGTCTCATCTATCAAACATATACTTCCTGCACTTGCTGTATGCGTGTGAGCAGCAGAGCATAGAGGATGACTAGTCCTGCAATGTTGGTGGTATACAGCCTGGATATTGCTCCTGTCCATATCTAGTAGACCATCTGTGCACTGTTCTGCATCTTGCTACGCAGGATGTTTTCACAAATATAATGAGACCCCCAAGGTTTAAAGGTGAAACAGATTGCAAAGTAACATGAGGGAAGCAGGGCAGGAGACAAAAACCGCTATATCAGGAGAGCGGCTATCATCTGTTCTACAAAGGGAATTAAGCACAATGTATTTAAAAAAAATAGCCCACAATTAAAATGTTACATAGAAAACAATGAATAATTCGTCAACATTTGCAACTCTAATTGTTTCTGTGTTGTTGTACTCTATCTGACAGTCTTTGAAATCCATGGATATGCTTTCAGCTCTTCTCACCTGGAAAAGTCAATCTTTTTTTTAATTTTTATTTTTTTTATGTAAAACATCAGACACATTTGTTCAGTCCATGTTCTCTTTTAAATCATAATAATGGGTTTGCACTGTATAGTCCCCTCAGACCTTTGGTCATGTCTGGAATCCTCACTGGCTTTTACCTGCTGTATTCCACAAGGACACATAAATCTGGCACTGTATCCAAGCAGGTTCCCTTATTGAGTCCAGTTTGAAAAGCATAAGTATTTTATGCTGCAGCTGTATTTTAATATATGAACCTGCTTAATGGATACATGATTGGTTGCTTATTTTTTAATAATACATCTCTTCTTTCTTTTAAGGACTTTAATAATAAAGCCACAGGACTTGATGACACTTCATTATTGATCAGTAGGGTCCTAGTGATTTGGATATTAAACATTGATGGTTTAAGCCTATGATAATATTAAAGACCAGTCAAGCCCCTTTACGAAAGATGTGAATTATTATTTCCAAACTAAGTCCTTTTTAGATGGACATAGCAGGCCCAATAACAAGCGCTGATCTCTGCCATTGGTGCTAGTCTATTGAGCTTAACACAGCTTGATGTGGAATGATCACTGGATTGTTAATGTGGCTAATAAAATGTATAATTTTACACAACTTCTGCCTACACTGGGTGATATTAATGATTTTATTGGCTGCATAAAAGCCTAATTATTCTAGTTCTTATATATTATTCTTATGTATGTTGGAGATACCATTTAAAACTGCAGTTTACCCCATGATTGCAGAGCTTAAAAGTCTAAGGGTACAGCCCCATACAGCAGAAATGCTACTTGCATATTTTACCACAACATGAGCCTGAGTTTTCAAAATCAAATCCACTTTGGCGTTACTGTAAATCCTTTGTGGAAAATCTAAGCAGAAAATCTATAGGATATATGTCCTGTATTACCCTACCCTTGTTGATGTCAATTTTGAGGTTGGTGGACGATGGTGAGAGCCACACCAGGGAGCAGAGTCTAAGGAGCCGCTGGTTTTCACCAGAGAACGCCATAAACCAGGATGAACTTGCTGTGGCAGGCGGACTCCCAGGTCGCTACCCCTGGCACGACTTGCACAAAGATCTGGTAGGGAACAAGGGGATGTGCTAACACTTTATAGAGTCAGCGCTCGGCAATAACCAATTACCGGTGCGCTGGCCCTTCAAGTTTCAGAGAGCCGGCACATGCATGCCCTAGGGAGCGGGCATGCACATGCAGGCTGTCAGGGAGAATGGAAGAGCCAGGAGCACGGTGGGGTAAGTATATATTAGGTGACTGAGTGCGCCCGCAGCCCGGCATGTGGGACGTGGGACTGCCCGTTATAAGAACGTTACAGGGGAGCGGGCTAAGAGTGCGCCTGCAGCCAGCATGCGGGGCTACGGCGCAACTTCTAACAGAGGCTCATAAGAAAAAGGGTTACCCATGAGAGATTCTCCAGTCAATAGCATTTGAGTGGACTCACATGCACCCGATTTTGTTTCAGAGATATGGTTTGCTTAATTTAAAAGTGTTCTATTCCTTTTCTGCATGTATGAATACTGTAGTCTAGTTTAGGAAAGCTCCATGTAGTACCCACCAGATGTTATGAAGTTATCAAGTGAGATCAAATCTTTAAATCCAAAAGGAGAGTAATAAGACTGTAGCACCTGAACAATAGCTTGAATATGCTGATACTTATTCAAAGATACAATAAATGGAGGGATTTTATACATAAACATGAATAAATGCATTAGGGCAGATTTACAAATACAGCAAAATTCTGATGGGCTTTGCACCCTAAATTTGGCTTATATGACTTTTATTCCATTTATTGTTTTAGACACGTTCATACCTTGCTCATCAAGAGGGTATAATTTAGCAGGGAAATGGCATGGCAAGAGTTGACAGTCTGAAGATTAATCAAACAGCATGAACAACTGTGAGAACTCTGGAACACTTTTGACTGTCTAGTCTAAGTTTATACTGTCAGAACTAACTACACAATACTTTCCTGTCTCCACAACTAAAATGAGTAAGCCAGATAGTCACCACTATCAAAAGCATCGAATGAGAATTTCCGTACAATGTGCCTGTGCCAAAAAGGTTGATTTTTAGTAGAGAAAAAAAATGATGTAAATTCTGTAAACAGATAAGATAAGAACACACGCCTCTCATGTATAATGTGCAGCTTTTTGCTTGTATACAGATGTGCAATTATTGTATATCAATAGAACAGGCACTGGGAGGTATCAAGGGACCTCCTGTTTCCCTTCATAAGTCCCTGAATGACTGACTGACACGCACAGTCCTTTCCTCATTGGTGCGGGAGCTAGAAGGTTAAGGCACTGTTCCCATTCATGTTCCTTCCATCCGCTGGACAAGCAGGAAGATTGTTTGGCACTTCATAATAACCTGGTGGAAAAACCTCTTACGCACCTTTCTATTTTGCTCAGTTGGAAAGTCTACATTTCACTTAGACACCTATTGAATACAGATTTCACTTGTTCTGCTTTATCTGCTTTAAGACACCGAACAGAGCTCTACCTCACAAAATATGCTACAGCTTGCCCTAGGCTACAAACATGAGTCTTTTGATATTTTTAATGTTTTCATCCCTCTTAAAGGATGCCTGTCTCTTTAAGTGTTGAAGATGTATTGTTTTATGATTTCAAACAAGGACTGTCTGTCCTTTCTCTGATGAAAGCCCTAGTCTAATTCACCAAGGGGGTCAATACTCTCCACTCGGCATGGGAGCACGTGAAAATTGCTTCCTATACCATATATATATATATATATATATATATATATATATATATATATATATACCGGTATATATATATATATATATATATATATATATATATATATATATATATATGCAACTAAGCCTTTGTTATCACTTTGGGCTTTTTGACCTACATAAGGAAAATATTTTTTTTTTCTGTAGAAAATGTAAACAAAAATGTTTTGTTCTAGCCTGGCTATTAAAGACTGTAGAGAAGATAATAGAGACAATCAGTGTGTGTAAATGATTTGACCATATAAAATGGGCTGGGAAGGGATATGATGTTTAACATTTTTGAAAAATCAATATCTAAATGATAAAGAGAAGACACAATTGTGTAGAAGTTGTTTTATCACCTGTGGGGAATTACCTGAATTACTTAGCATGACAACAAATTCATTGAATATCAGCACCAAAATCTAGCCAAATAAACCCACATTGAAGACATTTCCCATCTAAGCAAGGAATGGCACACTGCCAGCATATGCCATCACTTGTCATTACACACAAATAGAGTGGACAATGCCTAGACAAGAGTGAAGAACTGTGAATTGTGTACCTGCACAATGCCTAAACAGGAGTGGAAATGTGCACTGAAGCCATAGTGACCCTGCTAATTCTAGCAATCTGTACAGTCAAAATACATCACTTTCTAAATTTGTAAATGTGTAAAAAAGACAAGTCAACTTTAGCTATGCATCCATTGATGTCTGTCCTGTGCTTGTTTACCTCTGCTTGACCCTTGTGTTCTCAGTTGACTCCCTTGTGCTTGACCCTGACTGTTGACACTGAATCTGATCTATCCACCTATTTATCCTGCTGCTACTATAAAATATGTATTTCTGCTACATCTACACCTTCAAGGTGCTCAACCCTGACTGGGCTGAATCTCCTGCTGCCACCTTTTGGAACTGATTTATGCTACTGACTGTTTAAGCCACGCTGAACTGCTGTGCTGATCAGGGTTTCCTCTCCTGCTAACCCCCTGTTCCCTCCATTTGCTTGGTGGTCATGGCTCCTGGAGTATCATTAACCATCTGAGGTGCAGGGAGCTTGATTCACCTCTGGGAGCCCTGTTCAGGACACTCCTCATCTCTGGTGTCACACAAGTTTGTGAGAAGTTGGGTAGTTCTGGGCGAGAGGTTGGTTAGTTAAAAAGTACCTTTCACCAAATAAACTTTTCTATAAAAAAAAAATCAGAGCTTTAAAAAGCTGTGTATCATGCCTTTATTCTTGCTCACATAGTGCAATCTCCCAGCAGGAGAAAGTGGGTGTTTCCCAGCAGTCATGACATCACTGAAGACTGCTGGGGGACCACTTCCGCCCTCACATGGTTGCAGTGCTGTGATGAATAGAAGACCTCAGGATCTATGCATGTTTCAATGAGGCTCTTTACAGATTTCAGTGATGCTCTGTGCAGCTGTCAATCAAGCTCAGTGCAAAGAAACACTTCCTGAGCCAGGCCGGGAGGAGACCAAACTCACTGTATTCATTGTGGCAGGGAACAGAACTGAGCTACCTATTATCTGTTTTTTCTATTACATTTTAAACATGTTTATGTTGATAATTTTAAAAGCAAGTGAATGGGAAAGTGTCTGCTAATACAGAAGGAACACTACATTAAAAGTTTTATTTGGTGACAGGTACTCTCTCAGATATATAAAGATTTGGGTAGCTCTAAAACCAAAATAATGACTTATGGGTGCCAGGCGAGTACTAACATGAAGGTTGTGTATTCTGTACAACCGAAACAATAATATAGGTAGGTATATACACTAGGGATGCACCGATATATCGGCGGCCGATACATATCGTCCGAAAATAGCTATTTTGGGGAAATGCCGAACGAACAAAAAATTTGCCGATAATGATCCACTTCCCCTGCCCTCCCACAGCACAAGTTACAAACACTGCCAGTGCCAGAGGCATAGCGTGGGGGGTGCAGGGGGGGCCGGGCGCAACATCTGGGGGGGCGCGCTCACCGGGATAGGAATACTTCTATTGATGTGCCCGGGCCGGCTCCCGTGTGTGGCTGCAGGTGGGGGCCGGCCAGAGCATATAAAAACTAATACAGTGGTCCCTCAACATACGATGGTAATTTGTTCCAAACGACCCATCGTTTGTTGAATCCATCGTATGTTGAGGGATCCGTGCAATGTAAAGTATAGGCAGCTGTACTCACCTGTCCCCGCCGCTCCGGACCAGGTCCTCACCGCTCCCGATGCTGTCCCGCTGCTCCGGTGTCTTCTTTGTGATCCTCCGGTGTCTTGCGCATCTTCTCCAGGGTCCGGGCCTCGCTTTCTGGTGACGTTATTACCCTGCTGCGCCGGCGCGGCGTGCGTAGTGACGTAATAACGACGCCAGAAAGCAAGGCCCAGACCCTGGAGAAGATGCGCAAGACATCGGAGGATCGCGAAGTGGACCCGGAGCAGCGGGAATAGGTAAGTGAACCTGCCAGGGATGCTTAAACTGCTATCCGACAGCAGCTTAAGCATTTTGCGCTGTCGGATAGCAGTTAATGCGATGGCGCCGACATATAAAAGCATCGTATGTCGATGCTGACATCGACATGCGATGGCCTCTGAGAGGCCATCGTATATCGATTTTATCATATGTCGGGGCCATCGTAAGTCGGGGGGTTACTGTACTGTATACTAAAGACCAGGGGGCCTCCAGCTGTTGTGAAACTACAACTCCCAGCATGCCCGGACTGGCAAAGGATGTCCGGGTATGCTGGGAGTTGTAGTTTCACAACAGCTGGAGGCCCCCTGGTTTTTATTGTACAGTATTAGTTTTTATATGCTCTGGTTGGCCCCCGCCTGCAGCCACACACGGGAGCTGGCCCTGGCACATAAAAAGAAGTATTCCTATCCCGGACATCCCTGTGTCCTGAAAAATCTTTTTGGGACATAAGGATGTCCGCCGGTCACTCACCATTCCCCGGCCAGCGCGCGTCCTCCTTCGGTCCTTCGCTTCTCCGCCTCTATGGTTGTACGCACGGCAAGGGACGTCCCGTGCATACAACCATAGAGACGCAGGAGGACCGCAGGATCGTCACAGGAGAACGCACGCTGGCCAGGGCCTGGTAAGTGACCGGCGGTGCGTCATCTTCTTCAGTGTTCCGGTCACCGCTCCTCCGGTCCCGGCACCTACTGCTATGGTCCATAGGCCATAGCAGTAGATGTGACCCCGGGCCGGAGGAGCGGTGACCGGATCTCTGTGGGGGCAGTAGTACAGACATACAGCCTCCAGCCATACACTGTATATGGCTGGAAGTTGTATGTCTGTGTGGTGGGGGGAAGCTGCCTACTATTGTGGGGTAACTGCCGACTTAATGTGGGGGGGAGCTGCCTACAAATGTGGGGGGAGCTGCCTAATATTGTTGGGGGGTGCTGCCTAATATTGTGGGGAAACTGCCTACTATTGTGGGGAACCTGCCTACTATTGTGGGGGAAATGCTGACCTAATGTGGGGGAGCTGCCTACTATTGTGGGGGAACTGCTACTATTGTGGGGGAGCTGCCTACTATTGTTGGGGAGCTGCCTATTAATGTGGGGGAGCTGCCTACTATTGTGGGGGAGCTGCCTATTAATGTGGGGGAACTCCCGACCTAATGTTGGGGAGCTGGCAATCTAATGTGGGGGAATCTAATCTAATGAGCCGAGCGCTGCATTTTACCAGAAGACGGGGAGAAGTCATTTTCGGTATCGGTTTCGGCCGGACATTTTTTTTATTTCGGTTTCGTTTCGGTTCTGAAATTTCCATTTCGGTGCACCTCTAATATACACAATCATGTGTATATAGAATACGTATTCCCCAAGGCTGGGCTTGATTATAGTATATTTTATAAAAGATTGTATATCAAAAATGAATATTAAAGTAATGTGTATATATATGTACGATATGTATATGTGAAAAATGTAAAAATAATAATAATAATACAATAGGATTCGGTCTGTATATATTAATTGGTTTTTATTTATAAAAATATATATATATATAAAATAAAAATATTGGTTATTAGCTTGCTGCACCCTCTGCAGGGCCCTTGCTCGGGGCAGTATAGGCTATACAATTAAAAGAATAGGCCAAAACTACCAACTGGTACTGGTATCTTCTTAGTACAATAGTGTATCGATATACAGTTAGTATATAATGCAACAAAGTATATAGTTAGTATAAAGCAACAAAGTATATACCGTATATACTCGAGTATAAGCCGACCCGAGTATAAGCCGAGACCCCTAATTTCAACCCAAAATCCCAGGAAAAGTTATTGACTCGAGTATAAGCCTAGGGTGGGAAATACCTCATCCCCCCCTGTCATCATCCAGACCCGTCATTAACATCCTCATCATCCCCTTGTCATCATCCCACACATCCCCCCTTCATCATCCCCTTGTCATCATCCCACACATCCCCTTATCATCCCACACATCCCCCCTTCATCATCCCCTTGTCATCATCCCACACATCCCCTTATCATCCCACACATCCCCCCTTCATCATCCCACACATCCCCCATTCATCATCCCCTTGTCATCATCCCACACATCCCCTTATCCCACACATCCCCCCTTCATCATCCCCTTGTCATCATCCCACACATCCCCCCTTCATCATCCCCTTGTCATCATCCCACACATCCCCTTATCATCCCACACATCCCCCCTTCATCATCCCCTTGTCATCATCCCACACATCCCCTTATCATCCCACACATCCCCCCTTCATCATCCCCTTGTAATCATCCCACACCCCCCCCTTCATCATCCCCACCCCCCTTCATCATCCCCACACCCCCCCCCCCCTTCATCATCCTCTTCTCATCATTCGCCCTTAGTGGTCTTCAACCTGCGGACCTCCAGAGGTTTCAAAACTACAACTCCCAGCAAGCCCGGGCAGCCATCGGCTGTCCGGGCTTGCTGGGAGTTGTAGTTTTGAAACCTCCGGAGGTCCGCAGGTTGAAGACCACTGCGGCCTTCAACATGCGGACCTCCAGAGGTTTCAAAACTACAACTCCCAGCAAGCCCGGGCAGCCATCGGCTGTCCGGGCTTGCTGGGAGTTGTAGTTTTGAAACCTCCGGAGGTCCGCAGGTTGAAGACCACTGCGGCCTTCAACATGCGGACCTCCAGAGGTTTCAAAACTACAACTCCCAGCGAGCCCGGGCAGCCATCGGCTGTCCGGGCTTGCTGGGAGTTGTAGTTTTGAAACCTCCGGAGGTCCGCAGGTTGAAGACCACTGCGGCCTTCAACATCATCCAGCCCCCTCTCACCCCCTTTAGTTCTGAGTACTCACCTCCGCTCGGCGCTGGTCCGGTCCTGCAGGGCTGTCCGGTAAGGAGGTGGTCCGGGCTGCTATCTTCACCGGGGGCGCCTCTTCTCCGCGCTTCCGGCCTGGAATAGAGCCGTTGCCTTGACAACGACGCATCTGCGTCGTTGTCAAGGCAACGTTACTATTCTGAGGCCGGGCCCGAAGCGCTTAGAAGAGGCCTCCCCGGTGAAGATAGCAGCCCGGAACCACTATCCCACCGGACGACCTCCTCACCGGACAGCCCTGCAGGACCGGACCAGCGCCGAGCGGAGGTGAGTACTCAGAACTAAAGGGGGTGAGAGGGGGCTGGATGATGTTGAAGGCCGCAGTGGTCTTCAACCTGCGGACCTCCGGAGGTTTCAAAACTACAACTCCCAGCAAGCCCGGACAGCCGATGGCTGCCCTGGCTTGCTGGGAGTTGTAGTTTTGAAACCTCTGGAAGTCCGCAGGTTGAAGACCACTGCGGGTGGGGGAGTTCACTCGAGTATAAGCCGAGGGGGGTGTTTTCAGCACGAAAAATCGTGCTGAAAAACTCGGCTTATACTCGAGTATATACGGTAGTTAGTATTTGGAACTTTGTTGCTTTATACTAACTATGTACTTTGTTGCATTATATACTAACTGTATATCAATACACTATTGTACTAAGAAGATACCAGTACCAGTTGGTAGTTTTGGCCTATTTTTTTAATTGTTATCTCATTATTTTATTTTACTTTATTTATTTAAATAGCCTATACTGCCTCGAGCAAGGGCCCTGCAGAGGGTGCAGCAAGCTAATAACCAATATTTTTATATTATATATATATTTTTATAAATAAAAACCAATTAATATATACAGACCAAATCCTATTGCATTATTATTATTTTTACATTTTTCACATATACATATAGTACATATATATATATATATATATATATATATATATATATATACACACACACATTTCTTTAATATTCATTTTTGATATACAAGCTTTTATAAAAAATACTACAATCAAGCCCAGCCTTGAGGAATACATATTCTATATACACATGATTGTGTATATACCTACCTATACTCTTTAAGATATGGTTATTAATGCACCAACTAAGGTGTGACGACTTTAACCCCTTGCCGCAAATGGACATATACAGTCATGGCCGTAAATATAGGCACCCTTGAATTTTTTAAAGAAAAGAAAGTATTTCTCACAGAAAAGGATTGCAGTAACACGTGTTTTGCTATACACATGTTTACTCCCTTTGTGTGTATTTGAACTTAACCCAAAAAAGGAGGAAAAAAAGCAAATTGGACATAATGTCACATCAAACTCCAGAAATGGGCTGGACAAAATTATTGGCACCCTTTACTTAATATTTAGTTGCACAACCTTTGAAAAAAATAACTGCAATCAGTTGCTTCCTATAAGCATCAATAAGCTTCTTACACCTCTCAGCCGGAATGTTGGACCACTCTTTCTTGGCACACTGCTCCACATCTCTCTTATTGGAAGGGTGCCTTTTCCCAATAGAAATGTAATATCTCTCCACAGGTGTTTAATGGGATTTAGATCTGGACTCATTGCTGACCACTTCAGAACTCTCCAGCGCTTTGTTGCCATCCATTTCTGGGTGCTTTTTGACATATGTTTGGGGTCATTGTCCAGCTGGAAGACCCAAGATCGCGGATGCAAACCCAGCTTTCTGACACTGGGCTGTACAGTGCGACCCAAAATCCGTTGGTAGTCCTCAGACTTCATGATGCCTTGCACACATTCAAGGCACCCAGTGCCAGAGGCAGCAAAACAACCCCAAAACATCATTGAACCGCCACCATATTTCACTGTAGGTACTGTGTTCTTTTCTTTGTAGGCCTCATTCCGTTTTCGGTAAACAGTAGAATGATGTGCTTTACCAAAAAGCTCTATCTTGGTCTCATCTGTCCACAAAATGTTTTCCCAGAAGGATTTTGGCTTACTCAGGTTCATTTTGACAAAATGAAGTCTTGCTTTTTTATGTCTGTGTCAGCAGTAGGGTCCTCCGGGGTCTGCTGCCATAGCATTTTATTTCATTTAAATGTCAATGGATAGTCCGCGCTGACACTGCTGCTCCCTGAGCCTGCAAGACAGCTTGAATATCTTTGGAACTTGTTTGGGGCTGTTTATCCACCATCTGGACTATCCTGCGTTGACACCTTTCACCAAATTTTCTCTTCCGTCCACGCCCAGGGAGATTAGCTACAGTGCCATGGGTTGCAAACTTCTTGATAATGTTACGCACTGTGGACAAAGGAAAATCTAGATCTCTGGAGATGGACTTGTAACCTTGAGATTGTTGATATTTTTCCACAATTTTGGTTCTCAAGTCCTCAGACAGTTCTCTTCTCCTCTTTCTGTTGTCCATGTGGCACACACAGACAAACAATGCAAAGACTAAGTGAACTTTTTCACCTTTCTATCTGTTTTCAGGTGTGATTTTTATATTGCCCACACCTGTTACTTGCCCCAGGTTGAGTTTAAAGGACCATCACATGCTTGAAACAATCTTATTTTTCCCCAATTTTGAAAGGGCGCCAATAATTTTGTCCAGACCATTTTTGGAGTTTGGTGTGACATTATGTCGAATTAGCTTTTTTTCCTCCATTTTTTGGTTTAGTTCCAATACACACAAATTTAATATACATTAATATACATGTATAGCAGAATATGTGATGCTGTAATCCTTTTCTGTGAGAAATACTTCATTTTCTAGAAGATGACTGTATATCCGTCCATTTTTCCCGTGACTTAACGCAAATGGATATATATACACGTCCATTCTCGATCACGGCACATCAAGCATGCGGGCGGTGATCGGCGGTTGGGGCCACGATTGCATATCTCCGGGCACCCGCCGCAGCTGTCACAAGCAGAGCTGCTCTCCGATCCTGATAGTTAACCCCTTTAGTGCTGCGGGCAATCTGACCTCAGCACTGATCGCCCGTGACAGAGGGAGGGAGCTCCCCTGTTCACCAATGGCGGTGCTGCAACACAATTGCGGGTCGCCGGTTGGTTGCTATGGCAGCAGGAGATCAGATGATGACCTCCTGTCTGCCTGCTACGGAAGCCTGTGAGATCAAGCCACAGGCTGGATTGCACAGGCTGTACTGTGCTGCAGTACAAATGTATTGCAGTATAGTATTGTCAAGCTTGGCTGCTTGTTAGGCCTTAAAATGTGAGTGTATACTGCTGAGTGTCAACACAAGAAGTAAACACAAGTCAAAATGTTGGTATATATCTCCTCAGCATACTGGCTAAGGAGCTGTCCCAAGAGGAGTTCTGTTTATTATACGGAAGTACATTGGTTTTTACATTTGACAAAAAGGGGAGGTTAGCTATCACATCAAAATCATCATGTTATATTTTGATTGGTTATTTCAGTATTGGGTCTGTATATATTAGCATATTAAGCATTAATTTCTTTCTTAGCCATAGGTCACTTATGTTGGAATTCTACCAGAAAATTCCAGATGTATTTGTCCTTCTGCACAGTCTATCTTTCTTCAGATATTTTGTCTCTAAACTTACAACTCTTTCTTTATCTTTCTTCTCTTGGCCTCATCCCAAGGTCTTCATTTTAGTTACAAGCAAATGGCAAGCTGATATATAGGTTAAGGGTAGGTAACAAATATCTTTCAGCAGCATTAGCAATGGCATATAAGTATTAATATATTGATCAGTCATCAAAATCATTTTAATAAATTTCGACAATTCCCCCTTAAAGATATTTGTTAAACGTACACAACACCTTTCCCTATAATATATTCCGCCTAATAGTCTCAGGTTAAGGTTGGAAAAACGGGTATGGTTTGATTCACTGGTTTGAGACGAGTGGCTCCTTATGAACCACCCCCTTTGTACCCAGACTGATTCTTCACCTGGGACTCATATATTAGCCCAACTCTACTGGAGCTACTAATAAATAGTGTTGAGCGGCATAGGCCATATTCGAATTTGCGACATTTCGCAAATATATGGACGAATATTCGTCATATATTTGCAAAATTTGCATTTTGCAATATTCACGGCCTTTTTTTACTATGCGCCATAAAATTTGCATGTGCATTCACCATAAAATTTGCATGCGCAATATTGCGAGATAAAACAGCTAAAAGAAGGGAGGGATCAATATGCGAATTTTTGTTTACACCACAAGCTGGAAGCAGGGAGGGATGATCCCGCCCAAATGATCCCGCCCAAATGATCCCGCCCAAATGATCCCGCCCAAATGATCCCGCCCAAATGATCCCGCCCAAATGATCCTCAAATGGGGCCATTCCTCCCTGCTGGCTGGTCACGCTGGAATAAAAAATACTTTACAGTTGATTGCCAGACACTATTGGTGGTCCTCCTTGGAAAAGGATGTGACCAATTTCGTACGAGCCTGTACAGTATGTGCACATGACAAGACCCCTCGTCAGAAACCTTCAGGTCTTCTCCATCCGCTGCCGGTGCCTGAACAGCCTTGGTCCCACATAGCCACGGACTTCATCACTGATCTTCCTGTATCCCATGGCAACACGGTCATCTGGGTGGTCGTTGATCGTTTTTCCAAAATGGCTCACTTTACTCCGCTTCCAGGCCTTCCTTCTGCGCCACAGTTGGCGAAGCTATTTTTTTGCAGATCTTTCATCTTCATGGGCTTCCCACGCATATCGTCTCGGATAGAGGCGTTCAATTTGTGTCTAAAATTTGGAGAGCTCTCTGCAATCAATTAAAGATCAAATTAAATTTCTCGTCCTCCTACCACCCGCAGTCCAATGGACAAGTAGAGAGAGTGAACCAGATCCTTGGTGACTACCTGCGACATTTTGTTTCCTCCCGTCAAGATAATTGGGTTGACCTGTTACCCTGGGCTGAATTCTCGTACAATTTCAAAAACTGAGTCATCCGCCAAGTCTCCGTTCTTTGTGGTGTACGGCCGTCACCCTCTTCCCCCCCTCCCCATCCCCACTTCATCTGGAGTTCCTGCCATAGATGATGGACTTCTCTTCTATCTGGAAGGAAACTCAAAAGTCGCTCTCACTGGCCTCTTCTCGCATGAAGAAACATGCGGATAAGAAGAGAAGAACTCCTCCTGCTTTGCCCCTGGTGACAAAGTGTGGCTCTCTGCCAAATATATTCTGTTTCATGTCCATAGCTACAAGTTGGGTCCTCGTTACCTCAGACCATATAGAGTCAAAAGTCAAATCAACTCTGTCTCCTACAAGCTCCATCTGCCTCCTTCTCTTCGTATTCCTAACTCCTTTCGTGTATCCCTTCTCAAACCTCTCATTCTTAACCGCTTTTCCCCCAAGGTCACCGTTCCTGCTCCTGTCACTGGGTCCTCTGACGTCTTCTCGGTAAAAGAAATCCTCGCCTCCAAGATCGTCAGAGGTTAAAAAAAAAATTCTCGCTGATTGGTAGAATTGTGGCCCCAAAGAGAGGTCTTGGGAGCCCGAGGACAATATCCTCGACAAGGAACTCATCCATAGGTTCCTTGGCTCCAAAAAGAGGGGGAGACCAAAGGGGGGGGTTCTGTAACGCCGAGTGCTCCGGGCCCTGCTTCCCATCAGGAGCGCTTGCGGCGTTACTCCTCTGCTTGCAGCGCTCCGGTCTGCAAGTCGGACCGGGAGTGCTGCTCTATGTCCCTCGACATGTCCCTCGTGCCCGCCCGCTGGTCCCGTGTCTCTTACCAGCCCCGTCCTTCTGCTGAGTCCTGGTGCTCTCTTCTGCTTCTGCTGCTCTCTAGGGCACGCGCGCCGGGTCTCTCAGATTTAAAGGGCCAGTGCACCATTAATTGATGCCTGGCCCAATTAGTTCCTAAGCACTTCCCACTCCCTACGTGGGCTGCTATCCCTCCACCCCCCCCCCCCCCGTTACATATCCATGAAAATAACATGAGTAGGTTTAATTACTCCAGAATTTCCATTAATCCGGCAATATTTTACATTTACTAAATGTATTACTCCAAATATTGATTACCTTTGTCCCATGAAATTATCTATTTTGTCACTTATTAAATCATTATTTCTTTTTTTTTAAAAAAGGATATATATCAAGAACATGGTGCAGGAACTCTCTTGCAGTGCGAGGCGTGTATCCATGTTGATTTTCCTTCCAGCTTCACCGATGTGGGTGTAATATGCATACTTGGAACAGCTCATGGTAAACAGTACATTCAACTTTTCCTTGTCACTACCATAGCTTCTCTCAGTTTGCTTTTTTAGTATACCATTATGTCTTTCTACAAACCCTGCTGACCGGGGGTCATGCCCATTACTTCTTTTAGGTGTTTAAAAAGGATCTTTCACCATACGTACTAATTGATATAATTTTCATCCACATTGTAAAATGATCTTAATCAAATAAGAACTAGTACATTGCCAGATATATGTGAGGTCTCTAACTTTAAGTAATGGGAAAGAGAAGATGAATGTGACATATACCCCTGGGTATGAAGACTCTAGACAAATATGGACATAAAAAAAATAAAACTTTGGGGTAGTGACAAATTCATTTTTTATTTAGGTGGCGTTATAATGTGACAAATCATACCTGTGACCATATGACAATCAACTGGTTAAATTTTGTTTTAACAAAATATAAGAAAAAATAAGAGGATAATTTGATCTCGTAGCAACTAACAACACCACATTGTTTATAGCCAACATCTGATTATGAAGGGCATTGTAGCTAGGAACCCTAGAGATAACCCAAACAAAGCTGATATGGTGTTTGAGAACATTTTGTTATTGTGAAGAAATGTTTATGAGAATAGAGGTTAATGTGTGCAGTATCGCAGGTCTATTAAAATGGCTGCTGTTGTGTTAACATAAGAACATGCCATGTTAGGCCTGAAAAAGTGGAATCTTTATGAACAATAGAATAAACTATGTGCAAGTCTAAAACTTTATTAAATGTTGGAATCACATGTGTTATGGGTGATACAGTGTACAGCTGATTATATACAGAGTGTGAATATAAAATATATGTTTGTGTAATGCACCATTTCATATCCAATTAAATAGCATTTATCACATAGAAGAGCAGAGAAAGTTACGTTCCCGCACTACTCACGTTTCTTCTACTTTGGAGGTAGCTGGGCTCAGAGTTCCCCGATCCAGACACCTGTGCTCAGTAGTTGTAAAGACAGCAGTCAGTCCACATAGAAACAAGAATTACTACGGCACTCGGCAGTCTTCATGCAATTAAAACGACTTTATTGCGGCAAGCAGGTTGTTAAAGAGGGACTCACACCGACGAGTGCTAAGTTTCACATCATGTGACGCTTTTTCAAGGCATTTATAATTTTGGTATTTAGAGTTAAGTTTTGAATGCATCTGCTTAAACATGGCTGCCAGGATCAAAATGGAGACTAATGTCTCTCCACTTCATTCTGATCCAATCAAAATGCACAACATATTTAAAACACCCCCCTTCATTTCCGTGAGTCAACTAATGATAGCAACAGTTATTTAGATGACCATGGTAGGAAAAACGTCTCGATTATTGATTTTTATGAATCGTGTCTCTGGAACATTTTTTGGTATTTAATAAGCTGATTATAGTATGATTTAACTCTAAGGAAGCTTCTACTTTCCAGAGCATTTGACCTTGATTTGATACATTCTGCTGAAGAAGAAAATGTTTACTCCCTTGCTCTGTCTATGCCCCCCCCCCCTCTTGCTCTTAAGGGGGTTTTTAGGTGCTAAAGTTTACAGCTCTGCCGCTTGTTTACTCTATCGTACCTGGTCTCAGGTACCTGCATGAGAGTTCTTAAAAGAGTGAACCTACTTTGGACTTGGTTCTGAAATATAGACAAAATTAGAAACACCTCCCCCTTCTGCGGATAAGCAAATCTTCTACACGCAACTTTGAGTCATGCACAAAAATTAGAAACTTTGCAAGAACATGTGATTACACTAGAATTGAATAGTAAATTAGTAACCAACTTGAATATTATCTTGCTATTGGAATTTTTTTTACTTTATCAGGAATTATTTAGAAAGAATATATATATATATATTAAAATGTTACACAGAATTCTAATAGCAGGTCTATTGACCAACTGTACCAATCACAGAATAATAGACCATTAAAATATAACTTTTATTAATACAAGCCCATAAAATTAAGGGTACCACAACATCAACCATGAAGAATAAATCCACAAAGATAAAGGAAATTATACCAATCCGGTGAAAAAAATCACCACAAAAGATGTATGTAGGAGATGTGACTGATAAAGCACATAACACAGATCACATCGGCCTCTTAAGGGTCCACATATAGGTAACAATCAAGATACGATATAACCAATTTAAATAAATATACAGATATGTATCTATCCAGCCCTATCCCCAGAAGACTCAGGGAAGGGCACGGGGAGGGACAATTGGGGGGCCGGGGTCGGGAGCTTGCCACTCCCTACAATATTCCTTATTTTTCGGCCCTAACCCTAGGCAAAATGAACGCCCTAAAAAAAACGGTCCCGCACCGGAACCTCCTATTCTCTGCTATCCACTCCCTACGTAGAACTAGCTAACTAACTAGAAAACCAGCTGCCTCTCTATCCGGGGTTACACAATTATATATAGATAAATTATAAAGGCAGATGTATATAGTTGCCACTGAGAGATTAGTAATATATAGTGTATATAAATCTTAGATACACTCACTGTCAAGTACACTACTCAGGTATATCGCCATTCATAATGTAGATACATATATGTTGGTGGATGCACAAATACAAGAGAAAGCAGATATACAGAGCATGCGCAAGGCACATGCACGTAAAGGTATGCAAATACCCTAGATGTACGTCACAAGAAAGCATAGCATATGCAGCAGACTCACAAGTAATAGTTCACCTGCAACTGCACAGATAAGCAGAAAAAGCCATGCAACGACTTATGCCTAACACCATATGCATAGCCAAGTAAAAAGCAGGCACAATGACAGTTGCAATCACAAAAACACATATGTACTAACTGGGCAATAATGTGTTAGCTAGTACTACATCCTCCAAATTCATTATATATGAGGGTATCTGGGATGACACATAATTTGTATACTTATATAGATAGCTGTCCCATAGATGTCAACAGTCAGAACTCTCAACGCGTTTCTCCCATCACGGTCATCAGGAGAGTAGATGAGATGAAGGTATAAAAGATGATGGCATCAATGTGGCTCACACCATCGGCGTTCCCCTGCATGGAGAGTGGCGGCATCCATGTTTAGAGACTGCGCCCTTAAATATGCCACTGAAGGTGGGTAGCTCCGCCCCATTGTATCAAAGAGTGTGATAATAGGTCAATAATCTTACCTGGACACCGGTAGTAAAGAACATCCCCCGCCCTATGCGTGTCATTGAGCGGAAGTGTACGCTGAGCCTGCGTCTTCGCAGCCCAGCTTCTCTATCCTGTGCGTGCCACAGGCCAGATATGACGTAGGCGCAAATGCCGACTGGATCCCCGCTCGGCTGTGTAATGACAGCGAAGTATTGCGCATGCTCAATAGAGCATAATGATCTCCGGAGGGTAAAGTCGGATAAGACATTGCTTGCTAGCGCAAATGGATGCCCCACTCCGCCGTGTGTTCACTGCAAAGTGGTGTGCATGCTCACTGGAGCATGATGCACTCCGGCTAGTAAGGAAAAAATCTAAAGTGCTGGATGTGTGTCACCATGTGTTCCAGATTAATGTGCATGCACATATTATAGCCCCCGTCTCCAGTCTTGCTTAGATTAATGTGCCGATATATTTAACATGCGCTCCTCTACGGTGCGCCTGCGCCAAATAACATTGGCGACCTACACACATGTATACATACACATATATGCATCATGGACATGCATATATGTACACAGAGAACGGGTCACCATACATTTAATCTCATTGACCAATAAGGGGAAATGTAAAGCCAAAGTAGGGTCACAAAAGATAAATCAGATATAATTGTCGTGGTTCAGAAAATCCAGAACTGTTAGATACGACACGGAATGGGCACAACTACAGGTGCCAATATAGAAATAGAATCCTAGATACAAAATTAGACAGGGTAAGTATCTTATAAACCATTTATATAGAAATCTTGAAACGCTTATTTCAGAGCATTCACCACTAACTTATATAAAGCAGCCAAAGGCAATGGCTTCATTAAGTCCTTGAGGGGCTTGTGATCTTATTCTGACGGGGGCTATAATATGCGCATGCGCACTAATCTGGAACGCATGGTGACACGCATCCAGACCTTTTGATTTTTTCCTTACTAGCCGGAGCGCATCATGCTTCAGTGAGCATGCGCACCACTTCGCAGTGAACACACGGTGGAGTGGGGCATCCATTTGCGCTTGCACGCAATGTCATATCCGGCTTTACCAGCCGGAGAGCATTATGCTCTATTGAGCTTGCGCACCACTTCGCTGTCATTACACAGCGGAGCGGGGATCCAGTCAGCGTTTGCGCCGACGTCATATCCGGCCTGTGGCACGCACAGGATAGAGAAGCTGGGCTGCGAAGACGCAGGCTCAGCGTACACTTCCGCCCAATGACACGCATAGGGCAGGGGATGTTCTTTACTACCGGTGTCCAGGTAAGATTATTGACCTATTATCACACTCTTTGATACAATGGGGCGGAGCCACCCACCTTCAGTGGCATATTTAACCCCTTAAGGAAAACGTGTTTTTCCGTTTTTGCACTTTAATTTTTTTCCTCCTCACCTTTTAAAAATCATAACCCTTTCAATTTTGCACCTAAAAATCCATCTGATGGCTTCTTTTTTGCGCCACCAATTCTACTTTGTAATGACATCAGTCATTTTACCCAAAAATCTACTGCGAAACAGAAAATCATTGTGCGACGAAATTGAAGAAAAAACGCCATTTTGTAACTTTTGGTGGCTTCCGTTTCTACGCAGTATATTTTTCGGTAACAATTACACCTCATCTTTATTCTGTAGGTCCATACAATTAAAATGATACCCTAATTATATAGGTTTGATTTTGTTGTACTTCTGTAAAAAATCATAACTACATGCAGAAGAAATTATACGTTTAAAATTGTCATCTTCTGACCCCTATAATTTTTTTATTTTTCCACATATGGGGATGTATGAGGGCTAATTTTTTTGCGCCGTGATCTGAAGTTTTTTGCGGTACCATTTTTGTATTGATCGGACTTTTTGATCGCTTTTTATTCATTTTTTAATGATATAAAAAGCGAACAAAAATATGTTATTTTGGACTTTGGAATTTTTTTGTGCGTACACTATTGACCGTGGGGTTTAATTAATTATATATTTTTATAGTTCGGACATTTACACACGCGATGATACCACATATGTTTATATTTATTTTTATTTACATGGTGTTTTTTTATGGGAAAAGGTGGGTGATTTGAACTTTTATTAAGGAAAGGGTTAAATCACATTTAAGGGCGGTAATTCCGCCTAGGGTTAGGGCTGAAAATAGGGAATATTGTAGAGAGTGGCAGGCTCCCGGCTCCCCAGTTGTCCCTCCCCGTGCCCTTCCCTGTGTCATCTGGGGAGAGGGCTGGATAGATACATATCTGTATATTTATTTAAATTGGTTATATCTTATCTTGATTGTTACCTATATGTGGACCCTTGAGATGCCGATGTGATCTGTGTTATGTGCTTTATCAGTCACATCTCCTACATACATCTGTGTTGATTTCTTTCACCGGTTTGGAATCATTTCCTTTATCTTTGTGGATTTATTCTTTATGTTTGATGTTGTGGTACCCTTAATTTTATGGGCTCATATTAATAAAAGTTATATTTTAATGGTCTATAATTCTGTGATTGATATTTAAATGTTCCTCTATTATCCTGCTTCACACTCTCAAATTCATTGCGTCCATGGAATCAGTACAGTCAGACAAGGACATACTTATGTTGGCCCACTTTTAGGCAGTTAGATGAAGCCTACTCACAGTCTCTGAAACACGTAAGATGATTATGGAGTGTGTTGTCAGGTACCTTTATTGTTTTACCTAGGTCATAACAGATGCAGATAATGAAGTCTGCACAAACCCTGTTTTTGCATTGTTTAATCTTGAGGCCACCCAATATACAGACATTGCAACACACATAGCTCCCTTCTGTTTAGCGTATGAAGAGTGCTGGCACACACAGTTTCTTACCAATCCTCCAGATGCCGTCTTTCCCTGTACCACCTCTTTTTTCTTCCATTGGTCTCTCTTACAATGCATTGCAGGTTCCTGTAAGAGACCTAACCAGAAAAATCCACACTCCCCATCCACCTGTTCCCTCTGCAGCCTTGGCAGCCTCCTTCACCATTCAGTCCCCTTGGCTTCTGAGGTTGTTTCCTTCATGTTGGTTTTATCTTCATGATGGCCACCTTCTCTGGCAGCTTTAAGACTTTGAACACTTCAATTACAAACTACAGATTGATTTGCCCAAGGATTCAAGAAAATCTTTACTCCAATAGGCCCATACTTGTGGGCAGTAATAATAGTGTACCCATACTCATTGTGTCATACCTTCAGATATCTTACACGTCTCAGTGAATACCTTCAACTCTACTTTCTGAACCACCAGCTCAGATCGAGTGGTTTATTGCAGTAGAACTTAATTCTGCGTGTGGTCACCACATATCCTGTCTTATGTATTACATCTTTCTTGGAACAAGCTTACATTTACAACACAGCATTAACCATTGATCCTCTGATATTTTATCATGGCTCTTGAATTCTTAATCTCATAAATTCAAAACAATTTAATCATAATCTGAGAGTAGCAAAGCTACCAAAGAGAGAGAGAGAGAGAGAGAGAAAAAAAGAATTAAAAAATTGTCTTCTTTTTCAGCATCTTTAGATTACACTAAATTATCATTATTAGTGTTGAGCGGCATAGGGCATATTCGAATTTGCGAATATTCGCGAATATATGGACGAATATTCGTCATATATTCGCGAATATTCGTATATCCGTAATATTCGCGTTTTATGTTCGCATAAGCGAAAAATTCGCGAATGCTAAAATTAACAAATACGAAAATTAGCATATACAAAATTAACATAAGCGAAAATTTGCATATGCGAAGATTAGCATATGCAAAGTTTCGCATATGTGAAAATTCGCACAGTAGTATTAGTCTTCTGTACACCACACAAGCTGGAAGCAGAGAGGGATGATCACTGTGATGTGTACTGTGAAAAAAAAAAATAAAAATGAATATTCGTAATTACGAATATATAGTGCTATATTCGCGAATATTTGCGAATTCGCGAATATGCGATATTCGCGAATAAAATTCGCATTGCGAATATTCACGAGCAACACTAATCATTCTAAAGTTATCCACTCAAAATTGATATTATTCAAATAACTGCAATGTAGAATGTATAGGTACATCTCATTGTGTATGCAGGTACTGTAAACACACTCAATTTTAAACAGTAAATATTTATATACATTTCCTTCAAGTCTAATGTGATTTTTGTGTTTCAGGAGAGGAGGCTGTCATTCTCCCTATAAGCCCCACCTTTCTCCTCCCACTACTCTATGTCACTGGTCACTGCCCTTTTGAGTCTGGCTTTTTTATTTCCCCCAGGTTTGGTCAGTCTTCAACAACTTGTCTAGTATCAGAATGTCTAGTATCTGACTGGATTTCTGTGTTACTTTACATCAAGAGACATACAAGACACATGCAACACTTAACAATACTGACATTTACAAATACTCAATCCACATTCTCACCAAAAATGTAAAAGACCTACCACACCATCTGCATTCCATAGCACTAAACACTCCTCCTCATCATCATCTTCACTTTTACCCCTACCATTGGGAAAAAACACTCCATTCATTCATCTCCATTCATTGATCCAGGGGACCCCTGTGCCCCCCCCCCCCCCCCCCCCCCCGCCTTGACACCTACAGTACATTCCTGAACAAAGTATTAACACTTTTTACAGTTCCAACAAACTTTGTACCATAGTATCACTTACATAAACACTCTCCCCTTCTCTAATCCTACCTTCCTCTGTGCCTTCTGTAACATACTGTTTCCCATCCTCTTAAACATGCAGTCACCTACATTTCCCTTTGCCTTTTAGCTTATAACTATATATGAATACTGTATATAACACTGCTGTATATAATTTTTTCTGTCTATCAACCATCAGTATATTCCAAACTTTCAACTGCCTTAATATCCACATGCTTTTCCTTCACTCATCACATGCTTTTCCATCAAAATGTTTAGTCTCTATTTTGTTTCCCTCTCTAATCCTATCAAGCTACTTACACAATCTGCTCCTACCTCACCTGTCTCACCACTTGCACACACCATCAACTCCCGGACCAAACCCACCAACTTCCTCAACACAATGCATACAGCCATTTGTCCACTCAAACTACCATATCCAAAGCCCCCAAGGAACATTTTTAGGAGATAATGAGAAAATCAATCCTACTCAACAACTTAGTTTACATCACAGATACAGTTTTGAAACTTCTATATACTTCCCATCTTTGCACACTCATACATCCTTCCATTGACACAGCTCAGTCACCCATTTCTTCAGAGATAAAAAATTAGGGCTCAATTAACTGACACATAATACAGTTCTACCTTTTCATCTAAATCTGGCTTTTAAATAATGATTGCAAACTGTTCACATCTATCAAAGTTTAACAATTTCAAAGTTTAAAATTTTTTGGGGGAGTAGTGAGGACCGTGTAATTACCCTATTAACAAGAGCTCTCAGAGGATCGGCTGTACAATAATTGGTACTCAGCACCAAACAAAAAGGGTGTGTATAGTGACAACCAAAATTTGTTTCCTGATACTAATCATAGTTATCTTCTGGTACAAAAAAAATATATAAAACATACTGGCTGATACATCACAAAATATACCAGAGTAAATTTTTAGCTCAGGTACACAAAAGTATCAGCAGTACACTATAAAAGCTATAAGGGATACAGAAAGAGATACGGGACTGGTACAATAAAAAAAGATATCAGATAACTCTGAAACAGCACAAAATCTACCAGCAGTTCAATACCCACAAAAGTTATCCTCTGATACTGATACTGGACTGGTACAATACAACTGATATCAGATAATTTTTATACACCACAAAAATTACCAGCAGTACGATATACACAAAAGATATCCTTTGATACAGATACTGGACTGGTACAATACACCACAAAAGTTACCAGCAGTACGATACCCACAAAAGTTATCCTCTGATACAGATACTGGACCGGTACAATACACCACAAAAGTTACCAGCAATATGATACCCACAAAAGTTGTCTTCTGATACAGATACTGGACTGGTACAATACAACTGATATCAGTTAAAAAAGATATCAGAGTTAACTTTAACTCTTAAGGCTATCAGAAGTACAGATTCACAAAAGATATCAGGGATACAGATCACTAAACACGTACCAGAGATTAAATATTTTTTTTAAATCTACAGCAATTTTAATTCCCTTGACTGTATCCACTGAGTATATTAAAAAATAAAAAATAAAAATCCAAGCAAAACATTTTTCCGAATCAAAAATGTCGACAAGAGTTCTTAAAACTCAAAAGAAATCTTATTAAGAAGTGCATTTTCGATGTTAAGGTTGGTAAAAAGAACATTTTACTGGTTCTCTCACAACTTCTCCCGTTTTGCTAAACTGTGGACTTAGATTTAAGCAGCAGCAGTCAGTCACCTGCAAATAAAACTCCTCTGTGAAATTGAGACCACACAGCGGGGAGATTCCCTGTCGCTAAGGGCTAGTCCTAGAGGGTCGAAAAAAGCCATCTACCAGGCTCCCACAAAACTGCTCAAAAGACACAGATAACCTACAGTTTCATAAAGAAATCAGCAGACTTACAGTGTTCTTGTAGAGCTAATCGGGCTCCTAGATTTGGACAGTTCTGGGTCACCCCAGACACCCCAGGGGTGTCGGTCCACCAGACTTGGTCCAGGGATCAGACCCCACTTCTGACACCAAATGTCAAGGTTGGCTGCTGGTTAGGTCTTAAAATGTGTGTGACTGCCGCTGTATACTGCTGAGTGTCAACACAAGAACTAAACACTAGACAAAATGTTGGTATATATCTCCTTCTCAGCATACTGGCTAAGGAGCTGTCCCATGGAGTGCTGTTTATTATACGGAAGTACATTGGTTTTTACATTTGACAAAAAGGGGAGGTTAGTTATCACGTCAAAATCATCATGTTATATTTTGATTGGTTATTTGAGTATTGCATCTGTATATGTTTGCATACTAAGCATTCATTTCATTCTTAGCCATAGGCCACTTATGTTGTAATTCTACCAGAAAATTCCGGATGTATTTGTCCTTCTGCACAGTCTATCTTTCTTCAGATATTTTGTCTCTAAACTTTCAACTCCTTCTTTATCTTGCTTCTCTTGGCCTCCTCCCAAGGTCTTCATCTCAGTTACAAGCAAATAGTAAGCTGATATATAGGTTAAGGGTAGGCATAAAATATCTTTCTGCAGCATTAACAATGGCATATAAGTATTAATATATTAATCAGTCATCAGAATCATTTTAATCAATTTCGACAGTATAACCTGTAAAAAGTGAAAAAAAAGTTTGTCAATAAAAGTATGAAGTAAAAAAATTAAATAAATATGCCCCTTTCCCAATAAAAGCCCTGTATTATCATAAAACATTAAAACACAAATCATATACATATTAGATAATGCCACATCTGTAATTACGTGTACTATAAAGCTATAATGTAAATTTTCCTGAACTGTGAACAATGTAAAAAAAAAAAAAAAACGACAAAAAAGTGCCCAATTCGCCAATTTCAATACAAATAGCGGAATAAAAAGATCAAAAGGTAGCATATATCACAAAAATAATACCAATTAAAAGTATAGCTTGTCTTGCAAAAAAATAAGCCCTCACTCAATGGCATCGGACGAAAAATTAAAAAGTTAAGACTGTCGGAACATGATAACACAAAAAAGGGAAAAAAAGATTTTTTCTCAGAAAAAGGAAAAATATCATATAAAGCTATATAAAATAGATATCGCCATAATCATACCGACCCACAGAATAAAAAAACATCACTTTTACCACATAGTGAACACCACAAAATAAATTAAATAAAAAAATTCAATTTTTTTACAATATTTGTGAGTTTTTCACAAAAATGTTTTAAGTGTCAACAAAAATGCACCACATATGTCATGAAAAAACTATCTCAGAATCGCTCCGCTCAGAAAAAGTGTTCTAAAGTTATTATCATTTAAAGAGATTAAGGATTAAGGTTTTTAAAATATAAGTAATTTACAAATCTATTGCAAGAAGGAAGAAAGAGGCTGCACTCACCATGTAGACTTGAGCTGTGCTTTATTTATGGCAAATCATGGGGTACATAATTTACAAATCTGTTTAACTGTATGGCACCCCTTTAAGGTAAAAAATGAGTCCGTCCTTAAAGGGGTACTCCGTCCCTAGCATCTTATCCCCTATCCAAAGGATAGAAGATAAGATGTCAGATCGCAGGGGTCCCGCCGCTGGAGAACCCCGGGATCTCGGCTGAAGCACCCCGCTATCATTACTGCACAGAGCAAACTCGCACTGTGCGTAATGACGGCGATACAGGGGCTGGAGCATTGTGACATCACGGCTCCGCCCCCTCATGATGTCATGGCCCACCACCTTAATAAAAGTGATGGCCGCCACACCCCCTCCCATAGACTTGTATTGAGGGGGCGGTCCGTGATGTCACGAGGGGGTGGGGCCATGATGTCACTATGCTCCGGACCATGTATAGCCCGTCATTACGTACAGAGGGAGTTTGCCCTGTGCAGTAATGATAGCGGGGTGCTGCAGCGGTAAAGATCCCGGGGGTCCCAGCGACAGAACCCCCGTGATCTGACATCTTATTCCCTGTCCTTTGGATAGGGGATAAGATGCTAGGGACAGAGTACCCCTTTAAAGGGTTAACATAACAATTAGTAATGTTAGTATCAGCAGGTTAAGGTTCCACCAGAGGAGGAGCCTCATGGTTACTGTGGTAATACCTGAGACGTTCATCGTAACTGGGAAATTGTCTGAATTGTTCTAATTGTGGAGAATTGTCCTCTTGCTCAGGTATGAATACCAGTACTGGAGGTTTTTCCTTTTTTGCATTTTCATTTTTTTCCTCATCACCTTCTAAAAATCATAACACTTTAAATTTTGTACCTAAAATTCCATATTATGGCTTATTTTTTTGCTCCACCAATTCTACTTTGCAGTGACATTAGTCATTTTACCAAAATATCCATGGCAAAACAGAAAAAAAAATTCATTGTGCAACAAAATTGAAGAAAACATGCCATTTTGTAACTTTTGGGGGCTTCCGTTTCTATGCATTTTTCGGTAACAATTACATCTTATTTTTATTCTATAGGTCCACAAGGTTAAAATGATACCCTACTTATATATGTTTTATTTTGTATTACTTATACTTATAAATTTATACATTTAAAATTGTCATCTTCTGACCCCTATAACTTTCGAATTTTTCTGCGTACGGGCCGGTATGAGGGCTGTTTTTTTGCGCTGTGATCTAAAGTTTTTATTGGTATCAATTTATATTGATAATTTTTTCATGATATAAAAAGTGACCAAAAATACGCTATTTTGGTCTTTGGAATTTTTTTGCACATATGTCATTGACCGTGCGGTTTAATTAATGATATAGTTTTATAGTTTGGACATTTCTGCACGCGGCTATACCACATATGTTTATTTTTATTTTCACAATTTTTTTTTTAAATGGGAAAAGGGCGTGATTCTTACTTTTATTAGGGAAGGGGTTAAATGATCTTTATTAACTTTTTTTCACACTTTTTTTGCAGTCTAATAACCCCCCCCCCCCTCCACCACCACCCTTTAGTGGCTATTACACTGCACACACCAATCTCATACACAGATCATTACCGTGCATTGACATGGCAAAGATCAGTGTTATCGGCGATCGATTGCTCAAGCTTGGATTTCAGGCTTGGAGCAATCAATCGCCGATCTGATGCAACAGAGGCAGGTAAGGGGACCTCCACTCATGTTCTAGCTGATTTGGACATAGCAATTTCACCGTGGTGGTCCCGATCAGCCCGACTGAGCTGCCGGGAAGCTTTTACTTTCATTTTAGATACGGCAATCAACTTTGAACGCCGCATCTAAAGGGTTAATAGTGTTAATTTGCCCAGGGTCCCGGCTGTCATTAGCGTGACCTTGCGTCATATACCTGGATTGGGCGCAAGGCGTACAGGTACGCCCTGCATCCTTAAGCGGTTAATATCCCTTTAGCTCTGAAATGAAAAAATATGTTTCGGACCAAAATTATTCACGATGAATCACTATTAAAAACGGCTATTTCTGGCCTACCGAGAGTCTCAATAAGGGTGTAGAGAACTTTGCCTTGTCCTAAAACACATAGGAAGTGTGCTGTGTTAGTGAAATAATACTGTTATTCAATATGACATGCAGATTGCAGGCATTGCTATTAGAATCACTGCTGCAGAGCGTCGATGTGACAGTAGGGAGACCATAAGGTGTCAAAATTGAAGAGAATAAAAATATTTTTTATGAAATTTTAATTTAATTTGAATGTATTTACATTTTTTGAGTACCCATTAGAGATGGGCGAACTTACAGTAAATTTGATTCGTCACGAACTTCTCGGCTCGGCGGTCGCTGACTTTTCCTGCATAAATTAGTTCAGCTTTCAGGTGCTCCTGTGGGCTGGAAAAGGTGGATGCAGTCCTAGGAGAGTCTTTCCTAGGACTGTATCCACCTTTTCCAGCCCACCGGAGCACCTGAAAGCTGAACTAATTTATGCAGGAAAAGTCAGCCACCGCCGAGCTGAGAAGTTCGTGACGAATCGAATTTACTGTAAGTTCGCTCATCTCTAGTACCCATTCTGGTGAGCATCGAGCTGGCGGTCCTCCGCCAGGCAAGACACTACCTGTTCCAGCCCCTGACTCTCAGCGCCCCCAGACTATGAAAGTGTGAATGTTTCATTTTATCAGTTATGGTTTATTGTTATCGCTCCAAGCTGTTCCACTGTATTCTTGTGATAATTCCACTGATAAAATGACGTAGACCACCATAGGAACTCAGTCTTGAAAAGATTACTTAGATTTTTTTTTTTATTTAAGATTTATATTAGATTCTCAAGTTTACTGGCCGCAGTTTTCTTTGAACTAATACTGTATGACCACAAAACCCAAACTAACATGGAGTCATATAGCGGCACAATGACAGAGCCTAGAGGTGGCAGCAGTATGAGGATACCATAATCTGGCAGAATTACACAGCCTGGAATTGGCGGCAGCACTAGGAGACCATATAGTGGCAGAACGATCCAGTCTGGAGGTTGCAACAGCCTGACAAGACCATAGGGCCTCACAATAGAGAAGATTAAAGGGGTATTCCAGGATTTTTTTTTTTATTTGACTATGCTACAGGCTGTAAATTTAGTGTAGTTCATAATATAGTGTCTGTACCTGTGTGTGAGTTTTCTCACAATTCTTATGTGATTTTCACCCCAAGATTTATTTTTAACAGCATACAAAATTACTGTTGTCTCAGATTTTTCCCAGGTTGCAATGCGGCCGAGACCTGACTCACTAATCAGCTGATGACAGGGAGCTTGTCTGCTTCAATGGGTGGAGGGATCGCTTAGTGGGAGAGAACAATCTGCAACTAATGCCACAGCTTTAGGCACCCTGATTGAAAACCACAGGTCTTTTGAATGGGTGCAGCTTATTTATGTTTCAATGGGTTGGGTGGCTGATGTGTGGGAGGGAGGAAAATGGAATTGTGGGATTTGTAGTAAAAAAAAAAGAAAAGTCAAACAGGAAATACCAGTTCACAAAAAGCTAGCCACAGTGTTATGGTAATCTCACAATTTAGCCATTTAGCCCCTGGAAAAACGCAGATCCTTCCTAAGCTTGTCCAGTACTGTCTGCCAGGTACATACTAAAATCCCCTTATGCTGGATAACCCCTTTAAAAATATTTTTGAAATTTTAAATTGAAGATTTTAGATATATTAAAATGTTAAAAGTTTAATTTATGTTGCCAACAACATAAGGAGACCATATGGTGGCACAATGACACAGCTTAAAGCTGGCTGCAGCATGAGTAGACAATAGGGCCTCACAATCCCTAAGATTAAAAGATTAATATTAAAATTTAAATGGAAGATTTATGGTAGTTAGTGCTACCATAAAATATTTTTAGGTAATGTCCCAGGCGCAGCAGCATCATTGGTGGGTGAAAATTGTGGCTGATCCATGCCTGATTCATCTTCGCAAAGGTCAGTCTTGAGTTCTCCTTGGGGTGACTATGGAATTCGCCGCACTAACCACCTGCTCTGATGGCACACTACTGGCCAGGCAGGACAGCTTTTTCAGTGCAAACTCTTCTAGTTGCGTCAACAAATCAAGTTTGGCTTCTCAAAAGTCCAGCTGATCTTCAAGGTGTGTTGGCATGGGCATGTCAAGATATGCCACCAGCTGCTGGTTCAGGTCCTGCTCAAGGTGTACCTGCTGATGATGAGTTTCTTCACTATGCGGGTGAAGAAAGGTACTCATCAGTGACTATAGACTCTGGCTGCTGCTGAGGGAGCTGGTACTGCTCCTGCCACCCCACCCCTGCCCAGCAGCCATGGCAGTGGAAGGTGAGCGCAGGGGCCCCCCCGATTCAGAACTGCGAAAGGATGGACAATGGTGCCGATAGGCATAGGCTAACTGACTGCATAGGATGCCTCTGTAGTAGGTCAGTTTGCCCTCCCTCTCAGTGGGTTTTTAAAAAGGTCCTTATTTTCTGGCGGTAGCAAGGGTCCAATAAGGTGGAGAGCCAGAAGTCATCCCACTGGTGACAATTCGGCTGTCACTATGCAAGAAAGTGAGCATGCATCGTGCCATTTGTGCAAGTGACTTGGAGGGACTTTCTGTCTCCATCTCCACTGCATACTGCCACAGTTTTTCTGACTCCTCTGTTCCGCCTTCCTCATAACCCTAGCAGATTACTCGAAAAACTGCCCATTTGGCGAAACCTAAACTGTGCGCCACTGTGCCCCACCCTGTCCTCCTCCTCCTCCAGTTCAGCCCCAACAGGGCTCATGTGGCCGTGAGATGTAGGTGCCACGTCTCCAGTGCCCTGACCAGCCATCATTTCCAACAGGTGTTGTAACAAATAAAGCAGTGGAATGACGCAGTTCATCCCGTAATCCTGGCCACTTACTAATAATATGGCTTCCTCAAAGGGCCTGCGCAAACAGCAGATGTCACGTATGAGCTGTCACTGGTTCACATTGAAGTTACACAGGGGAGTACCCCTGTCCGCTTGGATCATCAAGAAATCGGTGATGGCTTTTCTCTGTTCGTACAGACGGTCTAACATATGTAGGGTGGGATTCCAGCGTGTGGCAACGGCATAAATCAGACTATGTTGGCGGATAACGTTCTGACGCTGCAGCTCAAGGGGGGTGTGCTTTGCGGTGTATGAGTGGCTGAAGTGCATGCAAAGTTTCCTTCCCATTGTTAGAATGTCTTTTAAATGGGGGGAACACTTCAGGAACCGCTTCACAACCAGATTGAACACCTGTGCCATGCAGGGCGCATGGCTCAGCCTTCCAAGTCGCAGCACAGACAAGATGTTCTTACCGTTGTCAGTCACCCTGGTTCCCATTTCCAGTTTTCATGGAGTAGGCCATCCTCAGTTTTCTTTGCGAATGACTTTTAGCAGTTCGTCCCCTGTGTGACTCCATTCACCAAGGCAAACCATGTGAAGAACAGTGTAACACAGCCGTGCTCTGCACACATAGTATGCTGAAGGGGCACTGAGACTTGTCTGTGCAGTGGAGGCTGAGGACACCGTGGAGGATGAGGAGGCGGAGTCGCACACTGTCACAGGACCAACGGCCTGAGAGCGTGGAGGAGGAAGCGGCTCCACAGCGTTGCCGTGCACTTTGGTACACACCGAAAGGCTCAAGGTCTGGCCCACCTTCTCTTCCACAAAATTGTGCAGGGCTGGTACTGCCTTCTTCGCAAAGAATTGACGGCTTGGCACTTTCCACCTCAGCTCGGCACAAGCCATCAGTTCTCTGAAAGGCGCAGAGTCCACCACTTGAAAAGAGAGGGACTGCAGCACCAGCAACTTGGAAAGGAGGACATTCATCTTCTGCGCCATTGGATGAGTGGGCGCATACTGTTGTCTCTTGGACATGGCTTCGCCAATGGCTTGTTGGCGGAATGACTGACTTAAAATAGGAGGAGCAGGAGTATATGGAGCGACAGAAGGAGGGTATGACACACAGCTCCCTTCGGCTGAGGTGGTTGAGCCTTGGCTGGCTGAAAGAGGGAGCAGCGTGCAACTGGGTAATGGCGCAGGCCGGACCACTACATCGGAGCCATTGTTCTCCCAGGCTGCTTTATGGTAGCAAAGAATTTGTTGATACAGGGCCGTGGTGCCAACATTGGGACCCTGGCCACACTTCACCTTCTGCTGACACATCTTGCATGTGGCTATGTTAACCTCCTCTTGATGCTTGATGAAAAACTGCCACACTGCCTAGTATCTGATTTTCCCACCAACAGTCAGCACTAATTGACTGCTACTGCTGCCATCTCCAGGAACCCCTGTTCCACTACGATAGGCTGCCGCGAAGCAGGTGGTTTCCCCCGGGCAAGTTTGGCTCCAGAATTCACTTCTGCCACCATGCTGACTGCCAACCATGCTACCACCTTGCTGCTGGCTCACGGGCAACGGGCCACCTGCAACCCTCTTCTCTTGATGATGATGAAGACTCTTCTGCAGCTGGCTCCCAAGTGTGATCAGCTTCATCATCATTGAGTTGTGTCTGCACGTCACTTATGTCCCCCTCAGGTTTCTCAACAGTGTCTGCTTTAGGACTCTGAACGCTGGCAAGACCGTCTCCCAAGTCTCTCTACTCATCACTACTTGCCTGCCTAGTGGAGGAAGCGGCGGATGTCTTCTCAACTTCTTGGCTGGGCAGTAGCTGCTGACTGTCATCTATTAGATCGTCCTCAGTAAATAGTGGAGCTGAACCCACAGCATAAGATATTTCTTTAGGGGAAGGAACAGCATAGGTAAGAGGCAATGGGAGGACAGGGACTGCTCCCGGGCAATGCCAACTGAGGCTTGTATCTGAAGAACCCATCAACTGTTTAATGGAAGTATCAGATGTCACTGGTGATGAAGTGGAAGGCTGGAAGGCCCTGTTAACCAATCGATGACAGCAGATGGATTACTGGTCGAGACTGAGACTAGCTGATACCGGGAGCTCAGGCCTCTCGCTGCGACTCCTGCTGTCACTTGCCCCTAGTCTGCTGCGACCTCTGCCTGATGAATTTAGACCTCTGGCACTTCTCTGCCTGATATACTTGGTGCGTATATGAGGGGAGTACAATACGCTTCACTACGCTTAAAAAGTATTTGTCTAGAACAGCAGAAGGTATGTACTTTTGGCTGTCCTTTCACAGTATCTAGGCCCTTGACAGATAAATAGGTACAAAATAGTACACCACTTAGATGTATGTATTTGTTATGCACTTATGTTGGCAGAAAAATGCACTACAGTACAAGTAAAAAAGTATCTGGGGGGCGTGGCTTGGGTTCGCTGGTTATGAGCTGCACTCTGTAGGAGCTTCGTACAGGGCACAGGGTTAAGGGCTTATCCACCCTGCTATGGGAGGCAAAAAACTGTGAAACACGAAGAAAGCAGCCCCTCTCACCTCAGAAACCCAGCTGAGGACGATCGCAGACTTCCTCCAGCAGCCGTCCGCTCTATCCACCCCAGTGTGGCCTCTCTCCTCAGCCCCGCCATTATCCACTGTGCTCCATGCTGCCTCGCAAGCGCTGACTCCGCCCTTCGTCCTGCATACAGCTATGGCGAAAGTCCTGAACTACGGAGATGGCGGCAGTTACATGGACAGCAGCGGAACGTCACAACTATCTCCTACAGCTCCTCTCCCTCCTGGGCACCAGCTCTCACAATCACCAGCAGACTCCCGGCTCCCGACAGCAGTGGAGGAAATGTCCTGGAGGTACATGCTGAGTCAGGAGAATGTGACCTCCTCCCTGCTTGTGCCACCCATGGCAGGGAGTGGAGGCCCTCCTGGCTCTGCAACTTTCTCACCACTCATCTCCTCCTCTGGCCCCACTGACCAAGGCCTACGTGCAGATTACCCTCACCTGCCCCAACAGACTCTGCTACCACCTGTGCACATCACCCAGGGCTATCCCCCATCTGCTCTGCCCCAAAAAGGGACCTCCTCATACTCTCCTGCCCTGGCTCACCGCACAACCTCTACTAGGGCCCCGCAACTGCCAGTTGCACCTTCATAAGCCCAGGCTGCTTCCTTACCCCTCAGGAAAAGAGACAGAGGGACTCTGCACGCCACAGCAAAGCTGCACCCTCTCCTCCTAACCAGAAGCTCTCTGGCCTCATTGGGACATCTCCTTCCTCATTTCCACCCCAAGTGATTGGCCCTCCAGTGAGGCACGTGACCGACTGGTCCACCGCCATGGACTCTGGCTCTGACGTAGATTCCAGAGACTCTAACGCTGACAGTGACTCTCCTGAATACTGGGGTGCCAGCCCCCCTGCTAAAAAAGCTCTCTTTAAGACTCCACTCAAGCATGCCAGTGGCCCCTCGACCACCTCTGGTCACTCATCCTCAGATGACACATTGACCGACATTAGGCGTGCACCATACTGCTGACAGACGCCTGAGAACACCCGGACCTCACTTGTTACTTCACCTGCACCTACTTTACCCACTCCTGAAGCTGCCGCTAGTACACTGCAATGCTTCCCCGAACTCCAAGCTTTACTCGCTTTATTGCCCACTAAAACGGACATACAGATTATGGTCTCTGATCTCAAATTGTCCTGGAGACAAGCCTGTGAAAGCTGAAGCCTTCCAACTCCGTGACCGTGTCCGTACCTTAGAGGAATTCCGTTCCTTGGTCACCTCGCAGATCCACACCCTGAGGGACACCACAGCAGCCTTACACTCTCATCAGTTGATGAAAACGGAACACCTAGACGATCTAGATAAAAGGAACAGAAGAAATAACATCCGCATCAAAAGGCCTGCCGGAATCTGTTCTGCCTCAAGATTTAGCTAGTACTCTCCAGAGACTCTTTAATGAAATTCTCCAAAAGCCCCAAGACACCCCTCTGGAACTTGATAGAGCGCAACGGGCCCTCAAGACAAAGGATTCTGACCCGAAAAAGCCCCCAAACGTCATCTGCGGGGTCCACCACTTTCTCATAAAAGATGACATTATGAGAAAGGCGAGAGATCTGAAAACGGTCTCCTACAATGGCTCCCCGATTTTTCTGTATCTGGACCTATCCTTGCGCACCTTGAAACTGCGAGCAGCCCTTAAGCTCTTCTCCAAATGCTCCAAAATGCTTGGATTGTTTATCGTTGGGGCTTCCCCTTTTCCCTGACAGCCAAGTATGGGAATACCTCTGCCACGCTCAGGCGACCAGTCGACTTGCCAGCGTTTCTCCAGACCTGCAAACTACCACCAGTTCCCCTCCCTGAGTGGGAATGCTTGTTCATGATGACCCTCACCGCTGCACCAGTGACACCTGTCCAGCCCCCGCAGGTCGGTGACAGGAAGCCATCCCGAGCACCTGATCTCCCACTCCTCACCCACAGACGCAAGAATCCTGGACCTTGTCATGGACCCTGGAACTTACTATGTTCAGTATTGCAACTACTTTTTGTGTCTCTGTCACACTGTTCTGCACCCAGGTGTTGATAACACTCTCTTTACTACACATCCCACTCGCACTCTTCCCCTGCCATTCCTCATCACCATAGCTCATCCTACCTCCTGCAGCTATTACTGGGTGACAGCTATCTGGCTGTCCCTCTCTTATCATATTTTAGCCCATAGTCTCTATGCCCCTGACTACCCTGTCGGGAACATGTCCTGTACTACCATCTGACCTATATACCCGTAAGCCTGTACTCCCTACCCATAGCTGCTGACTCATTTCATGACCTGTGCCCCTTCCACGTTTTCCGCCATTAGAGTACTGATTGGGCTGGTCCCAATCCTGATATTGGCCCTTTTGGCCCTTCCCTTTAGTCACCTCGCATCCACTCCTTTATAGTTGCTTCCCACTGCCTGCTGCAGTGTTGCTACGTCTCTCTTATCTTTTCTTCTTTCTTCCTCTTCTTCTAGGATACTCACCTACTCCGTGTCTAAACTTTGGTCCTGGGACTCCGCTCCTCCGTAATGCCAAGGGTAAGCCAATTCCATCTCCCCCACCCTCCATGGTAGCTAACATTAAATTGGCCTCCCTTAATGTTCAGGGATTTAATACCCCCAAAAAGCCAAGATCCTCTACTACCTACATAGACAGAGGGCGCAGGTTTTCTCCCTACAGGAGACCCACTTTAAAGAGGGTCATGTTCCGAAAGTTCCCACAAAATACTATTCACAATGGATTCATAGTGTCCACCCTGAAGCCAGGACGAAGGGTGTCTCATTAGCTTTTCACAGATCCCTCCCTTTCCAGATACTCTCAATGCTGACTGACACCAAGGCCCGCTTCGTCTTCTCCAGTTGTGAGGTGGCAGGATAACCCCTCTCCTTCGCTGCGATATATGCCCCAAACCAAGATCAAATCCCTTTTCAAAATAGTACACTAAATAGTATACTACTTAGATGTACGTATATTGTATGCACTTATAAGGACATAAAAATGTGCTACAGTATGCTTTAAAAAGTATTTGAGTACAACACCAGAAGCTGAGTACTTTTGCCTGGCTTTCCACAGTATCTAGGCCCTTGACAGATTAGCAGGTACAAAATAGTACACTACTTAGATGTATGTATGTGGTATGCACTTATGAGGGCAGAAAAATGTGCTATAGTATGCTTAAAAAAACGTTTTGGAGTAAAACACCAGCCAGTGATTACTTTTGCCTGGACTTTCACAATATCTAGGCCCTTGACAAATTAACAGGTACAAAATAGTACACTACTTAGATATAGGTATGTGGTATGCACTTATAAGGGCAGAACAATGCGCTACAGTAAGCTTAAAAAAAACATATTTTTGGACAACACCAGCAGTACACAACAGTGCTGGAGCACACAAAAACTGTGTGCTAAACCCACAATTATACTCTGTCAAAGACTATTAGGAATGGACTGCTGGGTATTATAGCGTGTACAGACTAGTATAACCAGCAGATGATTTGTTGTGGAACAAAGGCACAGAATTGAGCTGAAAAATTATTCCTCCTCTGCTAAGGTTTATGAAGTTGAGGCATCTTGTTGAAATGTATGAGGCAACACACAGCTATGTGCCCCTCTCTGTAATACAATGCTGTAGAAAGTGACTGGGATGTTAATGGCTGCAGTAAAAATCCTTTTCTGTGGAAAAAAAAAGCACTGCTCTCTGTCCACCAGAAGACTGATGTGACTAGGAGGTGAAACACTGCTGGAAAAAGCTTTTCTGTGTAACACATACACACAGCCTGTCCGTCCTATCTATGCAGTGTAATGAATGAAGTGGCTGGCAGCAATATGGCTGCCAATTATATAGGGCTATCACAGGGGTGACTGGCTAGTGTTGCTCGCGAATATTCGCAATGCGAATTTTATTCGCGAATTCACGAATATTCGCGAATATAGCACTATATATTCGAATTTTTTTTTTAAATTTTTTTTCACAGTACACATCACAGTGATCATCCCTCTCTGCTTTCAGCTTGTGTGGTGTAAAGAAGGCTCTAATACTACTGTGAAAATATGCGAAAATTTACATATGCAAATTTTTGCATATGCTAATTTTTGCATATGCTAATTTTCACATATGCAAATTTTTGCATTCGCGAATTTTTGCATGCGAAAATTTACATATGCAAATTTTTGCATATGCTAATTTTTGCATATGCTAATTTTCACATATGCAAATGTTTGCATTCGCGAATTTTCACATGTGCAAAAATAAAACGTGAATATTACCAATATGCGAATATTCGCAAATATATGACGAATATTCGTCCATATATTCGCGAATATTCGCGAATTTGAATATGGCCTATGCCGCTCAAAACTACTTGCTGCTGATAGGCAGCATCCTGCATGTTATTCACGGTCAACCCGCCTACCTGCCTTCCCACCTTGCCTTCCCGCCTTCCCAGAGTTCCTTGCCCATGTCCTCACATGTGGATCCGCCATTTTAGATGCCCTGGAGCCTGGACCGCACTAAATGGAGTTTAATGAAGCAATTCACGCAATAGAATCATGGCAATATTCGCATTCATTGTGAATCGAATTTTTCATGAAATTTGTTACAAATTCAAATTTATTAGCTTCGATTCGCTGATCTCTATTTATTATTATTAATTATATTTGTCGGCTGACTGTGGCAGTGTTGTAGTGTTTAAGGTAATGTATCTAATAAACATTTGTTATGGCCATTAGAATCCACTGCTACTCCTTAGTTACACAAACAACAGCTTATCCAATTACCTGAAAGTTCAGCCTTTAATAAATAAACCTGGTTGTTTTTAAATAAGTGCATCTACCATCCTGACCAGACCGATGCCACTGTGAGAGACCGGCTACTCAACCCTACCCCCGGCCTCCCACCCGCAGCACATTTGATTAGTATTCTGTACATTCCACTGCTTATTTCCCTTATTGTGGTGTTTACTTATCGATACTAACCTGGCTATCTATGATCAGTTTTGTGCTGCTTATCTCACTGTTCCCAATATCATGTATGGGTAATGTGGTTGCCTATTATCATTAGGCTATGTATCTGACTTTCCATACTAATTAATCTATGCATTGTGGGCTCGGTCCTGCTTATACACCCCCCCCCCCCCTTATTGTTGGGAGAATTCAGCATTGTTACATCTGTGTACTTCAAGTTCTGTGCCATCTCAGGGTGTGATAAGTATTGTCATTTTTGTGGAGTACAAGTTCTGCATTACTTGAGGGTATGATAATATGCCCGACTAACACTATGTGGTTTTGATCAGACATCAGCTGTATTTGTCACAACCCTTGTTAGTGCTTGTACCTCCTATTTGTTTCTGGTTGTTACTAAGCACTCAATATTTGAACATCTTATTGTGTAATATCCTAGTTGGCTAATCAATATAATAAGTACCTCTATCTTTGTTTCAACATTCATTGTAATGCAATTTGTTACCCTTACCCCTGATGAACCTGTTTATTGACCTTAACAGGGGAAACGCGTTGGGTTAAGTCCAGGGTATACACCGCATCCGCTATCCATATGAATTCTGTGTTTTTTTTATTTTAAATCTTTGTGTTGTTTGATGTGTGTTCATCATTTTTTCACCTTTAATTGCTGTTGCTGTGTATTGCTGTGGGAGACCATGACAATTACATCATCCATTATTCCTATCTTCTAACCTTTGAGGAACTGCGCTTTTTTATTTTTTTCTTCTGAGCACTTAGCCACAGGAAGGGAACGTCACCGTGGTTGAGGCCATCCTGTTAAGGAGATGGGTCCCTCAAAAGGCAGGGCCAGCTAAGGGGGGTTATAACTGATTAGGGTGGGCACCTTCCCTTTTCTTCAGTAACAAATCTATCAGTGTATATTTATATTTGTAAATATCTCCTCCCCCCCCTTTACATATACTCTGCTCTTACAGTTATATCAGTGCATTATATTTGCTCATTTGCATATTAGTACACAATTGCTTATCTGTATACTGTCTTCTCTCCCACAGCATACATGGCTCAGTTGTGTTCTATCACACCTTTTTGCACCTCTCACCATTTATATCAGTCTTTGAGGTCCTTAGTTAATAAAATTTAGTTTTAGTTTTAACAGTCCTAAAAAGCTTCAAACCTTACTGTGAATCTTGTTTTTAAATAAACAATTATTCACCATTTTCCTATCATGCTTTATCATAAACACATTTTCTCGTTGAACAATCTATTACTTATTCGTTTTTACATCATTTTTTTCCATTATATCAATATGCAAGTATTGTGGTCTACCACTTTCACCTTGGCACTCTTCCCCATTTTCCATCAGCGGCTATTTAAATTCTTTTTGCATTTTGGGATGAAATACTCTGCAAACTGCTAACTTTTATAATAAGAATAAATCATTTACAGCCTCCGTAGCTGGCGGTGAAGCTTTTATTTCGTCGCTTAACAGTTTTGTGTAAATAAATTTAATAGGCTTGTGATACCATAGAGTGCACAGTGCAGTGAGACATCGTAAATACAAGATGGGTTATGACAGAAACAGGCGGTTCCCTCCTCTTCTTGTCCTTTGCACAGAAATAATGATGTTATGCTCAGCACCTAACACTTAACCCCATCTGCAAAGCCGGGTCTTGTAAAATTTATCTTTCCAGTCAGTTTAGATAAAATATGCTCAAGGAATATTCACAGGGCAAGATAATGAATAAGGATTTATACTTGTAAAATGGGGAATGAGTTTGAATTCATTGTCTTTATATACTAAAATGTTATGAACAAATCCACAGTGAAACAATTAAAAAGGTGAATTGTGCTCATTTCGATGACATATGCACCCCAGAGGGTGTATGTTTGCAGTGGTTTCATTAATGAGAAAACACCCACACCACATAACAGTGATACTAACAGCACCCATAACAGTGATACTAACAGCTTAGAGATATGATCAGGACTAGTGTTGCTCGCGAATATTCGCAATGCAAATTTTATTCGCGAATATCGCATATTAGCGAATATTTGCGAATATAGCACTATATATTTGTAATTACGAATATTTTTTTTTTAAACAGTACACATCACAGTGATCACCCCTCTCTGCTTCCAGCTTGTGTGGTGTAAAGAAGGCTCTAATAGTACTGTGTGAGACTGGCGTGCAAATTTTCGCTTATGCTAATTTTTGTATATGCTAATTTCCACATATGTTAATTTTCGCATATGCGAAAATAAAACGAGAATATTACGAATATGCGAATTTAGCAAATATAGGACGAATATTTGTCCATATATTCGCGAATATTCGCGAATTCGAATATGGCCTATGCCGCTCAACACTAATCAGGATATCTGCCTCTAATTTTGCATCAGGAAAATGTTAACATACTGTCAGAACCCATGGGGGTTAGATGATTCTAACAGTTCTCTCTGTTTTGTTTTGGTTTGGGCTACCCCCAGCTACCTGGATTGGTCAGCTGACCTTGATGAGAGCACCTGGTCTGGGCCTATTTAAGCTGGCAGTCTTCTCATGCCTCGACTGCGAAAGAGCTCTTTCTCCTAGCTAGCATTTGTATTGTATCCTGAATTTCTGACATATTTGACTAATTGGCTTCGCTCTCTGACTCCTCTCCTGTTTCTGCGATTTGGCATTTCTGTAATCTCTTGCCATTGACTCGGCTCGTGGACTGTGACTTATTGTGTGTGTATGTTTAGTTATTATTTCTGTTAGTGTGTGTGTGTTTCTATACACACCTCCATCTACATTATAGTTTATTTTGTTAAAGTTTGACTCCCTGCACGTATTCAGGCAGGGACTTTCACCGTGGTTGTGAACCTGTCACCTAGGGTGGGTACACAAGTAGGCAAGGCACACTTCCCTGCCCATACGTGAAACATACAGCAAGTTTTCTAGGTATGTATCTGCCAAATAACAACACTTCCTTAGCCTGCCCATTACCAGATCTTTTTAATTTTTTTAATTTTATTTTTTTTTTGGGGGGGGGGGACTGGAATGCCAGCTTCAGCAACTTATGAGTGTGCAGGATCTACAGGTCCAATTGTAACATCTGTGGGCAAATGTGCCGCAGGATGCCATATGGAACCTGTAGGGCTTTGTGCCAATGGTATCAATCCTCAATAAAAATTATTATTTCAATCTAATATTATAATTATTTATCATTTATTATATTCACAAATATATAGTTTGAGTAAATTTTAACAACTCCTTCTGGGTGCATTATTTTGTGTTAATAAGTATATAACACGGCATGGCTGCATTATATCCACATGGTTCAATAGATTACACATCCTGAATTTATGTCTGTTCTCTTGAAACCAGCATACAACAGTCTACCATGCTTTTTTTATGTCCCACAAATACAGATGTACCCAGTGTGAAGGATATCATGCTAGTGCAACATCATGGTGCTACATTCTGCCAGTGTAAGATCTTCAGGGCTTGCTACACTACATAGCTCTATGTTTACATAAGGCTGTGAACTGTACATGACCATCAATGCACATACTTACCCAGTCAAAGTAGTTTTTGTGGAACGCTATACTAGCAGCGTAGAGTGCCACAGAGGCTTTCAAAGTGGATCCGGGGCTCCAATTAAAATGGATCAGAAGTCCCCATCTTCACTCACAAAATAGTAGAGATGCTTTCTGAATCTGTATCATGGCCAACAGTAAGCTAGTGTGGTAGGCCTCTGGGGTAGGGGGTAGTGTAGTCAGGGTGTTGCTTCAGTATATCAGGGGTTAAGGTTAACCCTATCACTCGTGACGCCAAGCTGAGGGCTAGTATGCTGAGGTAATTCTCTGGCCTATCGCCGCCCTTCCCATTAACGATAGATGCATGCATATAATGACTGAAGGTCCACAAGGTAGTTGAACTTGAACTCTGATAAACTTTACTTAAAGACTTGTGGTACATTCAATGAACAGTAATAGTCTCATTAATACAGTCTCCATACACCTCAGTGACTGACAGTTGTTGTGGACCATGACTTTTTATATAAGTCTCAGGATTTAGGGTAATTTGCGAAGATCCGTCCGGATTTAGGGGTTAGATATGGTCCGGTGATCTTGCAGAGTGCGCAGGGATTGATTACACTCAAAGTTTAGTAAAGATCAGCCGTCGCTGCAAGGCTCGGGCCTAAACTCACTGATGACAGCAGCGCGGATCCTTCCCTGTCAACAGCCCAGGAACAAGAGAGCGAGCCATGGCCGCACCGCCCTTATATGGGCAGGGGCGGGGCCTTTTTGGATTGGTCCTTGGTCAGCTGTCACTCACCGTTACATAGCCTGATGGGTGAACACTTGACTTCCTTCAAAGGTGCTATACACAGAAACCATAGAGTCTTTGGAACGCATCACGTGACCCGCAGGTCCTGCGACACTAACTAGGTAAGTACACTTACTATACAAATATATACACATTACATTTAAATAATTTTAATTACAAAAGGGGTGACAAGGGACTAGCTAAGGATGAGGACCCTACCTACACCTAGGGACTCTGACTTTGGGGACCTCACCACAAGGCAACGGATGCAATCCGCTGCCGGGACACCACACTAGCATTGGTTCATACAGGGCTGGCCTACTGCTTAATACCATAGGTTTTCCTGGACCAAAGCAAAAGGGGCAGAACACAGGGGATTGTTTGCAAAAGTCTGTTGACCGTTCTTCACCAGCCCAGCAAACCCTGTTGCTTTAAGAAAAGACTGCAGCAGACTAAGGAAAGCTAAGTGTAACATATGCTTTAACCCCTTAAGGACTCAGGGTTTTTCCGTTTTTGCACTTTCGTTTTTTCCTCCTTACCTTTTAAAAATCATAACCCTTTCAATTTTCCACCTAAAAATCCATATTATGGCTTATTTTTGCGTAGCCAATTCTACTTTGCAGTGACATTAGTCATTTTACCCAAAAATGCACGGCGAAACGGAAAAAAAATCATTGTGCGACAAAATCGAAAAAAAAATGCCATTTTGTAACTTTTGGGGGCTTCCGTTTCTACGCAGTGCATGTTTCGGTAAAAATGACACCTTATCATCATTCTGTAGGTCCATACGGTTAAAATGATACCCTACTTATATAGGTTTGATTTTGTCGCACTTCTGGAAAAAATCATAACTACATGCAGGAAAATTTATACGTTTAAAAATGTCATCTTCTGACCCCTATAACTTTTTATTTTTCCACGTACGGGGCGATATGAGGACTCATTTTTTTGCGCCGTGATCTGAAGTTTTTATTGGTATGATTTTTGTTTTGATCTGACTTTTTGATCACTTTTTATTCATTTTTTTAATGTTATAAAAAGTTACCAAAATACGCTTTTTTGGACTTTGGAATTTTTTTGCGCGTATGCCATTGACCGTACGGCTTAATTAATGATATATTTTTATAGTTCGGACATTTACGCACGCGGCAATACCACATATGTTTATTTTTATTTTTTTTACACTGTTTTATTTTTTTATGGGAAAAGGGGGGTGATTCAAACTTTTATTAGGGAAGGGGTTAAATGACCTTTATTAACACTTTTTTTTTACTTTTTTTTTGCAGTGTTATAGGTCCCATAGGGACCTATAACACTGCACACACTGATCTCTCATCCTGATCACAGACGTGTATTAACACGCCTGTGATCAGCATTATCGGCGCTTGATTGCTCCTGTCTGGATCTCAGGCACGGAGCAGTCATTCGTCGATCGGACAACGAGGAGGCAGGTAAGAGCCCTCCCGGTGTCCGATCAGCTGTTCGGGACGCCGCGATTTCACCGCGGCGGTCCCGAACAGCCCGACTGAGCAGCCGGGATACTTTCAGTTTCACTTTAGAAGCGGCGGTCAGCTTTGACCGACGCTTCTAAAGGGTTAATACCGCACATCGCTGCGATCGGCGATGTGTGGTATTAGCCGCGGGTCCCGGCCGTTGATTAGCGCCGGGACCCACGCGATATGATGCGGGATCGCGGCGCGATCCCGCTTCATATCGCGGGAGCCGGCGCAGGACGTAAATATACGTCCTGCGTCGTTAAGGGGTTAAAATGTATTGTTGTAAAACATTTACCTGCATAAAACAGACCAAACATTGCCAATAGTAGACCAGCTTTGGACTTTTGAACCCTATTTACTCTGTGAAGGCATAGTTTAATGTTTATCTTAAAGATAATGGGGGAGATTTATCAAAACCTGTCCAGAGGAAAAGTTGCTGAGTTGCCCATAGCAACCAATCAGATCGCTTCTTTCATTTTTGAAAAGGCCTCTGAAAAATGAAAGAAGTTTTCCTGTCTTCCAACCGTGAGTGTTACAACATAGTAGAATAAAGTTTCGGTTACACAAAGCACACCATTGTTTTTCTGGGTAAGTACTACAATTTCATGTATCACACACTTTCCTTCCTATTGGAAAACATAAAGTTTAATCCAAGATGATTGTAATTTTGGATTTATGACCTTAAAGGGGTTCTCCGGTGCTTAATCATCTTATCCCCTATCCAAAGGATAGGGGATAAGATGTCTGATCGCGGGAGTCCCGCCGCTGGGGACCCCCGGGATCATGCACGCGGCACCCCGTTTGTAATCAGTCTCCGGAGCGTTTCGCTCCGGGACTGATTACCGGCGACTACAGGGCAGGCGGCGTGTGACGTCACGCTCCGCCCCGCAATGCAAGCCTACGGGAGGGGGCGTGATAGCTATCACGCCCCCTCCCGTAGGCTTGCATTGAGTGGCGGAGCGTGACGTCACATGCCGGCGCAGGCGTGACTTCACACGCCGCCCGCCCTGTAGTCGCCGGTAATCAGTCCCGGGGCAAACACGCTCCGGGGACTGATTACAAACGGGGTCCCCAGCGGCGGGACTCCCGCGATCAGACATCTTATCCCCTATCCTTGGGATAGGGGATAAAATGTTTAAGCACCGGAGAACCCCTTTAAAGGTTTTCTCCTTCTCCACAGCTTGTATCAAAAATCGGATCATCATCTCCCAAAAATAATTTTCATTGTGTATGGGTGTTTTCTAATTTTTAAGTTACACTGTATTTTAAAAAGTTGCATACAATTTAATTTATACAGTCATTCATTATTAAGTACTTCTTAATGACCCCTGATATGCCTTTTATGGTGGTCACTCCGGGTCCTTATTGTATCCCTACAGAATAAGGCAACAGGAGTTTACCATACAGTAACCATGGGAACTCAACTGTCAGCATGACAACCAGTCTCCTATTGTAACCAACAGGAACTACCTGGAAAATTAACTCCTTACATGCCACAGTCAAATCATGACTACTGGATGTAGGAAATCTCTGTGCTCCATTCAACACATCACCTTTTTATTGACATGATCACCAGTGTTGATGGGTTTCCATGGCAGCAAGGAGCCTTGTAAAGGCTACCTGTCAGCATACAATATATTAATTGGAGTACTAGTACAGTGTTTTCAACCAGTGATTTGCTGATTGCTGTCAAAGTCCCCTTTTAGGACCAGTAACATTTTTTTTAGAAGGTTTATAAAATAAAATGTATTGTAAAATTGTAAAAAATAAAAATATAAAAAATACACCCCTTACAAGAAATTAAAATGAATAAAAATATTATTTACTATCTCTTTTTCTACATAAAAAAGGAAAAATACAGTTGGTGTTAGCAATATAATTATTTATCCTGTGCATGTAAAATGTATGCTCTCCTTGTCAATTGCCAGAGTTCATCTCATTCATAGCCCCCTCTCCATAGCCAACAAATTCTGGAGCTACCTTTTGCAAAGTGGGGGAATTTATCAATTGCATATATCATTGTGCTGTCTATCTTGTTTTCCTCATTTTTATTTTGCTGGTGCAGGTCAGTCAACAAATCTGTACTTTTCTCTGATTAGATGCACCAGAAATCTGTCCCAATGTGTGCCACAATTTTGTCTAATTGTACAAACTGTTCAGTCCATTGTCATTATAATCTGCTTTGTGACAAAAAAAATGTAAGACAAAAATGAGCTTTCACTGAATGATAAATGCAATACAAACTCCTTTTGAAGGTACTGTAATTGCACATGTTTTTTGGTCGAACTAGTTTTAAACAGACTAAGGGAAACCACTGTATGCAAAATGGAACTACATAATACATAACCAGCAAATACATAACCAGCAATGTTCTTACTCTCACTGCTCTTGGAGTGCCAGTGCTGACTTACCACCCATAGTAACAAAGTTCATAAGGTTGAAAAAAGAGTCCATCAAGTTCAACCTATAACCCTAATGAGTCCCTACTGAGTTGATCCAGAGGAAGGCAAAAAAACCTTAATACTAGAGGTAAAAATTCCTTCCTGACTCCAAATATGGCAGTCAGAATAAATCCCTGGATCAACGTTCTCTCTATAAATCTAGTATACATAACCAGCAATGTTCTTACTCTCAAAAAATGCATCCAGACCCCTTTTAAATTCTTTTACAGTGTTCCCCATAACCATCTCCTCTGGGAGAGAATTTCACAGTCTCACTGCTCTTGCAGTAAAGAACCCTTGTCTGTGCTGGTGTAGAAACCTTCTTTCCTCTATACGTAGAGGATGCACCCTTGTTATAGATACAGTCCTGGGTATAAATAGATCATGGGAAATCTCTCTGTACTGTCCCCTGATATATTTATATATAGTTTTAGGTCTCCCCTAAGCCTTCTTTTTTCTAAATGACCCTAATTCTGATAATCTTTCTGGGTACTGTAGTCCTCCCATTCCCTGTATTACCCTGGTTGCCCGTCTTTGAACCCTCTCCAGCTCCACTATATCTTTCTTGTACACTGGTGCCCAGGACTGTACACAGTATTCTATGTGTGGTCTAACTAGTGATTTGTGCAGCGGTAGAATTATTTCCTTGTCGTGGGCATCTATGCCCATATTGAGGCACCCCATGATTTTATTTGCCTTGGCAGCAGCTGCCCGACACTGGTCCCTACAGCTAAATTTACTGTTAACTAAGACTCCCAAGTCCTTTTCCACGTCAGTCGTCCAAAGTGTGCTCCCATTTAATACATAATCCCAGCCCAGATTTTTCCTCCCCATGTGCATTACCTTACATTTATCAGTGTTGAACCTCATCTGCCACTTCCCAGCCCAAGCCTCCAACCTATCCAGATCCATTTGTAACAGCGCCCTGTCCTATATTGTGTTTACCGCTTTACAGAGTTTAGTATTATCTGCAAAGATTGCTATTTTATTATTCAACCCCTATACAAGGTCATTAATGAATATATTAAATAGGACAGAACCCAAGACTGATCCCTGTGGTACCCCACTAGTAACAGTCACCCAATCAGAATAAGTACCATTAATAACCACCCTCTGTTTCCTATCACTGAGCCAGTTACTTACCCACTTATACACATTCTCCCCCAGCCCAATCCTTCTCATTTTATGCACCAACCGTCTATGTGGCACTGTATCAAATGCTTTGGAAAAATCCAGATATGCGACATCCAGCGATTCTCCCTGGTCCAGTCTTTAGCTCACCTCCGCATAAAAGCTGATGAGGTTAGTTTGACAGGACCGATCCCTCATAAAGCCATGCTGATATGGAGTCATACATTTATTTTTATCAAGATATTACAAAATAGCATCTCTTAGAAAACCCTCAAACAATTTACATAAAATAGATGTTAAACTAACAGGTCTATAATTCCCGGAGTCACCTTTTGTCCCCTTTTTAAATATTGGCACCACATTTGTCATATGCCAGTCCTGGGGTACAGTTCCTGTTACTATAGAGTCAATGAATATTAAATAGGGGTCTGTCTATTACATTCCTTAATTCCTTTAGAACACGGGGTGAATGCCATTTGGACCTGGCAATTTGTCTATTTTGATTTTTTGTAGGTGGCACTGTACTTCTTCCTGGTTTAGACAGGTGACCTGTACTGGGGAGTTTACCTTATCTCCCTGTATTTCACCTGGCATTTAATTTTTGTCGGTGAATATAGTGGAGAAGAATTTGTTTAATATATTTGCTTTTTCCTGATCCCCGTTTATAATTTATTCTTTATCATTTTTTAAAGGGCCTACACTATCATTTTTGACTATCATTTTGGGCTTCTCTGAGTTGGTCAAACTTTACAAGTTATAATGTATTATATTATGATCACTATTTCCTAGGTGTCCTTCTACTTGAACCTTAGTTACTCTGTCAGGTCTGTTGGTTAATATTAAGTCTAGTAGGGTGCCACCTCTGGTTGGGCCCTGCAACTTTTGGGACAGATAATTGTCTTTAGCTATAGTCAGAAATATATTTCCTTTATGAGATTCACAGGTTTCGGTCTCCCAGTTTATATCAGGATAGTTAAAGTCCCCCATTATTATCACCTCGTTCTGATTTGCTGCCTTGTTTATTTGCTTCATTAATTGATCTTCTGCCTCCTCCATTATGTTTGGTGACTTATAGCAAACCCCTATCAGAATTTTTTTTATTTTTATCTCCATATATTTCTACCCATAAGGACTCCACATTATCATTTCCCTCCCATATATCCTTCCCCAGTGCGGCCTTCAGACTGGACTTTACATAAAGACAAACTCCTCCCCCTTTCTGTTTTGTCCGATCCTTCCTGTATAGACTATAACCCTGTATGTTGACCGCCCAGTCACAGCTATCGTCCAACCAAGTCTGTTATACCCACTATGTCATAATTCTCTTCAGACATCAACCACTCCAGTTCCTCTGTTTTATTGGTCAGACTTCTGGCATTAGTCAACATGCAATTCAATGGTATATGTTTTTTCTTCCTTTGAAGCCTATCCCTATTAACTATTCTAACCCCTCCCTCCGCTCCACCCCCAGGTACATTAATAAGTCCCCCCCCTCTATATCTACACTATCTTCCCCCTCTATGTTGTAGGTTCCCTCCCCCCAGTCCCTAGTTTAAACACTCCTCCACCCTTCTAGCCATCTTCTCCCCAAGCACAGCTGCACCCTCCCCATTGTGGTGCAGCCCGTCCCTACAGTAGAGCCGGTAACTGACAGCAAAGTCAGCCCAGTTCTTCATGAACCCAAACCCCTCCTTCCTACACCAGCTTCTGAGCCACTTGTTTACCTTCCTAATCTCCCACCTCTCTGGTGTGGCTTGTGGTACAGGTAATATTTCAGAAAATATTACCTTGGAGGTCCTTGCCTTAAGCTTACGGCCTAAGTCACTGAAATAATTTTTAAGGACACTACACCTACCTCTTTCTTTGTCATTGGTGCCAATATGTACCATGCCTGCTGGGTCCTCTCCAGCCCCACCCATCAACCTGTCAACCCGATCTGCGATGTGCCGAACTCGAGCGCCAGGAAGACAACACACTGTTCGGCGATCCCGGTCTTTGTGACAGATCACCCTGTCTGTCCCCATAATAATTGAGTCCCCCACTACCAGTACCTGTCTGGCCTGCCCTGCAATCCTCCCTCCCTCCTTCCTGGAGCAGACACCCCCCTGGTGGTCAGAGGCAGGGTCCTGCTCCAGTACTGCTAGCTCTGAAATGGTATCCCCCTCATCTGCCAACCGGGCAAACTTGTTGGGGTCTGCCAGTTCAGGACTAGCCTCCCTGACACTTTTCCCTCTACCCTGTTTTCTTACTGTAACCCAGCTAACTGCCTGACTGTCCTGCACCTCCGTCCCACTATCTTCCCCCACCACCCGTAATATGATCTGAGATACTGCCCTTACTCTTGGAAATACCGGTGCTGACTAACCAACCTTCTATGGTATAGTCTGAGGCACCTCTTTTACTCTTGGATGCACCAGTGCTGACTTACCCCCTATCCATGGTGTAGTATGTGACTCTCCCCTTACTCTTGGAAATTCCTGCGTTGACTTACCATGCATCCATGGAGTAGTTTAAGACACTTCACTTACTCTTGGATGTTTTATTGCTGACTTTTCATGGTGTAGTCTGAGACACTTTCTTTACTTTTGGATATACCAGGGCTGACCTAGCACCCATCCACGGTGGTTCTTACCCGATCACTGAATGAATATTGTTTCGGGTCCTACAAAGGTCTATTTTTAATCTAGCCATCTTTATTTATTTATTTTTTAATAGCAGTTTTTTTTGCTATTGCAAGACTTTATAATGGTTGGTCCAGATTTACTAATTTACTATTACAAATGTGATCGAATTCTAGTGTAATTTGCACCAAAAAAAAAAAAAAAAGGTCCTAGGGTAAAGTCACACGTAGTGCATCCGCAGCATATTTGACTCCTTGGATGCGCTACTGACCCTACCCTACTGTCGCTAGAGGGAGCCTCCTGCTTTGCCCCTTGTGTCATGAGTTGTCTGCTTATAGCGGCAGATTGCTGTGACCCTGCCCATAGGGTGTATTCACATGGACGGTATCCTGTGCATATTTGATTCCCGGGATTTGAAGCTGCAGATTTAATGCTGTGTTCAATCATTTATTTTGCGTTGAAATCTGCAGCCAAAAATCCTGTGCATCAAATATGCGCAGGATACTGTACATGTGAATATACAGTTAGGCTGTGTTCACACATCGTAAAATGAATAGAAAAATATTTCTGTTAAAAATGAAATAACAATAAATGAACACTCTATATTGTATGGGGTCCTAACAAGGTCTATTTTCAATCTAGCCCTCTTTACCCTTTTTTTTTATAACTTATTTTTCCTTGAACAGTAATAAAAAAGGTAGTACAATAAGGCATCACAATAAATGCAAACAGCATACGTACAGTAACAACAAGAAAATCACTGTAGCCAATGAGCTACAAATATAAGATCACTCATGGATACAATGCTCAATCCTACATCATCAACAGAAGGTAATGGCTAACATGTAGAAGGAGTAGTCAACTTGGGGACTACAATGCGCAAGAGAGTTGGTGACTTCCTCAGTGCCTTGTAGTAAGATCACATACAACAATTTAGGGCAGGAAGACCCATAACTAAGAGAACAGACAGAAACATAAAACTGATGCTCCACAGAACACATGGAATTTGCATTCAATAATAATCCCAAAGAACAGTTGAGCAATCAAAATGGGAGCAAATGGAGCATGGGGAACCCCTGGTGTTGTGGTGCCTTGACGGGGGTTTTGGTGGCCTTTCTGGATGGAGTAGGGGAAAATTTGGGTTAGAAGAGGAATGGGAAGATAATGGGGGTATAAGGGGTTAATTTGCTGCTGCCCCTTTAACCCCTTAAGGACTCAGGGTTTTTCCATTTTTGCACTTTCGTTTTTTCCTCCTTACCTTTTAAAAATCATAACCCTCTCAATTTTCCACCTAAAAATCCATATTATGGCTTATTTTTTGCGTCACCAATTCTACTTTCCGGTGACATTAGTCATTTTACCCAAAAATTCACGGCGAAACGGAAAAAAAAAATCATTGTTCGACAAAATCAAAGAAAAAAACGCCATTTTGTAACTTTTGGGGGCTTCCGTTTCTACGCAGTGCATATTTCGGTAAAAAATGACACCTTATCATTATTCTGTAGGTCCATATGGTTAAAATGATACCCTACTTATATAGGTTTGATTTTGTCGTACTTCTGGAAAAAATCATAACTACATGCAGGAAAAAGTATACATTTAAAAATGTCATCTTCTGACCCCTATAACTTTTTTATTTTTCCACATACAGGGCGGTATGAGAGCTCATTTTTTGCGCCGTGATCTGAAGTTTTTAACGGTATGATTTTTGTTTTGATCAGACTTTTTGATAACTTTTTATTCATTTTTTAATGGTATAAAAAGTGACCAAAATACGCTTTTTTGGACTTTGGAATTTTTTTGCGCATACACCATTGACCGTGCGGTTTAATTAATTATATATTTTTATAGTTCGGACATTTATGCATGCGGCGATACCACATATGTTTATTTATTTATTTTTTTACACTGTTTTATTTTTTTTTATGGGAAAAGGGGGATGATTCAAACTTTTATTGGGGAAGGGGATAAATGACCTTTATTAACACTTTTTTTAAACTTTTTTTGCAGTGTTATAGGTCCTATAGGGACCTATAACACTGCACACACTGATCTCCTATGCTGATCACTGACGTGTATTAACACGCCTGTGATCAGTGTTATCGGCGCTTGACTGCTCCTGCCTGGATCTCAGGCACGGAGCAGTCATTCGTCGATCGGACACCGAGGCGGCAGGTAAGGGCCCTCCCGGTGTCCTGTAAGCTGTTCGGGATGCCGCGATTTCACCGCGGCGATCCTGAACAGCCCGACTGACTAGCCGAGATACTTTCACTTTCGCTTTAGAAGCGGCGGTCAGCTTTGACCGCCGCTTCTAAATGGTTAATACCACACATTGCCATGATCGGCGATGTGTGGTATTAGCCGCGGGTCCCGGCCGTTGATGAGCACCGGGACCGACGCGATGTGATGTATATGTGATGTGCTTCATATCACGGGAGCCGGCGCAGGACGTAAATATACGTCCTGCGTCGTTAAGGGGTTAAGGGACAGCAGTAGGTGGCCTGAAAATCAGGTGAAAGGGAGGTCATTTGGAGGGGAGGGGGAGAGTGTATATATGGGGGTGCTCTGGGGGGTGGTACTCACCAGTTGGCGTGTGGAAGCAAAAAGAAGGTGCCATGTCGTCCCTGGATGATCTCTTCACCCGCCTCCAGGCTGCAGCGGCCTCCTATGGGGATGCCTGGGTGCAGGAGCAGGTGCGGAGGGCGCTGGGGAGTGAGACCAGGGTGCAGGCAGAGCACCTCCCTGGCTTGCGGCGAGGGTCCTCAAGGTCTAGGGCTCCGGAGCGCCTGAGTCCTGAACCCACTCCACCCGGTGTCAGAGCCTGGTGCGGTCCTCTCGGGAGCCGGCGACTGCTGTGAGTGAGAGTGTTTCTTGGCCAGCTTCCCGGAGGACTGTGGCAGGGCATACGGCAGTTGCTGCAGGAGCTGGGATGGCAGCTGGCCCCTCCGCTCCTTCCCTACAGTGCAGCCCAGGTGGCAGTGCAGCCATCACCTCGGACAGCAAGATGACCGGAGGGCATCGCGGCATGGGGCCGGAAGTGAACAGGGGGCGGACAGTGCTGGGAGTGTGGCCAGCCCTCTTGCTTGGACTGCAGCTGCTTCCCGGTCTGACTGGCGTGGATCCCGGCTGGAAGAGGCGGCGGGGCCTTCCAGTGTTGCGGTCTGTCAGGTTGGAGTGGCGGAGGTGGGGCATGCCTGGTCCGGTCCCTGGTCGGGCTCAAGACAGCAATCTGGGGCCAGTGCAATGGGGAGTGGACGGCCTGGATAAAGCAGAGGAACGGCCGGCTCCCCTTCTCCTGGGGAGAGTGCGGCACAGCAGCAGAGTTCAGTGGACATGGGGGCGACCAGGTCTGGTCAGAGGACCGCCCCTTCCCCGGCTGCAGGCGTCTCCTTTAGCTGCTGATGGCAGAGGCGCGGCGGGGGCTTTGGTGGTAGCTAAGGCGGTAGTTGAGGATGTGCATATGGCAGACTAAACGAAGGGAAAAGTTTACGTTTGTTTTGAGGGGCCGCTGGGGGCTCACTTGAAACAGAAGGGGAAGGAGAAGATCTGGAAGGACGAGTATGTCGAGATCTTTTCCTTTGTAAACGCAATTGTAGAGAAAAAACTTGGGAGCGGGTGCAGTTCACTTCCAGTGTGACAACATTTATAATTCGTAAAAAATGGGAACTTTTTCACTTACACTCTGTGAGTGGTCTTCAATAAAATAGAGACCACTCACAGCTGTACGAGACGCTTCAGAAATCTTCTCGACTGCCTCTACATTCTTCTCTGGTGGGAAAATCTTTTCCACCCGATTCAATATGCACTACAGAAAATGAAAAAACGAGGAGCGGACACACCTTTCAAACAAATTGATTTTAAACAACTGCATTTGGTGATCCATACACTTACTTCACCGAGGGGAGCTAGACCCTGTCTTACTCCCCTCGCGCCAGCAGGCTTATCGCTCCTGCTTTGGATCTTCCAATGCCTCTAATCATGCACATGTCCGCAGCTGGAAACTTTCTTTGAAGTTCGGTATTGTTGCTTCCGTTGAGATCTTTTCCTTGCTTCCGTTGAAAAAATTTAACCTAGATAGGAAGAAGCCGGAGGAGAGTAAGAAGGAGGGGGAAGAGATTGGATTCAAGCTTTTTCTATCTTGGCGAGCATTAGTGGGAAAAGGCGCCTGAACATTATTCGGCGCTTTTCTGCTATTTTGATTCCATTGGGGAGGCATATTGGGTGTATGGGGGAGTGGCGTGGTTGCATTTGTCAGCGTAAGGCGGTGAGGGTGGCAGAGATGAGGCTGTTTCTAAGACAGTACTCAAAAAGGGCTGCAGCGGTTTTGTTGGAGGAGGGTCTTAGTCTGGGCTTTGTGATTCCGAGTTCAGTGGTTGCTACGGGGGCTGGGGGGTCGCAATATGGTTTCGGCTTATGGCCATCTGCACATGGTCACGGCTAAGCTGCGGGGGGAGGTGGCTTTGGGTCGGATGGTGGGTCCATTCCCGGACGCGCCGTTGTCAAATTTTGTGGTTTCACCGCTTGGCCTGGTACCTAAAAAGGGTACCGGGCAAGTTCAGGTTAATACATAATTCATCTTACCCGGCTGGGGCTTGAGTAAATGATGGGATCCCAGAGGCGGGTTGTATGGTGTCATATACTTCCTTTGACGCAGCAGTGGAGTGGGTTTGATTGTTTGGGCAGGGGGCGTTGTTGGCCAAGACGGATGTGGAGTCGCCTTTATAAATTGCTGCTGGTCCATCCGGATAGTTTATGTTTGTTGGGGATTCGTTGGGAGGGTCAGTATTTAGTTTTGCATACGAATATTCGCAATGCGAATTTTATTCGCGAATATCGCATATTCGCGAATTCGCGAATATTCGCGAATATAGCACTGTATATACGTAATTACGAATATTCATTTTTCATTAATTTTTTTTCACAGTACACATCACAGTGATAACCCCTCTCTGCTTCCAGCTTGTGTGGTGTAAAGAAGGCTCTAATACTACTGTGTGAGACTGGCGTGCAAATTTTTGCACGCCGATGGGCTGTTCAATTTCTTGTGCATATTTTAAGGCTTTCAGTTGTTTTTTGGAATGGGTGGTGAGGCAGGAGGCCGGATGGTCCTCGTGCTGCACTACCTTGATGATTTTCTTTTTTGGGGGCCGAAGAGCTCCCGGGTTTGTTCGGTGTTGTTGCATACTATGGAGGCGGTTCCGCAGCGTTTTGGGGTCCCGCTAGCTCCAGATAAGACGGAAGGCCCGTCTCCAGAGGTGAAGTTTTCAGGGCTAGTGATCGACTCGGATCGTATGGAGTGTCGCTTGCCTGAGGACATGTTGGAGGATCAGAGGTGGTGTGTAAAGCAGTGTCATCATTGTAAGAGGGCGCCTTTGAGGGAGATCCAGTCATTGCTGGGGAAATTGAGTTTTGCCTGTAGAATTTTGCCTGTGGGAAGGGTCTTTTGTAGGCATTTGTCCTTGGCCACTGTGGGGGTGTCGGTTTTGCATCACTACGTTTGGGGAGGTGCGAGCAGACTTGGAGATCTGAGATTCCTTTTTGTCTGTCTACAACGGCAGGTCCATGTGGATGGTGGAGGTGGTTGATTATGCTGAGTTAGAGTTGTTTACCGACGCATCCGGTTCGGTAGGTTATGGGGCATGTTTTCAAGGGGAGTGGAGGGAGGCAGTGTGGCCAAAATCTTGGCAGTTGGCGGGTTTGGTGGCTAACTTGGTTGTGTTGGATCTGTTCCCTATTGTGGTGGGGACGGAAATTTTGGGGGAATTGGTTGAGGGATAGGAGGGTCCATTTTTGTTGTGATAATATGGGAGTGGTTCACGTGATCAATCATCAAACCTCTAGTTCCCTGACAGTGTTGCGCTTACTTCGGCATCTAGCTTTGCGGGGCTTGCTGTTGAATGTGCAGTTTGTGGTGGTGCATGTTCTTGGTGTTGTCAACTCTGTCACTGATTCTTTCTCATTCACAGTGGGACAGGTTTCGCGTGCTGGCGCCGGAGGCGGAACAGAGCAGGATTCCTTGCTCCGATCGGCTGTGGAACGTGGTCTGGGAGCAGCGGTGCAGTTGATCAGGAGGTAGTTGAATGCTCGCACTTGGTGTGCGTATTCATTCGTTTGGTGTGAATGGGAGGCGATGCTGCAGAAGGTGGATTCTTGTGTTGGTCTTGAGGATTGGGTGACTGTGGTGCTGTATTTTGTGGGTATGCTGTTTGAGTCGGGGGTGCTGTTTCGGGGGTGTAGCGCCGAATGTCAGAACCCCTGTTTTGGTTTTTGTTACGGGGCCTGGAGAATGCGACTAAGTATTTTTTAGTACCTCACGCCCCTCAGGGCTATCGGAGGGGTGGGATTCGGTCTGATAGGCATCGCCTGGTTTCATTTGATTTTTTTTTTTTTTTTTTTGAGGAACAGGAGTGTGAATGCAATGACGGTTATGAAGTACTGTTGTTTTGGTTGGTAATTGTTTTGGCCGTTTTCGGGGCCTTTTGGATTTCCAAACTGGTGGCACGGTTGGGGGTTTGTTATTCGGGGACATGGTAGTGCATGGAGGTTTGTTGTTTTTTGCGCAGGTCTAAAACTGATCAGAGTGGTCGGGGTTGTTGGGTGGTTTTAGGGGAGTTGCTGGGAGGCGTCGGTGTGCCCAGTGTGATGTTTGTGTGCATTTCTGTCGGTGAGTCCGGATGGAGTGGGTTCTTTGCTGGTGCATAGTGACGAGTCTTCTTTCTCGCGCTTTCAGTTTGTGTCGGTTTTCCGCAGGTGTTTGGTAGCCCATGGGTTGGCATCGGGGATTATAGCTCTCATTCATTTCGGATCAGTGCTGTTACTGAGGCGGCTTGGTGGGGGATGAGTGAGGAAGTTATTCGGCAGATTGGGCGCTGGGAGTCTGCTCATTTTGGTCTGTTATGTCTGTCCGCATTTGTTGTGAGTATGTTGTGAGGGTGGTTGTTTGTTATGCTGTAACTAGAGATGAGCAAATTGTTGAAAAATTTGATACGGCCGATTCACAGAATTATTTTTATTTTTTTATCGATTTGATTCGAATAAATTATCAGCAAATTTTTATTAGTAATGTATTTTAATAATATGTCTAATAAAGTGTGTGCGCTTCCCTTTTTTTTCTCTATTTTTGTAATGTCCGTTTATTTGTTTTTGTATTTTTCGGTTTAGTTGTGTATTCACACACTAGTTTATTCAGAGCAGATTGCTATTCTACCTGGATAGGGAATAGTTAATGCTCTGAACAAATGGAAACTCGGGTGGTGTTATTTAACCAGAGTTCTCCTGCATTCTGGTGCTGGTTATTTAGTTTAATGTCACTATGTCTGTTTGTGCAATATTCTGACTACAAGCATTTACCTTGTATTTATCTTGTCATTTTATCTGGGTTTTAGCCATGGTTATATAGCATGCTCCTTGCATTTTAGTCTGTTACATTAGTCGGTTTTAGGATTATGTTTGTTCGTTCAGCTCTGTCTGTGTTCACATTGTGTCTGAGTCTTGCTTATACTCTGTGCTCTGTATGTTATATTCCTGTTTGGTATTCTGGAGTCTATTCAGGCTCATCCGGTTCTAGTCCAGTGTTTCATGTATTATATTTTCATTTCCTACTGGGTCAGCATTTTGTCCACACGGTGGAGTGTGTCCGCTAGCTAGCAGCCTATTTGGCTTTATTATTAATGGCTACTCCTTTTGTGGAGTGGGGTGTCCAGTTTGTTTGTTCTGTGTCCAAGTGTGAACAGTGTCTTATGTTTCCTTATAAGTTTGCCTGTTTATATTCTGCCCTGTTAGTATTTGTATCCTGTTTGGTATATCTGGTTGTCTAGTAGTTTTCCGTTTCTGGCCTGAGACCGACTATGTATATTATGTGTTTTTACGCCACTGCACTTTAGCGCAAGAAGGGACCGGTGCCCAGTTGTCGATCCATTGTTTAGGATGGATGGGCAAGTAGGCAGGGAGAGTCTTTTTAGGGTCAGTTAGGGCTCACTCTCCCTGTCCCCCATTTGGTCATGACAATTGTTTTTACATTTTTTAGGTAGTACTACTACTCCACGCATGGAACAGACTTTTCCATAATGGGAGTAGTAGTACCTGTGCTAATAGACAGATCACCCCGGGCGTCACTCCTGACACCCGCTGCGATCGTCCTGTATAATGTATAGATGCGGATGGCTTTCTCGCATCTTGATAGGGCGATCACATCGGGTGTCAGGAGTGATACTTGCTGTGATCTGTCCTTAACTGCAGGTACAACTGCTCCCAACATGAAGCACACTCCGCTCCATGCTGGGAGCTGTTGAACCTGCAGTAGTAGACTGATCGCAACAAGTGTCACTTCTGACACCTGATGCGATCGTGCTGTATAATGTTTAGATGTGTGCAGCCGCCCGCTCTTCTCTGGTCCCACTGTAGTATGAGTATATGCTGTCTATGTACCTATTATTCATATTTCCCGCAGAGCTGTGAGTGGCTGGAACCATCTGGCCAATCACAGATCTCTGCCGGAAATATTAATAGGTGTATATATACGGCAGTGCAGGGGCGCATAGAAGAGCGGCCAGCTGCATCTATACATTATACAGGAGGACCGCAACGGGTGTCAAAAGTGACATGGGTGATCTGTCAATTAGTACAGGTACTACTGTACCTAAAATATGTATATAAAAAAAAAAGAGAAAAACACACACTACATTTTTATTATTGTCGGCTACATTTTTAGTGCCCTGCCCGCACACATAAATTGATCCCTAGAAAAAGCAAAAGGGTGGACGTACTCTATGAGAATATCACCTGGGCAGTTCTCAGACAATTTATAGATAAACACCCAAGATAAATTTAAAAAGAATAGAACTGGCAGATGGGATATGGAGTGAGTTAATGTAAATGATGGTTGTTGATGTGGGTAAATAGGTTAATTTGGATATTAATAAATTATGTTAGCTAAAATGTATGAATGTTCTGTTAAATGGGTAAATTGAGTGGATATATATGTATTGTAGTGGCTGAATGTGTGCATGTTCTATAATAATCAGGGGTAAGTGTATGAAAGGAACGTGTATTTAAAGGGTAATGGTCAATGTAAAAAAAATGTAGGTAAGCAAATGTCCAAGGTACAATAGTGGTTTATTAGTTATTATACAAAATAATAGCAGTGGGGGATGTAGGATCCTTGCAATTCCCTCCGCTTAAGGTATGAATGAATACTTTACATATAAAATAATAGAGATGAACAAGTTCAGCTTTGAGGTGCTCCGGTGGGCTAGAAAAGAGGGAGAGTCTCCTAGGACTGTCTCCACCTTTTCCAGCCCACCGGAGCACCTGAAAGCTAAGCTAGTTTATGCAAGCAAAAGTCAGCAACTGCCGAGCCTGAGCCGAGAAGTTCGTGACAAATAGAATCACTGTAACTTCGCTCATCTCTATAAAATAATCTATATAATACAACTCAAAGTGTGTGTGTGTGTGTGTGTGTGTGTATGTTCCACAAAAACTTCCAAACGTCTAAAGATATTAACATGAAACTTGGCACACATGTAACTTATATGTCACCAACAAACATAGGATAGGTGATTTAACCCTTACTCACCCCCATTTGCCAGGGGCAGGGTTTATGTTTAAAGTCCCATACAAGTCAATGGGAAATATACTTCCAAACTGCATAACTTCCAAACGGCTGGAGATATTTCGATAATACTTGGTCACATGTAACTTATTTGTCAGCTTAAAATATAAGATAGTTAATTTAACCCTTAACTACCCACATTTGTGAGGGCCGGGGTTTTTGTTTAAAGTCCCATGCAAATCAATGGGAAATGTATGTTCCCATATGACTTCCGTACAGCTGGAGATATTTCAATACCTGATACACATATTATGGATCGGAATATGAGGACGGGATGGGAAGTCGGGATAGGAGGATGGGATATGAGGACGGGATATGAGGACGAGATATGAGGTTGGGATAGGAGGTCGGGTAGGAGGTCTGGATAGGAGGACGGGATATGAGGTCTGGATAGGAGGTCGAGACAGGAGGTCAAGATAGGAGGACGGGAAAGCAGGACGGGAAAGGAGGACGGGAAAGGAGGTCGAGATAGGAGGACTGGATATGAGGACTGAATATGAGGTCGGGATAGGAGGACAGGATATGAGGACGAGATATGAGGTCGAGATAGGAGGTCAGGTAGGAGGTCGGGATAGGAGGACGGGATAGGAGGTCTGGATAGGAGGTCTGGATAGGAGGTTGCGATAGGAGGTCGAGATGGGAGGATGGGATAGGAGGTCGGGATAGGAGGTCAGAATAGAAGGATGGGATAGGAGGACGAGATAGGAGGTCGAGATAGGAGGTCGAGATAGGAGGTCGAGATAGGAGGACGGGAAAGGAGGTCGGGATAGGAGGTCAGGATAGGAGGACTGGATAGGAGGTCGGGATCAGAGGTCGGGATAGGAGGACGGGATAGGAGATCAAGATAGGAGGTCGAGATAGGAGGTCGAGATAGGAGGACGGGATAAGAGGTCGGGATAGGAGGTTGGAATAGGAGGTCGGGATAGGAGGTCGGGATAGGAGGTCGGGATAGGAGGTCGGGATAGGAGGACAGGATAGGAGGACGGGATAGGAGGACGGGATAGGAGGTCGAGATAGGAGGTCGAGATAGGAGGTCGAGATAGGAGGACGGGATAGGAGGTCGGGATAGGAGGTTGGAATAGGAGGTCGGGATAGGAGGTCAGGATAGGAGGTCGGGATAGGAGGTCGGGATAGGAGGACAGGATAGGAGGACGGGATGGGAGGTCGGGATAAGAGGTCAAGATAGGAGGATAGGATAGGAGGTCAAGATATGAGGACGGGAAAGGAGGATGGGATAGAAGGTCGGGATAGGAAGTCGGGATAGGAGGTCGGGATAGGAGGTCTGGATAGGAGGTCGGCATAGGAGGACGGGATAGGAGGTCGAGATAGGAGGTCGGGATAGGAGGATGGAAAGGAGGTCGGGATAGGAGGTCAGGATAGGAGGTCGGGATAGGAGGTCGGGATAGGAGGACGGGAAAGGAGGACGAGATAGGAGGACGGGATAGGAGGTCGGGATAGGAGGTCGAGATAGGAGGTCGAGATAGGAGGTCGGGATAGGAGGTCGGGATAGGAGGTCGGGATAGGAGGACAGGATAGGAGGACGGGATGGGAGGTCGAGATAGGAGGTCAAGATAGGAGGATAGGATAGGAGGTCGAGATATGAGGATGGGAAAGGAGGATGGGATAGGAGGTCGGGATAGGAAGTCGGGATAGGAGGTCGGGATAGGAGGTCTGGATAGGAGGTCGGCATAGGAGGACGGGATAGGAGGTCGAGATAGGAGGTCGAGATAGGAGGACGGGAAAGGAGGTTGGGATAGGAGGTCGGGATAGGAGGACGGGATAGGAGGACGGGATAGGAGGTCGGGATAGAAGGTCGGGATAGGAGGACGGGATAGGAGGACAAGATAGGAGGACGGGATAGAAGGTCGGGATAGGAGGTCGAGATAGGAGGACAGGATAGGAGGTCGGGATAGGAGGTCGGGATAGGAGGTCGAGATAGGAGGTCGGGATAGGAGGTCGGGATAGGAGGTCGGGATAGGAGCACGGGATAGGAGGTAGGGATAGAAGGTCAGGATATTGGGTTGGGATATGACAACAATATATGAGGACTGGATATGAAGTCAAAAGCTTCCTCCTTTGTTTATTTTTCTCCCCAACAAGGATTAGGAAGGAAATCCAGGCAACGCTGGGTACTCAGCTAGTTTACATATAAATGGTGGTGCAATAAACAATGCAATGCATTAAAATGAAGTTCTGTCACTGAGTATCAGTCGGCACAGCTTTCCACGGCTGGTTAGCTGTTGTCTGCTGCGCGCTCGCAAGTGCTGCATTCCCGCACAATTCGGCCCACTAAAGTGGAGATGTAATAGAGTTACTAACTGGTAACTCAATATGCAGAAGCAAGTGGATGGCAGGCTAACATTGCATACAAAACCTTGCTTCTGCATGTTGAGTTACCAGTTAGTACCTCTATTACATCTCCGCTTTAGCGCTCTGTAGTGGGCCGAATTGTGAGCGACTGCAGAACTTGCGAGCGCGCAGCAGACATCAGCTAACCAGCCATGGAAAGCTGTGCTGACCGATACTCAGTGACAGAACTTCATTTTAATACATTGCGTTGTTTATTGCACCACCTTTTATATGTAAATTATTTTATATGTAAAGTATTCATTCATACCTTAAGTGGAGGGGATGCTATTATTTTGTGTAATAACTAATACATCACTATTGTACCTTGGACATTTGCTTACCTACTATTTTTATACATGGACCATTAACCCTTTAGATACACGTTCCTTTCATGCACTTACCATTCACCCCTGATTATTATAGAACACGCACTCATTCAGCCACTACAATACATATATATCCACTCAATTTACTCATATGACAGAACACTCATACATTTTAGCTACCATAATTTATTTATTAATATCCAAATTAACCTATTTACCCACATCCACAACCGTCATTTACATTAACTCACTCCATATCCCATCTAATTTACGACAACATATACAGAGTAGTCCTTGAGAACCTGCCACCTGCCATTTCTCTTTCTTTTAGGAGGTCGGGATAGGAGGTCAGGATAGGAGGTCGGGATAGGAGGACAGGATAGGAGGACAGGATGGGAGGTCGAGATATGAGGATGGGAAAGGAGGATGGGATAGGAGGTCGGGATAGGAAGTCGGGATATGAGGTCGGGATAGGAGGTCTGGATAGGAGGTCGGCATAGGAGGACGGGATAGGAGGTCGAGATAGGAGGTCGAGATAGGAGGTCGAGATAGGAGGTCGAGATAGGAGGTCGGGATAGGAGGTCGGGATAGGAGGTCGGGATAGGAGGTCGGGATAGGAGGACGGGATAGGAGGTCGGGATAGAAGGTCGGGATAGGAGGACAGGATAGGAGGATGAGATAGGAGGACGGGATAGGAGGTCGGGATAGGAGGTCGGGATAGGAGGTCAAGATAGGAGGACGGGATAGGAGGTCGGGATAGGAGGTCGAGATAGGAGGTCGAGATAGGTGGACGGGATAGGAGGTCGGAATAGGAGGTCGGGATAGGAGGTCGGGTGTTTATGAGGATATCACGTGGACAGTTTTCGGACATTTTATAGATAGAGTACCCCCACCCTTTCACTTTTTCTAGGGATCAATTTATGTGTGCGGGCAGGACATAAAAAATTTAGCCAACAATAATGAAATGTAGTGTGTGTGTGCTTTTCACTTTTTTTTTTTTTACATTTTTTAGGTAGTACTACTACTCCCAGCATGGAACACACTGTTCCATGGGGGGGAGTAGTAGTACCTGTACTAATTGACTGATCACCCGTGTCACTTCTGACACCCATTGCGATCCTCCTGTATAATATATAGATGCGGCCTGCCGCTCTTCTATGGTCCCCTGCACTGCCGTATATATACACCTATATATTTCCCGCAGAGAGCTGTGATTGGCCAGATGGTTCCAGCCACTCACAGCTCTGCGGGAAATATGAATAATAGGTATATAGACAGCATATACTCATAATACAGTGGGACCAGAGAAGAGCGGGCAGCCACACACATCTATACATTATACAGCACGATCGCATCAGGTGTCAGAAGTGACACTTGCTGTGATCAGTCTATTAATGCAGGTACTACAGATCCCAGCATGGAGCAGAGTGTGCTCCATGTTGGGAGCAGTAGTATCTGCAGTTGAGGACAGATAAAGCAAGTGTCACTCCTGACACCCGCTGCGATCTTCCTATCTATTGCAGAGATGCGAGCGCAGGAGAAAGCCTCTCGCATCTATGTATTATACAGGACGATCGCAGGGGTGCGGCAAATGAAGAAATTTATTATTTAGAATTGAGTCGAAGTTCGGATTTGGTCCGAAGCAAATTTTTCATGAAATTCGGAACTAATTCGACTTTGTCAGATTCGATTTGCTCATCTCTAGCTGTAACACTTACGGTTAGAAGACAGAAACACAGGAGAAAGTGGATACGCTGGACCTGTGTGGCAAATGACGCGGGCCGTACCATGTAGCGGAGTCTAGGGTGCCACTGGTATACACCAGAGCCCGCCGCAAAGCCGGATGGTCTTACTGTGGCATGACTCGATCACACAGGCGGCTGAGGAGATTCAAGGCACAGGAGGGATACAGCAACTCGTAGTCAGGATAGCAGAAGTTCAGGGCAGGCAGCACTGGTGCGTAGTCAGGAACGTAGCAGAAGGTCAGTAGGCAGGTGGCACAGGAGCAAGGTCAGGTCACAGAACAAGGGGTCAGAAACACGGCAAGGCAAGACTCAGTAACGCTTTCTCATTGACACAAGGCAACAAAGATCTGGCAGGAATGTGGGGGAGGTGCAGAAATTTATAAGTGAGGCACAGGTGTTAGGACTAATTATGGGCGTACTGGCCCTATAAATCTTATAGCTCTGGCACGTGTGCGCCCTAGGAGATGAGCACATGCCCATCGGAGCTGAGAGGCAGGGGAGGAAACAGCAGAGGACTGAGGTGAGCGACGGGCTGGGATTCGCATGCGGGCACGTCCCGCGATGTGAATCCTAGACCCGCAGGCTGAAGGGGAGAGCGGAGCAAGGTGCTCATTGCCAGTGTGTGTGGCCGGAGCTTAAATCATGACATTTGCCTTTCTTGTTTTGTGTTTTTCAGGTCACAGACAGTGTTTGGTGTGGATTCTCGGTCACTTCTATGTCCGACGTGGAGCGGTCCGGGCTGCTGTGATGCGGGACGGGAGACAGTTGGGCTTTTTGAGGGAATTGGCGTGTTGCATTGGATCAGGATAGACAGCATGTTGTGGAGTCTGGTGCTCCCTGAGGTACAATTTCACGCTTCTTTAGACCGTCCCCTGGACATATTGGTGGTGCATACCAGGGGCAACTATTTGAGACTTCGGTCATCTCGGGAGTTAATTAGGGACATTAAACTCTACATTTTGAGATTGCAGTCTACTTTTCCAGGTCTGCTATTTGTTTGGTCCGACATGATGGCACGGTTGGTGTAGTGGTACGCCCGGTCGGTGGATCGGCTGAATAAGGCTTGGGTCAAGATGAACAAAGAGGTGGGTTGCTTTGTTCCTAAGAATGGGGGAATAGTGGTGCGACACAGTGATCTGGAGGGGGAGCCTGGGGAATTTTTGGATCCTGATGGTGTCCATTTGACGCCATCGGGATGGTGTCCATTTGACGCCATCGGGATGGACTTGTGGGCATTGCTTTGCAAGGGGGTATTGAGCTTGCTTTGAGTGTGTAGAAGGATGAAAGTTAGTAAAGTGTCACTATCTTTCATCTGTGGCGTGTGAAAGGGTCCTGGGGGAGGTAGAGGTTTGAAAGTTAAACGTTTGAGATGTTCATTTGGGCCTCCTGGTGGTGGTTCTGGGCCTCAGTAGTTCGAGGGATTATGCAGAAGGTTACCTGGGTGCCCCTGGACCAGGTGGTCGCGGCCAGGAGTTAGAGCATGGTGAACAAGTTTGGTTGGGGGAGGGGAGTGCCCTCCAGGGCCCCTTCAAGGCAATGGGGTTAGGTTCAGTGAACTTGAGTATTTTTAAATGTATAAGATATTTAAATGTTATTTATTGGTTGTTAAATAAACGGGCCACACGACCCAATTTTCCCACAATATGTGTAAGTGTCCTTTTTTGGGAAAAAGGGGTCATATTCGGTTGGGAGTGGGTTTAGAGCGGGAAGGGATGTATCTAAAATCCCATCCAGTCAAGGGAGCAAATGGAGCGGGGGGAATCCCTGGCGTAGTGGCGACTTGACGGGGGTTTTAGTGGCCCTTCCGGATGCAGTAGGGGGAAATTTTGGTTAGAGGAGGAATGGGAAGATAATGGGGGTATAAGGTTGATACTGAACAATATATAGTTGTTATCATAATAACAATCTGGCAGGCTAGTCTGTATAGAGAAACTGGGGACACCCTCAAAGCTAGAACAGATGGAAAACTATAATGGCAGGATGTAGCAAAAACAGTATATATATATATATATATATATATATATATATATATATATATATATAGTCATCGATGTAAATGTTGGCACCCCTGAATTTTTTCAAGAAACTGAAGTATTTCTCACAGAAAAGGATTGCAGTAACACATGCTTTGCTATACACATGTTTCTTCCATTTGTGTGTATTGCACTTAAACCAAAAAAGGTAGGAAAAAAGCAAATTGGATACAATGTCACACCAAACTCCAAAAATGGGCTGGACAAAATTATTGTCATCCTTTCAAAATTGTGGAAAAATAAGATTGTTTCAAGCAAGTGATGCTCCTTTAAACTCACCTTGGGCAAGTAACAGGTGTGGGCAATATAAAAATCACACCTGAAAGCAGATAAAAAGGAGAGAAGTTCACTTAATCTTTTCATTGTGTGTCTGTGTGTGCCACACTAAGCATGGACAACAGAAAAAGGAGAAGAGAACTGTCTGAGGACTTGAGACACAAAATTGTGGAAAAATATCAACAATCTCAAGGTTACAAGTCCATCTACAGAGATCTAGATTTACCTTTGTCCACATTGCGCAACATTATCAAGAAGTTTGCAACCCATGGCACTGTAGTTAATCTCCTTGGGCATGGACGGAAAAGAAAAATTGATGTAATGTGTCAACGCAGGATAGTCCAGATGGTGAATAAGCATCCCCAAACAAGTTCCAAAGATATTCAAGCTGTCCTGCAGGCTCAGGGAGCATCAGTGTCAGTGCGTACTATCCATTGACATGTAAATGAAACGCTATGGCAGGAGACCCTGGAGGACCCTACTGCTGACACAGAGACATAAAAAAGCAAGACTACATTTTGCCAAAATGAACTTACGTAAGCCAAAATCCTTCTGGAAAAACGTGTTGTGGACAGATGAGACCAAGATAGAGCTTTTTGGTAAAGCACATCATTCTACTGTTTACCGAAAATGGAATGAGGCCTACAAAGAAATAAACACAGTACCTACAGTGAAATATGGTGGAGGTTCAATTATGTTTTGGGGTTGTTTTGCTGCCTCTGGCAGCAAGGCATCATGAAATCTGAGAATTACCAACATATTTTGGGTCGCACTGTAAAGCCCAGTGTCAGAAAACTGGGTTTGCGTACGAGATCTTGGGTCTTCCAGCAGGACAATGACCCTAAACATATGTCAAAATGCACCCAGAAATGGATGGCAACAAAGCGCTGGAGAGTTCTGAAGTGGCCAGCAATGAGTCCAGATCTAAATCCCATTGAACACCTGTGGAGAGATCTTAAAATAGCTTGTGCTGTGCGGCTTTACATTGACTCTGAAGCGATAACTTTGATACTAGTAGGTGTAATTGTTTTTTTTAGCTAACCTTTTAAATTGATTTCATTACTGTATATGTTTGTTTTTAAATTCATAATTTATTGTCGTGTAAAATCTAGATAGACAATAATGGCTGATGATGCTCTTGAGGGACCTTTCCAAATGCAAGATTATGAGGGGAACCCTGAGTCTAATACCAGAAAGCGTTTAATAGCTGTCAACAGTTTAATAGAACATTTATTGCCAATTATTGAACATTGTTTATCATGGTCTATTTTTGTGTAGTTTTTGAGACCTTTGCAGTGTTTTTTGTGCTTTTTCAAAACGGCGCAGTTAGTAAATAAGGTCCACTGCATTGTTTGAACTTTAAAATAGCATACCAATGTTAATTTTGATTAAAAAAATAGTCGAAAAATAGGCGCAAAATAGCCGATTGTGCAAAAAATTGCACCTTTTATAAGCCGAAAAATGACAGAAAGCCGTTAGTGAATCTCCCCCTTCATGCATCCATAGGGACTTTATGTGCACCTGCACAGGGTCTGTGCACATAGCCTAACCCTATACTATAGGGAAAAGTCGGGAACATTTTCTAACCAGCTTTTACTAGGTGAACATTTCCAGCCATTTATCCACAGTATTTTCTGTGAAACCACTCCCCTTTTGGGTCAGTCACACCCCCCTCTGCAACAGCCCATGCCCCTTTTTGGCTTTTCACAGTGCAATGTCGGGGTTTGTCGTATTTTCCTGGTGCACACTGTCGCACACTTGCGCAGACTGGTGCAGAGATGTCTCAGACACTCTGCGCCAAAAAAAAAAAAAAGACAAAAACTGGTCTGTTTCAGATTAGTAAATGAGGCCCATTATCTGATTCTGCCTTGTTTAGTTTTATTAGAAAAAAATTGAGGAGAGGTCTATAAATACAGAAATAGGCTCAAACATATGGTATTCTGCTATACAACCCATAATAAAAAATAAAATAAAAAGTTACTCCAGTATTCTAGATACATCCTATTCTAACACTGACATATTTAAAGTTGGAGTAGTTCAAGGATTTGGTTGATAATAGTCTTCTAGAGGTGATTTGCATTTTTCTTTGAAATTATTGCACTTCCCTATTCTTTGCAGATATTTAGCTTTTATAAGTATTTGAAGATGGTAAATAGATTTTCTTACCTCCACTACTGATGCAAAATGCCACCAGTTATTCACAATGCAGACAAAGGACTGTTAACAGTCGAGAATGTGACAGCAGTTCAGTTCCCTTTGACTTCTGGGTATTATAAAGTAGTGCCTAAAGTTGTACAACTAAAGCTTATTTGATTTATTTTTATTTATGTATTTATTTATTTTTTTTATTTGGGGGGCTAGAAAGAAAATTTTACATACATCATTTTGCTTATGCTTCCTATAGGGTGACAGACTTTGAATGATAAGCCGAATAACTCCTTAATCCTGCTACTCTATCTTCTTTTGTAAAATAATCCTTCTGTAGGTGTCTAAATCTTTCCCGCTTCCCCCCTCCCTTCTCTCATGCATATGAGTCTAATATTACTGCTATTTTCTATGACATTTTGACCAGTGGTTTCCAATAATGGTGCTAAACATAGGCTTGAGACTCATCTCGGCACATAAGGGTAAAATGAGTTTCTGAAAATAGAAAAAACTGTTGGAAACTATCAGAACCTTAAGTGTTGGAAATGTGAAGAAAATCAGCTTTTTATGTGCCTAAAGTCTGGCAGTTATACTACATAAATCTCCGGTTAGAATATGACAGCGTTTCCCGCCTTCTTTTCTTTAGCATTGGTTGCCAGGTAACGGTTCCATGCCAGTGTGTGCGCCTTTCTCTGCTCCTGGTCTGACAGGTTTTCACCATTCCTCCAGGGGGATGAAGTAACAGACTGAATTTCGTTAGTGATACCTCAATGTGCATAGGAAACCACACAGCCCAAGTTCTCAGAAATAGCCTTGGAGCTCTGTATTCTGCACTTCCATCTCCATTATACTGTAGTTTGGTCCTACGCTCATTATTAATTGTGAATTGACAAACCGTGTGGATTCAAAAATTTGCTACTGCTGGGTTTCTTCCGAAGTTATCAGTAAAGACCCTGCTCTCATTTTGATACCATCAATAATTATTTTATATGTCTTTAAATTTACATTGTTCTTGTAAATTAGTAAAATTCTTAAAGAACAAGAAATCAGGGAAAAACTATTTTATAGTGTTTTTTTCATCATATCTGGAAACAAAATGAAGGAAGCGGCAATCTGTATATTTATCATGGAACTAGTTGGTCTCGAAAACACTTTTATGATAAATAGTACAAATTATACAAGATAAATTGCTATAATTGGCTTATCCATATCTATTATAATCTATAATAGATATAGATTTATCAAACTGTGTGAAAGAAAAGTGGAGTGGTTTTCTCATAACAACCAATCACAGCTTAGCTTTCAATTAAAATGAGGCTTGTTAGCTGAGCTGTGATTGGTTGCTGTGGAAACATAACTCCACTTTTTCTCTCACACAGTTTGATAAATCAGGGCCATAGTTACTACTTTATCCAGTATTGCAAGTATGTAAGGTTGAAGTACATTTTTTTTTTTTTTGCTATTACAAACCTTTTTAAAGGTCGGCTCAGATTTTCTATTTACCGTATTTATCGGCGTATAACACGCACTTTTTAGGCTAAAATTTTTAGCCTAAAGTCTGTGTGCGTGTTATACGCCGATACCCCCCCAGGAAAGGCAGGGGGAGAGAGGCCGTCGCTGCCCGCTTCTCTCCCCCTGCCTTTCCTGGGGTCTAGAGCGCTGCTGTCGGCCCTTTTCACCCCCTGGTTATCGGCGCCGCTGCCCGTTCTGTCCCCCTGACTATCGGTGCCGGCGCCGATAGCCAGGGAGAGAGAAGCGGCGCCGACAGCCAGGGGGAGAGAAGGGGCAGCGGCACCCATTGCCGGCGCCGCTGCCCCGTTGCCTCCCCGGTGGCATAATTACCTGAGTCCGGTCCGCGCTGCTCCGCTGCTCCAGGCCTCCGTCGTGCGTCCCCGGCGTCATTGCTATGCGCTTAACGGCGCGGCGCATGACGTCAGAGCACCGCGCCGTGCATAGCAACGACGCTGGGGACGCATGACGGAGGCCTGGAGCAGCGCGGACCGGACTCAGGTAATTATGCCACCGGGGATGGGGGGAGGCAACGGGGCAGCGGCGCCGGCAATGGGTGCCGCTGCCCCTTCTCTCCCCCTGGCTGTCGGCGCCGCTTCTCTCTCCCTGGCTATCGGCGCCGGCACCGATAGTCAGGGGGACAGAACGGGCAGCGGCGCCGATAACCAGGGGTTAAAAAGGGCCGACAGCAGCGCTCTAGACCCCAGGAAAGGCAGGGGGAGAGAAGCGGGCAGCGATGGCCTCTCTCCCCCTGCCTTTCCTGGGGGTATATCGGGGTATACACGCGCACACACGCACCCTCATTTTTTTCATGGATATTTGGGTAAAAAACTTTTTTTACCCAAATATCCGTGGTAAAATGAGGGTGCGTGTTATTGGCCGGTGCGTGGTATACCCCGATAAATACGGTACTATTACAAATGCAACAGAATTGTAATGTGATTTGCAACAACAACAACAACAAAAAACTCTCTGTAACACTCACGGCAGTAGTCGATCCGGTGTACCTGTGTGGAAGATGATGTGGGCCATACCAGGGAGCGGAGTCTAAGGTGCCACTGGTTTTCACCAGAGCCCGCCGCAAAGCAGGATGGACTTGCTGCGGCAGGCGGCACCCAGGTCGCTACCCTTGGTACGATTCGTCCACACAGGTTGCTGAGATGTAACGTACCACTGAAGGGATATGGCAACTCTATGTCAGGATAGCAGAAGGTCAGGGCAGGTGGCACAGGCGCGTGGTCAGAAACGTAGCAGGAGGTCAATTGGCAGGCGGCATCGGAGCAAGGTCAGGTTAAGCAACAGAATGTCAGAACACGGCAGGGCAAACACAGTAATGCTTTCTCTAAGGCTCTAAGCAAACAAAGAACCGTCAAGGAGTGGTGGAAGGTGCAGATACTTATAACAGAGGTACAGGTGCAACTGATAATTAAGGGTGCACTGGCCCTTTAAACCGCATAGCCCCGGCACGCTCGCGCTGTAAGGGATGGGGATGCACACACCAGCTATGCGCATGCCGAGAGGAGCCGGAGACAGCGTGGGGCAAGGAGATGCCCGGGACTGGCATGCGGGCGCATCCCGCACAGTAAGTCTTAGAGCCGCCGGTGACAGGAGGAGGGGCGCGCTCATGGTTAGAATGAGTGACCGGAGTGCTGCCCGTAACACTGTCCTAGGGTAAAGTCACACGTAGTGCATTAGCAGCATGTGGATGCACTACTGACTGCCCCTAGAGTGAGCCTTCTGCTTTGCCCGTTTGTCCTGAGTTTTCTGCTTGTAGCGGCAGATTGCTGTGACCCTGCCCTTAGGGTGTATTCACATGAACAGTATCCTGCACATATTTGATGCCAAGATTTGAAGCTGCAGATATAATGCTGTGTTCAGTCATTTAGTTTACATTGAAATCTGCAGCATAAAACCATGTATATCACATATGCTTAGGATACTGTATGTGTGAATACCCTGTTAAGCTATGTTTACACAGTGTAAAATTTATAAAAAAGTATTTCTGTTAAAAAATAAATAATAATAATAATTTAAACTATGGAATTATAGGCATTTTTGCCTTCAGAACAAATCTGCCTTAATTTTTTTTTTTATTTCCAGCTTTTAAGAGACATAACTCTTATTTTTCAGGAAACAAGAAGAATTGATCAAGCACAGCTTGCTTGTGTATATAATCGTTCTTTATACCATAAAACCCACTAAGTAGACACAAGTACAAGGAAAAAGTAACTAGTTTCAGACAATTTAAAGGGTACCTCTCATCAAATAAACTTTTGATATATTTTAGATTAGTAACTTTCCAATAGTATGTTAATGAAACACATGATTCTTTCTATTGTATTTTTCCCGATCAGTCCTGTCAGCAAGTATTTCTGACTCATGCTGGAGTCCTAAATACTCAGAGCTTCCAGCCTGCTTTGTTCACAGCCAAACAGGCTGTGAACAAAGCAGGCTGGCAGCTCTGAGTGTTCTCCTTTGTGAACAAAGCAGAATGGCAGCTCGTAGTGTTTAGGACTCCAGCATGAGTCTGAAAGGCTTGCTGCCAGGACTGGTAGGGAGAACCCTAGTGGTCATTTCTTCAAAGTGGAAAATTAAATAGAAAGAAGCATATTTGTTAATAACATGCAATTGTGAAGTTATTCTGCATACATTAATCTATAATATATCAAAAGTTTTTTTGATGAGCGGTACCCTTTAAGCAGCCTTAGTCATGCAAATGAGGTGGGTGAAATGTGTTACTTTACTTACTTCACACAAAGGTTATGCAGTAAATTTTGTGTCACAGAATTTTAAGCTATGCCCCTTTCCACCTATGACATATTCCTTTCCCAGTATTCCATGTTCAATTGCCAGGTAAGGCACATTTGCCAATTGTGATTGATATGCATCCAAATTTTGGAGTTTGTGGTGCATCAGGAATAGTGGGCCAATGTTTATTTTTTTTTTCTCTGTTGGTAAAATGTATCACATATCTGTATTAGACTTACAGATTTTTATGTCAATGTTACTCTAAATGCTACATTCTGGCAGCCAGATATATGGGGACATTTATGAAACCATTTAGTAGCTTTTGTTTTGCTTAAAATTGTCACAAAAAAGTCGCTTGTGTGACTACTCTATTTTTTGTGTGACCTTTTGATTGTGCAGTGCCCTAAGCAAAAAATAAGAAGCTTGCTTACCAAAGCAAAAAGTGAGTTTTGACTTGCAGTGGTCAGAGATTTATCAAATGCAAAAGTCACAAAAAAAGTCGCATCACATGAAAAAAAACTGCGAAATTTACTCCAGCTCAAATATGGAGCAGACAAATCCACTACCAAAGCAAAAAAAAAATGAAAATAAATTGCTTACATGCAACAAATTTATCAACCCTGCTACAACTATTTGATAAGTCGCACATAAGCAAAAAAATTGTAAGGAAAAAATGACTAAAAAAATACATAAGCAAACATTGATAAATGTCCCCCATAGTTTCTATATGGAATTCACATGAAAAAGTCTCTGAATGTGTGTTTTCTTTCCACACAGATTTTTAACCCCTTAAGGACCCTTGACGTACGCATACGTCATGACACCCTGGTACTTAAGGACCCATGATGTACGCGTACGTCATGGAGAATTCCGGCCCCCGCCGCGCACCGGGCGGGGATCGGACCGGGATGCCTGCTGAAATCATTCAGCAGGCATCCCGTGCAAATGCCCAGGGGGGTCATCAGACCCCCCATGTCGGTGATCGCGGCAAATCGCAAGTGAATTCACACTTGCGATTTGCGCGATTACGGGTCATTACGGGTCTATAGTGACCCGGTGACCCGGAATATAAGGGGTATCACGGTTGTCTAAGATACCCACGATCCCCCTGAAGGCATAGGAGTGAGGTGGCAGGGGTGCCACCCCTCCTATCCCTGCTATTGGTGGTCTAGACGCGACCACCATTAGCAGATCGGGGGCGGGGGGGTTAACTTTTGTTTTCCCTGTCCTGCCCACCCACAATAGGCGGGGCAGGATGGGGAAACGACGGGGACTGGCGCCAAAGATCCACTTACCGATCCGGGCGGGCGACGGAGGCTGCGGGCAATGGAGATCGGCGGGCGGCAATGACGTGCAGCTGGATCCGACGGAAGCCGTTGAGTTGCCTAGCAACATCTGGAGGGTACAGTTTGAGACCATTATACAGTGGTCTCTAACTGTAGCCCTCCAGATGTTGCAAAACTACAACTGCCAGCATGCCCAGACAGCTGTTTGGGCATACTGGGAATTGTAGTTTTGCAACAGCTGGAGGGCTACAGTTTTAGACCACTACATAGTGGTCCCTAAACTGTAGCCCTCCAGATCTTGCAAAATTACAACTCCTAGCATGCCCAAACAACTGTTTGCTGTCAGGGCATGCTGGAATTTGTAGTTTTGCAACAGCTGGAGGAACACAGTTTGGAGATCATCTTGCAGTGTTCTCTAAAACTTAAAGATCAGTGTATGTAATGTTATAGGACCCTATAGGAGCTATAACATTGCAAAACAAAAGTAAAAAAAAAGTGTTAATAAAGATCATTTAACCCCTTCCCTATTAAAGTTTGAATCACCCCTCTTTTCCCATTAAAAAATAAAACAGTGTAAATAAAAATAAACATATGTGGTATCGCCGCGTGTGTAAATGTCCGAACTATAAAAATATATTGTTAATTAAACCGTATGGTCAATGGCGTACACGTAAAAAAATTCCAAAGTCCAAAAAAACGTATTTTTTGTCACTTTTTATACCATTAAAAAAGGAATGAAAAGTGATCAAAAAGTCAGATCAAAACTTCAGATTATGGTGCAAAAAATTAGCCCTCATACCGCCCTGTACAAGGAAAAATAAAAAAGTTATAGGGGTCAGAAGAGGACATTTTTAAACGTATATATTTTCCTGCACGTAGTTATGATTTTTTCCAGAAGTACGACAAAATTAAACCTATATAAATAGGGTATCTTTTTAATTGTATGGAAGTACAAAATAATGATAAGGTGTCATTTTTACCTAAATATGCACTGCGTAGAACTGGAAGACCCCAAAATGTACAAAATTGCACTTTTTATTCGATTTTGTCGCACAATGATTTTTTTTCAGTTTCACCATGGATTTTTGGGTAAAATGACTAATGTCACTGCAAATTATAATTGGTGACGCAAAAAATAAGCCATAATATGGATTTTTAAAACAATTCAAAACCCACATCTGACTGCACAATCCCTCCAGAAAGATCTGGCAGACACTGGAGTTGTGGTACACTATTCCACTATAAAGAGATACTTGTACAAATATGGTCTTCATGGAAGAGTCATCAGAAGAAAACCTCTTCTACGTCATTACCACAAAAATCAGCGTTTGAACTTTGCAAATGAACATATAGACAAGCCTGATGCATTTTGGAAACAAGTTCTGGGGACCGATGAGGTTAAAATTGGACTTTTTGGCCGGAATGAGCAAAGGTACGTTTGGAGAAGGGGAACAGAATTTAATGAAAAGAACCTCTGTCCAACTGTTAAGCATGAGGGTGGGTCAATCATGCTTTGGGGTTGTATTGCAGCCAGTGGCACAGGGAACATCTCATGAGTAGAAGGAAAAATGGATTTGATAAAATTTCAGCAAATTTTGGATGCTAACTTGATGCCATCTGTGAAAAAGCTGAAGTTAAAGAGAGGATGGCTTCTACAAATGCATAATGATCCTAAACACACCTGGAAATCCACGGGGGATAACATCAAGAGGCGTAAACTGAAGGTTTTGCCATGGCCTTCACAATCTCCTGACCTCAACATAATTGAAAATCTATGGCAAGACCTTTACCCCTTAACGACGAGCGCCGTAAATGTACGTCCTGGTTATGTGGTACTTAACGTACCAGGACGTACATTTACGTCCTAAGCATAACCGCGGGCATCGGAGCGATGCCCGGATCATGCGCGGCAGGTCCTGGCTGCTGATCGCAGCCAGGGACCCGCCGGTAATGGCGGACACCCGCGATCCCGTGGATGTCCGCCATTAACTCCTCAGATGCCGTGATCAATACAGATCACGGCATCTGCAGCATTGCGGTCACTTAATTGGATGATCGGATCGCCCGCAGCACTGCCGCGGCGATCCGATCATCCAGTCGGCAGCCGGAGGTCCCCTCACCTGCCTCCGCTGTCTTCCGGGAGTCTTCTGCTCTGATCTGCCTTCCCGCAGACCAGAGCAGAAGATGACCGATAACCCTGATCAGTGCTATGTCCTATACATAGCACTAAACAGAATTAGCAATCGAGTGATTGCTATAAATAGTCCCCTATGGGGACTATTAAAGTGTAAAAATGAAAGTAAAAAAAGATAAAAAAATAAAGTAAGAAAAAATGTGAAACCCCCCCTCCCCCAATAAAAACGTAAATTGCCCCATTTTCTCTATTTCACCCCAAAACGTTTTAATTTTTTTTGATATACATATTTGGTATTGCCGCGTGCGTAAATATCTGAACTATTAAAATCAAATGTTAATGATATCGTACGGTGAACGGCGTGAAGGTAAAAAAAAAAGTCCAAAATAGCTGCTTTTTTATAACATTTTATTCCCCAAAAAATTAATGAAAAATGTATTAAAAGTTTTATATAAGCAAATATGGTCTCAATAAAAAGTACAGATAATGGCGCAAAAAATTAGCCCTCATACCGCCGCTTATACGGAAAAATGAAAACGTTATAGGTCTTCAAAATAAGGGGATCTTAAATGTACTAATTTGGTTAAAAAGTTTGTGATTTTTTTAAGCGCAACAGTAATAGAACAGTATGTTATCACGGGTAACATTTTAATCATATTGACCCAAAGAATAAAGAACACATGTCATTTTTACCATAAATTGTACGGCGTGAAAACAAAACCTTCCAAAATTAGCAAAATTGCGGTTTTCTTTTTAATTTCCCCACACTAATAGTATTTTTACATTTTATGGTAAAGTGAGTGATGGCATTACAATGGACAACTGGTCACGCAAAAAACAAGCCCTCATACTAGTCTGTGGATGAAAATATAAAAGAGTTATGATTTTTTTCAAGGCAAGAAGGAAAAAATGAAAACGTAAAAATAAAATGTTCTTAGTCCTTAAGGCCAAAATGGGCTTCGTCCTTATGGGGTTAAAAGAGCAGTGCGTGACAGACAGCTCAGAAATCTCAAAGAACTGGAAGACTTTTGTAAGGAAGAATGGGCAAAGATACCTCGAACAAGAATTGAAAGACTCTTGGCTGGCTACAAAAAGTGTTTACAAGCTGTGATACTTGCTAAAGTATTTTTTTTGAAAGTGTAAATGATGGAAATAAAATCTAACTTTTGTTGACATATTCTAAGAATGTCTAATCTGTAATTTTGAAAACAAGATACAGATGCTGGCACTGGTGAACACGCTTTCTCGGCTAGTGCAGCGATAAGGCAGCAACTACTGTGAATATGAACTTCATCTCGTGCACAACCCGCATAGAGATACGGCAATCTCAACAATGCAAAAGAAAGAAATCACGGGGGCACTCACGGTACTTCATTCAGTGCAGGTTTCTTTATTCAGGTAGCAGATGAATACATATTCCAGCGGGGCGCCAGGAGCGAGCGTGTGGGCGTGACGCGAGAAAGTGCCGGGATCGGCACAAAATAGGTATCGTCCCACACGCTTGCTCCTGGCGCCCCACTGGAATATGTATTCATCTGCTACCTGAATAAAGAAACCTGCACTGAATGAAGTACCGTGAGTGCCCCCGTGATTTCTTTCTTTTCTAATCTGTAATTTGATTCCTTTTGGAGATTTTTCCATCTTTCCTTGGCTTCTTTATGCACATTAATAACATTTTTTTACCTGGGGTGCTCAAACTTTTGATTCCCACTGTAACTGGACTACCCTTTTAAGGTCCTGGTAATGGGAACAGTCTTCCTTCTGTGGAAACAATGCAGGAACTCAGTTCCCATGCTTTCCTTGAGCTCTGAATGTAAACCTAGGGTTTTCAGTAAAACCACTAATATTTAAGATTTCACAGTATCTTGCAAAATGTATGTCCATTGTATGTGTTTTATTGCTTTGATAATATTATTACCAATGATGTATAGTTCAAATAATGTGTATAGGATAGCTTGTTGATTCCTAAATGTATAAACTTGCCCATCTGCTAAAAGAGTCCACTCAAACACTATGGAGGAGATTTATCAAAACCTGCCCAGAGAAAAAGTTGCTGAGTTGCCCATAGCAACCAATCAGATTGTTTCTTTCATTTTTTAAGAGGCCGTTTCATAAATAAAAGAAGTGATCTGATTGGTTGCTATGGGCAACTCGGCGACTTTTCCTCTGGACAGGTTTTGATAAATCTCCCCCAATGTATACACAAAGGGTGCTCTAGAGCAGTGTCTCCTAAGTGCAGTCCTTATGTACCCCCAACAGGTCATGATTTGAGAGTATCTCATATAGAAAACAATTGTTTTGATGTCTGATGCACTAACCATAATTGTGTCACCTGTTTAAGTCTAAGCATGCAAAAAGAAAAATAGCCAGCACAACAACACGGGTGCACGCTGCTATGGCAGATACAGAGTATACAAAAAAAGAGGATTGCAGCAGCACACTTTGTGTGCTGCTGCAATCCTCTTTTTTTTTTTGTATACACTGTTTAAGTCTAAGGATATCCTGAAAATGAGAGCTATAATAAATAAAATCCCCAAACACTCTTTCCTTCCTCCATGTTTCTCTACAGAATTCACTTTCAATATACCATATAAAACACATTTTCTATCTTCTTCTATTGTTAATACTGTTCTTTTAAATAAAAAAAAAATAAAAACTTTTTAGCATCTGAAGTCACAACTTATTCATTGGGCATCATTGTTTTCAAACACATGTATCCTTCACTTCCATTCCCCCACGCAGATGAGTCAATAGCCTATTCTTTTGTTGTGATCCATAATATGTACTCTTTTGTAATATCTATATTTTTATTCATTGTTCATGTACAATATTCTTGATTTTTTTTGCGTATAGTATAGTCGCTCATGTATATTGAAAACCTCAGCTGCACAAATAACAAAGAGACATTTATTATAAACCACAAAACGCTTCCAATGTGTTGTGTTTAATGCATACAGAGCCCCATAATGAATATTGGTCGAATACATTTTAGAGTATCGTATTTCATCACAAAAAATTTATGTACCCAGCACTACTATAGTCTACTAGTCCCCTAGTATTCCACAAATTCCCCTGCGTGCACTTTAGACCCTTGTTCTTTTCTTAGTTTTTTTCCCCATCTAATTTATCTTCCTTTTACAATCTTTTGTATTTCGTCCACTTTTCTGTAAACTCCTGCAATCTCCATCTGTTCTATCTACTTTAATTTATTTTCCCCACTCTACATGTTTTTTGAGTGTGCCTGCTCTCCCCACTCCTGTTAACTATCACAGCTCCACTTGAAAACCCACTTGAGTCAGAGCACAAACAGAAGCGCATCACGCCTGGGTGCCTAGATGTTCCAAAATCCCTATTTCTCTAAAGCCAGTCCACACAGCTGAGAAAAACTAACTCCATTGCAGATGCTAAATGAATAAAACAAATAGACTACCCGCTCTACTTTTTATTATTGCCCTTTTAGCCTCTTTGTTGTGAGATTGCTTTGCCCATGGGGTCTTTTCTAATGTTTAGTGAACTGGACAAAAGGCTCCACTAAGCAACAAAGCTTGGATGATTTTGCTTTGTGATGTTTGTGTTACATTCGCTCTTGGGTATAAGGGTTGTTTGGGAGGGGTAGGACTTCGGAGTAAAGAAAGACACAGGTGCACAAGAGAAAAAAATTCAACATTTACCCAGATGTAGCGGAATGAACAATAAGATCATTTTTTTCTGGTCAAACTCATGAGACCCATCTGTTATAAAACCATTCTGTTATAAAGGGCTGAGCTGCAGGAAGAATGATTATATCTTAATTCTTGAACCTCAGTACTAAATAGAGATGAGCAAATCGAAGCTGACAAATCTGAATTTGTTACGAATTTCATGAAAAATGTGATTTGCATCGGATGTGAATATCACCACGATTCTAGCACACAAATCGCTTTATTAAACTACATTAAGTGCGGTCCAGACTCCAGGGCATCTAAAATGGCAGATCCACATGTGGGGAAATGGGGCAAGGAACACTGGGAAGGCGGGAACAACGGTAGGCGGGATGACCCTGAATCACATGCAGGATGCAGTGTATCAGCAGCCAGTCAGCCCTGTGATGTGACAGCCCTATATAATCAGCAGCCATATTGAGGCCAGTCATTTCATTAATTACACTGCATACAGCTAGGACAGACCGCCTGTGTGTGTGGTACACAGAAAAGCTCATTCCAGGAGCGTTCACATCCTAGTCACATCAGAGTTCTGGTGGACAGAGAGCAGTGCTTTTTTCCACTGAAAAGGATTTTTACTGCAGCCATTAACCTACCAGTCACTTTCTAAAGCATTGTATTACAGAGAGGGGCAGAGAGCTGTGTATTGCCTCATACATTTTAACAAGCTGCCTCAAATTCATAAACCTTAGCAGAGGAGGCAGGAAGAATTTTTCAGCGCAATTCTGTGTCTTTGTTCCACAACAACAACAAATCATCTGCTGGTTACACTAGTCTGTAGACGGTATAATACCCAACAGTCCATTTTTAAGCGGACTGTAGCACATTTTTCTGTCCTCATAAGTGCATACCACATACCTACATCTAAGTAGTGTACTATTTTATACCTGTTAATTTGTCAAGGGCCTAGATACTGTGAAAGTCCAGGCAAAAGTAATCACCGGCTGGCGTTTTACTCCAATATGTTTTTTTTCAAGTAAACTGTAGCGTATTTTTCTGCCCTCATAAGTGCATACCTCATACATACATCTAAGTAGTGTACTATTTTGTACCTGTTAATTTTTCAAGGGCCTAGATACTGTGAAAGTCCAGGCAAAAGTACTCACCGGCTGGTGTTGTACTCAAATACTTTAAGTGTACTGTAGCACATTTTTCTGCCCTCATAAGTGCACACCCCATTACCTATATCTAAGTAGTGTACTATTTTGTACCTGTTAATCTTTCAAGGGCCTAGATAATGTGAAAGTACAGCCAAAAGTAATCACCAGCTGGTGTTCAAGACAAATACTGTTTTAAGCGTAGTGAAGCGTATTGTACTCCCCTCATATACGCACTAAGTGTGTCAGGCAGATAAGTGCCAGGACGTGCACAGAGGAGTGGCAAAGGCCTAAATTCATCAGGCACAGGCAGAGGTCGCATCAGACTAGGGGCGAGTGGCAGCAGGAGTCGCAGCAAGAGGCCTGAGCTCCCGGTATCAGCTAGCGGTCGTGTCTGGACCAGCAACCCATCTGCCGTCATTGATTGATTAACACGGTAATCCACTTCATCAGAAGTGACATATGATACCCCCAGTCAACAGTCGGTGGGTTCCTCAGACACAACCCTCAGTTGGCATGGCCCGGGAGCAGTCCCTGTCCTCCCATTGCCTCTGTCCTATGCTGTTCCCTCTCCTACAGAAGTGTCTTATGCTGTGGGTTCAGCTCCACTATTCACTGAGGACAATTTAATAGAGAACAGTCAGCAGTTACTGCCCAGTCAAGAAGTGTAGGAGACATCCGCCGCTTCCTCCACTAGGTGGGCAAGTATTGATGAGGAGAGTTACGTGGGAGGTGGTGTGGGCAGCATTCAGGGTCCTGAAGCAGACACTGTTGAGGAACCTGAGGGGGACATCAGTGACGTACAGACACTTGTTGATGATGATGAGCCGGGTGCAGAAGGGGATTCATCATCATCAGGAGGGTTGCAGGTTGCCCGTGAGGCAGCAGCTGAGCCAGCAAGGTGGTAACATGGTTGGCAGTCAGCATGGTGGCAGAAATGGAAATTCTGGAGCCAAACCTGACTTGAGGAGATCACCTGCTTCGCAGCAGCCTACCTTCCCGGGATGTAGTGGAACAGGGGATTCTGGAGACAGCGGCAGTAGCAGCCAATTAGTGCAGACTGTTGGTGGGAAAATCCGCTACTCGGCGGTGTGGCAGTTTGTTATCAAGCATCCAGAGGAGGTTAACATAGCCACATGTAAGATGTGTTGGTAGAAGGTGAAGCGTGGCAAGGGTCCAAATGGTAGCACCACGGCCTTGCGTCAACATATGCTGCACCACCATAAAGCGGCCTGGGAGAACCATGGCTCCGATGTAGTGGTCCAGCCTGCTGCATTACCCAGTGGCACGCCGCTCCCTCTTTCAGCCAGCCAAGGCTTCACCACCTCAGCCAAAGAGAGCTGTGTGTCATACCCTCCTTCTGTCGACCCTTCTTCTTTTAATCAATCATTGCGCCAACAATCCATAGGCGAAGCCAAGTCCAAGAGACAACAGTATGCGCCCACTCATCCAATGGCACAGAAGCTGAATGTTCTCCTGTCCAAGTTGCTGGTGCTGCAGTCCCTCCCTTTTCAAGTGGTGGACTCTGCAACTTTCAGAGAACTGATGGTTTGTGCCGAGCCGAGGGAGAGAGTTCCAAGCCATAATTTATTTGCGAAGAAGGCAGTACCAGCCCTGCACAATTTTGTGGAAGAGAAGGTGGGCCAGTCCTTGAGCCCTTCGGTGTGTACCAAAGTGCACGGCAGCGCTGACATCTGGAGCTGTAACTATGATCAGGGACAATACATGTCCTTTACGGCTCACTGAGTGAATGTGGTTCCTGCCCAGCCACAACACCAACTTGGAAAGGGGAAAGGTCACGCTGCTTTCTCCTCCACGCTCTCAGGCCATTGGTCCTATGACAGTGTGCAACTCCGCCTCCTCATCTTTCACCATGTCCTAAACTGCCCAGACAAGTCTCAGTGACCCATCAGCATACCATGTGTGCAGGGCACAGCAGTGTCATGCAGTCCTTCACATGGTTAGACTTGGCGAAAAGAGTCACAAAGAGGATTGACTGCAAAAAGTAATTTGTAAAGAAATCAGAGCATAGCTTACTCCATGAAAACTGGAAATGGGAACCATGGTGACTGACCACGGGAAGAACATCCTGTCTGCGCTTCGACAAGGAAGCCTAAGCCAGGCGCCCTGCATGGCACACGTATTCAGTCTGGTCGTTAAGTCGTTCCTGAAGAGTTTTCCCCATTTGCAAGACATCCTAACAATTGGAAGGAAACTTTGCATGCACTTCAGCCACTCGTACACCGCAAAGCACACCCTCCTTGAACTGTATTGTCAGAACTGTATCCCCCAACATAGTCTGATTTGCAACGTTGCCACACGTTGGAATTTCACCCTCCATATGTTGGACCGACTAAAGAACAGAAAAAAGCCATCACCAATTTCTTGATGATTCAACCGGATAGGGATAATCCCCTGTGTAACTTCAACGTCAACCAGTGGCAGCTCATACGTGACACCTGCCGTTTGCTCAGGCCTTTTGAGGAAGCCACATTATTAGGAAGTCATCAGGTTTACGGGATGAACAATGTCATTCCACTGCTTCATTTCTTACAACATGTGTTGCGGCAGGTAACCCCCAGGTCGTTCCACCCGATAGCGACTCAACCCCGACTGACTGCTGAGATAGGCACGGTACAAGGGATTAGGCAAGAGCAAGGTCGGACGTAGCAGAAGGTCAGGGCAGGCAGCAAGGATCGTAGTCAGGGGCAACGGCAGGAGGTCTGGAACACTGGCTTGGGACATACAAGGAACGCTTTCGCTGGCACAATGGCAACAAGATCCGGCGATGCTGGGAAGGGGAAGTGAGGTATTATAAGCATGGACACAGGTGAATTCACTAATTTGGGCCAGGCGCCAATCAGCGGCGCACTGGCCCTTTAAATCGAAGAGAGCCGGCGCGCGCCCTAGGGAGCGGGGCCGCGCGCCCCGGGACTGAACAGACGGGGAACGGGTCCGGTAAGCAGACTGGGATGCGAACCGCGAGCGGGCGCGTCCCGCATCGCGGATCACATCCCTACTAGGGACACTATCGCAGCGCTCCCGGTCAGCGGGTCTGACCGGGGCGCTGCGAGCAGGTAAACGCTGCGAGCGCTCCGGGGAGGAGCGGGGACCCAGAGCGCTCGGCGTAACAGTATGCATTGGAGATGGAGGAAGGGAGTCCCTACGAGTCACTTGCACAAATGGCACGAAGCATGCTTACTTGCTTGCGTAGTGACAGCCGAATTGTCACCATTCGGTAGTGGGATGACTTCTTACTCTCCACCATATTGGACCCTGCTACCGGAACAAAATGGGGGCCTTTTCACACCAACTGAGAGGGAGGAAAAACTGACCTACTACAGAGACATACTACGTAGTCAGTTGGCCAATGCCTATCTGCACCATCATCCATCCTCTCACAGGTCTGACTCGGGGGACCCTCTGCGCTCATCTTCCACTGCCATGGCTGCTGGGGAGGGGTGGGGTGGCAGGAGCTACCAGCTCCATCAGCAGCAGCCTGAGTCTACAGTCACTGATGAGTACCTTTCTTCACCCGCATAGTGAAGCAACTCATCAGCAGCAGGTAGACCTGGAGCAGGACCTGAACCAGCAGGTGGTGGAAAACCTTGGCATGACCATGCCAACACACCTTGAAGATCTGCTGGACTTCTGGGCAGCCACACTTGATTTGTGACTCTGTGATAAGAGAGTTTGCCCTGGAAAAGCTGTCCTGCCTAGCCATGAGTGTGCCATCAGAGCTGGTGTTTAGTGCAGTAGGGTCAATAGTCACCCCAAGGAGAACTTGTCTGTCCACGTAAAATGTGGAGAGACTGACCTTTGTGAAGATGAATCAGGCACGGATCAGCTAGGATTTCAACCCACCAATGCCTGATGCATCAGAGTAGATTGACCATGGTGCCCCACCAACCCTTCACAAATATGGATAGTGTCAAACAGATTTAAGGCACTGCTCCCCAGTTATAAACATTCCTCTGCGTCAGACATTTTTTCACCCACCTTTGTCACCGGGTACTGGTATTGCCACCCACCACACCACTCTGTCACCGGGTCACTATCAGGACTCCGGATGCTGCTGCTGCCACCTCCAGGCTGTCTCATTAAACCACTATATGGTCTCGTAATGCTTCAGCCAACTCCAGGCTGTGCTATTCAGCCCCAATATGGTCTCATCATTGCTTCAGCCACCTCTAGGCTGTGCCATTCAGACTATATGGTCTCCTCATGCTTCACCACCTCCAGACTGTGCCATTCAGCCACTATATGGTCTCCTCATGCTGCCACCAACTCCAGTCGGTCATTCAGCCACTATATGGTCTCCTCACACTAATGCCACCTCAAGGCTCTGTCCTTGTGCCGCCATGTGACACATGACTCCTTGTTAGATTTGCTCCTTTGTAACCACACACCGGGGCCGGGTACATTAAAACTTGGGAGTGTAATCTTAAATTTCAATTTCAAAATCTTCAATTTCAATTTTAAAATTCATTTTTTAATCTTAGAGATTGTGAAGCCCTATTGTCCACTCATGCTGCCGCCAGCCCCAGGCTGTGCCATTCAGCCATTACATGGTTTACTGATGCTGCTGGGCCTTGGAGATTACCTAAAATACTTTATGGTAGCACTAGCTACCATAAATCTTAAATTTCAATTTTAAAATTCATCTTTTAATCTTAGGGATTGTGAAGCCCTATTGTCTATCCATGCTGCTGCCAGCTCCAGGCTGTGCCATTGTGCCACCATATGGTCTCCTTATGCTGTTGGCACCTTAAATTAAACTTAAAAAAAATTAATATATCTAAAATCTTCAATTAAAATTTTCAAAAATATTTTTTATCTTCTCTATTTTGATGCCCTGTGGTCTTGTCAGGCTGTTGCCACCTGCAGACTGGGTCGTTCTGCCACTATATGGTCACCTTGTGCTGCTGCCAATTCCGGACTGTGTCATTCTGAGAGATTATGGTCTCCTCATGCTGCTGCCACCTCTAGGCTCTGTCATTGTGCCGCCATTTGACTCCTTGTTAGATTGGGTTTTGTGGTCATACAGTATTAGTTCAAAGTAAACACCGGGACATTAAACTTGGGAATCTAATATAAATCTTAAATTAAAAAAATAATCAATGTATTCTTTTCAATACTGAGGCCTTAGGGTCGTCAGTCATATTACCTGTGGAATTATCACAAGAATCCAATGAAACAGCTTGGAACGATAACAATGAACCATAACTGATTAAATAAAATATTCTCACTTTCATAGTCAGGGGGGCGCTGAGAGGCAGGGGCTGGAACAGGTGGTATATTGCCTGGCAGAGGACCGCCAGCTCTATGCTCTCCAGAATTGGTACTCAAAATTTTTTAAGAAATTCTAATTATATTAAATTTAATTTACATGGGGACTCAGGTCCCCCGACTTTTGCAAATCTATATCTGGCCGATCTGGAGGAAGATAAGATCTACACTAATAAAAATCGATTTATTTGTAACCTGAAATTATATTATCGGTACATCGATGATGTAATTATAGTCTGGGATGGTACACAGGAGAGGTTTACTGACTTTGTCAATTACTTAAACACTAATGAATATAACATGCGGTTTACAAGTGTTTTCACGGACGAAAAAACTCATGTTCCTGGATGTGGAACTAGAAGTTTCAGCAGGTCAAAGGGGTTCCGAAAACAGACAGCAGTAAATTCATTGTTAAGTTACAATAGTTATCACCCCATGTACGTAATAAAGTCCTTACCTTTCGGACAAATGGTCCTTCTGAGACGTATTAATTCTGACATGGCTACTTTTGATTCGCAGGCGGAGGAATTGATGCAAAGATTACACCAAAGGCATTATCCAGAAGCTATGCTGCAGGGAGCTTATAAGAAGGCGAGAGTCTTGGATCGGCAAAAACTTATTTAAAAAAGAAGAAAAAACCTAGCAGCAACGCTTCTAAGGATAAACGGTTTATATTCTCATTTGAATTTAGCCCTTTAGAAAAGGTATTAAAAAATGCGATACACAAAAATTGGTTCCTGTTGGCACAGGATGAGATCCTCCGGGATGAGGTCTAAATGATTGAAGCGATATTAATGTGTTCAATATATAGTATTTAATCCCTTAAGGATCAACCCAAATAAACCTGTACGCCCCTGAAAGACCAGGCCTGTTTTTACAAATCAGGGATGTCTGTCTTTATTAGAGAATAACTCTGGTAAAGTTTTGCCAATCATCATAATTCTGACATTGTTTTTGTCACAAGTTGTCCTTCATGCACAAGTAAAAGTAAGCCGATATCATTTGTAGTTTTTTTTTTTACAATGCAAAAAATCATGACATTTTTTTTTAAAATTAAGATTTTTTGCTATTTTAACACTAATAGGTTGCATATATTTCTACATACTGACCAAATAGTTTAGGAAATTTATACATTCAGATGTCTACTTTATTTTGACAACTTTTTTTTTGTTTTTATTTAACATTTTAAATTAATTAGAAGCCTAACAATTTAACTTGAAATTTTGAAAATGTTGAAAATTAGAAAAGTATATCTTTTTTTTATTTTTATTTTTTTTAAACTAGACACCTCAAAGTATTCGCTAGGGGGTACAGTGAGTATTTTAAACACCATAGTTTTTGAGCAGGAATTATTACAAAGTCAGTGTTAAAAATTCAAAATTAGCATTTTTCACAAATGCGTCATTTGTGGGGCATATTTTTTGTACATCACATTGCAAGAAATGCTCCTATATTTTACTAAGCTGCTCGGCCCATGTTTGGAAATACCCCCGCTTAGGCCATATTTGGTTCCTTGGCCGCGTGGTAGAACCCAAAAGGAGAGGAGCGCTATTTGGCTTTCAGGGCATCATTTTATGCCGAATGGATTATAGGCCGCACTTCATGCATGCAAAGGGTTTTAGCTGTCAGAACCATACAGAACCCCCACAAGTGACCCCGTTTTGGAAACTACACCCCCTAAAGTATTTATCTAGACCAAAAGTGAGTACTTTGAGTCCTTATTGTGTGGCTGGAATGGATACAAAGTCATTGAAAAAATGTACATTTTCTTTTTTTTTCACAAATGCATTATTTGTGAGACATATTTTATGTACATTGCATCTGAAAAGTAGAAAATGTGCCCTATATTTTATTACGCTGTTCGTCCCGTGTTCGGTAATTTGGCTTTCAGGATATCATTATACAAATTATAGGTCATACTTCATCTTGCAAAGCATTCCAGCTGTCAGAACAATATCGCACCCCCAGATGTGACCCCATTTTCAAAACTACACCCCCTAAAGTATTCACCTAGGGCAAAAGTGAGTATGTTTAGCCCTTATTGTGTGGTTAGAATAATTTTAAAGTCATGGAAAAAATAGAAATTAGTTTTTTTTCCCCACAAATTCTTTATTTGTGGGACATCATTTTGGTACGTCGCTTTTGAAATGGAGGAAATACACCCCATATTTTATCACCCTGTTTGTCCCGGGCTGGGCAGTACCCCTACTTAGGCCATATCTGGTTGCCTGACCGCCTGGTAGGACCAAGAAGGAGAGGAGCCCCCTTTGGCTTTCTGGGTATCATTATATGAATAGTCCCCATTCATACTGCATTTCTGCAGTGTAGGTGTCCGTTTTCATGTCAAAAAAGGGATGCCAATGTACACTGGAGCTGTCTCAATCAGAAATGAATGGAGCTGCTACAGTATACATCAGCATCACTCTTTTTGACGGGATGTTGACGGATACCTCTAACACTGCGGAAACACAGTATGAACGGGACGCAGTGTAGGGTCACATACAGCACATCCACAGCATATTTCACACCGCGGATGCCCCCCAGCAGTCACAAGGGCTGGATCACTGCTGTGGCTGGGTAGCTCAGTTTGTCCGCTCATGACTGCCAGTGGGAAATCCGTCGCTATTAGTGGACACCTCCCTCTGTCAAAACTCTTTACAGCTCGCGGTCGCTTCTGCCCGCGGCTTTAAGGGTTAAAGTGCCGGGACTGAAGTTGTCTTCGGTCCCGGCAGTGAGGCAGGCTCCCGCCGGCCGGGGATTGCACACAGCACCCTGCGATCGTGCTGTGGGGTGCTGCAGGGGTGACAGAGGGAGCTCCCTCTGTCATAACACTTACAGTCAGCGGTCACTTCCGACTGCGGCTGTAAGGGTTAAACTGCCGAGACCAAAGTTTTCCTCGGTCCCGGCATTGCGGCAGGGTCCCGGCTCTGTGTTACAGCCGAGTCCCTGCTGTGATCTCGTGGGTGCACTGGGCAGCACCAACGAGAACCATGGACAAGTATACACGTCCTAATGGCGGAACATGCATCCAGCCTTGACGTGTATACACGTCCATGGTCCTTAAGGGGTTAAACATATAATATAAAATTTTTGTACATGTATGTTCCAGTCTGGACTGTTTAAAACGTTATGTGTGAACAGGCAGTTGCATTTTTTATACTAACACCACTCAGCAGTGAATAGGTTAACGCCCAACCTGTCCAGGTGTACTCCTGAATTGTATTAAATGTGTGAAGGAAGGAAAAGTGACGTAGGGACCGGTAGAAGCAGAGTGATTTGTGAAACGGACGTAGTCCCGTCTCTTCTCCCCCTTCTGACATGTCTATGTACCTCCAGCAGGCATAAAGACTTTTAATTGCATCTGGATCGAGTGCCGGGGTTTCTTTCTACACAATGAATAAACTTAAGATCCCTCAACAATTTTGTTTGTTATCAACATTTCAAAATGGAGGGTATCCATCTGTTTAGAGACCTGTTATTACAGAATGACTACTTAAATAAAGTAGATCTTAAAGACACCTTCCTCATGGTGCCTATGCACCCAATGTCTCAACCTTACCTCCAATGGCAATGGCAATTCCGCAGTTTGCCATTAGGTCTCTCTCAGCCCCTTGGTGTTTCACCAAACTTCTAAAACCGATAATAACAATCCTGAGAGCTCGGGGTGTTCGTCTTATAATATTCTAGGACGATATACTAATCATAGCCAATACTTTAGAATTGAGCAAACTCCACACACAATGGACAATTTCCTTACTATCCAATCTAGCCTTCTTAATCAATCACTAAAAATCCATTCTAAAACCCTCCAAGGAATTAGAATTCCTTGGATTTCTAATCAATACTCAGCCATTTTGAGTCTTTCATCCAAAAAAAAACGTATACTATCTGCTTACTTTCTGCCTCCATTCATGCAATCCTTCTTGCACGCCTTCATTACAAGGTTCTTCAGCGTTTAAAAGCGAAACACCTGAGAGAAGGATTGGGATACTCAGACGAGATTTCTCTCACCCCAGATGTTCTATTCTGGAATGGGAAAACCCTTTTCTGCTCCCTTCGGGACCTGATCATAGAGTCGGATGTCAGTCTGTCCGGTTGGGGTGCTCGATTTGGTCCTCTTTCCACGGGAGGGAAATGGTCAGAGGCGGAATCTTTTCTACATATAAATTGCTTAGAACTTCTGGCGGGTTCTTTTGCTTGGAAAAGCTTTGTCAAAAACAAACATCATTGCTGTATTCTCCTGCGGATGGACAATTGTCAGGATCCGGACTGGTATGCAGCGAGGACACTGGTGGTGGATCCTCTGTGTCAGTGGGGTGATGGCGTGGGCGTACCAGGGAAATGGAGTCTAAGGGGTTACTGGTTTTCACCAGAGCCCGCCGCAAAGCGGGATGGACTTACAGCGGCAGGTAACTCCCAGGTCGTTCCACCCGATAGCGAATCAACCCCAGCTGACAGCTGAGACAGGCGTGGTACACAGGGACAAGGCAAGAGCAAGGTCGGACGGAGCAGAAGGTCAGGGCAGGTAGCAAGAGTCGTAGTCAAGGGCAACAGCAGAAGGTCTGGGTACACAGGCTTGGGAACACACTAAACGCTTTCACAGTGCACAAGGCAACAAGATCCGGCAAGGACAGGAAGGGGAAGTGAGTTTTTATACACATAGCGCAGGTGTAGGTACTGATTGGGCCAGGCACCAATTAATGGTGCACTGGCCATTTAAATTTCAGAGAGCTGGGCCGCACGCACCGGGACAGAACAGCAAGAGGACGGGGCAGGTGAGGAGATTGGGATGCGACCCGCGGGCGGGCGCATCCCGCTACGCGGATCGCATCCCCGCCGGTGATACCAGTGCAGCGCTCCCGGTCAGCGGGTCTGACTGGGGCGCTGCACTGAGAAGAACACCGCGAGCGCTATGGGGAGGAGCAGGGACCCGGAGCACTCGGCGCTTCAACAATATATCAGCAGTTCAATATATAAATAGTTTAGGAGGCACCAAATCAAAATCATTAACCAACATTGCCAGAGAATTTTGGCATTTTTGTCTGGAGAGAGATATAGTTTTAAAAGCAGTATATTTACCAGGTTTATTCAACTCCATAGCAGATTGGAACTCTATTTTCCTGATCGACAACAGAGATTAGAAACGTGATCCTCTGATCTCTCAATTGAATCATCTTTGGGGACCAATTCATCTAGACCTCTTCGCTTCACAACTGAATCGCCAGGTGTCCAGATTCTTCAGTTTGCATCTGAAGGCATGGATGCCTTACTCCAGATTTGACCCTGAGCAATTCTTTATGCCTTTCCACCTTTTGTATTGATTCCACTGACTATTCTTCTGACCAGATCACAAAAATCGACAATGGTTTTGATAACATTGTTATCGCTAACTCAGACCTGGATTCCCCAAATATTAGAAATGTCCATAGACCTTCCTCGAATCCTCTCCCACCATCCTTTCATCTTACTAGATCCATCCGGGAATCCTCATCTACTAATAATGTCGGAACAATTATGTCTAGTTGCTTGGCTCATATCGGGTCGGCAGGACCTGGTTTTGAACTTTCACAATCAGCTTGCAACATCCTTTTAGACACATGGGTGCCAGGTACCAGGAGAGCTTACGGATCTGCCTGGAAAATATGGTCTAATTGGTGTATGCAACAGGCTTTGGATCCCATACACGTACCTTTAAATCAAATCATTGACTTTTTATACGACTCTATCGATGTAGGGAAGGCCTATAAGACTATTAATGTATATCATTTGGCTATATCCATCTACCATGACCTTATTAATGCCTTACCTGTAGGAAAACATACTTTAATTTGTAAATTAATGAAGGGTATACAATTTAGGGGGGCCTCCTTTAACTAAATATTAGAGATTAGCAAACTTTTGAAAAATTTGATTCGGCAGATTTGCCGAATTGTTCGAAAAAATTCAAATCTATATTAAAAATGGATATTTCTGGCCTACAGAGAGCCTCAATAGGGGTGTAGAACACTTTGCTGTGTTCTAACATGCATATGGAGTGTGCTGGGGTAGTGAAATAATACTGTTATTCAGAATGACATGCAGATTACAGGCATCGCTTATAGAATCACTGTCGCAGAGCGGCACAATGACAGAGCCTGGAGGTGGCATCAGTATGAGGAGACCATATAGTGGTTGAATGACACAGAGTGGAGGTGTTGGCAGCATGAAGAGACCATATAGTGGCTGAATGACATAGCCTGGAGCTTGCCGCAGCATGAGTAGACACTAGGGCTTCACAATCCCAAAGATTAAAAGATGAATTTTGAAATTGAAATTGAAGATTTATGGTAGCTAGTGCTACCATAAAAAATGTTTAGGCCCAGGCCCAGCAGCATCAGTAAACCATATATTGCCTGAATGACACAGCCTGGAGTTGGCTGAAGTATGAGGAGACCATAAAGTGGCTGAATGACACACTGTGGAGGTGTTGGCAGCATGAGGAGACCATATAGTGGCTGAATGACCCAACCTGGAGCTGGCAGCAGCATGAGTAGACACTAGGGCTTTACAATCCCTAAGATTAAAAGATAATTTCTGAAATTTAAACTGAAGATTTTGGGTAGCTAGTGCTACCATAACAACATTTTTGTTCCCAGGCCCAGCAGCATCAGTAATCCATATATTGCCTGAATGACACAGCCTGAAGTTGGCTGGAGCATGAGGAGACCATATAGTGTCTGAATGGCACAGCCTGGAGTTGGCAGCAGCATGAGTAGACACAAGGGCTTTACAATCCTTAAAATTAAAAGATGAATTCTGAAATTTAAACTGAAGATTTTGGGTAGCTAGTGCTCCCATAACAACATTTTTATTCCCAGACCCAGGCCAAGCAGCATCAGTAAACCATACATTGCCTGAATGACAAAGCCTGGAGTTGGCTGAAGAAGGAGGAGACCATATAGTGTCTGAATGGCACAGCCTGGAGTTGGCAGCAGCATGAGTAGACACCATGGCTTCACAATCCCCAAGAAAAAAACAGACAAAGTTTGAAATTTAAACTGAAGATTTTGGTTAGCTAGTGCTACCATAACAACATTTTTATTCCCAGACCCAACAGCATCAGTAAACCATATATTGCCTGAATGACACAGCCTGGAGTTGGCTGAAGCATGAGGAGACCATATAGTGTTTGAGTGGCACAGACTGGAGTTGGCAGCAGCATGAGTAGACACCAGGGCTTCACAATCCCCAAGAAAAAACAGACAAAGTTTGAAAGTTAAACTGACGATTTTGGGTAGCTAGTGCTACCATAACAACATTTTTATTCCCCAACCCAGGCCCAGCAGCATCATTAAACCATATATTGCCTGAATGACAAAGCCTGATGTTGGCTGAAGCATGAAGAGACAACAGGGCTTCACAATCCCTAAGAAAAAAATAAAAATTTTGAAATGTAAATTGAAGATTTAGGGTAGCTAGTGCTACAAAAAAAAAAAAAAAAAAAACACTTTTAGGCCCAGACCCAGGCCCAGCAGCAACAGTAAACCATATATTGGCTGAATGAAGCAGCCTGGAGTTGACTGAAGCATGAGGAGACCATATAGTGTCTGAATGGCACAGCCTGGAGTTGGCAAAAGCATGAGGAGACCATATAGTGGCTGAATGAGACAGTCTGGAGGTGGAACCAGTATGAGGACACCATATAGTGGCTGAATGACTGCCTGGAGTTTGTGGCAGCATGGGGAGACCATATAGTGTCTGAATGGCACAGCCTGGAGCTGTCAGCAGATGAGGAGACAAAAAGGACTCACAATCTCTAAGAATAAAAAATGAATTTTGAAATTTCTGTTGAAGATGTATGACACAGACTGGAGCTGGCTGAAGCATCAGTAAACCATATATTGGATGAATGGCACAGCCTGTAGGTGGCTGAAGCATAAGGAGAACATATAGTGGCTGAATGAAATAGCCTGGAGTTGGCTGAAGCATGAGAAGAAACCATATAGTGGCTGAATGAGACAGTCTGGAGGTGGCAGCAGCAACATCAGGAGTCCTGAAAGTGACCCGGTAACAGAGTGGTGCGGTGGGTGGCAATACCAGTACTTGGTGACGAAGGTGGGTGACGAAGGTGGGTGAAAAATGGTCTGATGCGGAGGAATGTTTGTAACTGGGAAGCAGCGCCTTAAATCTGTTTGACACTATCCATATTTGTGAAGTGTTGGTGTGGCATCATGGTCAATCTACTCTCATGCATCTGGCATTGGTGGTTGGAAATCCTGGCTGATTCATGCCTGATTCATCCTCACAAAGGTCAGTCTCTCCACATTTTTCATAGATAGACGAGTTCTCCTTGGGGTGACTATGGCCCCCGCCGCACTAAACACCCGCTCTGATGGCACACTACTTGCCGGGCAAGACAGCTTTTACAGGGCAAACTCTGTTAGTTGAGGCCACAAATCAAGTTTGGCTTCCCAGAAGTCAAGCGGATCTTCAAGGTGTGTTGGCATGGTCATGTCAAGGTATGCCACCACCTGCTGGTTCAGGTCCTGCTCCAGTTCTACCTGCTGCTGATGAGTTGCTTCACTATGTGGGTGAAGAAAGCTACTCATCAGCGACTGTAGGCTCAGGCTGCTGCTGATGGAGCTAGTACTGCTCCTGCCACCCCCCACCCCCTCACCAGCAGCCATGGCAGTGGAAGATGAGCGCAGCCCCCCCCCCCCCCCCCCCCGATTCAGACCTGCGAGAGGATGGATGATGGTGCCGATAGGCATCGGCCAACTGACTACATAGGATGCCTTTGTAGTAGGTCATTCTGTCCTCCCTCTCAGTGGGTGTAAAAAAGGCCCCTATTTTGTGGCAGTAGCGAGGGTCGCATAAGGCGGAGATCCAGAAGTCATCCCGCTGCCAAACTGTGACAATTCGGCTGTCACTACGCAATCAGGTGAGCATGCATCGTGCTATTTGTGCAAGTGACTCGGAGGGACTCTCTGCCTCCATCTCCACTGCATGAGGAACCCAAGGACTGTTGACTGGGCATGCCAGATGTCACTTGTGATGAAATGGATGACCATGTTAACCAATCGACGATGGCAGATGGTTTGCTGGTCGCGACACGACCGCTAGCTGATAACGGGAGTTCAGGCCTCTTGCTGCGACTCCTGCTGCCACTCACCCCTAGTCTGCTGCGACCTCTACCTGAAGGATTTAGGCCTCTGCCACTCCTGTGTACGTCCTGGCACTGCTCTGCCTGACATACTTAGTGCGTATATGAGGGGAGTACAATATGCTTTACTACACTTAAAACAGTATTTGTCTAGAACAGCAGCAGGTGTGCACTTTTGGCTGGCCTTTAACAGTATCTAAGCCCTTGACAGATTAATAGGTACAAAATCGTACACTACTTAGATGTAGGAATGTGGTATGCACTGATGAGGGCAGAGAAAAATGCTCTACAGTATACTTAAAAAAGTATCTGAGTACAACACCAGTCGGTGAGTACTTTTGCCTGGAGTTTCACAGTATGTAGGCTCTTGACAGATTAACAGGTACAAAATAGTACACTACTTAGATGTACATATGCGGTATGCACTGATGAGAGCAGAAAAATGTGCTACAGTATGCCTAAAAACTCTGTATTTTTGTAAAACACCAGCTGGAGATTACTGTTGTCTGTCCTTTCAAAGTATGTAGGCCCTTGGCAGATTAACAGGTACAAATTAGTACACTACTTAGATGTACGTATGCAGTATACACTGATGAGGGCAGAAAAATGCGCTACAGTACCCTTTAAAAAAATATATTTTTGTGAAACACCAGCAGTACACAACAGTGCTGCAGCCCAAAAAAAAGCTATGTACTAAACACAAAATTGCACTCTGTCAAAGACTATTAGGAATGGAATGCTGGGTATTATACCTTCTACAGACTAGTATAACCAGTAGATGATTTTTTGTGGAACAAAGACACTGAATTGCACTGAAAAATTATTCCTGCCTCCTCTCCTAAGGTTTATGAAGTTGATGCAGCTTGTTGAAATGTAGGAGGCAACACGCAGCTATGTGCCCCTCTTTGTAATACAATGCCGAATAAAGTGACTGGGAGGTTAATTCCTGCAGTTACAGTAAAAATCCTTTTCAGTGAAAAAAACAATGCTCTCCATCCACAAGAACGCTGATGTGCCTAGGAGGATGTTAAATGCTGCTGGACTGCTCTTTTCTCTGCTGTAACACACACACACACACACACACACACACTGCGTCCTATGATCCTTCTGCAGTGTATTGTAATGAAGTGAGCAACTGGAATTATGGCTGCCGATTATATAGGGCTGTGACATCACAGGGGTGACTGGCTGCATCCTGCATGTGATTCAGGGTCATCCCGCCTATTTCCCTTCCCGCCTTGCCTTCCTGCCTTCCCAGCGTTCCTTGCCCCATGTACTGACATGTGGATTCACCATTTTAGATGCCCTGGAGCCAGGTACGCTGTAAAATGGAGTTTAATGAAGTGATTCACATGATAGAATCGTGGCGATATTCAAATTTGTTGCAAATTTTATATTTCCTGAAAGTCAATTCCGGTTTGTTGCTTTGATTTGCTCAAATCTACTAAATATCAATCTACCTAGGATCTCAATTTAGTCCTAAATAAAATAGATTCTTGGGGTGAGAATGATCTCATATCTCTAAAATTTTTATCCTACAAACTTACCATGTTATTATGCCTAATTTCATTCAAAAGAGTTTCGGATGTCAGAGCACTAGAAATCTCCCATAGACAATTTCCCCACAATGAGTTATTTTTACCATTCATACACAAACAAAAACTAACCTTAAAACAGTCTTTTATCTGGCTGTTCCTCAGAACTAACCCATCTCAACTAATAATTTCCTATTGCAAACTATTTTTACCTGTGTTTTCTCCAACGTTAGCTAGATGGATTAAAGAAACTATGTCATCAGCTGGTATTGATACATCTATTTTTGGAGCTCAGTCTACTAGAGGAACTATGTCTACAAAAATCAGACAAGCTGGCGGAAAGTTAGCCGATATTCTAAAGGCTGCAAACTGGTCTTCAGAATCCCCTTTTAAAGGGGTTCTCCGGTGCTTAAACATCTTATCCCCTATCCAAAGGATAGGGGATAAGATGCCTGATCGCGGGAGTCCCGCAGCTGGGGACGCCCGTGATCATGCACGCGGCACCACGTTTATAATCAGTCCCCGGAGCGTGCTCGCTCCGGGTTTGATTACGGGCGACTACAGGGCGGGCGGCGTGTGACGTCATGCCTGCGCCACTGTGCGATGTCACGCTCCGCCCCTCAATGCAAGCCTATGGGAGGGGGCGTGATAGCTATCACGCCCCCTCCCGTAGGCTGGCATTGTGGGGTGGAGCGTGACGTCACTCGCCGGCGCAAGCGTGACGTCACACGCCGCCCGCCCTGTAGTCGCCCGTAATCAGACCCGGAGCGAACAAGCTCCGGGGACTGATTATAAATGGGATGCCGCGTGCATGATCACGGGCGTCCCCAGCTGCGGGACACCCGCGATCAGGCATCTTATCCCCTATCCTTTGGATAGGGGATAAGATGTTTAAGCACCGGAGAACCCCTTTAAAGGAAATCTGTCATCAGAATCACCCGCACTAAACCTGTTACACAGGCTTGTAGTGCAGGTGATCCTGATTAAAACGCTCCTTACCTGGTTAAAAATGGTTCAGCGGTTCTTCAGATATCTATATTTTTAGTTTTCTGTTATTCCCTGGCTTGGGACCCAGTGGGAGGTGTTATCATCTGGGACTCGGCCACACGTCATTCTAGCTGGGCGGAGCTGCCGCCCAGCTCATGAATATTCATGAACTTAGACCGAGAAAGAAGAATTAGACCAGGAGGATAAGTTCATGAATATTCATGAGCCGGGCGGCCGCTCCACCCAGCTAGAATGACGTGTGGCCGAGTCCCAGATGATAACACCTCCCACTGACTCCCAAGCCAGGGAATAACAGAAAACTAAAAATATAGATATCTGAAGAACCGCTGAACCATTTTTAACCAGGTAAGGAGCGCTTTAATCAGGATCACCCGCACTACAAGCCTGTGTAACAGGTTTAGTGCGAGTGATTCTGATGACAGATTTCCTTTAAGACTTTTTATTTTAGACCCGATTCACATGGGTCTATGACGTTGTTTACATAATTCATCATAATCTGTTAATACTTACTTTACATATATATTTTTTCTTGTAAGCTTTAAACAAGCATTATGTGAAGTCTCTGTCCTGTAATAAAATTGTAGATTTTCCTGTTCTTGGTGATGGAAAATATGGATTTTATTAAGGACAGGAGACGAACATTATCCCTCCCTTTTTCTTCCCTACCCTATCTACTGATATATTTATTTTCTTTTACAGTATAAATGGAATTTCAGTTCCAGTTATCTATTTCTTTTCATCAGTTTTCATGTACTTCTCGATTTTTTCAGTTCTTCAGATTACTGACATTTTACTGTTTTTACTACATTATTTCTCATCGTATACCATCAAAGAAAGAAGAGGCGGTTTTCTGGTGGCTTCATTATATATCTGATGGACTGTACCATTATGGTCTACGGATGTTATCCATAAGTTAACCCTTTGTTTGCTGCTTTAACATTCAGTAAAGAAAGATAAGCATAATGTTTGTCTCCTGTTCTTAAAAAATTCCATATTTCCCATCACCAAGAATAGGAAAATCTCAAATTTTAGTACTTACCTGCCAGAGAGTAATGGACATGCTTAGGAAGGATCTGTGCTTGTCTTTGGACTAAATGGCGGTGTTGTGAGTCCACCATAATGCTGTTGGCTTTTTTGTTTGAACTTGCTATTTCCGGTTGGAGTTCCCTCCATCCAACTACAAGTCCCAGGATCCCTTGTTTGTAGGTGTGAAGTCACTTTTATTTTCTCTCTCCCACACATCAGTCACCCACCCTTTAAAGTACAGCTGCAGCGCTGTGCATAAAGGCTCCCTTTCAACACCTGACTAGTGATGTAATGTCTCGGGGAACCTGGGAAAAGCTGAGACAACAATCATTTTGTATGCTGCTAAAAATGAGTAAACAGAAAAAGAACCCACTAAAAAGTAATCACTAGTACAAAAATCAAATATAACCACAAAATTAAACCTCAAGAGCTGCTAGACAACAGTGCTATGATTCTGAAAGGGTGGACTAAAAATACATGGGAAACAAAGACTCTATTGTGCACACTGCATTTTAGTCTTGCTGCTTCAAAACCACCTCTTGTATGCAAATTAGCAGATAGTAAACATTGAAAGAAGTGTCTAGTGCTATATGAAATTGAAGAAGAAAATTCAAAATCTTTATTTTTTTACACTGCATGTTCTTGTAGACCCAGTTTTTGAATTTTTACAAGGGGTAAAAAGAGAGAAATATTCCTAAAATTTGTAACCCAATTTCTCTCGAGTAAGGAAATACCTCATATGTGTATGTCAAGTGTTCGGCGGGCACAGTAGAGGGCTCAGAAGGGAAGGAGCGACAGTGGGATTTTGGAGAGTGAGTTTTTCTGAAATGGTTTTTGGGCGGCATGTCACATTTAAGAAGCCCCTATGGTGTCAGAACAGCAAAAAAAAAAAAGAAAGAAAGAAAAACACATGGCATACTATTTTAGAAACTACACCCCTCAAGGAACATAACAAGGGATAAAGTGAGCCTTAACACCCCACAGGTGATTGACAAACTTTCGTGAAAATGGGAGGTAAAAAAAAAAAAAAATTTCCAATAAAATGCTAGTGTTACCCCAAAATTTTTCATTTTCACAAAGGGTAATAGGAGAAAAAGCTCCCCAAAATTTGTAACCCCATCTCTTCTAAGTACGGAAATACCCAATATATGGCCCTAAACTGTTGCCTTGAAATACTACAGGGCTCTGAAGTAAAAGAGCACGATGCATATATGAGGACTGAATTAGGAATTTGCAATAGGGGCGGACCCGGATACAAGGATAGCGCTTGTCTCCACCAAAATCTTACGGTAGTGTTTCCCAAACAGGGTGCCTCCAGCTGTTGCAAAATTCCCAGCCTGCCGGGACAGTCAATGGCTGCCCGGCAATACTGGGAGTTGTTGTTTTTCAACAGCTGGAGGCTCCATTTAGGAAACACTGCCGTATGAGACGTTTTTAATTTTTATGGGGGGGGACGTGTAAGGGTATATGTATATGTAGTGTTTTACTTTTTACTTCGTGTCAGTGTAGTGTAGTGTTTTTAGGGTACATTCAAACGAACGGGGTTCACAGTGAGTTTTCCTCTGTGAATTTGAGCTGCGGTGGAAAATTTTCCGCAGCTTCAACTTGTAGAAGGAAACCCACTGTAAACCTGCCCGTGTGAATGTACCCTGTACATTCACATAGAGGGGGGGGGGGGGGCGCCCCAAACCTTCAGCTGTTGCAAAACTACAACTTCCAGAATGCACTGACAGACTGTACATGCTGGGAGTTTTAGTTTTGCAACAGCTTTAGGCATGCAGGTGGGGAACCACTGAGTTAGAAAACAGACTCTAGCTCAGTGATTCCAAATCATGTACCTCCAGCTGTTGCAAAACTACAACTCACAGCATGTACGGTCTGTCAGTGCATTCTGGGAGTTATAGTTGTGCAACAGCTCGAGGCACACTGTTTGGAATCACTGAATTAGGAAACAGACTCTAGCTCAGTGTTTCCCAACCAGTGTGCCTACAGCTGTTGCATAACTACAACTCCCAGCATACACTGACAGCCGAAAGGCATGCTAGGAGTTGTAGTTATGCAACAACTGGGGAACAACAGTTTGGAGACCGATAAGAAGTGATCTCCAAACTGTAGCCCTCCGGATGTTGCAAAACTACAACTCCAAACATGCCCAGACTGTCCTGGCATGCTGGGAGTTGTAGTTCAGCAACATCTGAAGGGCCAGACGTTGCAGCACTACAACGCCCAGCATGCTTGACGGTCTGGGCATGCTGGGAATTGTAGTTTTGCATCATCTGGAAGGCTACAGTTTGGAAACCACTGTATAGTTATCTCCAAACTGTGCCCCTTCAGATGTTGCAAAACTACAACTCCCAGCATGCCAAGACTGTCCAAGCATGCAGAGAGTTGTAGCTCTGCAACATCTGAAGGGCCAGATGTAACAGACCTAAAACTCTCAGCATGCCTGGACTGTCTGGTCATGCTGAGAGTTGTAGGTTTCCAACATCTGGAAACCACAGTTTGGAGACCACTGCATAGTGGTCTCCAATCTGTGGCCCTCCAGATGTTGCAAAACTACAACTCCCAGCATGCCCAGACAAAGGCTGTCTGGGCATGCTGGGAGTTGTAGTTTTGTAACTTCTAACAGGCCACAGTGAAGATCACTCACCAAAGAGTATCCTGTCGCCCGCAGTCTCTTCCTCCACCGCCGCAGCTCTTCCTGTGTCTGCCGACGCTGCTCTTGAGCTGCCTGCCGGGTAAGACCCCCGCGCCACTTACCAGCATCCCCTTGCTCTGCCCGGACTTCTATGGGTGGGCAGAGCGAGGGATCTAAACTTTAATCCCCCATTTAATCCTGCCATTGGTCAGTCAGTCCTGACTGACCAATGGCAGGGGATAGGAGGAGGTGGCATTCCTTTCACCTTGTCTCTGACAGCCCCAATCATTCTTAATTTCCAGGCGATCGGGTCACCAGAGACCCAATTAGCCCTGAAAAGCCAGGATTCACCGATTAAAATTGACTGGTGAATCACGGCGATCCCCGTTATGGGGGGTCTAAGGACATATAGATATCAGATATAGATATCAGCAGTCATCCTGGTCCGATCACTGCCCGCCGTCCTTAAGTACCAGGACCCGAGGGCATACCCATATGCCCTTGTCCCCAACAGGTTAACAGGAACAAAATGGTACACCCCTTAGATGTACGTATGTGGTATGCACTTATGAGGAGAGGACAATGCACTCCAGTGTGCTTAACACAGTATTTGTCTACAACACCAGCATGTGTGTACTTTTGACTGGCATTTCACAGTAACTAGGCCCTTGAGACTTTAACAGGAACACAATGGTACACCCCTTAGATGTACGCACAGGTTACACTTAACCCCTTAAGGACCAAGGACGTACCGGTACGTCCTTGTTCCTTCTCTCCTGATATAACGTGGGGTTACACAGTAACCCCGCGTCATATCACGGCGGGCCTGGCGTCATAGTGAAGCCGGGACCCGCCTCTAATAGCGCGCAGCGCCGATCGCGGCGCTGCACGCTATTAACCCTTTAGCCGCGCGCTCAGAGCTGACCCGCGCGGATAAAAGTGAAAGTTGCCGGCTATCTCAGTGGGCTGTTGGGGATAGCCACGGCGAAATCGCGGCATCCCGAACAGCTTACAGGACAGCGGGAGGGCCCCTACCTGCCTCCTCGCTGTCCGATCGCCGAATGACTGCTCAGTGCCTGAGATCCAGGCATGAGCAGTCATGTGGCAGAATCGTTGATCACTGGTTTTTTATGAGAAACCAGTGATCAATGATGAAGATCAGTGTGTGCAGTGTTATAGGTCCCTATGGGAGCTATAACACTGCAAAACAAAAGTGAAAAATAAAGTGAATAAAGATCATTTAACTCCTCCCCTATTAAAAGTTTGAATCACCCCCCTTTTCCAATAAAAAAAAAAAAACACAGTGTAAATAAATATAAAAATTAACATATATGGTATCACCGCTTGCGGAAATGTCCGAATTATAAAAATATATCATTAATTAAACCGCTCGGTCAATGGCGTGCGCGCAAAAAAATTCCAAAGTCCAAAATAGTGCATTTTTGGTCACTTTTTATATCATTTAAAAATGAATTAAAAGCGATCAATAAGTCCTATCAAGGCAAAAATAGCATTAAAAACTTCAGATCACGGCACAAAAAACGAGCCCTCATACTGCCCCATACACGGAAAAATAAAAAAGTTATAGGGGTCATAAGATGACAATTTTAAACGTATTCATTTTCCTGCATGTAGTTATGATTTTTTCCAGAAGTCCGACAAAATCAAACCTATATAAGTAGGGTATCATTTTAATTGTATGGACCTACAGAATAAAGATAATGTGTCATTTTTACCAAAAAATATACTACGTAGAAACAGAAGCCCCCAAAAGTTACAAAACTGCGTTTTTTTTTTTTCAATTTTTTTTCAATTTTGTCGCACAATGATTTTTTTTTCCGTAGATTTTTTTTCCGTCGATTTTTGGGCAAAATGACTGACGTCATTACAAAGTAGAATTGGTGGCAAAAAAAAATAAGCCATCATATGGATTTTTAGGTGCAAAATTGAAAGAGTTATGATTTTTTAAAGGCAAGGAGCAAAAAACGAAAATGCAAAAACGGAAAACCCCCCGGTCCTTAAGGGGTTAATAGAGGACAATACGCTTTTAGTGCTCTGTTCATTGGCTGGCTACTATTAGCTTTTTAGTTGTTGTACACACCAGTGTAGAACACCCATAATTGCACTTTCTCTCTCAATCTCTCTCTCTTCCCTATCAGTGCTTCTAGGCTGGATTTGGGCTTGAGGTGAATCACTGCTGTAATATGCCCACAATTGCACTTTCTCTATCTCTCTCCTTCCCTATCAGTGCTTCTAGGCTGGATTTGGGCTTGAGGTGAATCACTGCTGTAAAAATGCTTTTCTGTGCAACACTGTCCCTGTCTCTCTGCAATAGAATGCTGATGCCTGCAAGATGGCTGTCGATTATATAGGGCTGTGACATCACAGGGGTGGCTGGCTGCTGATAGGCTGCATGTTGCATGTGATTCAGGGTCATCCCGCCTACCCGCCTTGCATTCTTGCCTTCCCAGAGTTCCTTGTCCCATGTCCTCGCATGTGTATCCGCCATTTTAGATGCCCTGGAGCCTGGACCACACTAAATGGAGTTTAATGAAGCGATTCTGCAACGATATTCGCATTTGTTGCAAATCTAATTTTTCCTGAAATTTGTAATGAGTTCGGCTTCATCAGATTCGATTCACTCATCCCTACTTTTAAGTTTGCAACTATACTAACTAGGAGTCGAAGAAAGAATGAATTGTTGTCTGTTTATTCTTTAACTTTTTTATTGAACAGAAAAATGTTGTGTATGTGAGTATGTGGAAAAAAGCCATACCAATTAATCTAAGCCTTGGCTACTATGGAATTATTCTGGCAAGCTACATATGGGTTAATATAGCATTACTTCTCCTGAAAAGCATTTGAACTCTTGTTTCTTCTCTATATTGGACATACAATGCCCCTTGTGATTGCTTTTGAAGATGCTAAATCTGCCTTCAGTTTACACCGTGACATAGTAATTTTGACTGAAATAAGTGCTTATTGAGCAAAGTTTCCCTCAGGCTTCTGTAATATCCTATTATTGTTAAAATGAGCCTCAATAAGGCCTGAAACAAAAGCTAGAGACCATTCGTAAACAGTGCACATCAAAATTAATCTACATTAACAGGTTGCCACGCTAAGTATCTACTGGTTCTGACACCTTATGTTGACGGAGAACATTGATATGACCTTCAGTATCCTCGAGCCACACATACATTTTACCTTGTAGATAAAGTCAAATATTATAACTGCTCAGAATTGTAATATCTCATCCTACCAGACAGCGAACAGATCTGAAAACTTTGCTCAAGCAATATTTTTATTCAAATGTCAAGTTTGTCAAGTTTGAGGATCAAAGAAGTTCTGAGAGCAGGTATCTTGCCAGAGTATTTTTAATAACAGGTTTCTGGTGTTCATTATATTGAATAATGAATTTCAGAAATGGGCATCATGTAACAAATGCATCGGTATACATCAGTATATTAATTAGGACAGCAAGTAAAAGTGTGACCTTTTGTGTAGACATGATCACTGGCCACACTGTCATTATGCTCCTTCCCCTTATGGGTCCGTCTGGCTCTTTTTTTTGAAGTGCAAAACTTACCCAGAGCACAACTGACACCACCAGGTCCAAATGGGGATCCAGTATTTCACCGAGTCAAGCTAAGAAAATAAGGACATGTACTTTTTTCTTTCTCCGCTCAACTCCCGTCATTTCAACAGATTAGCCAACTAAGCTCAATTTACCAGGGCAAGCCCCAGCAGTTTGAACAAGCCCTTAGTCTGATATATTTTATAGATTAGCTGTTACTCTTAATTATATCTAAAATGAAGAAAGTGGTGTTACTTTGTTTAACTGCTTAGGGAATCAGTCCATTTTCACATTAAGGACTTAAATGGGCACTCTCATTAAAACTAATTTTTGCTATTGCACTCCTTATGGTAAATGACAAATATTTCTAATATACTTTGTTTAAAAAGAATGAAGTTCTCTATGTTTTATTTGTGCTTAAAAAAGCTCAAGAGCACATTTTCCCCCAACTCATACACAGACTTTGGACCAAAGTCCAACCACAGGAAGTGCCGCCTGGAGTGCTGAGGGGGGGGGTGTCCAACCAACAGCATATGGCAGTTATGTGTGAGAGGAGCTATGATTGGATGAGGCTGGACACCCCCCCCCCCGCTCAGCACTCCAGGCGGCACTTCCTGTGTTTGGACTTTGGTCCAAAGTCTGTGTAAGAGTTGGGGGAAAATGTGCTCTTGAGCTTTTTTAAGCACAAATAAAACATAGACAACTTCATCTTTTTAAACAAAGTATATTAGAAATATTTTTCATTTACCATAAGGAGTGCAATAGCAAAAATTATTTTAATGAGAGTGACCCTTTAAGCAAATTTTTGTTTTTGCATTTTCACTTTTCCTCCGTCCCTTCTAAAAATCATAACACTTTCAATTTTGCAGCTACAGACCCATATAAGGGCTTGTTTTTTGCATCACCAATTGTACTTTGTAATGACATCACTTATTTTATAATATAACCAGCGGTGAAGCAAAAAAATAATTATTTGTGGGGTGAAATTAAAAAATTAAATTCCATTTTGTAACTTTTGGAGGCTCCCATTTCTACACAGTGTACTTTTCGGTAAAAATGACACCTTATCTTTATTTCATACGGTTACTTTTTAATTTTACATTTTTCAACTTTTTTTTGTTACACTTTTTATGTCCCCATAGGGGACTATCTATAGCAATAATTTGATTGCTAATACTGTTCAGTGCTATGCATAGGACATAGCACCGATCAGTATTATCGGTGATCTTCTGCTCTGGTCTGCTCGACCAGACCAGAGCAGAACACCCTGAGAGGCGGCCAGAGCCAGGTGAGGGGACCTCCGGCTGCCATACTGGATGATCGGATCGCCACGGTAGCGCTGCGGGCCAT